>NC_066249.1:4289833-4902666 GCF_024542735.1 Bombus huntii | reverse complement strand
GTCCGCCAGACGGCGGCCGAAATTATGCCCTCGTAATCGTTTCATACACAAATACCTAAATAATTGTCGTTTCCCTCGCGCAAAGCGCACGCAAATTGCCTCCGCTGCTTTGCCCGCCGCAAATAGCTCCGGTCTGTCAGCAAATTAATTTAGATTCGATTCGACGCGCCATAAACGATCATTTTATCGTCCTTCGCGATCAATTAACTGGCTAGTCGATCGCACTAATTTCTACGATTCGCGTCGGAACTGCCGGGAAACTACGCTTTCTCTTTGGAACGTCTCAATCTTCGTTGTTCCCGCTTTCCAGTCCAGCATAACGTCTAACGCGTTTCAAGTTTAAGATCAACGCGTTGACAACGGGACAAATAAGAAGCGGCGGGTGGTTAAGAAAGAACTAGAGAGAGTTGCAAATGGACAGGTTTACGAGTAGGCATATTTTTGTTGTTTCTTGAAATGTTTTATAAACGCGGTTCCTAGTGCAACAGCGAGTGGTCGCGCAAAGAATGTAAGGTTGAACCAGGGTGCAATGTGGCGCTGGCAGGCAAGGGAGTGGCGCGACGCGGAGGGGATGCAGCTGCCGCCGGGGTTGCCATATTCAAAACGAGCAATAGCTCGGAGCCAGCTACCGCTTATTTTATGGGTAATGCGTTTCGCCGTTGCACTTTTATTTTATTTTGTGATTTGCTACTGCAACGTATTACTCGACTCCAGCGACGTCACGTACCGCGTGCATCGTACGTACATACGCGTGCGACCAAGCGCGTTTACATCCTCTGCGGTGCAATGCGTCGCGAAACATCCAACCTTGCCAACTTTCGCCTCTTTTCGCCACGCGATTTCTTTTTACCCCTCGTCCGACCGACTAATGATCTCTCTTCGCTCTTTTACCGGGTTTTTCCTGCGCTCTCCCGATGCGTGGACACGAACTCTCCGCTTTCGTCGCATCACGTTCGCAAATTTTTCCCGCAGAACGATTTTTCTAGCGAAAAAGACGTTCCTTCCATCGGCAGATGGTCGATTTCGGCTGACCACTTGGCAAAAGGATCAAACTGTATCTACATGTGATATTTCGTTGAAAGTTGACACGCGATCACGATCTTGGAAATCGTTGGTCGACGATGCTCTACAAATATCGAGTGTTTATCTAAAAAATAATCGGCTTGGCGTAGACTGTTTATCGTTGGAGAAAGGATAAGCCGTTCCATCGGACGGAATCTTCGAGCATCGAAATTTAATTTCAGCAGCAGGAAGTTTCTGCCAGCGATCGCTTCCGACTACCGTGTACGCTATTGTCCCGAGCGTCGAAATTACCGGAACGTTTGGCTTTTAAAGAAGTTTCTGTCTCTGGGTATACTCTGCGCCATGTACCGTGTACTCTCTGCCGTGTACTGTGTACCATGTATCGTGTACAGTGTACATACAGGATAGAACAAGCGTACGGTATCGTTCCCCCTGTTTAAACGGGGTAAATAGGAATGGCAATAATACCCCATGTCTTGGGAAGTATCGACCCTATCGGTGTCTCTCCGGAGACCGATATTACGTGTGTTACCAAGAAATGAAAAAGGAAACGAGACTCGACTTGTACGCACCAACCGAATCGAACGACGCGAGTGGGAAAGAGAAGAGGAAGGAACCGTGAAGAGGAAGTCGAGGAGGAAGGAAGAAAGGAACGAACCGACTGGAAAACGACCAAGAACAACAAAACTACGTATTCCTGTCGCGCGTCTCTGGGTCCCTTCTCCGATTTCAGTATACGTTCGGTCCCGTTTCCTTCTAATTTGTCTTTTCGGAACGAATATTCCACGCTGCCACTGACGTTTCACGGCGGATTAAAGGCAACCATTCGGAGAAAATGTGAAATCTCCCTAGAAGGAGAAGTCGAGGCTTTGATCAAGATACGACACGGACTTACCAGAGATGTTAGCGAATATCGTGAAACATCGACGTGCCTTCCTAGTCTCTCGTATCCGATTTTGAAACGCGATCCGACAATTAACGCTCGACAAAGAGGAACGTTTGCAACGGGGATCCCTTCGAGTGGAAAAAGGCTGGCGATTCGATGGCTGACAAAGTTACTTGAAATCGATGCTAGAGCTCTCTCATTAACGTAATGCGTCCGCTAGAGTGCGAGGTTGGCGAAGCTGGCGCGACGGCGATGCCAAAGCCAAAAGGAAGCAGCGGCATCCGAGCAGTGAACGCAGGTTACGCGAACCCGGAAATTGATTGTCCAGCCGATATTAATCTCGCAGCTCGTCTATGTCGCGGTTTCAGCGACAGGCTGGACGGCTGCTTTGACCGTTCTCTTAATTGGAAGATGAAACGGAGCAAGGGAACCGATGCGACGCCAGACTCCTACTAGAGAGAAAATAATTATTCAAGGTCGAAGGGCCACGCGTACTTTCTCTCGCCCGGCCATTTGTCAAATCCTGATGAACTCTGCCACGCGTCGCCAAGTCGTTCTCTCTTGGCCATGAATTAAAGCTACGACGCTTGCGAATTCGCGTCTCGAGCATTGTTCCGAGTTTCGAGTTTGCGGCTGCAGTTATCGAACTCCGAGATGTACTTCAATCTTACGAAGAGGCGCGCGCGGCATCGCGGATCCTTAAAGACAATTCGTCAGTCAATTACTTCCCGACAACTTTCCTCGCGTAAAAATAGCCGCCACGTCACGAGCCACGAGCGCCGAAGTTACGACAAACGGGAGAAACTTCCTTCGGAATCGCGGAATTCCAGCCGAATTTTTCATCGTCGGTGAACATTATTCGAGAACTTTTTCAACTTAAAGACGCCGAAACGAACGAGCGGAAAAAGATGCTTAATTAAGGTTTAATTCAGGCCCCATTCCGTTCCTTTTTCTCGGCTAGCGACGTTACGTCAATTTTTGTTCCGCCGCTCTGGATGCGTCTACCTACCCGCCTAATATTTTACCAACGGATTTTTCAAAGGGCAAAGAAGAAAAGGGAAAAGAGGGAGAGAGCGAGAGAGAGAGAAAGAGAAAGAGAGAGAGAGAGAGAGAGAAGAGGGAGAAAAGGAGAAAGAGCTAGAAGGGGAAAAGGAAAAGGCAGGGATGGCGGGCAGAAAATGGTCGTGGGCTGAAGTCGATGGCTACAGCCGTACAGCCGGAGGAGCGCAAAAAAATTGCAAGTGCGAGCTGGAAGTTACGATTTTTCCGCGGCCTAGTCGGCTCGCGTAGCGCCGGTCCCAGAGGTATAAATTTATGTGGCAACTTTCGCCAGGAACCAAATGCGCGCGGATTCTGATATTATATATAGCCGGGAAAAGTAAGCCAGGGGGTAGTTTATCCTCTGGTAGACACAACCCAGATATTATGGTTTCTAAAATGTACCGCAGTTGGTCCGTTCGAAAATGGTGCGGATCCTTTTGAAATCCTCGTCAGAGTCGACCCGTCCTCCATCGAGGAAAATGGAACGTTTGCGAACGATAAACGATCGAAACTACGTCCACGCGATCGAAATCCATCGTATAAATCGACGAACATAAACGCGATTGCTCTTTGTTACGGTATCAGGCGCGTGCATTCATCCTTTGTAGCTACAATTTGCTTTCAGCGAATCCGTTATCTTCGACGAGGAACGTTCGCCAAAGCCAAGTTACCGGCAAGATTCAGGAAGTCCATGCTGAGCCACTGCTCTATGAATTAAAGATGGTGCAGAGCGAAGTGGCGATTCGCGAGTGAGAAAATACGAGGAAACCTATATATTCGCGAAACACGGGCGCGGTCAAAAATCACGAATCGCGGCGAATCGCGATCGTCCTAACGACGAAACGATCGCGAAACCAACGAAACTCGATGGTCGTTACCGAATTTAAATTGTATATCGCGACGTGAAGCGAGAATCACGAAACAGGGCCAGCTATTATTCCAACGAGGAAGTGCTGGTTTTGGAGCGAGCCATCAAGACGCTGCACCGTTTTAATTAAGCACAGCGTAGTGGAGCCGGTAGTCGAACGTCACTCGACAGCACCGATTGTTATTATCGTCGCTAACGAGTAATTTGTTTACTCGGGACGATATAATTTAGAACGTTTGGCGAGATCGGATAGTCCTGGGCGGTTTAGGTGCGAGGTAGAGAGCGAATGCCGGGAGGGTCGGCGGGGTAGGTGGCGCAATGACGTGACAGACCGCAATCGCTTTACATATTCATGATGTAGCTTCGTGGACGTGCACCACGAAATCATAGAATTCGTCGGCCTCGTCGACCATTCGGGATTGTTGTAAAATCGTTCGACGCCTATCCGTGTCGTTCTTCCTTTCGGTCTCGTTGCAGAAATTCTCTGCGAATCATTAACGGCCGGACCTCCGTGAGATAATTACCTCTATTCTCAGTTAAAATTATAGCAGAGGCTGGGAATCTTCTCTCGCCGGTTTACTCTGTGCGGTGTAGCCTCACCGCATCGCTTATTACATTTTGGATACACGATCGCTTTAAGTATTTCCTTAAGTAAATCGAGCAACGCATACAATATAATATTCTCGACCACGTTATGACACCGTCGTATTTACCCGCGTCCGTTCTCTTTCACGCGGATTAATCCCACCGTATTAATACGGCTTTAACGAGAGCGATGGGCTAACGACGTGAGAGCGTGTCATTGGCGGGGATAGGAAGACGTCCTTTAACGGAAAGACGAGAGAAGTAACATCGTAGGGAGAAGCAGAACGATCCCCAGGCAGAACCGATCGCGCGTCTGGATCCGAGCCACCGAGATATCGATTCGGTTCTTAAAGCGTAAAACGGGTCGTCGACTTTCATCCTTTTCCGTTCGACACTCGGGAATTAGGGTCGACGAATCCTTTCCGAGCGAAGAACTCGAGAAGGGCCTGAAAGCCGTCAGAGGACTCCGGGGGCTCTTTTTTACGATAAATTTCACCGAGTGCCGGCTCGGGTCAATCGTTTCGTCGACCCCCTTAGACCCCTTACATTCCCTATATTCCCTGCTAGGCTAACCTTGTACTTAACCAAGCATCTATTCGTTTCTGTCTAACAGCCGTACCAAGGTGCAGTATCTGATAACAGGCAAAATTCTACCGACTTCTCGTTACTTTGCTCGTGAGGTTATTTGACGTGGCGACCGATGCGATCGTTGGTCGGTTCGTTTGATGGTTGACTGAGATTTTAGTCGATTAGTTGGTCGATTATAGGGCAACGAAGATGGAGAAAATTTCGTTTTCTTAAGCCGTTCGGCTAAGCAGCGAAGACGCTGTACGATAGAAGAAGTCGGGAAGTTCCGAGAAAGCTTTGCGTAAGTGCTTTTGGCCCGGAGTAACGGAGAAATTCAAAGGCTACCGAGAAATCGAGCGGATTCGCGAAGAAGCCTCGGGATAGCGAATAGGTCTATCGACTGATCCAGCCAGAGTCCTGAGAGCCGAAGTTTGAACGAATCGGAACGGTGGCCCGAGGTGCCTGTGTGCGGCGCCGTGGAAAAAAACGAGAGGAAGATGAAGATGCCGAGCGAGGATGAAATGGACAGAGAGAAGGGGTGAAAGAGAGAGAAAGAAAGAGAAAGACAACAAAAGAGCGAGCGCCGCAACTCCTCTTTCACGGTATTTCTATGACGTTGCCGCGTTTCGTGGTTCATTAGTGAAAAAGGGTTTCCCTTTTGTTGGTCGTGATACCATTGCGAAATGCTGCCAGTACGATTCTATATCGCCGTCTGCGCAGCCTTCTCGACCATTAGCCGGTTATTCGAAGCAACTACTTTGTCAGATGTTGGCGAAATTTCGATGATAGCACGGTCGGCAGGCCGAATGTCTTGCGCCGTGCCGTTTAAAATCGTCGTGATTGTTTCATCCAGCCGAAACAACGATATCTATTAATCGGGGCGTCGTCGTGGCGTGTCGCAACGACGGCTGAACAATTTGGAATTCGCCTCGTCGCCAGTAAATAATTTTTATTTATGGCCGTTGGGTCAAACGCAAGGTAATCGCGACTCGTCGAATGGCATAAATGGATGGAAAAAAATCTGCTGGAAGAATCGTCCGTAAACCTCGCCGATAATTCTCTCCTCCTCCTCGATAAATGAGTTTTTGTCGTGAGAGGAACCAGATGGTACCGTCCAAATATGGTGCAAACGCGATTTTCGAGAGAAATCGTTCGAACTGGACATGATATGAAAGGGCGACAGCGAGGGGCGCGGATACGCGCGTACAGACTCAAATGGATGGTTGCTGCGTTTCCGGAGGCGGAGCCCGAGGGTTGCTAGGCTTGTCCAGAGCTGGATTTAGAATGAGTCCGAGTCGGAATTCGAGTTCGAGAATATCGCGAAGCGGTAGATGCCGGTTTTTTGCAATTAGCAAAATGGCAAGAGGAACGACGAGAGCCCACCGAATGAATGCACCTCATCGAGCCATTGTACCGAATCGTAACGCTGCGCCGCACACCTATCCACGATAATTTCTCGAATGCACGCCGTACCAGCTCCCGTCGCGTCGCTTCTCTTTTCTATCGCCTATCCTGGAATCGCCACGTCGCGTTACGCCGTACATGCGAACGTCGGAACTGGTATCCGCTGCGAGTGCGAGGCCACAAACTTTTCGGTATAACGGCCGGCAACAACGTGCCAGTTCAGACAACGCTGCGACGGCTCGAAAATTCTAAACGAGGAAGCTGCCTGCCTGTCTACCAGCCCAGTTCGATCTTTCGCGAAAATTCCGTCATTATCGCTAGCGAGATCTATTTAATGCAATTTCGACGATAAATATTCAGAGAGGCGAAGCACGCCGCGAGGCAGCCAGAACCGAGTTGTTCGCGATCGAACGTGAAATAAAATTTTCCACGCGAAAAGAGGACCTAGCCGACCGACGTTGATCCAGGATTTACAGACATGGCTCGATGAGCCGATTTTCAACAATCTGCTAGAATCGCCTGAACGCTGACTCTTTGTAAGCGCGGGAAAGGCAAAGATAATTAGGACAGGTGTTGGCCGGACGCGATATAATAGGAACTGCGATATCGGCGTATTCCATGGTGTCTCGTTTTGGGCTGGCGAGTCGTGTACGGGTCATCGGTTAATCGGAATTTCATAAATCGGCCAGAGAACTAGGAGAATCGATTTGTCGATGCGACTTGAGATTAGAGTGGGCGTTGTGCAAACGGAAGCAAAATTGTATAAACGATGTTCTAATCTGCGTGTAACGATACGAGATTGCTCGTTGTTGAATAAATACAACGAACGTTTATGCGAGGAATATTTCACAATTGCGTAACATCGCCAGGCGCGACGCGGTTCGCTACGGAAATGGCACGGACCTAAACGAATTAAATTTTGCTTTTAGAACGCGTACAGCGGCAGGGGGAAGGCGGGACTTTTCTGCCGAAAAGTATTCCACGCTCTTATCGTTTTCATATTTTCCAGAGTACCTCGAATTTCTGACGCGAATTCGCGTTTGGCAAAATGGTTTGTCGAAATCGGTTTTCGTCGAATAATGACGGAGAAATTGAATTCATCTGGCTTATTCGATCTAGAATTTCGCGTGTTTGCAACAACGAGCGCGGTGTCCGACGTAGCCTATTCCCTTGCGACAACACAGCGGCAATTTACGTCGGTTTCGAGAGGGTGGAAATTGGCAATTACTAATGCGTGACCAATCCCACGGACAACTCTTGCCAACAACACTCGTGCCACCGAGCCGCAACAATCTGGGCTGCGCACCGAGAGTTTCAGAGTTCGCCCGTGGTAAACATTCATCGACACGATAAAAATGAAACGGTAAGCAACTTTCTCGGAAGTGAACGCGCCTTTTCCACGCAAGGGCAAAAAGAGACGAGAGAACAGAAGAGTGACAAAGGAATAAAGAGCTAAAAAGGCCGACGAGAAGAACGAGAAGAACAAGAACGATTTTTCTCTTTTTTTTTTTTTAACCGTCGCTCGTATCCCGTCTTGATTTTATCGCTTTTTAATTTGCCTTTGCCGCGCATTTCGCGTTGCCTCTGTATTCGTCAACCTACCTCCTTTCGCGCCATTGTGTAAAAGTACATCGTTGCCGTGTCTTTATCGACGGAACGTACATCGAGCTACTATTATCGCAGTCTATCGACCGAACTGACTTGTTTGCGTTCGCTCCCCCTTAAAGAGAAGATGAATTTTATTTGTCGACGCGCGTACACGCAATCTCGCTCTTGTACTTCGTTCTGTCTCGAGATTGCGTTACGCTCTGCTCGTTTTCGTTACGAGTTTTCTTTGCGCAAGATGAAAATGGTGCACGTCTTTGCACGTATTTACGTAACCTCGTAATTTTTTACAGAAAAATACTCGCGACAAGATTTTTATCTCGCGAAAACATTTGTAATATTTTTTGTTTGCTTGGACGAGCGTTGTTGCTTCTGGTCGTGGTTGCATCGGCGTAACGCGCGTATTTAGAACGTGCGATTTTCGTGTGCCCGAAATCGAAGTGGCGGCAGAGAAAATTCAAATTCGAGGTATTTCGGAACCGCGAGGCGGACTTGCATGGAAAATCAGTGGAACGATCTCTTGAACGCGTTGAAGCCGAAGCTCGCGAAGGCACACGCGTTAGAGCCCGACGTTAAAGCCGGCTTTACTTAGAACCGGGCTTCCTACGTCTACGATGCATATTTATGAATCGTAGTCATCGTCGTTGTCGTCGTCAACGTGGTGGTCGTTGTGGTCGTCGTTATCGTCGCTACCGCCTTGCCATCAGACGATAACATCGATTAAACGTCATTTACGATCGCCAAGCGGTGGAAAATATTCCGAGACAATTTTCAAAGAGTTATATATTCTTTGGTGAATCGCACACGGGCAGCAAAGTTCTAAACGTTGACGTATCTGCTTCTTGGAGATTTTGCAACTTCCACTCGGTTCTCGTCGGTGTGTATGCGACTAAATCTTTGCCAGAGCTGGCAGATTCGCGTAACGCAATTAAAACGGGCAAACGAGAGCTAACTTTTCGCGAAATCTTGTTATTGCTCTCGTGTAAATCTAGTTCACGGCACCGCGTCAATTTTCCGGAGGAAAAGATTGCGTCTCGCGTGTGTGCTCAGCTTTTTCTTGTCAACAACGTTCTGCGAGCGTTAACCACGTTCCACAATTATCATTCATTGTTGCGTTTATTCCCGAGGTTGGAAACTGAAATGAATGTGGACGGCGCGTGTTATGGCGAAACATTTTTAAATTTTCAATTTGACCGTGTTACGTGGCTGTGCGCGGCTTGTCGCGCAACCAGCTCCTCGGAGAGAGCCGACCCCGTCCAATTGCATGGAAACGAGAAAGTCGCTTGGAAAGACAGTCGTGCGACAAGAGCTGTGGGTGGATGGGGTGGAGAGGGGGGCGGGTGAATTTCGCGATGCGGCGATACGGGAAGGGTGGCTAAGTAACCAGCGTGTACGCGAAACCGAATTGAATTAGGAACTTTCCGCGAGCACATGCTCGAATTTGCATAAACGCCGCGAACTCACCTCCGCTACAAGCTCGAATCCGCTCGCGCGGTCTCGTCTGTACGTGTTGTCACGCGGCTATGTAGACGTGCACCGGTTAAATCCGCCGAAATGGCCCACAGCGCTCGAGAACGATGCACCACACGCGCGCGCTATCGCTCCTTGCATTCGTATACTCGTTCCAGTTCGCGCTCGCGTTCGTCGGCGAACGCAAAATTAATTAGCCACCTTTTGCCGACCTCACGCGGAAATTAGCGACTCCAATCCTTTAGCATTCCGGCTAACGATACCCGCGCCAAATGTATTCCCTTCCATTAGAGAGGCGTGTCTCGCGTTTCTTCGCGTCGACGATGGCGACTATGACGACCGTGACAACGACGTTGCACCGTAATCCAAGAGCCACGTCGACGAATCCAGTTGTCTCTTAAAGTAACGCGAATTTCTCCCTGATTTTACTTCAGTGGAATATCAAACGAGTTCCCCCGGTATCATCGAAGGTTGCCTGGTAATTATTAAATTGCGAATTAAATTAAATTTCACTCTCGCGGAACAGGTTATTCACCCTATCATTTTCTCGCGTCGCACAGCTATGGTTTTGCTCGCGTGCACGACAAGGGTTTCCTACAATTTCAAACTTTTTCACGTCGCCGTCCATCTACTTTCCATCTTTTTCGTCGGCCTTTGATCTTGGCTGCTACAACAAGTTCGGAGGTGAGGCTAAGGGCACCGAACGCTCTGTATTTTTCCTTTTCTCCTTTCGTCTGTCACGGAATTAAAAAATGTTCCGGAACGAGCAGATGGAACGATGCCGTCATCTTGGCCGAACACTCGCGAAATCGCTCCGTCAAAATCTTACGGGTTACGAGGAGCGTAGTCGTTTCGCGTCGACGTGCTCCCGCTCATAATGAATTCCAGTCGCCATTCCGGCCGATGCAAGTGTAACGCGTCCAGCGGCTGCCGAAAATACGAACCAGCCTTGTTAGAAAGAACAAGTGCTGGAGAACGTTAACCTGCTTTACATCGTTCATTCGTTTCCGCAAATATTAACCGCAGTTTGCAAATTTCTCAATTGTCGAGATACGAAGTTGTACCCGCAGTTGCTTTCACTTTGTATCGTTGTCCTATTTTCCCGTTGTTTCCATTCGCTCACGTCTTGCTCATTAAAAAATAAGTGTCCGCATGCCGGGAAGATGTGCGCATCGAATTCGTTGTCCATTAAGTTCGAAAAAGATCGGTTATAATGGTGAGGCATTGCTTTTCGGGCACACAATACCGTGCTATGATTCGTAAGTCTCGTCCGAAGTTTCACCAATTGGAAAAAAGAGACGAAGACGTGTTGGTGATCGTGTTTCGCACATGTCTCTCGGCTCGTTTCGTCGCGAAATCTCAGCGGAGCATCGCTGCCGGTCTGATCACGATCGACGGACAAGCTCGTCCGTCATGCTGTCCGCTTTTTCACTGGACCCGGGCTACGTTTTCTTCTTTTTCCTTTTATTTTTCATTTTTTCGTGTATTTTTCTTTTTTTGTTTTTTTTTTTTTTGTAGACGCGAAACCACCCCAAGGGAGGGAGATCGGCGGACGACAAGTCTGACGGAACAGCGTCTATATAACACTTTTATATTGGAATCCATACGAGCCTCATAAATCTATCGAGCGGGGCCACGTTTCAGTGGTCCGACGTACGAGCGAATAGAGGTAAATCTGTCGTCGTGAGGGAGTTTCGAGTTAGGATCGGTGCAGCGTGAAAATCGTCGAGAAATCACGGCTGTCTAGCTCTACCTTTCCTTTGTTCTTTTTGTAGACGACTCTCGTTTCGTCGCGCCTATCCTACCGGTATTTTGATATTGTTTCAAATATCATACGCGTTTCGCAGTGTCCTCGAGAAATCGTTCGGTCGTGAAACGAGCTCCCGGCGTGTTCGTTCGTCGCGGTTAGCCGTATCGATGGCGTAATTTATAACGCACGTTAGACACTTTCAATGGACAAGACGTGCCATTTTTAACGAAACTAGTTTACCAAACGGGGCGCTGTCGTTGAGTCGCGTCGCGTTTTTGGCGCGATGTAAAAAGAAATCGAGACAATCGACGCTGCCGAGTGGTAGAACGCGCGACGAAGCGACGATCGATCGACGCACACATCTGCGAGTAAATCGGTACGATTGTTCGAGTTGCCACGGCGCGCCTTCGCGGTAACGAGATTACCAGGCGTTCGACTCGTCGCGAATGATCGTCGTTCCGAATAATCCAAAAGGGGTATAATTTTCGGCAAACAGATCGCTCTCGACGATCGTGGGAAAAGATTACGCGACGCGTTAATTGGAAAGAAGTCTGGCTGGCTTAGGATCGTGAAAACCACGGGGATTCGTGGTTACGTCGCCGAACGAGTTAGCAATAATTCGAGGTCGGGACGAGGGCGACGGGAGGCGGATAGAATTAATTTCCGAGGGAAAGGAGCCGGAAACGACGGAAATCTCGGAAGCGTTCAACGGCGCGAAAATCGAAGGGGGCGACCTTTCAGACCTTCCAGTCGACGATTACACGCACTCGTATAATAGGGAGCCGACACTCGGTGCGAATTCTATGCTGCCCGTCCGGTAACCGAAAGGGGCAAAAAGGAGAAACGGGAAGAGAAGAGAAAAAAAAAGCGAGAACGGCGCGCAATCTTGCCGCTCTCGCGGCTCGGATACTTTCCTCGAGGACGACGATGACGGTCCGGAGCAAAGCGAAATGAAAAAAGAGGAAATAAGGAAGCGCCGGGGTTAGAGGGGATAAGAGGAGAATGGAAAATGCGCGGGGACGAAAGAGCGAAAAGGAGAGGAGGCAGCGGTAGAAGATGCTCTCGAGGTTGGCCGTTCCAGGGCGGCGCGACGATTTCCGGATGATTATTCTCTTGGTGGCTCGGTTTTTCGCGAAGGGTACCTATTACGAGGCGGCTGTGTGAAACGGTTGAAAAGAGGCCTGCCTCGACGGGGTTAAGATCAAAGGAAGTGGCTCGAAGCGGCACTGAAGGGTCGCAGACTGTTACTGGCCGTAGGAGAAACGAGCCAGCGAGCGGTCGAGCGAGATCCGTTCACGCTGAATAAGGGGGTGGATTCAGCGGCGAGCCGGCAGGGTCACCGTGAAAAAGGGCGCCACCGCTACACGTATTCTGCACGCAACGTTTGCCTAAACAAGCCGCGAAGGGCCAACGAGAATCCGATTACATTCTGCCCACTGACTCGTTCTAACCGAGTGACACGCATCGAGACGTCTCCAAGGACGACCACCCCTGCTTACTCTCTTGCCTCTGATCCCTTTTCCTCTGCAAACCGCCGTTGGATAGATCAAGATAAGGACGAGATTCTTTCTTTCAGATTCCAGCAATCTTTTCTCCTAGTTTATACATTCTACGGAATCCTGACAAATCTCTTTAGGGAATATTGATTAAAATGTAGTAGTAGCCTCTGTCCAGACACTGAGTTATGTACGCCTCTTTCGCTGTACATAATTCGAGGAACGTGGGAACGTGACCCAACGCGACCCCCGAGTTTCCGCCTCGAGATACTCGATGCACGTAGAAGCCATCGTGAAACATACTTCCGCGGAAAGATCAATTTCTGTTATGAATTCCGAGTCGACGGTCTTAACAAGACATCGCGTTAACAGCTTCTACACATACGACAGAGTCTGTACGAGGGACACGGATCGATGTATATTTGAATGAAATACATCTGGATGCAGATAGTCGGTGGAATGGCTTTCCAACGTTAAAGAGGGTTTGAGAAGCAACTCGGCCTGGCCGTCCTTTAACCCTTGGACGTCGGGCAGAACCGTGAGAACCAGTCGAGAAAAGCAACCGTATGGAAAGCGGATCGAAGACCCCCTGCAGGTTCTCTCGTTTCCGGTTAGCAAGCGAATGCAAGTATCGAAAGAAGCGGAGAAAGTATACGTAGCTGCGAAAGCTATCGTCCTTCCCAGCGAGAGCAGCGTCCTTAAAATACGCTGCCCTGAAAAAAACTGGAAGGTTACGTTTACTTTTGTGCCGAGATCGACCCTTATCGGTAGCCAGGGAACTGCTACGGGCTCGTTTCATCGATCTTTTTCCTGGCAAGCAAAGAAATGTCCTCGTCCTCGACAACGTTGGGTATTGTTTGCCGAGAGGACCGGCCTTATCGTGCTGCGAATAAAAAGAAGCAATCTCGCAAGTTTGGCCGACAAAAAAGTTTATACGCGCGCACGGAAGGGCCCGCAGCGATTTCTCCCCCGCGCTGCGTAAAATTCAACAAGAGAGCAAAGCTTGCTACCGTTTACTCGATAAATTTCGTGAAATAACTGCCCTCGAGTTCAAGCTTCCTCTCGGACCTCCAATAGCCTGCAGGTAGCCTTTGAAAACGGGACTGCTCTAGCGGGTATAGCAGATGACCATCCGAAACGCAACGCCTAACGAAATGGGAGAAACGGCCAACCATGGGAACATGGAGATAAAAACGAGAAGCGTGGAGATAAAAACGAGAAGCGTCGCGGTACCGTAGAAAATAATCATCGGCGATCCGTTGCACCGACCTCATCGATCGTCGAGAAGCTTTTTCGCTGGTTAACTGAGAGAAGATAGGCGGCAAGAAAAACCGAACAACGACGCGATAATCGACGTTTGACAACGAACGCTTTTCTCCTTTCGCCGGGCTCCGTTATCCTGTGGCTTATGTCGGTCATATCCAACAGAACGGCAAGGAAGTTCGCGATAAGGATAAATGTACTTAAGCGCGCCGTTCTCTGTCGTTCGTAATCGCAGCTGCTATTTAGAACTTTCTCGTCTGGAGACGCTACGACGCTCGATTACCTCTTGCAAAATACGACGATTAAACGAATCGACGATCTTCCAAAAACTTCTATCGACTGCATCCACGGAGCGTGGGGATACGTACGCCGGTGGATGTTAATTATCCTTTATCGGTCAACGTATATCGCGTTGGTAAGCTCGAAAAGGGAAGCAACGTTATCGCTGTCGCCGTCGTCGTTGTCGCACTGGTTATTTCAATTCACGCAGACACTGGCCAAGGCAGATTTTCTCGGCTGTCAGTTTTAATCATTCTTTAGAGGAACATGGCGCGCCAGTGTTAAACCGTTCCGTTTCTTGGTACATTTATGCCAAAAGCGTTTATCGCGAGCACGCCACTGTCGTATATCTTTCTGACGCGCTCGAAGCGTTGTCCTCCGCTACAGATACATTCCTCAGGCTCATTTAATTTCGTTCACATCGCGCCGTTTATTTTTGCCACCGCGCTTCCGTTCTCTTCCGTCCCATCGTCCCATCGTCCCGTAGTCCATTCTTTTCCCGCTGGCCTCCGTCCGCGTCAGAGGAAAATGTAACCAAGAACGGAATGGCCCTCTTTGCACCTGCATCTCGGCAATGCGGAGATCCATAACTCGTCGGTCGAGGGCAATTCGGTCGATTCTCTGAATACGTAATTGCCTCTTCCTCTTCTGGTTTCACCGCACGTTCTTCTCCCGTCGTCCCTTGTCTCCTTTCCTCCGTCGTCTCCTCGTCCCTCGATGTGCCGACGTTATTGCGTCGCCGATATCTTTACGGAGAAAAAGATAATCTCGATACGTTCGCGAAACTTTTCCACCGGTCCAAAATCCTGGCGATCGTCAGACAGTCCCGTTCGTGAACGCGATTTCACCGTTCCAACGATCGATTTTCCCAAGATATTCGCTTGCATTCTCGTCCAGGCCACGCACGTCTTCTCCTCGTAGGAATCACAAGCGTAACACCGAGCTACGTTTCCTGTTGTTCCTATACTTTCCTATATTTCCGTGCATTCGCTCACCTAAAGCCACGTAGTCTATACGTCGGCTTCCGGGTAGAGACATATTTATTGCGAACACGGGACCTCGTTTCGCAGGAAGATGTAAAAGAACGAAAGGGTGCGTCCGTTAAAGGGAGCAACGGCGAAACGAAGAAGGGGTTTCAGAAAGATGGTGTCGTGTGCTCTTTGACAAAGGGCAGCCGGTATCACGGCATTATCGTATCCCCGATCGACCAGGCCGGGTCTCGTACAGGCTGCGTCGACGTGCTTCGTAAATATCGGGTTACGGGCGTGCAAAGACCAAGATTTTACGGGCAAACCGGTCGTTATTGGTAGGCGCGGCGATACGATATGTCAACGAAAAATCGGCCAACGGCACGCGTATGGACGTAAGCGTGAGTGCGGTGGTGCGTATGTTTCTCAGTCGAGATTGTCGAAATCTTTTATTCTTATTGCGCATCGATCGGTTCGCGAAACAACCTGTTGGCCGTGCAAATATTTTCGTTCAAATAAGTTATTTACGTTGGCGGTGGCGCGTGCCCGCACCACGCACCAAGGTATTTGAATTCGAAAGGCGATACCGGTCGTTTCGAAGCTCGAGATGTGGATTCGTAAATATCGAGTTACGCGCATCCAGAGATTCGGGATTTCATCGGGGCGCACTTAGGTAGTTATTAACCGTGTATAGGAAGTAACGAGCAACAGAAAATCACGTAGTCCCGATCGAGTTACGTGCCACTTATTTCTTTCCCTATTATACACAGCTCCACTCCGTTGCAGTTCGAGCTGATAGTTTATGTTTCGAACTTTCGCAATTATAATTCTCGTAGAACCGCGTCGTACATTATGGTAACGCGCGATACTATCCTATGTATCACTTGTAAATTGTCCAGCCGTTTCAGCGTGGTCGTAGCAAGTAACCGCAACCCGGGGAGAAGGTATATATACTCGTACGCGCGAAACCGACACAGGAATCCGACTGCTTCCATCGGCCGATTCCCTCGATCTCAGTGTAGTGTTGTTGCGCTTCGCCAGAAATATTTTTAGTTTCGAAATTTTCGTGGGAACGTGTACGTCGTAGATCGCGAGTGTATCGTTGCTCCCAAGCACTCTGGAAAGAAGCTACTCGTCGAAGGATTCCGAATTTCTTTGAGAACTAACCTCGCTTCGATCCTGTATGGTCTGCGAACGATCTTGAAGAAGCGCGTACGAACAAGTTCTTCCACCGTGTGGATAGTCGGCGGGCTATCGCGATTCGCGGATCAAGAGAAGGAAATCGGATTAGCCGCGGCTGTACCGTTCGTAAAGTTTCCAGTTGCCAGAGAAAATAAAGACCACGGATCTCCCACGTGGGAATCGTTCGTTATTAGCTAGCCGGCAATAAGTTTCCCTTATTGCCGCGTAAACGATGCACTCGCTGGCTCTACGGTGGACTGGCGCCGCAGAGGGAGAGTTTAAGGGCTGCTTCAGGGCCTCGCTAGAAATAGAGTAAGCCACAAAGCTAGAGGTACAGGAAGAAAGATACGAAGGGGGTGTTTCGAGCGGATAATATACAGGCACCATTTTTAAAGTTAAGTATCGCCAAGCAACGCGATTTAAATGGAGATGGACGAGAGACCATTGCCGGCTGCGGACCGGCTTTGCCACATCCTCCGACTCCGTACCACCGGTCTCACCTCGTCGTGCAGCTTTTTTTATTTCTCTCGCTGTCCCTCCGGTATCGCGCTTGTTTTCTTTCCTCTCCCCTGACCCCTCCTTTCCCTCTCTTCGTTAGAGTCCCTTCTCCCTCTCTGCCAGTCCGATCTCGCAATTTCTCACTATTCCGTGTCTCTACGTTCTCTTTATACTCCCTCAGCAGAAGATTGCAACGACCCTCTTGCACTCTAGTCGAACGTAACAACCCCTCGTGACATCGTCGATGGTCTCGGCAAAACGTTTATCCCAGAACGAAGCGGAAACGAAACCCTTTCTGTTTCAGTATTTAAACTCGCCGGTCGTGGAACCGGTGTCGTCGTGTATCGAACAATACCGCCTCCTTTGTCGCGGCATCTTTTTTTCTCCACTTTCCGACCATGGATAATGAACGATTGCCGCGCAGCCGATAATAAATGAACGAAACCGCAGCAGCTTTTTCTTTCCGTTCGGTTGCATCGCGTGGAACGAACGTTTCAACGAACGCGAGACGAACTTTCGTCCGCGGGCTGAATTTCATCCGATCGAACGGGAAAGTATAACGTTACGTGGGGCAAAGCGTACGCGGAATATTCGTCATCCAGCCGGTAAATTACAATGCGCCGTGTGCAGTTCATTGTACGAGTGGATGCGTCTATATACCCGCTTTATTACGTAATTTCAGTCGGCAAATTATTACAATTCGTCCCGGCGGTTTGCACTGTTAACGATGTTTGTATTATACGTACATAGCCGCGCGGCAGGGCGGCATTGTACGCGTGAACGAGAGGCAAATAGTCCAATCGATAGATGCCCGCCTTTGGTATTCAAATCAAACACTTTGGGCGTATCTACATTTATAAACGTCTATTATCATTCGCTGGATAATGAATCGCCAATTAATTACCATGCTCCAATCAATGGTAGGGCCGACAACGAAAGTACAACGGGTCGGTTAGCATTTCGTTCGCGTTTACCGACCCCCAGAAAGACGTCACGATTTTTCTATTTCCATCGAATCGATCGCGCCACTAATCTTCCGATTTCCTCCTCTCGAGCCGATCGCGTGACAAGCGTTGTACCTTTGCACGCGATCTTTCGCGAATGTGCGAAACTTTAGGGAAACTACGGTGGTCGACGTACTCTGATAAAGAAAGAAACGACATTTGTGACGTTAACCAGTTCGCGAGCTGGGATCTCATCGAAAATTCTATCTGGGTAGCGCAGTCCTAAAATCATCGTGGACGTTGATGGGGTCGTTTCCGCGCGATTAGAGTCAGGAAAGGACGAGGAAGAGATTCGCAACCAGGAGGACCTCCGTTTACAGCGGTGTCAGCCGGCGGTCGCGGCGACCGTCCGACCGCAGCACTGTCAACCTGCGTAATTAATCCACGTTTCAGCGGGCCTGAAACGCCCGACAGCAGCCTAAGATTTACCGCAGTCCAATTTTACACCTGTCCGTCATCCGAACTCGCGACCAGTTACCTTTCGCTTAATGAAATTTGCTCGCTTGGTAATTATCAGTGCTTCGCTCTGGGATTCGTCTATCCACGTCATTCTGGCTCTCTGGGCAAGGCGATTTCTCGTTCGCAGTTACAGATCGACGATTAATTCTGTATCCGTTGCGAGGATATTCGAGCGTCATCGCTCGATCCATCCAAGTCAAGTTGCCAGATCTCTCGCTCGCAGAGAGTAACTACTACTCCTTACGTTCGTTATACACTGCTGGCAACATTCGATGCGAGATAGCTTGCGAGAATCGTCTTTGCACTCGTTCCGAACCTCCTAACGTTCATTTGTCATGCTTATTTCCGCTTATGGGCTTCTCGGTAGCAACGATGCTTAGAATATCGACGAGCCAACTAGCAATTGGCATGCTGGAATATTCGCTTCTTCGTTCTCTATCGCGCATTAATCTGCCATGAATCGAAATTACGCACGAGTGTACGAACGCGATCGCAATTTTCGAGCATCGTTGATCTTTTCCATGGTGTAACGCGAAACCGTTTGAAATTTGTCGCGATTTTAACCGGTCACGTCGGATTCGCCATGCACGATTCGAATGTTAAAGGTCGGCGTAAATTTGCACCGCTGTGAATATCACGGGATTCGTTTCCTCTCGTTTTTTTTTCTTTTTTTTTCAAATCATCGATCCCGGCGCATTCTACTTCAGTGGGAGAGGAACGTTCAAAGTTGTTACGAGTCTCCAAAAGCAATCACACGGGAAGACGATGGATTTCGATGAAACAAACTTATTTTCTAAAACGTATTACGCCAAGCAATCTGCGTCCTTTATTTCCTCGAGTCAATATTTCCGCTCGCTAGACCCGACAGTTTGCAAGGTTATTGCAACGTGGACCAACCGAAGTATAACCGAGTTCATGGTTGTCTTTAGAGTCGTTCGTAGCGGCGGCGCTGTACAACTTTTGATTGGAATACGCTTTTACTATTCCCTTGCAACGCTTTGAAACAACTTAGGTCCGCAAAATCGGTGCTCGTTACGCTTTCCATCGTTTACAACAACCATCACTGTGGCTGATGCACGGCCGAACGAGTGAAAAGGACGCTGTTAGAGCCGCGTGACGAACATCGTTGCGATTCGGTCTTTCGTACGTCGATACACCACCACGAGCTACGAAAGATTCCCAGTGAAATTTCGTCGAACGCTGTGTAAATGTCAAAATCGTATGAAATGTTTGCTGTTCGACATTGCCAACTTCCGATTCAAAAGTATCCAGCTAAGTATGCACTTCGCTTTAATTTCACGGAAGGAAATTCATAGAGTTTAAAGATGCTTTATTTATCCATCGATTTGAACCAACCGCGACTCGTTTGCGTAAAAGTTAATTTCAATATTCCTCGTACATTTTCCGTTGCGGATTTATCGATTCCGTCTGGCCGCGGAACCAGGAATTTGATATCTGATTCGGTGTTACGCAGCTGTTATTGTTACTGCACCTGTACTGGCTCGATGTTATTGCAGTCAAGCTGCCATGATTGACGCCGTGAAAAGCCGACCCAATGAAATCGCGGAAAAATAATGCTCGGAATACGACACTATACGTGTCGACGCACGGTCGACTCGCTGATATTTTTGCCGCGCTGCTAACAGTTCGTCCTACGGTTATACAATGGACAAAGCAGAGAATAGACCTATCACCTTATGGGACTTCGCATCACGCAAATTAAAATATCGATCGTGGAAAAATTCAATATTTAGAGCAACGAGTTTAAAAATTATATTGAACTTGATCTCGATCTCGCGATAATATTCCTGCACGTGCGGTATAAATCTCTCTCTCTCTCTCTCTCTCTCTCTGTTCAAATTTGCTCGTATGGACGCTGATAACGTGTAGTATAGCAGCTGGCATCTGCAGTGTACTGTAGAATTTCTGAAAGTTGCATGTGGACTTTGGAAATCTAGAATGGATTTCGAACGATTGTACGTAAGTCCGGCATCTGCAATTCATTCTACATCTTGCTGAAGGTTCCTTCGGGATTTTAAAAATCTAGAATGAATTTCAGATGCTAGGACGTAAGTATCATGTGCGGAATTTATTCTAGAAGAATCCTTATGGGCTTTGGAGAATATTTTAGCAAGCAGCTAAGGTCCGTACGTCGTGCGCGTCGCGCAACCGCATAAATCGTTATATGTCAATATCCGCGGCAATCCAGCAGAAAATAGATTTTAATTTCATATATCGAAGTACGCGAGTTATTCTAAAATACTACGCCGGCATTATTGTATGTAACCGCAAAATTTCAATGGAACACAAATGTGCAGCAACATTCCGAGATGCATTGTGTTGCTACAACTCGAAACATTGATGCGGTATTGCGACTCAAATTTCGTTGATAAACAGGAATATTTGATCTAAAACGTAAGTACAATAACATCGTGAAAACGTACAAGAGTCAACCCCGTATTTTGTGTTATACGTATGTGCCTAATACGAGTTCGGATTAAATGGTGTGGGTTTATTATACGGCTCGTTTATTCGATTACTACGTCTGCAAGATTTTACATTATCGTTCGATGTAACGTCCGCACGGATAGCTTAGCAGAAATAAAATCGACGTCGAACGACACGCAAGAGGGCGGCGACTGGATGATCGCCGTTGAAAATCGTATTGAATAGAAGCGAATCGGTGTAAAACCTAAACGACTGCTTTGTAGCAACGATACACATCCCTACGGGCGCGTCGTTATCACGAGCGTCATTACAAAGCGACCAAGCACATAATGGTCACGAACTTGTAACGATAACGACGTTGCCGGGCTTTTAGCCGACTGCGCGACCATCTCCTTACTATACGAGCTAGAAAGCTCCGAATGGACATTGGACGTGATAATGCGCGAAAGCCCGTTTGACGATCTCGCTCGATTCTAAACACAGCTGTCGTTGTACAGACACTCGGCGATACACGGCCCGTCTCGATGCGATACGTACACACGTGTGTACCAAAGGGTTGCACGACACTCGTGGGATGCGAGCGTTCGCTCTCATGAAAAGATGACGGGATACCGGATAGAGGTCCGCGAGACGCGATTCCGGAGTCTCGATGCGCGCTACAACGTTGTTAAAATTTATGAATAATGTAGCAGAGTAATGTAGTTTCCTAGTAGTTCGTCGAAAGTAAAATCGCTACCGTCTTACAGAAATTTCACAGAAAACACGATGCTCGCGACTGTTGGAAATTCGGCCGATGAATAGCGGTGGTTGCGCGAGATGGATGCGAAGACTAGGAAAAAAAAAAAGAAAAAAAAAGGAAACGACGACGAGCAACGATGCAGACGAGCGTACGCGAGCCGCACAGGAAACCAAAGGGAAAGTGCCTTGCACATTGTTGCTGGGACGGTAGAGAACAGCCGGTTTACGCAGTGTAAACGATCTTTCGCGTTGTTTCGTGGTTTGCAGGAAACAAGCAACGTACTAAAGCGTTTTACGACCGGCCTATACAAATTGCAACCACGTTAAAACAATCTACCGCGTTACAATTACAGGCGCAACGAAATCGCTGCTCCGCGCAATCCACGGATATGAGCATTGTTACACGGCTGGCTCGCAGCAACGCGGATATTGCCGATTTACGAGCTCTTCACGATCCGCGGCTAACGTCGGGGTCGCCTGTCATACATCCCCTCGTCGAAAATCTATATTTTCCGAACGACGGAATTTTCGTTATCCTCCGATACGGTCAACTCCGGCCCGGCTTCTCCAGCGGTGCTTTACGACGCGCCGAATACCCGTTCATACGAGAAGTAATTGCGCAGGTGGAAATTAATTTTCAGTTGGCCCGTTGCCCTACGTGACTTCGATGCTTCGCATTACCCGTCGAATTCCGCTGAATGGAAAATCAACCGCCTCACGATCTAACATTACTCTACGGGAACCTTGGTTTCAGCCGCGACAAATCGCGATGGAAAATTTTAGAAACGTTCGTGTTTAATGATATTCAGACGAGGATTCGTCGCACGGAAGGTCGCGCATAGTTTCGTAATAAAATGGGATACGCGCGATTCTGTCTGGAGCGTGGATTGATTTTGAGAGAGCAAGCTTCACAGCTTTCGCAGCCATTATGTGATTCAAATCTCCATATTATTCTATAATCTATTCGCTAGAATAATAGCGTAGGCCATGGCGATTAGAGTCGATCGCATGCCGACCGGAGGCTCGTTCGACTTGCACGCCACCACCCACCAATAAGCACCCTTCGGTATCGTAGTTGCGTACCTTGCGCACGTGCTTAAACGTACACGCTATCGTCTAGCGGATTTGAGCAGATAGTAGCATGCCAACCGATATTTGCGTCTTCCGGCGTCTTCGATTATTATCGTTCTCTCGAACGCCATATTTGCTCTATGGCGTAAACACTGTCGTAGAGAGTGATAAAAAGACGCTGGAATATCGGTGGTAAGAGAGAAGGATAGGAGAGAAATACATAGAGTCGAGGGATGAACGACGACACGGCACGTCTGATTTATGAGCTTCGTAACCCAGACGAGAAGACTGGATACCAGCACTGGCATGCAACGCCGGCTTCTTCGTCTTGTGTTTCATCATCTTCTGTCTCTATTGCGCTATTTAATCCACGTTTAGACTTAACGGGATTAATTTTGAAAACATGAACATATATCAAAGATCATGGAAAATAAGAACAATTTTCGATCGTCAAGCTGATTATAAAAATCGAGTTCTGACCAGTGGATGGCATAAAATTCGGTACAAAAAATGTAGTTTTCAAATGATTTGCTTTTTCGTCGATATACGCGAGATCGGGAGCATCGATGAATGATGAAGCACCGGCGGAATGTTTTCCACGTTGCCTGCGAGGCGACATTAATTTTTCCACCGCTTGCACGATCGCTAGCCTACCTAGTTGCATGTAACGCTTCTATAATGATTTATACGTGTATAAGCTATGAAACACCGATAATTACGGTAATTGCAATTAATCAGATTTATGTGCGTTAACTATAAATCTGATTATATCTGGATATATAGGTATAGTAGTGGCAAAATCTCCGTAAACGTACTAGCCCCGATTCTATCCGAATACAAATTAGAGCGTGAACGCGACTGAACCGACGACTCTCGTTTGTTGATCGAGTCGTGTTTGCCACGATGGAATTATCGGATTCTTACAGTTCACGACCGGCTGAAAAATCTGAATATCATGAAGAACCGCGTGGTCCATCGTACGAACTCATTCTCATTCTTTTCCGCCGTTTTCTTCGCGCGACAGCGGCGTATTCGTTCGCAGGAATCGACAGCTGTGACCAAACAGCGGACGTGTGCGAATAAAATTTTCAGTCGCGGTCCCTTGATCCCTGACCGAGGAAATACGACGTCGACGATGACTCGCGCTCTTTTTAAAATTTCGAAGGAAACTTTCCTCTGATTTCCTCCTTTACGTCGATCGAAGGCCCAACCGATCTTGCGGTTTGCAGTTAAAACGAATCGCGGCGAGACGATAATTGCGACGAACGAAGTTAAGCGAAAACCGGACCGGGGACACGGAGAAAACGAAAAGGGATAACGAACGAATGAAATTTATGTCCGGTTTCGAGGTCGTTTCGCGCGACATCGGATCCGCTGCTTTTCGATCGAGATTTTCAAATGGAATTCTCAGCGAAGCAATAGGTTCCGACCTAGGAATCCGAGGGCAAGACCGAGGCCAGAGATCCCCGGTCAGTTTCGACCCGGCACGTAATCCTCGGACGAATCCCCAAGACCAACGGTATGCTTTTGCCGGAAGCCCTTCGTCCACCGTTCGACCTTTCCTAACCGATCCGAGCACCGGCTCGTTCTCTTTCTTCAGACAATGAATTCGCTCCTAGAAATTTCACTCTGTTTGCCGAACACTCCATCTTTATCGTTTAACGATCGAGTTACTGCGATCGTATGCTGCAAACTTTTCGCGCTTCTCCTCGCTTCCTTGCCCCTAACAAACTTTTCTCTTTCCAACTTTCAACTTCTTTTTTCCGATCCTATCGAGGACAACCGTTCTCGTCCTAAATCTATTATCCTTGTTGTCGCGTGTACAGGCAAATCGATATCTATTCGCCGATCGCGCTAAATCCATCCACTCACGATCGGTTGGCTTGCGGCGAAAAAACGTTTGCCACTATCGTCGCCAATGTACGGATATCGAACGTTATTCGGATTAAGTTGGACGATCGGTGGTTTCTCTTGGAGCTTATACTTCAACGGTGAATCGAGAACACCTCGGAGACGCCTGAGGCAAACGGGGTCAGGAAGGAGGTCTCGGGTCAAGATGGGGATTAGGATCTCCAGGGGTCACCTTGCGAAACCCGACCTAGCACTATACGTCTAACCCATAAATTATGTCCGTCTAAACACACAATTCCTCTATGAGTAGCTGTCTAGAGATGTTTGAGTGGGTGGAAAATACGAAGAGAGGAACCAAATATCCTGTCGGTGCCTTTTGTAATTTCCATTAAAACACGCTGATAGAGTGGCGAACAATCTCGTTTGTTTCTCATCGAGGAAAATCATGGTGCGTCGAAATTTGTGCTAGGTATCAGATTATCCGAAAAGTGTCTCTCTTTCACAAACGTGTTTTTCGTAACAGTGCACCTTCTTACAAACGCAAAATCAGGTCTGTGAAATGTCACGGTGTTTATCTTGTGGCGGCACTCGGAAACAATGTATATGGCCGAAACGAAGTGCCTGATGAGTCAACAATATCCCAATGTTCGAGAAGAAGACGTGCGTGGCAACGGTCGCGGACGCCTAACAAACGCTCGGATAGTGGGAAATTGAGGGGCGACAAAAAGAAAAGAATCGGACCCCATCGACAGTTAAGTTTGAACCAGGAAGCGATAAAGTCGAGTCGTAACCGCGCAGCGAGATTGACCAGCGAAACCGAAAGCGATACGCGACGCTATCAAAAGAAGACACTTGTTAATAAATATATCGTTAACCTAAGCACCGAGTGATTAGTAACCGAATATCACCTGAATCTCAACGGAACAAAATGGATCGTACGTAATTAGACAAAGTAATGTAAAACAAAAAACGTGTGTCTATTATTTCCTCATAAAACGAAAGAAACTTTTCGGAAAACCTAGTACATACTGTTTGGTTACCTGCCCCTATATCTACGCCTACGTGTTCCCGTGTCGTAAACGCTCCTTCTCTTTTATGGCATGTGATATCGTTTCTTATTTCCTGCTCCAATCGTACGTTTTTCTCGGATGATATTTTATACAGACATTCATTGTGAACGTCATTTCTGATCATCCACTCGAGAGAAAAATGTCTCGCTGAACAAACCGTGTTTCATAATTTTCATCGCTGTGATAGCGCGATAAGAAGTGGTTTATAGCGTAACTATATAGTCAGTGAGCTATAGCGTCGAGCGTTATTTCAATGGACGTGTCAAATTTATTCAGACAAAGGTTTCACGTCGTTAAGAGGATACGCATAAATATTTGATAACAGGATGCGATAGGAAGCGAACTCGATAGGAAGAGGGTGCGTGCGTGTATCCTTTATCGGAACCATAGGTTTGCTAAGAGAACATACAGTGTGTGTGTGTGTGTATACAGCTATGCGCATAGTTCACATACCGACCCTTCCTCGCATGGTATGTTATAATTAGTGCTGTAGCGAGCGCACGCAACATTGATATGTCCACGAGCTTCCGAATACTTCCTTAACGAGATGGCTTTGTAAACAACGAGTTAAGTCTTCGCGTGCCTCTTCGATCTGTCCTTTTCTCTCTTTTTCAGATCACCGAGCCGATTAAATGTCGTCGTTGAAATCGAGTTACGATGTTCCAACGTACCGAGCTTTTTGAATCGAGGTCGAAAAAACGGTGAAATCTAATTGTTTCCATATTTCATATTCCACGCGGAATGGCAACGCGCTTGCCCTGCAACGTCCATCCCGATAGAATCGGCCCTTTGATCAGCCATCACGGGGCGCAAGAAAGTCGGGCTGTCGATTAAATTTGCATTTAGAAATCCGATTATCGCGGATTCAAATTTTTTAACGCGGACAGCCGGGCGTGGTAAGCAGCGACTGCCACCTAGGTCGGCCGCTTTTAAATTCAAATTCTACGCGACGTCGATTAATTACAAGACGTCCACCAAACGCAGTTCTATACCCCCCGCGGATCCAAACGTCACACCGTGTTTCTCTTTTCTGCCTTCCTTTCTTTTATCGCGTCGTTTGCACGAGCTCGCGCTCTGCCATCGTTTCCTCCGGTATTTGCAAAGCCTTGCACGCAGTCGCGATACGCGCGACAAACCAAGGTGCGAACGGTAACGGTTTCGCAGAAGGCGTCGAGGGATGAATAAAGGGGCGAGTTAAAGCGCGTCAAGGGAGTGTCGTTTCCTCTTGCCAGGTTTCCACGCAATAATCGTTACCGTGAATAGTTCGCGACCTACCTCGAGAAAAAGAGTCGTCGAATGTCAACGCGCGCCCGGAGCGTCGCTGCGAGTTTGCTCCAGCTACGTATCTCTATCAAAGCGTGGTAACGTCACGTCGCGTCTCGTCTAATCGCTACAACGTATCGCGACGATCTTTGCGCACCTAATTTATAGATGAGATCGTAGATCTCGCGGTGGCTCCCGATTGAAACCAATAACTCGAGCCCAGCGGATCGAGAATATATCAATTAATCACGCGCGGCGTGCAGAAGTTGGCGCGGATCTTCCAATGGCGCAGTTACATCGATGCTGGTACAGCGAAGAGGCGTCGCGACGGTTATCAATTATTCGCCGATAAAGCTGCCATCCAGAAGCTGCTCTCGCTCCACCCACGTCGGTGCCCCTTCAGACACCGATGCAAATTTATCGACGCGCTATAATTACGTGCCACGAAGTTGATTGTGCGTAGCTGCGGTCCTCATTAGGCGTGTACGCCTTACCGTTATGAAGAATTCTGATCGACGTATTGTCGCGCTTGTCCCTTTTATCTCTCACTCGCAAGGAACTAGTTGTACAGCGTAAATGGAAAGTTTGCAAGCCAGCTAAACGAAAAACCGCAGCTTTCGACGAAACATCGTTGAGATTCCATGAAAATTGAAAATTTATTCGACCGTGTCCGCGGTAAAGTATCGAGAAGCGAAGCTACCGCAAAAATAAAAAATGACAACGATAAAAGATCTGTGCGATAAAATCCGACCGCGTCAATTAACGCTGTTCTTTTGAAACCGCGAAACGTTGAAAAACAGCCACCGAGAGGGAAAAAGAAGGGGGTGGGGCAGAGGGGGAAAAAAAGAACCTCGGCGATGTATTAATCGCCAGGAACCGTTTATTTCCTCGGGCATTCAGCAGTCTCTGGGTAGTTGAGGTAGCTAACCGCTTGAAAAATGATGCAACATCGTAGCGTCAGCAGTGACGGTGCCGAATTCTAGAACCACCGACGAAGAAGCAAACCGCGGCAGGCATGCAAGTTTAATTGCGAAACTTCCCAAACTATCGCGAATTACGGGAAATATTGAAAAACGCCAGTAATATCACGGCCGTCCGTTCGGTTTGCGGCTGTTCTATTTTTATCCAGGTATTCGGCCTGCGTCGGTCGAGATATTTGGCAAATAGGAACGAACGCATATATACGCGAGCAGCCAGAAAACAGGCCGCGGTCGTGATTAGAAGATTCAGCAACCGGAGATAAAGATCATCAAAACCGTAGACCACCGGTACGTATCTGCCTCTATACTCGTCGTATCTCGTGACCGTGACACGATTAAAATTGCTTAATGATCGTTTCAAAATAATTCAGAATTTCTCGTTTCGTTTAACCGAAGCGGGTTTTATCGATAAGAGGTTTTTCAAACAAATGCTACTAAACCTAGAGTCTGGATAAGAATTATCGCGCGGAAGGTACCAAGTTCTATTTAAATCCAATGCGGTACGGTACACGGTTCGTTAAGAAAAATCATAACGAGTAATCGGTCGAGATAATTGTCAATTAAGAGGGATTCGTGTTTTATTCGATTGTATTTCCAAAGAAATACCTTGCAGACGTCATTTTGACCTATTGTGTAGCACCTACTCTTCGTCTCTTTCTCCTTCTTCTCCTTTTTCTTTACTCTTTTCATCCGAGCGAGAAAAATTATTCCGAACGCTGTAGCTGCATTTAAATTCACCCCTTCCACTGATCTGGTTTCCTTCCAATTTTCAGGTTCATTAAGGAAAATTATAGATACGCGATCGAGCGAAATAATTGTCAATTAAAACGTTTCGTATTTCATTGATCCGCAAGTTCGAAAGGGTCGCGGGCGACGGCCAGCTTTTAATTAATAACCGTTTCAATTAAGACGCGTCCAGTCGTTTAGCGATCCGACGTGACAGCGATAGCGGCGACGTATATGGCCGCGTAAAATTTTGCTCGCGGGAAAGAAAAACGCGGAACTGCTGCGGGCAACAGCAGGCCTTTATGAAGGTTCCGCGGTGGCATTATTGCGGCCAACTCGCAAACGGGAGAAGCTCGCGGTCGCGTCCGCAAAACGGAATGCAGAAAGGAATTTGGAGTTCGAGTGGCAAGAGGCGAGCGAGGAACGAGCAGTGACGTACGTTTAATAACGCGAACCGGCTTGTATCTGCAGCCGTCATGGTGTACGGGCATTGTAATGGGAAAGAGAGGGCGATCCGACCGGCGCCGTTTACTGCATACTAGTCGCGCGAGTTGCGAATTCCTCAAGCGCCATGAATTTTTCGTCACCGCGGCCAACCAAAGCGGCAGGTCGTCGGTCGTCGAGACACCGCACGGATTTCAGCGTCGCATCCTCCGACACAATCTCGCTCGATCGCGTAAATTAACCAACTCGCCAACCATCTTATTACGTACTAACAAGAGCAAAGATGGAATCACTCACGTATACAACGGCACTCCAGCCTCGTTCTTGAACCAAAAAACCATGTGCAGGCTGTCCTCTCCGGGTGGAGTAATGTCGCATGGCAGTTCCGCTGGTTTTCCTTCCACGACGCTGATATTGACCAATGGTACTGCAAACGAAAATAGACGGATGGTATCGTTAAAAGGTTGCATTCGTTGTCGTTACTCGATTTCGATTTCGATTTCGCGGCCGAATTGGAAGAAAATTCGAGCGCAAGAGAAGATGGAGAGAGTGGACGAATATCCGGGCCGCATTCTTCGATAGCGAAAATCCGGATATTCGGATGCAAACACAATCGAACGAGGATGATGTTGGCCAGCGATATGTAAAGTGCACGCGGTATAGGATTAAGAGATCCGCTTATGAAATTCGGTTTGGACGGACTGCCGTAAACTAGTCGTAGCATCCTGCTTGCACAAGACGATCTTTCGAGCAGGTAAATGGAAAGCTCGAAGGTCTGATCATACGGAACGAGAAAATCCTTCGGGAATTTCCGGTAGGCTATTTCGAAGAAACGAGTTTCCATTCGATTCGGTCCGTTGCTTTCGTTTTCTCCACGCTGGACGATCGAAACAAGAATCGAACCTGCAACTATGTACCAAGCGCCACGTTCGTTCGAGAATTTCACCAGAGACTTTTTTTTTCTCTTCTCCACTTATATACGAACGAAAGAGACTCCGAGAGTGTCCGAGTGTCCCAGTTCGTCGAATCCGATTTGTCGCGGTCGTTTCACCCTCTTGTTTATCGAGCGTGACGCATGCCACGAATATGGACGTGGATGCATGAAAATTTCCGTTTATCGTCGATAAATCTTTCTCTCTCTCTCTCTTTCTTTCTGTCTTTCTCTCTCTTTCTTTGGTAAGCGATCGTTCGCGACGCTCGAAAACCTAAACCGGAAGGATTAGCTGGCGTTTCGCGTTTACTCGCTGGTTATAACAACCCCGTCTGGTATAAATATCGCTTAGGGGTGACTGTTTACCATATAAACGCCCCGGAGCTACGGTACTCATTTGAATTCTCAGTTTTTCCACGTTGTAACGAGCTCAAGGTACGTGCAACAAGCAGCAGTTACCTCTTCTCGGGTGGTAACGCGGCTGCTGCCACCGCCTCGTACCTACTTTCCACGTTAAAAGTAAGAACCCTCGGGAAGCTTCTTCCCGGATTCGTTATAATTTCATGCGCGTATTTCGCGGGTTTGCTTACGATTTAACGTTTGCTTTTAGTTCAGGGTACATGCGCGCGCGCGCTCGCCACCCTACTGCCTGGAATTTTTCATAAGCGTCACGCTTCTTCCCCTGCAAACTGTGTAATTTGATTAGCCCTGCGTCGCTGTTGCTCTTAACGGCTACATCGTCCGCGTCCTCGCGAAATTAACTACCAAAATGAGCGAGGTAGCCTAACGGCCCCGTGTAATTAACGACGCGGTCCGTCCGATTCTGCGTCGTATCCCGGGCGCTGCGACGCGACAGCAGCTGATCCTCCGTGGCCAGCGAAACACCTAAGAGACCTATAGCGGTTGCAGCTTAACTCTGTTGATTTTACTTATTTATAGATACGTCGTTGGACACGAAAGCGACCGCGCCACGGCCATCAATCAGCCGCGAACAGCTCGCGCGACCGCGTGTAGTTTAAATACCAGAGAAGCCTTGAAAGCCGTTTCGATTAATGAAATTCCGCAACATGGCCGCAATTAACCCTCAAAGACCCGAGGCGCTGGTCGAAACGTCCAGCAGCGTGCTAATGGCGGACGCGGCTCGTGTCGCATTCGAAACGCATTTAATGAATTCGTTATCGACCGGAATCAACGTTTGCCTCGGTGCTACGAACGCCCGGACGAAGAAGCGTCACGGCAAACTTCGAATTTGCATGGGTGGAATTTTCGAACGTCCTTTCGTCGCCGTTCTCGGTCCAGGGTCCTTTACCGAAACGAAACCTTTAACCTGCGGTGGCCTCGGTGTCTTAATTGAAACCGCGTAAGTTTCCTGATCACGGCGATTGAACGAAGCGGCGCCGATCGATGAAGGCGAGAAGCGTGACGTCGCGAAAGATTTCGAGTTCAACCGCGTGGAAAATGCAATGCCGCGGGCTTCTGTTTTCCATTAGAGTCCAACGGCACACGTGTCGTACGGAAGATTGAGCAAAAGTTTCCAAAGTCACGGGTAAAAAGCGAAACTTTTCCTTGGATCTTAGTAGAGCTTCCCATCCTGGCGAGTTTCGCGTCCAACTTTTCGGGTCGAACTCGTCGAAAACTTACGGCCACTCGTCATCGTTGATCACCGCGATGCTACAACAGGGCCAAGTATTTTCATAAATCTTCCACGATGACGCGGATTGATCGTACGATCGAGGTGCGACATAACGATTACGTTCTAATCGTTCGCAAGCCGCTGTGCGACTATCGCGCGTCGATTCGAATTCAAACGGTCCGATATCGATGCAAATTTCATGGAACCGGCGCAACGTGCGCTTGGCTTTTACGCGGCCCAATCCAGGCCGTAACGCCAACTTTGCCATGCGTTTCCAAATCCTCTCTCTCTCTCTCTCTCTCTCTCTCTTGCTCTCTCCTCTCTTTCTCTCTAGCTACGTTCAAGGCAAATACGCTTTTACGATATTTTCATCCTCGAAGACTATCGTCTCGCTTTGCTCTACCCGACAAGCACGTTCTCCACAAGTACAACTCGCAATAAAGAGTGAAAACTGTGACTTTGCATCGAGAAACTACGCGGAATCGTTTAATTTTATTCAAGCGCATCCGATGCATCGTTCCCGAGGCGACTGATACACCAACAATACAAGTTTATCCAAAATTCGTGCGACTGTTAACAGCAGGAATAATATTAATGATAAACGCAACGAAAATACGTCGAATACGAGACAAGTTTGGCCACCTGCTCGATCTACGTTCGGCTCGGTTGAAAATGAATGGAAAGGGAGAGACGGAGAACGGAAGTTACTAAGAAGCATTTGTCAAGCGCATTAACCCCACGATGCATGGCGGTGCAAGATCGATGATTCGAGTGCGACCCACGTTCGCCGAAGGACCATTCATCCTGCAATGTTTCCACGAGGAGTAGTCGAGACAACGAGGGAGGTAGAGCGTCGCGACACCGAAGGGATAATGGGGTTCGTTTTAACAAGGCAAACGTTACGATCGTCAAAAAGAGTATGCCATCTTGCTTGCAAATTAACTTCAGTCGGAGGACCGGTTGTTAGGCGCTATTATACCGACAATTCGTACAGTCGGATGGATATGCGACAGAACATATAGAAGGGTGAGAAAGGGAGGGGGAGAAAGGAGAAAAGAGACAGAGAGAATCGTAAAAGGGACAGGATAGATACGTAGGAGCGAACGACGAGTCCGTTATTTACGGAGAGTCGAGTGTGCTCGGTGCCCCTCTCGCAGTTTCCAACGACAGAACCCTCCGATGTGACCGACCGTTTTACACACGTTAAGCGACATTGTCTACGCTTATTGTCGTGCTTCGTCTCTTCCATATCTGTTTCGTACGGCGCGGCGCTAACTCGAAGGGGGAGGGCTATAGCAGAGGACGCGTAGCGAATTAGAGTCCTGTTAATCAGTTGCTTAATTCCTTGCGCAGGTGCGTCGCGTCGTCGCATTACGAGATACGAGGATCCGTAATTCTGCTGTCTGATTTTCTCTATCCTTCTCTCGTTTTCGATAGAGAAGGATCGTAATTTAATATCGGGCAATTTGTCCGACGTTCGGGAAAACGCGACCGACAGATTCGATAGATCCGTTTCGCTGTAAGAACGAAACGATGAAACAAACAGGAGGAGCAGCAGTCAGTTTATAAATCGTGGCTTGTCTTTGTCATCGAGGGAGATTCAGTGGAATCTGACGCATGGAGCCTCGTGTTGAAATTTTTCGTAGTCCCGGGAACGGAGAGGGCCATCGTTTAAAAAGGAGAAAGAGACGAGGAGAAGAAGCGGGGAGGGTAGAAGAGGAGGCAAAGATGGCGAAGAGACGCGAAGGGTGGCATCGGGGGGCTTACGCTTTATTGCGTATTTACATATTTTCACGGAATCCCCTCGACGTTTCATAAAATTCAACGTCTTTACAAGGGTCGGCGCGATCCCGTTCCCAGGACGCTTCGTCGACACTTTATACCTTTGAATTTCTGCGACAAAGATTTTCCCCCTTACTGGCAGTTAGAGTGGAGCACGAGTCGCTAGCGTTCCCTCTTATTTTTCGAGGGGATCGGTTCAACGAAACAGACCGACTCGCTCGCTCGGAGGAAAAGCACATTGCTGGATCGGGTGAATTTAAAATTGATCGGCGATGCTTTCGAGTATGTAAATCGCGTTTGGCAATTACCATCGAATATTTCGAGAATTTTTCACTCGCATTCTCTCGCTACAGCGAATGCAAAGCAAGAGCAACTGACGGTGGAAACTCGTAGATTGTGTTTCCGTCTGGAGGAACAAAGCGGAAAGTTTCTCGTGATACGGGTGTCGCGGTTCAAACTTTGCGTCGAATTTCGCGGCTCCGGAGTTAAACTCGAAACGATCCGGAAGATGCCGGGATCAAGAACGGATCAGAATAGCGGACGACCGATTCTCGTCGTACGGATCCGTAAAATCGAGTCGCTTTGAATTAATTAGGACGTTTACGAGCGCTCTGGTTCGCGCGGTATTTCAGTCGCGACTAGAGCCTCGTAAAATTCGACGGCAGGCTAAATTAAAGCCGTGACATCGCCTGGGGCGATGTATCGAAGTTAGCCTCGTAGGTTTCAAAAATTCCAAAAATCTACGGCTGATATCGTCGAGAGGGAAACGACGAACGATGGCCAAGGAATTTTCGAACCGCGAATCGAGTATGCTCTGAACGGACTGTATCGCGAGAGGAATGTAGTTTGCTGGCAAGCAGGCTAATTGAGATGTCGGCCTCTAGAGAGTAGAACGAATAGTTCAGCTTACCCTCATTTCCGTTTCCTCCCCTTCGAGATTCCCCGTCGAGCAGCCGGGGCGCGCTTAAAGCGTAACGACGTCGCTTCCGAATTATTAATAGCACCTTATCCCTTGGGAGCGCCATTGTTGTCCGAGGTCTAGACCCTCTCGGGGTCGTCTAGTGGGTGACGACTGCCGATGACGATTGCGCGAGACCTACGCGATGGATATAGAAACGTACACACCACTCCAAGGGGAGAGCGAAAGCCGCGCAGAGGGAAAGACGCGCGTCGAGGGATTTACAGTTGCGTTCGCTCGCTCGTCAAAAAGAAACGGTCGTCTTTGTTTCGAAGCGACAGCCACCGTTGACAAGATGTAGAGTCATCGAGCACGATCGCAGGATCGATAAAACGTTGAATACTGTAAACTTTATCGACGCGCATTGGCGCGCTGCGGAATATTAACATGCAAGCTTTCACCGATCACCGCGACAAGTTCGACATGCAAAACCAAAGAGTCGTTAATCGTGGTTCAGACGACAGACGCTGTAGCCTCGAGACTCGATGTGAAGTCATCGTTTAGGCCGGAGATAGAAATCGGGTTGTTGAGGTTATTCGATGTGTAAACAGAGAAAACTCGTGGATAAATTGTAAGACAGAAAATATATTTAAATAGAAGCGTAATTATAAGTAAGAATACAATTTGAGCAGGTCCAGATCCGCACGCTAGCTGTGTTACCCAATAACTGAAAACCCCGAAGCCAACGTCGCCTGTCTACTGTTTATGGCCTGTATTCGTCGCAGTCTTTTGTCTACACGCTGTCGATGGCTTCAGCGCTTGAGAAAACTAAAAAAAACCAGATGCAGAGTTTTCTTAAGGTTCTCGCCGTTGACGAGCGAGCGTTCGAATTACCGCGTGCTACGCGTCGTTGCGTTAAACTCGAATCGACGCTCATTTCGTTCGAAATCGATGAACGAATACTCGACGAGCGTCGAGTACGACGTTCTCAGGTTTGGAGCAACGGTTAAGAAGCTGGCTGAGTTTTCGAAAAGAGATTAAAACTATGGGCGAGGCTACTCGGCAGTTGGTAGACGGAACGTACAGCCTGTCCAACGAGGCAACGTAACGTTACGTCGCGTGGATGTCTGTCGCCGGTGTTACAGGCTGTGCAGTTGCCGTTGCATTGTGCAAAGCCGGCACCCGGCCGCGAGACACTGAGTTACGAGCCACGGAAGGGAGGTCGCGACCACGTCCGGTTGTAATGCAGTTTGCGCAACAATAGGAGCCACAATAGGCCAAGGGAGCCACGGTAACGTCGCTCTCCCTTCGGAGACGTTGGCCTTTGACCGAGGATCAAAGCGTTGTGCTCCCTCTCGAACGTCCGACCTCGCATTATCCTTGCTGGCCGCAGTCCTTTAACGGACGACTGAGATCGACCGAATTTCGCGGTTAATGAAATTTCCCAATGGCGCTACGCCGCGCCACACCATTGTCGTTTTTATTAGTTGGCGAGTTTTAGCGTTTACCTTTCGATCCGAGGAGGAATTCGAGCGTGCATGGAGCACGACGCGACCTGGCGCGCCAGTCCATGTTTCGATGACATTTTTCACCGGGGTCGCGAGAGCGTACCGTTTTCAACGAAGCGTACCGAGCCGCGAGCTTTCGCAAATGGTGCGAACAACACCGTTAAAATGGACTCTGGTAAACACCACGAGAACCAAAGCAATTTGATGGTAATTTTCGTTTCTCCGCGGTGTGCAGAGATACGATCGATGTGCTTGCATAGGTAGGACCTTATCGATCGCGCGCGAATTTACCTGTAATTATGACGAAACGCGATTCGGTACAGCAGGTCGCAAGTTTAACGAACTGGGACGAAACTGGTTCGAACGCGACATCGTCGATCGCGCGCAACCGAAAAAACTCCATCATTGGCACGGAGCAAAAGTTTGGTGGCAGCGATCGGCCAAAAAAGGACGCGCAAGGACCATCATTTGAATACCGACCGAGTTCCGGATCAGAATTTCAAACGAGATTTCTGTTTAAAGTATGCTTAATCAACGTACTTTTGCCGAAACTTTGATCGTTGCTCGTTAACGGATGTATTATACTTTGCTTTTTCCGGCGAGGTCGTTTCGTTTATCGCCATCGACGAGAAACTCGCGAACGGATCTCGTTTCTCGCCGTTTCCACCGTCAAGGAAAACTCAACGAACGAAAGAAGGAGAAGAGAGGGAAGAGAGCGGGTCGAAAGTTGATCGGTTTAAACCCGAGCGCGCGAGAAAAAGAACTATCGATTCCAGGCGACGAAGCTCATTGCGAACGGTCTAGGGCTACATTCGTATTTTACTTGCGACGCGACGATCGCGTGCGACTTCCCAGCGAAATCAATGGCGAAGTAAACGTGAACGTCGGTCGACAGCGTGAAATTGAATTAATCCTGAATTAAGAAATGGCGCGCAGGGTAGAACAAGAGCAAAAGAACCGCGAGACGAGCAAGAATTCCGATTGTAGGGAAATCGGAAAGTACCGGACGAGATGGTCGCGGCCAGAGTACGGATAGACTCCTCTCGCGAATGTTCTTAGAAAACTTTAAATAACGTTTGTAAACTCCGGCCAAAGTAATTCGCGTAAGAAAGCCAGATTCGGGACTCGCGGTGAGTGGCGAATCGAGTTTTCAAGTTGAAGAATAATATCGCGTTTTCGCGGACGATTATATTACGATCGGGTTGCCATTTACTCGACGTTGCTACATCGTCAGCAGGATGCCGGAAGTCAAACGATCGATTACAAAAGCCGACACGACGCGACAATCGCCGTGTCTGTGAGCTCTCGTTCAACAAGTTCCGTTGCTTTGCTCGTGAAATAATATCGAGAAATTAATCAACGATTTTCAACGTTTCCACCCGTTGAACGTTAATTCGTTTTCTGTTTTCTTCTGCCGAAAGTCAACGACGACCGAGTGGTTCTCTCGAGCGGATACAAACACAGCCACGTTGCCTTCCTTAATTAACTTACTATCCCGTTAAATTACGTTCTAAGTAATAAAGCGAGACGAGTTTCTTGATCCATCGAGCGCCCCGCGGTCGCTCGTCCTTCACCTTTGACTGTGATAGGGCACGGACTTTGAGTCGTGCTCGAACGAAACCAATTACTCGATCCTCGATTATGGATATTTGCTTGTCGCGCGCGTCAATACTGTCACTTAACAAGCAAATACCCAGATCGAGGCGAGTTAGATAGGGGCCGAATCTACATCATCAATGGACCACTACCACGGTGAAATAAACGCGCGCGACAATAGCGAAACGGTAAGCGTGGAAATTCTGTACGTGAAACGTTTAGCTGTTTCCCGATGATAGCAAGACCCATCGCTTTAACGCTTCGATTACTTGCCGTTTACAGCCTAGTGAAATTATTAGGGTTCATGGCGAGCAAAGTGACGCGTCCATCGCGTCCACGACATAATTAGCGCAACGACATCGTATTTCAGGATATGACGCGAGTCGTGATCGGCGGCAAACTATTTCCTCCCGTCGCAGAAACTGTAGGAACGTGTGACGTCGCGACACAGCGGTCGGAAACAAAGTGATCCGTAAATAGCGCGAAAAAGCTATTTCGCGATCGATTTCATTCGAATCTAGAACAACGACCATTTCCGTGTGCGACGGTATCGGGTTTCGGTATAACGCGCACCGAGCCCACACTCCGCCGGTTTTTCTCTCGAGCCGAGTCGAACCGAACCGAACCGAAAAACGGTGAACGCGAGCGAATTCGATCACGCGGTGATCTCCCGGTTTTGGCTGAACGCTCGAACAGCGACATCGCGCGTAGACTGTGGCTGCGATTCGACGCGCGCGATATCGCTTACTTTTTGACTCGGCATGCACGATGCACGCGCACAGCTGCGGCTGCCTGTCGAGTTCCGACGGAAGTCGATCCCGCGCCAGCGAACCGTATCGCGTGCGACATTTGCGGCTCGTTTTATCCAGCGCTAACGAAACGATTCGTCCGAAAGGGAAAATAAGCGCGAGAACGTCGAAACTGCGTTGGCCAGGCGACGCTAATACGACGCATCGCAACCCGGCAAAAATCTTCCGTCTGCGGGGGAACGACGATGTTCGATCGAGCAGCAAGAGTTTACCAGCCGGTGGTAGCGTGCTAATTAAAACCGTGAATAATTGACCGTTCGCCGCTTTCCAATAATTAATTCCATCGTCGGTGATAACGTCACGATTCATTCCGTATGGAGCGCAGGGAAAACGCAACTGGATTCGTGTGGCCGCGACACCCGCGTACCGTCTCTCGTCACCTATACGCCGCACACACGTCGCCGCTTTATCCGCGCTTCGATATTCCTGACACGCCGACACGTTGCACACCGTTTGTACCGGCCGATTTCCCTACGTATCGACTCAACTTGCGCTTGTTATTTCCATAAACTAATACGATCGTTTAACGGTCTGTCAGTTGACTGAGCTTCGTGTCGCACCGTGCAACGCATCGTACTATATGGAAAATTCCCAGTCGGAATCGACGAGCCACGACCGCCAATCTATGCGCGGTAACGTTGCCCGTGAAATTTTATCTTTCGACTAACCTTTATCGCGGCCTTCTTTTTCCTTTTGTGCGAGCCATTCGGCTCGATCGGCGGCGCTTGTTTCAAATAATTCACGCGCGAGTCGATCGGCTTTACCGCGTATTATCTAGGAGAACGATGTGGCAAACAATGTCACGCGTTTCCATCAAAATATTTTTCCTGCTGACGGCCCTTGATTAATATATACTGAATAATATATTCAGCTACAAAAAAAGGCATTCGTTTATTTTACGACCTTGGGGCGGAAGATAAATTACGAGAAGCATTTGCAGCCAACCAGGGGACGTTGACTGTGATTTTGCGTTGCAGCGAACGTAAAGGATTACCGCGTGTACCCGAAATTTCATTTCGCGCCTGGTGCATTTCGAAAGACGCTGAAATTTGCAAGACTATCAAACGTGGTCGCTAAATCGCGCGCGAAAGAGATCTCGTTATGTTAATGAGATTTTCGTGCGGCTAATAAGCGCGTCAATCGGAAGAAAAGGCGCCCGCGTTCAGCCGCCGAGTCCGCAGGAGAACGACACGGAAACGAGTTCGCTCGTTTCCGAGAGAAGGGGTAACCGCGACTCGATAGAGTGGCAAATGCGAGGAGAAATAGAGCGAATAGGTGGGACGATCGTATGGCGAAAAAGGCGACCGGTGAAAGGCAACTCGGGAGAAAGAGAAGAGTAGAGTCGTGGCAGGCGCGTAGATTGGCAGCTGCAGACGGAAATAGAGGCACCCGGAGCACGGATCGAGCGACAGGAACGCTCGATTGCCGGACAGACAGAGAGGGAGGAAAAAATTAAGAGCAACGAGGAGTTGAGAGCAAAGAGGACAGCGGATCGAAGTACGCGTCGCGTCGCGACCTGCCAATTCATGACCGCGTCGCGAATATCGCACTCGATCGCTAGACGCAACGACATCGAGATAACGCGAATTATCGCGCCGCCAGTCTGTCGTTGGTTTTGTTCATTCGTAAAGCAAACGGTTCCGCACGACCTAAGCGCACCGACGCGTTTCCGGGGCAAGGAATCGCCTTTCAAGAACGTGTCAATAATTTCGCGATTACGTAACCAGATGGTCAAATCGATCGGTGGGACAGGATCAGGTTAACGCAGTTCTTAGGTAAATCTCAAAATTCAACAACTATTCTCAAATTTCGAGCGAAACTAACTTGGAGCGCAGGAAACCCTAACGTAAGCTCTGAACTCGATTTATCACGTAGTTATCGAGGAATTGTTAATAGACGGTGCGTTTTAACAGAGTAACGTATAGTGGATTTGGAAACAGAGGGTTTTAATTTTATGCTTCTTCCTGAAACAGGAAAACTATATTCAAGAACTGTGCCAAAATTGGCACGAAAATATATCGAAATGTGACGAAGTAAATTTATTAATTTCTGTAAAACTGTTCACACAATTTTTTTCCCGAATGCTAATGAAGAAATAGGTTCACTTGCAAATTTTTTAGGAAGCTACGCGAAGCAGCCGACATCGCGATATCGCACAATAGATATGTTTAGACATATCAATAGCGAGCGATTATTTATTCGAATACACTAATTTATTTAATGCTAATTGTGTAAAAAAATAAATCAATGTACAAAAAAGAAAATGCACAATTGTTTGAAATTTATGGCAGGTTTGAGTCGTATTAATTCCGACTTTGATTCACTTATTCTTGTTAAGTAATTTCCTCGAGTTTGACGAATTTCCTTTGATAATTATGAATTCTAGAAATAAAATGTCGCAGTTTTATCCAATTTTCCAATGACGTATTGTACATATTTGAAATAAATTTTCACTACCATACTTTTAACGAAGATATTATTATGCAATTTACGAAGCACAATTTATTTAACGTTATAACATCTGTTAAACGAACTTATATGTCCGTCCTTACATTTTGCTTTTAATAATACTTTCCGCTTTATAACTTACATTAAACAAAACGCTACGAATGGCGACGTTGTCAAGTCCGCTACTTTAATTAATTACGTTAGTCAGTTTAATATTCTATTTTTTTTATCGCAATTACTTATATTAACGTTTTAAAAACGAATATAGATGATGGTAAAAATTATTACTTTTACTTCCATAGTATCGTAACATTTTTATATTTATTGTTTATTAACGAACTTCAATTTGACTGAAATAGTTGGTCAAGAACTAGTCAAGAACGTGTGTCAACGCACCGCTGCTACTCGCCACGACCCGAAACTAATTTTGTAACGCGCAATTTGTGTTAAAACCAGCGATTTGGATACGAACGTAGAGTGAAAAATTGGTTCGTAAATGGACGAAGAAGGCGAATCGTTTTCACGGCGATAGCAAATATCGATGGCTGAAATAAAAGTCGGCTAAATAGAAACTAAAACTTTAGCGTCACAACGCGGAATACGCTGAACCGGTTATTTACGCGGTTTTAATTAAGTCACACGGAAAGCCTCTTGCGAGCATAATATTATTCCGCAGCTGATACTATCGGTTATTTGAAAGGTGGGTAAAACGTAGAGAAGACAGTGCGGCCGACCTGAATCGTTTGGAGTATTCGACGAATCATTGTAATTAAACGTAAACAGAGCTGTAGCCGTATGCGCGTGTTTCAGAAGGAGAGGGAAAGAGAGGGGAAAAGAGAGAGAGAGAGAGAGAAACGTTGAAGAACTGTCAGTAATTGCCAGACCAAAGAGCAAAGATGAAATAGTGTTTCTTTACGGAGTAAGAGATCACGGGAGGTTCACAGGTGATTCCGTGCATAGGGAAATTCAGAAATTCCGGTAAAATTCTTAATGTAATTACGTAGGATCAAAATGAAAAGGGAGAAAGATACGTTCGATACGTCTCCGTAATTCCGTCAAAGAGGAGAAAACTTGTAACCTCTTTCGAGTGTTCTCTACGTAACCTTACAACTGCTTCTCGTTTCGCTCGTTAAAATTGCCAACCGACCAGCGATCTCTTTTTGACTCGATATTTCCAACCGACGTCGAAGACTAATCTAAAAAATGAATTCGGTACTTTTCATTTGAAAATGGACAAAGACTCGTTTACCTGGAGTCCCGTTAGGAATTCAACGTGGCTACGTGCTCGTAAAAATTAATGGATCTCCTAGAGACAAAAAAATTCGCGTAATATCCCAAAGCTCTGTAGACCTTTCTCTAATCGAAAGAAAAGACTGCAGTTTGCAGGAGAATATAAACGCTTCCGGTCATTCTAAATTTATCTACGATCGCTTTCGGAAACAAAATAATCAATTCCCTTTCGACGCTACCTACACATCTTGGCGTGCACTTTACGATCAAATGAAGAGGCCTTTCACATTTCCAGACACAGTTACCAAGACTGTTTTTGTTCCGTGTCGCTCGATCCGTCTCGTAATAATCTGCCTCAGTGACGACCTGTAACGTCCGGCCTTTATTTCCGGCTCGTTCGTTCCACCATCTTTCTCGTTACCTCATCATTGCCGCAATGTTACGTTACACGTGCGCGAGTGCTCGTTCCCGTTCACCGCCTACACCCACATCCATTGTGTCACGCGTGTTCGAATAATTCGCGACGACCGAGACGCTCCGTTTATCGAACCGACTTCAGTCATTAACACCGCTGCCGTGGAAACACCGCTCGTTGCCTTTGAATATTTATATACATACTATCAACACGTACCATGGCTCTATTTGTCATTCCTTATCGCCATTTCTGTCCTCCAGCGACGTCGTGTTTTGCTTGCCAGCGAATTCTCGATCGACCCAAACGACCGTCGAAACACGCCGCCAAGACGAAGAATCGAACGCGTCGGTGGATGGTTCGATCGGTCGCTGATTTCGGGTTTCCGCACCCGGTTCGATAAACGCGACTTTAGCATGTCGGCCTTATTAGCGCGGTTAATTCGCCGAAATGAGAGAGTGGGCTAAAGGACAGGGCAAAACCGTTTGAATCGCGCATCGGTTAAGCCGAGAATGATTGCCTCTAATTCCTAGCCAGCAGAGTAACAAGAAACTTCCTAATGCTTTCAACATGTTCGCTGCTGGTCGGTATCAGAGCTGACTCGCGGTAGTCGGTTTTTGTAGGGCGCGTACCGTGGGAGCCAGTTGCCTGCTGCCTCGAATCTCCATCGCGTAAACGAAACGGTCGCGCCGGTTCCCTCCTCTTCGATTAGAGGTCCGACCAAATTCAAAAGCCATCGGTGCACGGGATACGACGCTGCAAGCTTCATTAGCGGCGAATTCGATACGTCGCTCGGTACCAGACCGCTGCGTCTCTGATAGACGCGCGTTTTACCGGCGAATCAGTGACGATAATATTTGCCGGGAAGTTATCCAGCGAAATTAACAACTCGGACTCCGAGCATCGCGCTCGACGTTGCATCGTCCATCAGCTCTACTCGGATTTGCTACACTTTTGCACTATACGACTCCGAGCGGATTACTCTTCGCTAACGCAACCTGTTCATTCGCTGGATCGCGTTTAACCGCGACACCGAGAGGCGCAACGAAATTCGCCGTGTATCTAGCGACGTCCTAAGTTAAAGCGTCGTCTAGAGACATCGGTTGATACTATGAATTCCGCGGCGGCTGTTTCAGTTTTACCACGATAGCCATCGAATCACGGGCAAGATGCAGCGAGACGAATTTAAGAGAGTAACATGTCGCTTTATTGCGAGAACAACGATAATGCGATGGCTAGGCAGCTGTGACCACGACAACGACGTTACATATCTTCTTCTAAATTCGCGTAATCTGGTCGGTGGAATAATTTCGCTAGACATCGCACCACGTGCGACCGCGTGGCAACTTCGCCAGAGTTTCGTAGTTTTCTACGAGTACCAGCTTCTGCGGCCGATATTTACATAAAATATCAATGATAGAATCAACTTGATCAAAGCGATGGATGCAAATATGGAGAAAGGCAATTTCACGAGATAATCGCACAGTCGGCCTCCCGCCACCCTTTCCTTTCCCTCCTGGTTGCTGAGTTATTCGTATTTAGAGATCCCCGCCATTGCCACGCCAAATAAAAGAGATGTTCCCTGGTTTCGCGCACACCGTCGCCTGTAAATGTGCGTACGCTTAGAACCTTAATAAACGTGCTTTCGTCACGGACGTGTATAGAAACACGAGGTGAAATTAAATGCGAGAGAGTACAATTTCTCGACGCATTCCCCGTGGATCTATCGCGCGTTGCGTGAATTCCCTTTTATCGAAGATCCGCGTCTAGAGAGCGCACCTCGAGAGCGCGCTCGAGCGTCGCGAGTATCCTTCGCGGAGATGCGACTCGACGCGATGGGATGGAAATGCGCGCCAAACGAGTATATACATAGCCGTAAAGCGTAGAGGGACAAAAGGAAGTTAGGAGGTAAGGGAGGAGAAAGCAGGGAAATGGGACGCATAGCGAAAGCAAGGGTTGGCAGCGGAGAGCGGAGGTCGAAAGGAGAGCGGCGAGCTCCGACGCGACAAACTTCGAACAAGTCGAGCAGTCTGAAATCGAATGGAGTTTCGGAGACTTAGCAGAGTGAAAAATTGCAGGAGCAACTTTCACGATGCTCTGAGACCCATTAAGCGGCTCAACAAGTACGGTTCCAGTAACCGTTTTGTCCATGGACTTTGAATCGAGCCAGAGAGCGAGAAAGTGAGACTACGTGCGCGCTGTATTGGAAAAAGAAAGCAATGCAAAACGGCGCAGAGGTGGTATGGTCGAAGGGAAAATTGTTTGTCGGAATGGCGGAACGGGAGCTCCCCAAGGGGAAGAGTCCAGGCAAAAAACACCAACTAGGAAATACGCTGGTAAAGGAGCCAAATGCGACGATATCGCCCGTGCCTTTTAACCGAAGGTTGGCGAGCCGTCTCATTTACCACATTTTTTTCAGCCGGTTCTTACTCCGAACACGCTGGTTTAACGGAATGCGGAACAGTCGATTCTGCTTTTCGTTCAAATCAGCGTATCGACTACTTCGCTTGGGCGACGAATCTGATTAATTAGCTTTCCCAGGTTACAAGCGAGATACCGTTTCCCGCTTTCTGATTTTTCCCGATTTCCTCAGAAAGCGACGATGTCAAGAATGATCTCGTCCTGACTTCCTGCTTCGAGTGAACGATCAAATATTTCCAAACATCGTGTCGGGAATATCTGTGGGAAGTCAAATATCAAAGCTACTCGACGTCGCGCGATTATTCTTCTCGATGAATATCAGATCTTCCTTCGTTTCTTCGATGTTCGATCAACGGGAGCTGCAGCGCGTTTCGACGATCCGCGTCTCACGGCGACAATAACTCTATTGTTTTTAATCCTTATGCGGAACTCATTAAGAGAGGCGATCTTTGCGATTCGCTTTCATAGAAATAGATTGTATTGTTAGCGGTATTTCCCTTTTGCCATCTTCAACCGGTGCCTCGCTCCACGATCTTTTTCAATTTCATTGAAACCTCCGGCTGCAAGTTGAATTTTTTACAGAACCAAGAATCAACGGTACCTGCTAATTTGTAACTTGTCCATAGTCGAACTCGGTAACGAGTTCGGACGCAAACGGAATTTATTTAAATGGAGGTGGTCTTGGGAAAATGGCAACGAAGCGGAGGAGCGAATGAAAGAGCGTACGGAAAAAGCTGGAAACGGGAAAGCAAGAGCGATCGCGAGGTGGCGGATAAACTGCAGAATTCTAAAAGGAGACAGGAACATTCTAATTACTCTTTATGTATTCGAATGCCGTAGTATTCGTAATTAAGCAGAGATTTTCGGACAAGTCCGATTCTGCGAGAGGTAAACTAACTATGAAAATAGTAGGGGCGAAAGGGGAATAGACCAACTGCGTTCGAGTACGAAACTTATGGAAAGAAAGTCACTTACTCGTGAAACGTGAAAGCGAACACGAACGAACAAAGCGAGTGGTGTTCGTCATTTTTTCGATGCCCTAGTCCGTTCTGCTCTAGTAGTCTAATTCGGTTTAGCTTTCCCCTCTTTCCGACCAGCATCATTCTTTTTCGCGAGATTTTCTTCGGAGAAAAGTTTCGGCAGGTCTACTTTGCGAAGACGTGCTAGAAAACTTTAGTTTTATTTCGTTTGTCGTATAAAAAAACCTGCGAGTTCGATCAATTTCTCGTCGAATTCTCTCCTTGCAGAGTAGCTCTTTCGAACAGCCGCTTTCGCATCACGTATCACAACCTACACGTCCGTCTAATTATTTGTTTACCTATTTCTGACAGGATTCGCACTTTTCGATGTAACGCGAGGAGTAGATCGAAGAAACGTATACGGTTCCTGCCCTATGTACTTCCTGTTCCGGTATTTCCGTCGCTTCGCCGAGAGCTCGATCGTGCGTCGCCGAGCTTTTCCGCGTTTTACGCTCTAATTGGTTCATTTTCAAATTTTTTCTCGCTTCCGCTCTCGTACGAGCGTGTATAACCGCAGAGCCGAGGAATTTCGTAATAAACGCAAATCCTTGTTAAAGAGCGCGCGCGCAGCCCAAGGTGCCGTAAATTTTCGACAGCTTTAAAGGCAAACATGAAGGCTAAAAGCAGACGTAACCAAGTAAGCACAAAGTGCATACCGCGCTTTTCAGTCATCAACACTTTCGTGTTTCGTGCTGCGCCGCGTGCTACGAACGCCGTAGAAACGGCGTATTTTGACCCGTTGCAAGTCCAACTTCTCTCTGCAACGACACCGTACAGGGGACCATTCTTGCTTCATGGAAAGAGTAGGAAAGGTTAGGCTACCTAGAAATGCTCTCCGCCAAGGACACTTGTCGTTCGTGAAGCTTGGCGGATCTTCTAAGTGGAAGTCGCATCGATTAAACGCGGACCCTTCGTTCGTTTCAGATCTACCAAATTAAGAGGCGAGTTAAAATACGAAAATGTCGTCTGATCTGCCCGTTTTGGAAACGGAGAAGAAATCGGGTGTGTCGAAGATCGAGCGGCTATTTCTCTTAGCATCGATCGTCTCGATCGCTACAAGCAGCGTAATCTTTGCTAGTAGTACTTTGCGAAGCGGCTTGCGAATCGACTACGTTCTACGTTTTACCACGCACGGGTCAAAAATCGAGACGAAACTCCGTGGAAACTCCGTGGAAACGAGGCAACAGCCACTCGAACGTTAATTACGGGCCGCGCCGGTACCGTTCGATCGAACCCCGTTCTCGTACCTTTGGGTTTAGTCGCGTTTCACGTTCAGCTCAAACGGAAATGATAGTCGAACAACGGCCTACTGTTTTCCCATTTATTCGGCGAACGATTGTCGTTGGCCTATGTAAATTGAAAGCGTCCGACGAACCACGACATTTTGCAATAACGCCTTCGCGACACGATAATCGATTTATCCCTTTAAAAATGACGAACAATGCAAAATTCGGGCGAACATCGTGCAATTTTTCGATCGCGCCACGATCGTTAACCGACAACGATGTTTCCATCGAAAACGCGCTATCTGATTTGGCTTAGCTCGGAAGAATGGTAGTTAGAGGACTTCTTGCGAGCCGATTCTCGTCGGAGCTTAAAGAGATCGGAGCCAGTGAACGTTCTGCGGATGGCGCCTCGTTGATCCCGGAAATCCACGAAAAAGTCTCCACAGAGCCATAACTTTTATCCTCCAACTGCACTTTCCTACTTTTCAGATCTGGACCCGAGATAAGGAAAGCCGCGTCTTATGTTCGTTAACCTACGTTAAAGAGGACACCCGACGTTTCTTCTTTTCTCGTTGAAACGGTTTTGCGCGATTCCGCGTTTTCAGAATCTTCCCTCTTCTGTTTGTTTCAAACCTGATCGAACTTTGTCAATTTTCTCTCCTCGCTTATTATCCGTGCGTTTCTCAATCGAGCATCGTGCGAGACGCGCTCACAGAAAAACATTCTCCGAGAGACCTTTTTGTTCGTACGTACTTCTAACAAACGCGATATCTATGTGTGTCAGCGTTGCGAGCTCATTACGACCGCTGTGTAACTCGCGAAATACGTACCATCGTCGAACGACCGAGTGTAAATGTCTGTATCGTACCGTAGATTCACAATCGTACGCTGGTTCGTCGCTTCCAGCATTGAACTCACTCTATGTAAGTGCGATAAGGACCGAGTATCCTTTGAATATTCCGTTATCGTTTATACGCATCCCTTGTCAGCAGTTTCACCGTCGGAGAAGTATAACGTGGAGGGACGCGCGTACGCGCGAATGTACTACTAATTATACAGCTTTGTTTGTTACCGCTGACCGGCCACTGACCAACGTTGAATAATTCGAGGTATTTCGAACGGCGCGATACTTTGCACAGAACGTAGAGGCCGGCCGGGCCGTTTAACGAGTCCGTAATCCCTAACAAAAGGGGCTTAGCGAGCGGCAAGAGCTTAAGTATCGCGGCCGTTGCTTTAACGCGATTCCTCCGCAGAATCGATGCGATAACACTGACCGAACCAGCAATGCGGGTTAAATAAATCGATTCGATTTCAATACGCGTAACTAAACTTTAGCGAAATTCCGACTCGAGCCACGATAAACTTTTGCTTTGGAATTCTCTCCGATCGTGGATAGATCAAACCCTTCGCGTTATTGCCATTTTTATTCAATTAGCAGACTTCAGATTTCTCGGTATGCGCGATGTTTTGTGTTGGTGAAACAACTAATTTCGAATTTCAGGCGCAACACCGATGGTTCTATACATATTTACATATTTGATATATACATACATATTTGATTCTGTCTCTTGTTTAACGTTACATAGAACATGAGGTTGCAATTAATAATAGACGCTTGTGTATATATATATACACATATAAATGTGTTTGCAAGATGTTCAAACATTCGGGCAAAACGTCACGTTGTTGATGGCTGATGTACGTTGCAGTTCGGTTGCATAAGAATTTTGACAAGTATTCTCCGATCGATTTTCGTTTACTTCGTTTTCGTTGCTGCGTATATAGAAAATGACTCGTTATTCCGTTTGAAAGACTATAAAGAACAACGTATCGTTATTCGACAAGTCGTTAAAACCGAAGCATCGATAGTGTCTGATGACGACTATTGTCGTCGTAATGGACTCTAACCAAATTCACTAGATACGACGTGTTCTTATCGTTGGAACAGCAATTATCGTTGAATATTTGAAATCATACCACCTGGTAAAATAATTCGACCAAGGTTCGTCGGATAGCTGGAAGAGTATTTGCACGAGCGTACAGAACGACTTGATGCCGTCAGCTTAGCCCCACGGTATACAAGGAAGTACACTTAGAGCCGAAGACCAGGCTGAAGTACCGTACAAATCTTACCGCAGGGGTCGAGTTTCCGGTTCCGCGGAAGCACATCTACCACAATGGCCGAACGATGTCGCCCAAGAGCTCTACCACGACCCCTCGGGCCTCATGAAGTTATTGAATTAAGATTTTTCCGCAAATCTCTCGCCATTTTTCCGATCACCGATAATCGATCATTAATCTCCTCTCTCTCGGTTACACTCGCGTCGTTTAACCGAAGGTACCGTCGCGTTATCAACTTAGCCACGTTCCGGTAGTTCACCATCTACCTCAAGTTTATTTTAGCAAACGACGCTGACGGTGGTTCGGTTGAATCGCACGCTCGTGGCGACGTCTCAAACTTGCTCGAAGAAAATTATTAAATGTTTACGGTAGACGGTAGATACGCGTAGGAGGATGGATGATATTTCAGGAATCGTAGAGTCGGAAGATCAACAGACGCGGCAAAGCAAGTTGGCGAGCTTTATTTCAGTGGAAAATAAGCGAAATAAGCGAAACGTTCCGGGAACCGCAGTAGCAGGAAGCGAATGCAGCGTTGCCCGTGATTCCACAGGGTTAGGTTTAGGCTGATAGAGAATTCAGCTGGCAAAAAGTTTTACAGCATAGACAAGAGAAAGCGGTGAAACGCCACTCCAGCTTTCCTACGCGACAGTTTGCTTATTTAAGCTCGGCTCAGGCAAAGCTCTCAAACTCGCTCGAACGCGGCTAAAGAAGGATGAAACATGGAACGACAGGCTCGACGAATGTTGCAGTTTGCCAATCGTAAGATCGAACTTCCAACTTAGCTACTTCACGTTCTAGCTACCGCAATCTTTGGCCTGCGTGTACGTCAGTCTTCATCGTGTAAATTGACCTTTCTCCGAATTGTAGTCATCATATATTCACGCTGTTGCGCGAATAGCATCGATTCGCTATCGATTCCATCGTCGCTCAAAGTCCTCGCAAACGCACCGTGTCTTCATCGAACACGCAAACCAGTATTAGCGATCAAAGTCATCTCGTTCGCAGTACGAAATCAAATTTTAAAGTTGTTAAAACACGGTTTGGAAGGAGTTTCGTTGTTGCCGAGGTTACGATCATCCTCGCGGTATAAATTTCACGCCATCGATGCGGCAAAATTAAAAACTGCGAAAGAGGCGACATGTCGTCGGTGCGTTGCCCTTATGAAATCCTCCGCTCGCCGTTCTCTCGCTTCCAGTTGAGCGTCACAGCTACCCCGAAGCAACAAAAGTTGTACAAAACAAATACCACAAGCTCGCGGCGATGAAAGCGTTAACGGCGCATGCGAAACTTTTTGACCCTTTAGTTTTGACCGATCCTCGGATCGCGAAAGGTCTGGTTCGTCGACGTTTAGTATCTGCCTCTGTGTGTATTCGCCGCAAATTTTCTCTTCCTTCTGTCGTAGCTACTCCTTCTCCGTCCACCGAAAATGGATTCTCGTAATTCCGCAAAGCTTCTTTCTCCATCCATTATCGCGGCCCAACCAAGTCGGCGGAAAGATAAACGGAGCGCGGTTAATATATCCGAGAATGTGAAAATTACAGTTCCTTAGTTTACTCAATCATGAGCGAGAGAAAAGTCTATTGTCTTTGCTTAACGACAGCGAATCCCTTTACGTCCGTTAGGAAGGCTTCTCGTGTACCGCGTATCATTTTGAAGAAAAATGTCGTCGAGACGAGGGGCTGACTACTATTCGAACGTATCATCTACTTCTCGCCCGCTTACGTGATTACTAAAACGAGAGAGAGAGAGGGAGAGAGAGAGAGAGAGAGAGAGAGAGAGGAAAAAAAACAGAAAATACTCATCGTCACGAAGTGATGCCATCGTAATTCTGAAATTCCGTATATTCACGTAGCGAAGACAATAATTATCGATCGAGCAATTTATTTAACGTACCATTAGGTAATGAAATAATATTAGTAGAGACAGACATCGAGTATTCGATTTACGTAATTCCCGTGTAAAAGGGAATAGCTGAAAGCGTAATTTACCTCGTAGATGACGGATTATCCGCGAACGAGATGCGATCGCAACGTCGAACTCGTAGATTCGCGGTTCTGCGAGTTTTTATATGATGTCATCGCCATTTTCTGCGATGGGGTCGACACTAAAACCGAGCACGCGTATAAAAGTTAGCGAACATTACCGGTGCATCGCACGCGCCACGTTATATTCGGTAGGAAAAAATCGGGAGCTATTTGTAGTAGCCGCGCTGCGTCAACCGTCTCACCTTAATGCTCGTAACGTGCTCCACTAAAGCGGACGAGCGTAGTGTAAAATACGGATGAGACGCGTATATTCGCGCTTCATACCACCTACACCTGTTCATGGATATAACTAGCAGCCGTTCTCTGCTACTTCGTTGTCGTTGGCAGGCGAAACGGTTCTACTACGAACCGTCGCGCAAAGCGAAACGATCGCGCTTCAAAAATCAAAAGCAGCCAACAGATTCATCAAATTTCTCTTCGAATACTCTCAAATGAAGCTGTTTTCGGATTCGTCTGTCTATTAACTCTCATTTTCGCCGAGTCTCGTCGAGCATCTGTAAATTTGATTTTCAAAAGTCTTCGCAGTTTCGTTCGTTCGCTGGTTCTCTGGGAAATGTAGCACGTGCAAAACGTGTTGCTCGAACGTTCACCGTTTGCGGACAAAGCGAAACGTACGAAAGAAACACGCGTTGTCGCATCACGCTGCATCGGATCTTACACAGTCATTTGCATATTTAACGATGAAGCGAAGGTGCGCTAAACGACCAGTTTCAATTATACTCGCGAACAATGGTATACGCGCGCTGTCAGAGATACGTCAGATCATCGACGATCGAGCTGCTGACTATCGGTTCGAAATATTCTTCGTTTCGGAAAACGCAAAATGTTTACCGATGTATCTCGTTAACGGCGACGATACCGAGGAGACAGTGTAATCAGCGATCGCGTATCGCGTTTGATCTTCGAAGCTGATATCGAAAGGGTTTAACGCGTAGTTGCGTCGCCTTGTAATTTTCTATTAACGAGCCCGACCAGGCAATAATCAAAGAGACGGATCGATAAATGCGATCGAATGAATCGGTAGGTGCGTTCGAGTGTGCTAAAAGGCGAAGGAACGAGAAACGGTTGTAATTCTGCTAACTGGATGCGATGCGTTACGTTTGGTCGTCCGTAAAATTTACAGCACTTACCGTCGCGATTAATTAGTTAATCGTTAGATCGTGAAACATTGGTTCGTCGAAACAAGACGCATCGATGCGTCATCGAGGATATTCGACAGGAACGATGATTATCGTTGGAATGGAAAGGCAAAACCATACGGTATCGATTCCTGTGAACGGATTCCCGCTGTTTGTCGAACAAGCAATCCGGAGAAAGAACACAATGGGAAGCGTATTCCTGTTTGACAAGACGGGAATACGTTGCGTAAATACGTTCGTCATCGAACAGCCAGCACGGAGAAACGGTCATCGAAAATCGTCAGCGAGTAAAATACTCGTAAAGATCCGCGTGTGCTGCAAAAATGAAAGAGAGATACCAGTTGCTAGGAAACCGGCACATTCGTCGTGTCCCCTCGGAACGAAAGATTAATGAACGTATTAATAGTTGGCAACTTGGCAACGATTTTTCTGCTTCTGCTGCCGCAAAAGCTTAGTTGTTTTATGGGACAACGTTACCTCCAGGAGACACGACGCGACGTTTTCGTCCCGATGATCCGCAGCAAGAAATCGAGTCCAAGCGAACCACTTAAGAGATGACCGTAGAAAGAAACGTAGCTCGCGTTCGCGCTGAAAAGATGATATGTATGAAGCTGTAGGTGCGAACGAAGCGAAGAAAAGCGTTTCAACGACTATGGAAGCGCGTAACGAATAACCGGAAAATTGCAAATTCGTCGCGAAGATAGTTACGACGTTAATAATAAACTCACGCGATTTCTCTTTTCCTCGACAATGCGATCTTGTTGCGCGCTATTTCAATTTACAGGAACAAATACCGACACGAATTACATTTCGGTTGTTTCTGCTCGACGCCATTGGCCGCATTTCGATTCACCGAAAAATCCATAAGACAAAATTTATTGGAGACGTTGGTTGTGTCACGTCGGTTGGTTCGCGGTAGTCGCGACAACCGGAAAAAAGCCGGAAGACCCATTGTCCGGCGATGCAGCGAGTTTCCCGCGAAATATGATTTTTGCTCAACCAACTGTACGCAACGTGCGTCCGAACAATGCGGATTCACGGATCCACGACGGGTCCGAGGATTCTTCGCTTCGTCAGCGTGCAAATCCGTTTGCAGATTGCCGCCGGTGAATGGTGTCGTTCGAGCGTTCGTGCGTGCAGTCTACGGATTCGGCTAACCGCGTAATTAGCGACCGCCGATCCGAGACTTCACCGAGAAAATTTCCAACGATACACGCGATACGTCGCTAAATCGATCGATTCGTTTCGCGAACGCAGGAAGAAATGAAAATTACAGTAAGAAATTTTAATGAAAAAACGTGGATGATGGGCCTTGTCATGGCGATACAAGCATCTTCGATTGGTCGACGTTGGTCGACGTTCGTGACGCATCGACGATCGGACAAAATCAAACCCTAGTCTGGAATAAATCGGCTGGCAATGATCTCGATCGGTGTTACACGGTGGGTAACGGATAGAGAGAGAGAGAGAGAAAAAGAGAGAATTTTCAGGAGAAGAGTCAGTAAAGCGTGGAGTATAGGCACACGAAAATGCGTATTCGGTGTCGTGTACCTGCGACCGACGAATCCGGTGGCTAAGTGGAACGCTATTATCGGTTCGTACGTGTGCGTTGTCACATTATTATATTCTAGCCGCGCTTGCTGCGAAATAACCAGCGATTCACGGTTTATTAACATGGTGAACGAGCACAGGTTGCCGTTTGCGTGGACAATGTTCGACCCGTTAATAATTTCATTGCGGACATCGAATCGTTTCAACGGGTTAACCGACCGCGTTACGACAACGGTGAGACCCGTGCGCATCTCGCTTTGTAGAGCCATGCTTCTCGCGAAAACTAACTGCGGAAAAATAAAAACCGTGGCTCAAACGAAACAAACGCTGTTTAGAATAGAGTTTCCACCAACAAGCTTCGGTAGGCTAGCCATTCGACCAGTTTGTTTTGCAAAACTACGTCAACTAGACTTTGAAACGACAGTGAGCAATTAAACAGATAGTCAAAGTATAGATAATTGTAAAAACTCGTACGGTACAAAGGTTAGCATACACCTGCTCGACTACGCGCCTCGTTTAGAAGTACTGATTAAACCATTCTTTTCCAACGTAAAAGATCAAAGGTGCCACGATTAGCCGAACGTCATTAAACGATTGCGGTTACGGGACGAACCAAACGAACAAGGAAGATTGACACGCGCGATAATCGTCCTCTGTGTATCGATAAGAATCCTCTCGTGCAACTTGCTACATCACGTGTCGTGGGAAGTACGCGAAGACGACGATGATGATCTTGACCTTCGTTAAGCGTTGAATCAGAAAATCAACCCATCGAAAAAAATCACGGAGATTTTCCTACGTAGGAGGCAATTCGCGTGCGCCTTTGCCGTGCCGGGGAAAACAACTACGACGGGGTGGGAGATGAATTATAAAGAGACGTTCTACGGTGAGAGGTATTACAGTTACATTTTGCTCGCATGCAGCTACGAGACCGAGGGGCACGTACGACCTTCCATCGTGTCACGCGTATCTCGTGTAGTTATACTTATCAAACCGAAATTGTGTGTAGCGATCCAGCCAATCGCACGGTGCATACCTCGATCTATTCCTCATTCACGATTTAAGGTATAACGACAAACATGATCGATAATACGGCAAGTTACGAAACTTACGAGAGAAGCAAAATTGGAAGCGATTGTTGGATAATTGGCACAAAGACAATCGCCGATGATAGAGTATCGTTCGTCCGTTGTCGTTGTTCGGGACCGACGAAGAGCAGCGCGATAAAAGATTCTCGCGAAGCTGTTCTCGTCCGATTCCCGTGGTGCGCGGTTTCGCGGGAAATATAAACAATGAAATATTACTAAATCGCGGTTACTGTCGCCCAATAGCTTTCGCGAAATAACTGGATGTTAGAATAATCATTGTGTCTTACACAGTGTTGGGAAAGTACATTTTAATAACAATCGTTTTCGCGCATATTTTTTCTGCTTTATTTCTTCAGCTATTAATTCCATTGGTACACGTTGGAAATTCAGCCGGGTTAATTAGAGCTAAATTAATTAACGCAGCTCGGTTTGTTATGTCTGTATTAATTCCGTCTCGCTAATTAATGCAAATATTTATTTCTATCCAATTTTTTAATATACTTAATTTTCCCGCGCGATTATGTAAACGGTATCAAACGTATACGGGACTATTCCCCCGTGTGTTTCCGCGCGAAAGTCGACGCGAGTTTGAAACACGCGATCGAGTTGATTTCAGCGGTGCGTCCCTGACTCGGATCGACAAAAACCGGAGTCTCGTCGAGACACGAATACCTGAGCGCACGCGAAACGCCTACCAGCGATCAGCCACCGTGAGCAAATCGATCTCTCAACGCGAACATTCACGAGTCATTAACGAATCTTTCGCCGCAGCACTCTGCTCTACTACCATCCATTCGCTAGTTGGTCGGTTCGCTCGATTCCGTTTCGCTTTTCCCTTGGAGAATCGTCGCGTAACGCGGTAGGGCTTCCGATCCCGATCGATTCAATTAAATCGTTCATCGGTTATCGATCGTTTCTTTTACTCCAACTACGCGTACAATAACCTCTGTTTCGTTCTTCGTAGAATGTCGTACAACGTGTCAGTCTCGGTGGACTGTCCGGCACCATATCTCGGACCAAGCCTCGCGCAGACCTGTCCAGGATCTCAGTTTCTGACATTCATGACCCTTCTGGACACATTCGTCCGCGCCAAAGATGAAATCTCTCACCTCTGCGAACGAGTCAGACCTATCGATCCAGCCGAATACTACTACGATTTTATCGTCATCGGCGGTGAGTATACTCGATAACTCGACGATCGTGCACGTCGTTCTACAATATGCTCGATAATTTCAGTGGAGCCGGCACTAAAATTTTCACACATTCCACTCAAAGTACTGTAACGAAAGCAAGTGGCTTTCGCTGAATGATTTACATCGCGATTGTGTTTGTACTCGATTATTTACTAACGACCACTTTCTCATCGTTTAGATGCAAACAGCCTAATATCGTAATAGATTAACGAAGGGGAAACTTTTATTCCAGCAAACACGAACTAATCGGCCGTGTCCAAACGCGTTTAATTAAACTCGTTACTCGATATTCTCCATAGAAGAAATGAAATTTTCATAAAGCGTTCACCGACTATCACAGGGTTGTGGAAATCCGTTGTATCGCCAGCGTTTCACTGGACGTTCGACGTTCTCGACAAAATTCGCGACAATCTCTCTATCCTTTCCTATGCACGCGATTGATTATTCGCTTTGCGAATCGTAGGACAACTCGAGTAAGCGTATGTCATCTAATCGCAACTCGTCCCATTTGAATCTGCCTGATGTGTCCCGATTAAAATTACAATTGGAAAGTTATCCGTTCGCCCGGCCTGTCTGAGCAAGCGCAAACCCAGTACGTGTTGTTTCTCTGTTGTATGCAACCTCGAATAAAGAATGCTAGGCATTAATTCGTATATTTGTACACGTGCGCGTTCACTCAACAATCATTCGCTAATCTTTATTAGTTTGTTTTTACGTCTTTAATTAACATTCGAGACAATTTGGCCGATGTACGAACATAAATCAAAATAAATAAATAGTCAGCAATCGGTATGGCTGCGACCAGAAGAAATTCGACGCAAGTTAAATAAATTTTAACATTTCCTGTTTCTGACAGACAAAAAGAGAACGGTTAACGAAGAAAGCTTTTCCCATCGAATGCAAATGCCTTTGAATCCTGTTATGCGAGATGTATTATATTTGTTTCAAATTGATTCGTATCGGAACCGTTTCTTATAGGATGAATCGAAATTAGGTCAATAGTCTATTTACGAACGATTCAATTTAATTCGAAAGAAACGTAACGATATGGTTCTAGGTATATTTATAAGCGAACGAAACAATTTCCCCGACCCAACGCAAAGTTGGGTATTATGGGTTTAAAGAATATCTTGGGTACGTCGTACGTTGTAAAACCGGTCGGAGTAAACAGAAGCTTGGTAGAAAATAACAAAGTTTGATTAATCTTTTTTACAGCGAGGTATTATACCGTTGAAAAGAAGATACAACCAGAGGTATATATATATAATCCAGGAAATGTAAAAATCAAAGTAGGAAAGTATCGCGAAGAGTAATAAAAGTGAGCGAAGCGGTAGCAAGAAACAAACAGTGTTTTAACGTTTTCTAAACAGCTGTAATTAGTAAACTTTGGCGACAAGTTAACTCATTACGAGCAAAACAAATGACTGTGTAACTTGTCTTGGTATGTTTAACAGGCTAAGGAAGATAGAGGAGCAGGTTGAGCTTTGCGGTGAGAGGAAAAAAGAAGCTGTAATTGGATATTTCACGAGGCGGTTGGCAAAACGGTCGCGTAAATCCGTGGCGCTAGTTCGCGGTTACCATTGCATCGTTTCGTCGGTTTGACGCTCCGAAATAATTCTCTTTGTTTCTCCTTCGCCGATTACGTTTCTTGGCCCAAACGTTTAAACACGCGCAACGTGGATCGCGAGACGAATCGAAATTTAAGTCTTCCTTTTTCTTCATTCGCAGTCGATCTGACGGAATCGGTTAAAAAAGGAAAATATCTCCTTCCTACTCGGAAAGTCGAACCTTGACATGTATTTACGATTATTGGATATCGTCGAGCATAATTACCATCATTATCTTATCCGATAGCATGGTCTTTTTTTTACGCTAAATGCTTATCTACGTAGCCATGTGATCAAGCAAAACGATGTTTAATAGTAAACAACGATTGATCACTTATTTGTATTGTTTGTTTCCTAATTGTGCAATTCAGCTCATGGCTCGTGTGGAATTCGCGGAAACGAAAAACTGATGTTGCGATAGCTTATCGATAGCATCGAAAGAGAGCAATGAAAAAATTGGCTTCGCTCGTACGTCCGAAACAACAAAACGAGCGTGAAAACCCACATAATTATATTTAAAGCAAATGCGCTTAGAGGCTGCATTAAACGAATACATCGTTCTTCCTATGCATATTTTAGAACGTGCAGGACTGGAGAAACGATCGAACTGTATCGCGTCGGTACATTGGATCGGAGAAACATTTTCAATCTCGGCAAACGGGCATACGCGTGGAGGTCAAACAAAATTATCGCGAATTCGAGCGCTGCAGTGGTGCTGGTTCGATCGTAATTCGTCGATTATCGCGAACGAAGCAACGCCGAAAATTCGATTTGATGGCTCGAGATCGTCGATCGTTTAGATGCGATATTAATACGAACTGTTATTCGTTCGATGAACTAGCGCGATTAGCGTGTTAATAGTTTGATTTCGTACGCCATCGTCGATCTCTTGGACGCGCCACGCCGTCTCTCACGCCCATCGTCTGTGCTCGGCGTTACTGCGACCTTATACCATTGACAATGACGAAACAACCGATCGATTTCGTTTGCGGCTGCAGTTATACGTATTTGTAATTTGGTAGATGGACTGTCTCGAGGAAGACAGGTGATCGAAAGCTCGAAGACAAGGCTCGACGAAAGTTTTTACCGATTCGCGCTGTCGCTGCAACAAGCTGCGTAAACCGCGATATTTCCGTTACATAAATCGGATATGTAGAATATCGATCGCTTTCGAAGATGTAGCGATTAAGACTAGAAAGATGTTGCGGCAACGCTCGATCGCCGATGACGAAATGGACGAATCACGAACACTCGTCTGCGGATATACACGCGGGTGGCGGCAACGATGATAAAATATGCATTTCGCTAGGTCGCGTACCGCAAAATATTTTATAGTCGGCCGAGCCCGCATTTGCATAATCTCGCCGAATATTCAGCGTATCGCGCGATGAAAACGTTATTTTCTCGGTGACACTTTTCCTCGATTATACGCAATTTTTCACGTTCCTTTTTGCCCCTGGCCATCGATGCGCGGCTACGTGCAGATTAGTGTGAAATTCCTGTTCGTCGTACAGCTTCGTTCAAAAGCCGATCGAACTTGCCTCTCGATGGTCGCTGCACGCAAATATCCGTGGAATAACGTCTTTGAACGTTGCGCGACTTTTTATTCAACGACGTGGCTTTACACAAGGTAGATAGAAACGTCTTGACCGAACGGATAAAGCGTCCGCATGGTGGCGGGATATCACAGAAGGATAAGCCATACCGTCGCTTCGGGGAGAAATGAGCAGGGGCTATAAAGATACAAATCGACGAGCGGAATAAGCAGCCCGGCTCTCTTTATACGCGAATGGACTCCAAGTTGCCGTTGGAACGTAAATAACGTTGCATCGTGGCCAACGTTGGGTCATGTAGGAAGATTCGCGTATTGTGGTAGCGAGTCGGCGGAAAGGAACCGGGAGTATGTTGTACGTGTATGGGGAATACGATTCTACGCGGACATAACTTAGATCGGTACGGTTCATCCGATGCCGCGAAGACATAAAGCTGCCAGGAAATCATGGAAAATCGTGGGAACCGAAGAATAACCGAGTGCGGGGCGTTGCTTTCGATCGAGCTACTCCTTTCGGCGGCTCGGCGCGTAATAGATCGCCGTGTCGGTTATGCAACCGAGTCGGCCGTTTTTGCCCAAGCAGAACCGTTTTCACCTGCTGATCTCGTGCCGTTATAGCACTGGAGTTTGCGGAAAATGACATAGAGCTTGGGCTCTGAACACGAGAAAAACAATCTCGGCTCGTAAGAACAGGAAACTTCTTTTTCCAACGTTTACTTCTTTCCCGAACGATGACGAATCCGCGAGATCGATAGCCGATTTAGTCGCCAGTTTGTAAAATCAGCCGACCCAGTCGCTCAAAGTTTCTGTCTCTCCGTCTGCCAGCTGTTCGTTTCCATCGTCCAGTTTCTTACCGTCGAAGAATCTTTTAGACACACGTGCGTCCACCTTTTCTCGATTAAGCGAGAAAGGTAGACAGAGTACGCGGGTCAAGAACATTAACGAACGAGCATAGAAACAACTTATTTTCTGCGCTATTGAGCACGATCGATCTAATCAATCGAAGAACGTTCTCGAAGAAGCATCGAATACTGCAGCTATAACCGGCTAGCTCTTCTGCGATTTCATCGATGGAATCAACGATGCGCTGATTAAACAGGGAACTAATTATCGCGGTTAACCTGGCTCATCGGATTGCGCGTGGCGGTTGCGTTCCTTCGGTATTCGTTAGTCGTAATACCTCTGGGCGCGTGCAACATCGTGATTACCCCGGAATTTCACGAAAAAGAAAATTATATGGAAATCGTTTTGACGTAAATTACTAATTGAACGAAATCGGTTAATCATTCCCGTCAATATCTTCTTTTGTCGTATAAATTCCAAACTAAGAATTCGCGATTTACATAAACGAAACGAACAATCGACTGAAACGTCAAGCGATTACGCGTTTCAGAGGATCTTCTAAGCGTACGCTATCCATTGTACAAACTTCTGATTCGATAATTAAATCTACACGAAACGACACGACGTGAAAAATCGAATCTGTGAAAAGCCTGGGGCGGGTACTATCGTTAATTAATATTAAACTCCATGAACATGTTGTTAGTCTGTTAATTACTTCGAACAGCAACGATGAGCTTGATATAATTCCGCAACAACCAAAGCTTGACGTATTAATCTTCCGAAGCGTGGGCTCATAATTACGTCTCATAAATATCTCGCTCGCAACGCGGGACTAGCGGAGCTGCGATACACATGTTTCGATGTAGCCAAAGATAAAACTAGAATATTTACGTGTTATTTGCCGTAAATAGCTATATATTTACGCTAGTTCTCTCGCTTCTCCATTTTCGTCAAGGTATGTACGCTATTTTCTTTCTGATAATATATCACATAGCGCGAACGTACGATTGCTTTAATTTGTTCCACCTTCTGCATTTACCTATTCAGTTGCGACGATATTTTTCGTGAATTAAGATAACGAATGCGATATGAATGGTCGAGTTTCCTCGAGCATTATCGCTTCTATAAAAAAATATTCATATCGAATATTATTTTACATACTTTCTTTGCATATGAATAACGATGTTCTCGCGCGCCATCTATATGTACCGATATTGCTGTTTCGGAGGATATCTCGGATAATCTGGACGTAATAGTTATATTAATGATTTGTGATCACAGAGAAATACGAATACGCTTTCTGGTTGAGGCGAACGTGCCTTCTTTTCGCCGAGAACCGATACGCGAAAGCTGCCTATTATAAAAATGAGCACTACAGTTCCTGCAAACTAGCCGTTCCCTTTTTAAGATGAAAGTACTGATCCAGGTTTTTTGCCTGCACTTCTAGCTCGCTCTTTTACTTTGCCGTTGCATCGACGTGCACGCGTTTACGTATGTAGAATCACGCGTCACGTGTAAGCAACGCATTGAAACACGTTTCGCTTACCGAACCACCGTACGTGAAGCATAAACGTACACGCACGGTATAATTACTTTTACCTGTTGGCGTACCATGGTCAAGGCCTTATCGAACCACTTTCCCCGCGACTGGTGTACCGAGACGGATACTCGATGCTCCTTAGACTCGATCGGGCATAGCACTTTCATCCGTGTGATGCGAGTTTCGTACGGTCTTGATCGAGATGACGATCTTGCTAACTGTCTAATAAATGATTTCACCTGATTTTTTCGCGTTTGATCCGTAGGGGGGACAGCCGGTTCCGTTGTGGCATCGAGGCTCAGTGATATACTGGAATGGAAAGTTTTGCTGCTCGAGGCTGGGCCAGACGAACCACCTGGTACCGATATTCCCAGCATGGTCGCTATGTTTCTAGGTAGTTTGCTGTCACGTTTTGCACCGTTTATACGAGAATCAATCGGATGAAGGAGTTGGAGAAAATTAGTTTGGTCTTGTTCGAACAGGCACAGAGATCGATTGGCAGTATCGAACCGTGAACGAAGCGAACGCCTGTCTTTCGATGGGAGGATCTTGTAGCTGGCCACGAGGCAAGAACCTCGGCGGCTCGTCAGTTCACAACGGTATGATGTATTCGCGAGGTCACGCCATGGATTACAACAACTGGGCTGCGATGGGCAACGAGGGATGGTCTTGGCAGGAGGTAAGTCTAAAGAAGAAAAAAACGACCGATCGAAAAGGTCGCTGTTAAATAAAATTTAAGTTAAACAGATGGCGTGTGCACGCACGGACGCCGATTTACTTCTAGAAATAGTTGCGAAAATAGTATCGCGTGTAGTTAACAAGAGCTATTTACCAATAATCCGCCAGTCTGATTCACGCTAATAACCCGCAGGAAACTTAGCGCGACACACTTTTCTTTCACTCTGCGATAGGTTTTGCCGTATTTCATGTGCTCGGAGAATAACACGGAGATCAATCGAGTTGGACGGAAATACCATGCAACCGACGGATTGCTCAACGTCGAGAGGTTTCCTTGGAGGCCCGACATTTCTAAAGACATCCTCGCAGCCGCGGTCGAGAGAGGATACCCGATGACGGAGGACATTAACGGTGATCAGATCATCGGGTTCACGACCGCTCAAACGATGAGCAAGAACGGAGTTCGACAGAGCAGCTCGACCGCTTTCCTCCAACCAATTCGATCCAGACGAAACCTTCAGGTCGTTCTGAATGCCACTGCCACGAAGATTATTATCGAAAACAGGAAGGCAGTCGGTGTTCAATACTACAAAGTTAGTGTATAGCACATACATATATCCTTTGCATACGCGTCATTAATTATGAAACGATAACGCGTATCGATTTATCAGGTGAAAGATGTTCATTTGTTTCCTTTTCGATAATACATATCGCTGATGATTATGAAAATGGTGTAAGTAATAAATTATTATTCATTTGCGTTTCTACGTTCGAACGAATTAAAAAGATATTTTTCCATTACGTAAAGCAGTATCTGGTAACACTTATAATAAATCTTTAAATTTTTTCAATTTTATATCATTTTACAATTTTATGGGAAACTTGTTCGAAAATATGATTCACGATATTAACAATAACGAATATTATTAAAAGTACAAGTTAAAAATAAACAAATTTATTTATTTATAGTATATGTTATTTTTATTATTATAGAAATCGTAATTTTGTATAATTAATTACGAATTATTGTCTGCTTCAATAACAAAATTGTCTGTTTTGGACATTTTAAGGACTCTAAAATATTCACGATGAATCGCTGGCATATCGGGTAGTAGATTCATTATACCTTTATATTTTTCTTTTGTCACTGGCCTTTCACTTGCGCATAATTGAGGTAACCGTGGATTACAATATAATTTTGGCTTTCGCCTTTTCGGTGAAAGATTTAAAACACGAAATTCTGCTTCAGGGTGCATTGATATTCTGCAAAACATTGCGTATATCCGAATCTTTATTTAACGACACAATGCAAACATATGTAATTATCTTTCTCTCACAAGTTTTCAAAATCACGCACTTACACCACTGTCAAGATCAACGTGAAATTCCTACGGATAGATACGAAAGTATATCTCCGTATCGTTGGTCATTTCACAGCTATTCGACAAAAATTCTTCCATAATATAGAAACAGACATATCGATACAGCACAAAAAAAAACGAAAATCTGTCCTTTTTTTGGTCCTTTGACTTACGCTACTTCCATAATCACCAGCACGTATGGATGCTCATGGACCCACGTTAGTTTGCACAATTCTTTTTTTACTTTTATAACTTCAAACGCGTAACCGTTGTTCTCGACTAAATGGCAACGACTCGTTAAATACAGATTACCTTTATGTACGTATTTTCAGAATGGGGAACTTCGCGTTGCAAGAGCCTCGCGTGAGATAATCGTCTCTGGCGGAGCTGTCAACTCCCCTCAACTCTTATTGCTCTCTGGAATTGGACCAAAGGAGCATTTGGACGCCGTGAACGTGAGCGTCGTTAAAGATCTTCCAGGTAAGCGGCCGTACATCGCCCTTGTAATTTACGAACGTCTGTTACGTTGTCGATACTTTTCGAGCAAAATACGATGTTTTTAGGAGTCGGTGAGAATCTTCACAATCACGTGTCGTACACACTGTCTTGGACCATAAATCAACCAAACGAATTCGACCTGAATTGGGCGGCAGCCTTGGAATACGTCTCTTTCCAAAAAGGGCCCATGGCGTCCACAGGTTTATCCCAATTAACGGGAATTCTACCTTCGAGCTACACCACCTCCGATCATCCTGATCTTCAGTTCTTTTTCGGTGGGTATCAAGCATCGTGTGCCACCACAGGGGAGGTAGGAGCCCTCATGGACGGTGGACGTCGTAGCATAAGCATATCGCCGACGAATACTCATCCCCGTAGCAAAGGTATTTTTATCGCGTCTTGCAATTTCCTGTGTCTTGCGCTGGATTGTAAATCTATATATGTACATTGTACGAGACTGTGCGCTCTGCATAAACGAGTCTGTTTCTCTTTCAGGAACTCTTCGGTTAGCTACCAACAATCCTCTCGCGAAACCCATAATCCATGGAAATTATTTGAGCGATCCATTGGACATGGCTATCCTCCTGGAGGGAATTCAGATAGCCTTGTCGTTCGGCAACACTACCGCCATGGCGAAATATAATATGACGCTTAGTAACCAACCTCTATCTGCTTGCTCGCAGTATCCGTTCCTAAGCAACGATTACTGGAGATGCGCCGTGCGCCAGGAAACAGGTCCAGAGAATCATCAGGCAGGCTCCTGTAAAATGGGTCCAGCCTCAGATCCGATGGCCGTTGTAGATCCGCTATTGAGAGTACATGGTATTAAAGGGTTGCGAGTCGCCGACACGTCCATCATGCCTCAAGTATTTATCTTTTTGTTTCTTCTCTTTTGTCTCTCTCTCTCGTGATGAATATTGCGTGGAGTCTGAGCAATGTGTTTCGATTCGAAAGGTAACGTCTAGCAACACGGGCGCTCCGGCGATCATGATCGGCGAAAGGGCAGCGGCGTTCATCAAGATGGACTGGGGTGTTAAGCCGACACAATGGTACGGGCATCGTCCATCTTCCGTATGGAAGTACTCAGCACCTCGGAAAGTCTAGCGCATAGTCACTAGCAATTTGCCATGTTTCCTAGTTCCCGTTCCACGATCGACAACTCGTTGGATCTGTTGCTTTGGGGGATCAAATACATCGACTGGGACCAGCCTATCTGGTAGTCAAGATCCTCGATCGATCTAGTCCATGATTTAGCGGGTTTCTTTCTGCAAAAGGAATTACAGTGCAGCGCTGTGCCGTGTCGTCGAGGTGCCGGCGCAACGTCACCAAAGAGACGACGCTAAAGGACGCGGAGTGCCGGCCTTTCTCCTCGAGTCGCTGCGATCCAGTCGATCGAAGCTGTGGAACGGAGAATCGACGTACACTGGCACTAGCTAATTCAACTATCGCGGATCTTGTTATTACTTTTACATTCTCCGTTCTTTCTTACGACTACTTGTTCCTGTACTTGTTCTTTCCATTTTCGCGTTACGATGTTAAGCACCTATGCGAATTCGTTTAACGTGAATTTTCACTTCTTCCACGTGTTCTATTCGTAGATAAGCATCAGTTTCGGATTTTCGAGATTTTATCGAATCGACGTTCAGGGTAAATGTATTTATCCAAATAACCTGCGTTATCTGGATCGATACGAAGGTAAATCGAAACAGTTTTACTATCATCTTTCGCGATTAAGTATTATACGTACGTACGTACGTACGTGAGTACATACGTCGCGTACAATTATAATACCTTCCGCGCGTACGCTTTCCTATTAATCATACTAAACTGAAATGGCCTTAAAGCAAAAGATTCCTCGCGTTTACGAGTGTTGCCAGTCGCACAGTCGTTTATTTCATTGAACCAACGTCGAAATAGAAACATACCAAAGAGATGTAAATCGTTGTTACCGAATTAATATCAAGTCAATTGTACCAACAATTAGTTGGCTGAATAATAATTTTAATTTGTTTTCTTTCTGCACTCTTTGTTTTTTTATTCGCCATAGTATCCTTTAATTTATCCTTATTTCACAGCTACTTTCCCGAATCTAGTATTTGCTAAATTTATTTAGCATCTAACATGCGATCTCCGAATCCATCTTCGAATTTCCTTTAACGTATAATAATACTGACTGAGGTAGTCGAAGAACAGTCGGAATAATTTTCGAAACTGTTCCGTCCGTTTAGAATTAGGCTCCTTCGCACATACGATTGTACACATACATATACCGCGTTCGTTTATTTATCCTTATTATTTATGGCTAAAAATCTAATCTAAAATCTAAAAAGCTAATGTTAGACATATATTGATACTAAGAAAAATATCATCAGTGTTAACTGTTACCGGTCGTGCTTATTCTATGCTTAGAGCATAGGTCTGCCTTAAGTCGGAATTACAACAAAAATCAATATTTCGAGATGAATAATATAACAAAAATAAGTAATGGGATAGAATAGAATAGTAGTAGAATAATAGAAAAAGAGATTACCTAAAATTAACTAAAAACAACAAAACGTCGCTAAACAAAATTGAAACAGAGCTAAAATTATTCCTGTGAGATCTGTCATCTGTCTCTCTATTATGTTCTGAACGCTGCCAAACAACATTGAAACTCATTACTGCCGCAAAAATTCTCTCTTCCGGGAATACATGGCGCCATACTACTCCTATCACTATTTTACTCTCCTTATCGAGTCTACAGGTCGCTGTATACAAATGGAGGCGAGATAGACGCTTCGCGAAGAGACCAGTAGGAGAGAAGAATAGGAGAAAATTCATTTTCATGTGACATACGGAATGCAGGGGTAGAATGGGAGAATGTGAGGGAATTTTCCGACAATTCTGACTGGAACTGACCTATCCTTCCGAATAAGGCTTTATAATTCGACTTTTGATTGTATTTCGTACGTACATCGTCCCGGATAAGAAACGTAAACAGTAATCGAATGTCCATTGCTGGAAGCTCGTCCCGGAAAATGTCCGGCATTGTCTGTAAGCATTAAATGTAATGGTATACAAAGTTTCAGGCAATTTCTAATCTTCGACCGGAAAAGATAATTTAAAGATATTAATGCATGAATACATGCATGTTGACCTCCGATATATCGTGAAAGCATTAGTGACAGATAAGCTGTTTCTCAATATGGCATAATTACTTGACTTGTACTAAATTAAGTATTCTAAAACGTTCTAAAAGAGTTTAATGTTAAGCGGAATAGACACTTCGTTGTTTGAGAAATGTTTAGTCTAACAGAATTTGAACAAGGCTTCACATTTCCTACTCTCGTTAAATAAAAATAAATAGTCCTTGTGCGAGTTTGTCGACAGATTATTTATCGACAAGCTATATGTCGATAACTGTCAGAATTTCAGATAATGGCCAATTTAAAAGTATTATTCTGTTATTTTACCTGTATACTCGAAATTATTCATTTATCATTTCCTTACATATCGGTGTTATAAAGCTGCAAGTATAAAAGAGGATGTAACGAAACACACAGTAGTCAGTTGAGCAGAACGAAGCCTACTGAGCGTAGTTTTGCAACTGTAATCGGTTACAATCCTCTTTGACAATATGGTACGTTCCTATTCTTATTTTACAAATTACCGCGTACAAACGGATTATTTTAGCGTGTTTATCGGATCACCATTATGCTACGCCTCCTGTTGTAACCATATTGCTCACAATTGCAGTCGAGCTTGTTCGATATCTCGTATTCAAGTCCGCCATGTGTCGATCCCTACCTAGGGGGTCCTCAGCTTTCGGATGTTTGCTCTGCAAACAACGGAGCAATGTTACTGACGATTTTCAACATACTGTTAGTGGGAAATCCGGAAGTTGGTGAGCCGTGCAAGCGCGTGAGGCCAGTCAAGGAGCCAGACCTTAGTTACGATTTTATCGTTGTCGGCTGTAAGTTGTGAAAAGCTTTGAAATCAATCGTCTATCGAGCATTTATCAAACAATTATTATCTGGCTTTCACGCGAAAAACTACTCGTACGTTTCACGTTTCGTACAGCCGGTGCTGGTGGAGCTGCAGTGGCTGGAAGACTGAGCGAAGTCAAAGATTGGAAAGTTTTACTGATCGAAGCAGGCCCCGATGAACCGGCAGGAGCCGAAATACCCAGCAATCTTATGCTTTATCTCGGTAATTAATTTCGTTCGATCGCAGCGACGGTTTATGCGAAAAACGCGTTTAATCGAATGAACACGTGATACGTATAGGCGGCGACTTGGACTGGAAATACAAAACGACGAACGAATCGAACGCCTGTCTCAGTACGAATGGAAGATGCGCTTGGCCTCGGGGTAAGAATCTCGGAGGAACGACGCTTCACCATGGTATGGCGTATCATAGAGGTCATCCTAAGGATTACGAGAAGTGGGTAAAACTGGGAGCCGAAGGATGGGGTTGGAAAGACGTACGTTCGTTTATCGATATTTGTAGCGCTATTAGGTGGATCGTCAGAAAATCTTGTTCAACTTTCGCAATATGTCCCTTGCAGGTGCTACCGTATTATCTCAAGTCGGAGAATAACACGGAAATTGGTAGAGTTAGCGCGAAACATCATGCCACCGGAGGTCCTATGACCGTGCAACGGTTCGTTGATCCGAAATATCTTCATCTCTGTCGTATTTTGAAAATTATTTCTTTCGATGGTCGTTTCGAATTAATATCCGAATGTCGACAGGTTCCCATATCAACCTCCTTTCGCCTGGCATATCCTCAAAGCAGCGGACGAAGCAGGTTTCGGCGTTTCCGAAGATTTCGCCGGAGAAAAAATGACAGGCTTCACTATAGCTCAAACTATCAGTGAAGACGGTGTGAGACAGACCAGCGTTAGATCGTTTATTACACCCGTCGCGGATCGTAAGAATCTTCACGTAGCCGTGAACGCCACCGTTACCAAAGTTAGGACCATTGGCAAGAAAGTGACAGGAGTCGATGTGTTATTGGTGCGACGTTGTATCAAACTTATAACATCACGTTCTTACGGCTTTTCCATCGTTTAACCTCGATGTTGATTTTATTCGCAGAATGGAAAGAAGCGCATCATAAGGGCAAAACGCGAAGTGATTTTGTCAGCGGGAGCGATAAACTCACCCCAGCTGTTGATGTTGTCTGGAATTGGACCTAAGGAACATTTGAAATCCAAGAAGATTCCCGTAGTGATGGATCTACCAGGCGTTGGTGAAAATCTTCACAACCACCAATCCTATGGTCTAACCTTCACCTTGAGCGAAACTTATTATCCAGTGTTCAACGAAAGTAACATCGAACAGTACATTAGAGACCAAACTGGACCACTCTCTAGCACAGGCTTGGCTCAAGTTAGTGGAATATTGACATCTAATTTCACTACCGAGGATGATCCAGATATCCAGATATTCTTTTCCGGCTACCAAGCAGTTTGCGAATCTGAAACAGGCCCACTCTTGGCCGCGATAGACGACAAGATGGCTGTCGAATTTACGGCCGTGAATCTACACCCAACGAGCAGAGGTGAGCTGTCTTTGCCTCGATATCGTAAAATACTTCATTTTCGTCACTCGATTTATACGCATCGCTCGAATTCTGTCTGTAGGTCGCATTACGTTGAACAGCAACGATCCACTCGATCCACCTGTTATCTGGAGTAACGATTTAGGGACCAAACACGATCGCAGCGTCATAGTTCAAGGAATCCAACACCTTATCAAATTATCGAAGACCCCGATCATGCGGAAGCTAGGTTTGAAGCGTCAACCCGTGAAAATACCAGCGTGCGCAGGTTTTAAGCCAGACAGCTATGACTTTTGGGAATGTGCTATACGTTGGAACACAAGACCGGAGAATCATCAGACCGGCACCGTCAGAATGGGCCCGCGTTCGGATCCGATGACCGTCGTAGATACTCAACTCAAGGTACACGGTATCAAAGGACTGAGAGTAGCCGATGCGTCCGTTATGCCTACGGTACGTTTTCCATATTTCTCGTTAAATTACCTTCGACACTTCATCAAATCTATATATTTCATTTTGTTATTTTCTTCGAACGCGTTTCATAGGTGGTTTCTGGTAACCCTGTTGCCTCGGTCAACATGGTCGGAGAAAGAGCCGCAGACTTTATCAAGCAAGACTGGGGAATCAAAATATAACGGAAACGTCAATTATGGAAAGAAAAACGAAATTATAATGACCATTAATATAACAGTATAAATTCTATTCCGATACGTTCTTTTTTCTCTTAATCCCTTCCAATCAAAAATCGAAATCCAACAGGAACGAACGCTCGTTCGGTTGACATCGCGTAATTCCACGCGTACAAATTTCACTCGAATCGAATCGAGTTAGTTTCGAAGTTGGGTGGAACGGTTATAAAAGAGGACAATGATTGTTAAGTCCAAGTGACTTAAGTTATTCGGTAAACGGTGCTGCTGACTAATTCGGTGCAGTCGATATAAAGGAAAACCGTTGGAGATTGGACGGGCACGAAGACGACGCGACACTCCTCATCAAACACTCTACACTCCAAGACTTTAAACTCCTCGTGATTTCGCGAGGATCTCAAACTTCTATCCACCTCGTTCGAAAACGAATATTTACCTTCGCCGGAGTGGCGTGTGCGCGCGCGCGCGCATCTGCACTTGGAACGCTGCAGATGACGGTGAGTCTGGCGGCGTCGCGAGAAAGGGTCGCGATCCGCTAGCTGAGAAACTAATTTCGTTGACTGTTCCCGAAGTACAATAAAGGGCAATAACGCAGTTTAATTAAAATTAATAACGATACCGTTGGATGCATTCGAGATTGAAGAATGGCCGGTGGAAAAGGTCGGGCCGCGATATTGTCTGGCAGGATTATTAAAGTAAAAACGAAGAAGAGAAAGGAGAAACGAACGGCGGAGGAGGTCACATCGGTGGAACGAAGTAGCCTCCCAAGTCGAGAAAACGATGGAAGCTAGAAGCATGGAGAAGTGCACTTGACCTCCTTAGAGTCGCGGCCGCATACGCCTGTACGTTCCTTGCTGGCAAGAACGTATTCGCTAACCCTTATCCGACCTCGGTGGCCGTTCACCCGCGTCCAAATCCTCCCGCGATCAGATACGTCTTCTTCGAGTGTACGTTAGATCCGAACGTTCCCTGCACAACAATGGTAAACAATAAAGATTTTTTTGCTGTACTGTCGATTGGTCAACGACCGTTTGTGTGGCCGCTTCAAAGCGTTAACGATCGCTTCGAATGCTCGACGACGTACCTGCCCCGCGCAACGTCGAAGAAATTCTTATTGTTTGGATAAAAATTCGCGTTACCTCGAGCGAACCAGAGGAATCGGGCTTTGTGGATTATAGCGTCCGGCTCGTTTGCACGATAAAAACGTTGGCCGACCGTCGACGGTCGTTAAACCGATGCTTTCGAGCTTCCACGTAATCCGAACTCGTCGCGCTCATGGAAACTAATTAACGTTATTCGAGAAAAAAGAAGAAACACCGGTCTAATAATCTTTTGCTTCTGTTGGAAAAGACTAGAGAACACGGACGAATAACAACGGCCTCAAAGCTTTGCGCCGAGATGGGTTCGCCACGATTGAAACAGCCTTGGCGAAAATACGAAAAGTCCGATCGCGAATAGGTTAATTTGTTTAAAGTATGCATTCAGGGCAACCGGCAAAGCAGTCCTTGGATCGTAGCGGCCTTACAGCCAGCGACATACCTTTACATTCACTCTGAAAATGGCAGTTGGGTTCGATTTAACGCTGCCGTAATACCGCGTAACCTATGCGTCGCATTTGCCAAGGTAATTCCAATGTCACCACGGCTGTTCCACGCGGTATCGCTGTATCGCTATTTATTGCGAAACGATTCTCCAAGATCGGAATCGTTGCACGCGTTCGCTGAAAATACTACTCATTGTACCGTCTATCCATTACGCGTACAGTGCATAGCCTAGTACGAGTAAATGAAATCAGTCGCGGCATTTCATCGTTCATCGAATTTGTTCGAGAAACGTGTCGAGACGTTCGTTACTGCGATTTTCAAGCTTCCCATACGGCAAATCGCGAAATAATCACGCCGTTGCAAATGTATCGGAGTGGCAGCGATAGAAAAAGTCGCATCGTGCGTAAACTATATTTCATCCTTTCTCTTTACAAATGAAAATAAACGTTTAGATCGTTACACGCGATCGTTTTCATTCACGCGAATCAACTTGTATCTATCGAAGTGTGTAGCATCCGTTTCAACGTGTAGCGCCTTTATCGATGCGTTGCCGGTCGCGTCGCAAAATTATTTCACCGAGCGATGTACCGATGCGGCCGGTCCTGTTTTAGGAATACACGCGATTTAACAGGGGGTTTAATCGAATCGTAACGCGAGAATCGAGGGTGGCTTAAGTGTTAACTGTTTGATGGAGATTTCGTCCAATTTGCTATGGATTTAGATGCGTGCATTCAATTATCTACACGCGCGTTACAGCGAGCGCCACTTAATCCCCGAGCGATCCATTAACTGTAAACTATGGAATTATTAAAGCGAATCACCTAGCGATACGCCATCCCTGCTGAAACTTACGATAACACTTTCCCTTCCGAAGTACCGTCGCTATAGTCGAAATTCCAGCCAGACACGTTCTTTGTAATCGTCAAGAGAGTAACGCGACTACGTAATTCGTAAAAGGGCAGTTGCTTTTCGACGTTCATCGACACAGCGAAAACTACGAATAGTTGAACGAGAAAGAGAGAGAGAGAACTTGTATCTATTCTCCAAGAAATTAAAGGACCGGCACGAACGGCGAAAAGTTGAACAGATGATGATATAAACAAATTATAAATAAAACATCGGACATCTGAAAGACGCGTGTGGGTGGCCGAATGTGTCGTACACGATCTGCGATGTCGCGCCTCGTCGCCTACCATCGTTCCCATCGTTCTCATGGTCGTCGTCTTGTTCGTTGTCGTTGTGCCAGCGTTGCAGCGGTGTAACGACTGCTTTGAATTTCATGAGGGTGCGAATGAATTCATGGTGGAATGGCGCGCGTGGGTTTGCCCCCGGAGACTCGACGACTTCGAACGCCCTCGTTCTTCCCTCGGTCTCGTCAGTTGGAAAATCTACAGGAATCCAAGCGTAATTGAGAAAATAATAACTATGTGTATTATCCGGTAAGATCGTCGATCGATGAAACGAAACCAGCAGAAACTGTCCATGAGTTTCCTAGGGAATCCAAGGAGGAGCTTAGAGGGTAGAAAATATCGCTGGATGTTTGAACAAGATGGAACGGCGAAGCCGGACCAGCCGCGTGACATCACGCGCGCTAGTAATCTGTCGAATCCCGAAGGTTGGTCGATGCAGCGCTGGGAGCGCGACGAACGAGCCGCATAATGCGCTTTGTCGCGTAGCCGTGCTGCGACGCGTGCACCAAGTTTGTTTACCGGGGCTTTTTGGTGGATCGAGGGTGCACACGCGGCGCGCCGTGAACGCGCGATCGCAACACCGCCTCGCAATGGCGCACGACGAAGCCTCCGTCTAAAGACCGAGGTTCGTTACTCCCTCACGAACAGCAACCGCTGTTACAAAAGGGAAAGGAAAAGAAGAATCGCGGGACGAGGACGGATCGTGGAAACCCGGTTAAAGAAAAGCATAGCAGCAGCAGCAGCAGCAGCAGCAGCAGCGTTCAACACGGACGCGCCCGTTCCTTTCCTTTCTTCCTCCTTGCCCCTTCCACGCCGCGGTCGACTCTTGTTTCCTCAGACGGATCCAGACCTCGTCGGCAGTTGTCTCCATTCGCGACGTCATCTCGAGTAATTGCGGTTGCATAGAATAGCAGCGTAACGCGCAAATGCGCTTTGCAATTCGAACAAGAGTTTCGGCTGTGAGACTTAAACACCGTTTGTCGTCTCGCCTCGTCCCGTCTCGTCTTACTGCGAGAGAGCTCCCAAGGCATTCGTCGGTTATCCACGAGAAAGATTTGTTTCGTGTGTAACGTAATTATACGAAGGTATCGGTGTTTCGGATGACTGATTCGCGTCGCATCGCGTCGGATGCTGTCTTAAAGCGTTTAAACCTCGTCTAGAGGTAGAGAGAAGGTTGGCGCGATCGTTTCACGCACACGCTGTTTCCCATTCGTGACACGATTCGGGTAATAACTTGGACGGAACGAAACTCAATTTCATTTCTCGTGAAAAAAACGTGGCACAGTAAAGAATCAAGAACTGAAAGTACACTGGGGAGCGGAATTAAGGGCGGAAAGTAATACGAGCGGATTATTAAAAACCGCGATAGGAAGAGCACAAAAGCCTCTGAAAAAATAGGGTTGAATGCAGCTGGCTCGTTTTAGTATTCCCAGGCGAAGCGGTGGAAACGCGATAGGTAATTAACCTCGTTGCCGGTAGCCGGGACGTGCGAAGGTTCTTCTTGATTTTCTTACACGGCCGTTCGCGAGTAAATGCGTACAAATACAACGTTACTATCTTGAAATTGTTTGGGCCAGCCAACTGCAGAGAGCAACCATTACCGACGATAGCTGGCCTCGAGGGAACAGGTTCTTACCAACCGCGTCAATAATGCAAACGCGTGTAAGCCGTGGGATATAAGCAAGCCCGTAAATATTGCGCCGCGACGCTGATGGTCGGGGAAACAACGCGAGCAAAATGTACGTGAGTAGCCTGAAGAAACTACAGGGCTGAGAGGACGAATCTGGTCAAACGCGCGTCATTTACCGATCTCGATCGTTTTCGCGGTGTGAGTCCTTACGGCGTGTTTATGCCAGCCGCAGAAATCGATACGCGTCCAAAGGTATCCACGAAGATCGTCGTTGCGACGAAGAAATAGGATAAAGGGATCTCGGTTTTTTCCCGATTTCGTTGCTTCCCCCGTGGTATCCTTCCCGCGAGGATCGAGTTTCAACGCGTCCGGCGTGATCCTATCCGGCGCATAATTTTATTATCGTCGTTTTACGCTGTCACGCCGCATCCAAGCGTTGAAAAATCCTCGCGGCACGCCGCCCGTAATGGCGGTTATTAAGAATAATGATTGCTGGGCGGAAGTCTACAGACTGCTACGCGAATACATATTCATGAGAGTAAGTGAATCGGCCAATATCTTACCGTCCACTGTTCCTTTCTCTCTTCTTTTTAAAACGTACACATAGACGGCCGTTTTATAAGCGAGCGACGCTGTCGACGCCGTTTATACACCGCGTCGGATCGTTTTCAGCTTTCTCGTGATAAAAGCGAAACAAATCGCGGCTCTGTGGGTCGCGCGGAAGCGAAACTTTTCCGCCGTTCCGATTCTCTTTTGACGCCGCCGTGTCCGTATCGTATAAACTCACAGTCTTTCGCCTTTTGCCTTTTATTCGTTCTCGGTGGCACGCCACGGTCCGTGACCTTTTACGTTTCCGTCTAATAGAACGGGACCATTCGATAATCCGCTAGGCATTGCGTCACGTCGTTTCAAAAGGTAAAGGTGAATCGCGATTAAATGAATCCGACAGAAAGTCGAAGAGAACGAACCGCTAGACGAGATCGACGATCAAGATGCCGCGAAGCAAACCCCTGTGACGCGTATCTTCGTAGCTTTCTTTCCAGACATTTCGATTCTCCTTCATAGTCGAGAGGAGGTTCCTCTTTTTCTTCGTCTTCATTCAGCGGTCTGGAGTTTTTTACGCCGCTGGATTTACGCCTGCAGCTTTATTTATTCACGCTTTAATTACCGTCCCGAGTCTCCCGTAGCCGAGTGTCCGGGCACGTGGATGCACCCCGAAACGAGAAACTTCAGGGTGGCAGCGAGATTAATGGGCTTGGTTAGCGTTCTTCACCCCCACGCGAGAGACGCGTGAGAAATTTGCGTAGTATACACGCGTATACACATATTTAGGAAGGAAAAAAGAAATGGAAGGGTATCGCGGCGGCGTAGAAGAGAAAAATGATAAAAGTAACAGGGACGAGTAATGTCGTTATTCATCGGGAGCCCGGTGTTTCCTACGTTGTCTCGGAATGACGCTGGCCAGGGCTTTTCAGGGCTCTCTTTGTTCTAGAAACAAACGGTCGACCCGTGAAATACTTGACTCCATTTCATCCCTCTTTACGACCTCGATTTCAACCTTCGTGTAAGTCGGTTTGAGAAATTCCTTCCAAAATTTTATCGTATGACGAAATTGTTGCCCCGGCACCACCTTCGTTCCCACTCTTTTGCTATGATTTTGTTCGCGGTCGATATTCCGTCAGTCGTCCGCTTCTCTACCTTCTTCTCGATTTTGGTCTACGGAGCGATGATCGGCTCGTTTTCGCCAAGGAATACAGCATTCGAACGTTTCCATGGTATTCTCAACCGAATACTCTCGAGAGCGAGGAGTTTTGACTGTCTTGGCGGAGTCTCGAGACGGTTTCCTCTCGCAGCTGGCGAAGCAACGACGCGCGTGAAAAAAGACTCTTTAAAGGGAGAAGCTGGAGAAAGGCGAGTTTTCGCATTCGTTGCCGAGGTTCTCGACGACGAGGATGATGCAAGTAGCCCAAGAAGATACTATCGAGCAGAGTCGAGGACCGGTCGAAGAGGGCAAGGGGCGGTCGGCATTCATCCGAGTAGATAACATCGCTTGTTAAATCCACCCTTGCCACCGGTGTAGTCAGCACGCTTACCTGGTGCCCGTCGCTGCTACCAACATCCTACTGACGCGAGATAGCAAGTTCAGTCACTAGCTCATCCGCCCCTTTTACCCTCGATTGTCTACAGTTGCTTCTGCGACAATAGCGCGTCATCCGTACGACCACCGCCACTAAGCAACTGCTATTACCGATTTCACCGATCGAACCATCTGTCACCGAACACGAACATTCGTCGTATTGTTCTCCCAGTACAGTCGGATCGAAGCTCGTTCGTCGAGCGACCGACCGACTGTATCTCTTTTGCTTCGCTCACCCTTCGATAAATTTCGGAGAACGCGGAGATTGAGAACGTCGCGATTCTACAGATTAGCGCATCCACCATAGCATCGAGATGATCAAAACGACGAAAATTTGTTTTTCGTTACAAAAAGGATTCGATAACGTTGCCGCTGTCGATACGCAGACACGTGTCCTACGTCGACCGTCATTAATTTGAAACATTGACGGAATGCTCGGATGTCCGACGAGATTCCAGCGGAGAAAACGGTTATCCCTCGTATTTTAATCTGCACAGTGATTCCGTTCTTTTCGTCACGAGGGAAACCATCAATGCCAAAACGAAGCGTCGCGTCGCAGCCAGTCAGCCAGTTTCGAAACGAGAGTATCGATCGTTGTCAGTTCCAGGTACAGGGAAAAGGCTCGGCAATCGAGTCAGCTGTTACGCGTAACGCGGTTAACTGTCGCGTCTGGACGTCAATATTGATTCACTTTTTTCATTAGAACAAAAGCTATCGATGACGGTCTATCTCGACCACGTTCGAGTGGACGCCGAGTGTCGGACGCTGTCGTTCTCAAAGACCCACTTACTTCTCGCGTTACGATTCGACATTCGATTGCTAACGTTCGACGATGATTAATCGCGTGCTTGCCACTACCGAGCTTTTGCCAGCGCGTTCGTCCAAAGAATCGCAATTTTCTTTCGCGCGAATACTTGTCGTGGATAATACTCGTATTTCGAAAAATCGATGTGAATTTATGGTTATTCGCGAGGTTTAGCCGCGCTACTCACGGCATAAAGTGCATAAGAGTAACGTAAAACCGTTTAATGGTACAAAGTCAGCTCTAGGTGGATAATAAAAAAGCGCGTAAAAACTACGCATACGAATTCATGCACCAATAATCCTCCTCATCTTCGAATTAGAAAACACGAAACACAAGCGGGTGAGCTTGCGTTTAATTCACTCGGTTACAGTCCTCTTAACAAGAAACGATTGTCCTTATTGTTTGCGAAATACATCCAGAATGATGGTCCGCTTAAAGGTACCTATCGTTTGTGCAGAGTATTCGCCACGAATGGCCACTTAAGAAGAGAAACATCGCATCCTTTATTCCAGCGCAATCATTGAAGATAGATCGCTCACAATGCCAACACATTTCCCCTGCTTCTTGCGAGATACAAACGACGTCCGAAATAAAGCGACGCACCGACGCGTTTGACATTTTGGCTCAAACTACGAGAGCAACGAAAAATATTATCTAGGGCAATCTGGGGTAATGTTCGAGCAGCGAAAGGAGAAATAGAGGCATAGAACGCGACACCTTAATGGCACCGATTTGTTCAACGACGAGGACCGTTTGCCCCAATTTGCGATCGGGATTCGGTAGAGCCCTTTATAGTTTCCGTATTACGAGGGGTTCGAAGGTTGGTAAAATAAATAAAGCGTCCTGTCACTCTATCCTTGTCTCAGAGTCCTTGACCGACGAGTGGCAAAGGGTCCACAGGCATGAAATCGGTAAAATTTCTTTCTTTTCGAAAGACTCGGCTCGAACCGTTTCGAAATCCTCGAATATCCTCGTTACGATAACTTACACACGCAATACCGAAACTGATCCCGTATCGTTGGAGCACCGTTCAAATATAAAATCGCACAGATACCAGAGACGACGTTTCCCATTCACGAGATTTTATGTGGCAGAGAGGCGAAAAATTCCGAGCAAATTAGCTAACGCGTTCGGTTATTAACTGCATTGAAATCGGCTTATCAAAGAGTTGTCGCGGAGCAACGTGACAGAGGAAATTGGTGAAAAGCTCTTTACGCAAGGCGAACCTCAAAGGCCTCTCGTGTTTCTGAAAAACCTTCTTTGTTAAAATACTCCTTGGTGTACCATTCACCGAAGGTTCGCCAAAGACCCGCTAGACTATTCATTTATTTATGCTTCCTCGCTAGGATCTCCTGACTCGTGGATGAATTTTTTTCAGGACGGAAACGCTGTCCCGCAAAAAGAGTCGACTACAAAAGAATTGAATGCTGAAAACGGGTCGATCGACTTTTTTTCCATACGAGAACGATCAACGAGAATCACGAATATCTTTTGACCGCTCACCCCTATTTTTGCTATATTTTTCACCATCGCCGTGTCCTAACGGAGGGAGGGGAAAAAAAGGCGAAAAGGAAAATGAAAAAGAGAACGAAAGGAAAATCGAGAGGCAGAAAAATAAGCGGCACGTCGAAGAGAATGATTTCGACCGTACCGCGACACAGTTTCAATGCGAAATTAATAGACACAGGCCGGCGCCGTATGTGTCACGTATTTGCTCAAGCTGAACAGCGCATTTTTTGCAGAACAAAATTGCAGCTTAATGCAATTGCAATCTGTGACGCGCAGGTACGAACACGCGAATTGGGAACTTCTTGTCCCCTCGGGTATGTCCATATTGTCCATAGATCGACCAAAAAGCGAACAGCGCTGGAGAGAGAGAGAGAGAGAGAGAGAGAGAGAGAGAGATCGAAGAGGGAGAATGTAAAGGTTCCAGGAGCGATAGAGGATGGCAGAAGGGAGAATAGAGAAAAGGAAGATGACGCACATGTGCATCTACGCGAAACCGGAAACGGGTACGACGGAAACAAGGCGAAAAAGGATGGTAACGGGAAACTAATGGCAGGCGCAACGGTTGGTCACCGCAACGGAACCGCGCGATACATAAATTCCCTGCTTGACGAGCGTCGTTGTTTTTGCGTTTTACGAAGCGCAACAATATTTGTACATTTGTCCTGCGCGATCGGTGTCACCAGTCGCGTTCCGCGACCAACAATCCACGCCATGAAAACACAAATATCACGATGATTATTGGAGGATTCCACAATTTCACCGACACTCATTCTCCCTGCGACTCGTTTCGATTTCCATCTCGATGTCGAAGGACGCTGTTAAGGATCGAACTCCGCAACCTCGATGTTAACTTCGAAATTATTAACGACACGCTGATACGATACCGCAAGCGTGCAACAAAGTATCGTAAAATTGCGGCCACCACGAGGAATGTTCGATAACTGATCTAGAATACATACTCAGGCGCTAATTACCAAACGTAAACGGCTGCTCTAAAATTATGTAACGAGCTCCAATATTTGTTGGCTATTGTTATTGGGTTGCGAGTTATTTTTCGCGCAAACTTTCGTAATAACGATGATCACCGCTAACGAGTCGCTGGGTTAGCCAGCGTTAATCAATTTCCTAGCGCAGTCGAGGTATCGGCGTTTCAACGGCGTTCGACGACTACACGCCGTATTCTGTCGCAAGACCTATCGGCCTACGAAACTGTTGTTGAACATAATTGGACCAACGAAACGATGACGATGCTGGCCAAAGAAGGGATCGGTGAAAAAACCGGCATCATTTCCAAGCCACTAACTACGAACGATAAGCGCTGCTGCGAACGACCCACTTTTCTCGCCGTTCCATATATAACGAAAGGCGTACGCCCCTCGGTAACTTTACTTTCCTTCCGCTCGGCGTAACCTCCATCCCCTAAACCCCTCCCGCCCCTTTTCTTGCCCCAAACGAGCCATTCTCTTCGTCATTAACGTGCCAATTTTTTTTCATTCTTTTTCCTTCCTTCGTTTGTGCTTTCCCTTCTCATGATGGTGCTTCCGTTATACGTCGACCCGACCGAATTATGTATGCGGCTAACAATACGTCTTTTTATAAACAATCGCGACGGCTGCCGCACGATTTTTATTCTTCTTTTTATTATCCTTCTCTCTCTTTTTTTTTTGTTCGAGCTTATCGTATTATCGAGTTAAAAAAAAAAACGCATTAACGATTGGTCGAGATATGACAGGCACGACCGCGATAACGCGACGTTCGACGAATCGCCGCGTTAAGCTCGTGACGGCCAGTGACGCGTTACATATACGATTTTTGATTTATGACGGTAGGAAAAAGCGATTCTTTCTTTCGCGGATGATGCAGCGGGGGTTCGCGGCACATATCAACTGGCGTATTTTCTGGGCGTAATCAACGCGTGCAGAAAATTAGCCGCGTTATTGCATGCATTTTTAAGCGAGGAATAACATAGTCGTTGGCAGCCGTGACGGTGGCAATGGCAGTAGCGGTAGAAAGGACGGTAACTCGTGACAGTAGCGACAACCGAGCGAACGATCCGCTTTCGAGTGCAAACCCGTCCTATGCAACCATTATCGTTATTATTATCAATTGAAACGCGTTTCGAGATCAGTATCGGCATAATTACGGCCGGTAATGACTTGGTGGTTAATTGGCTACTGGGCAAATCGATTTTCGATAATCCGTCAAAGAGGTGCCGTCGATCGGCTTTATCGTCGCTTGGATAGCTGGTCGAGAATGTGCGCAATTAGAGCAACCTCTGTGCGCTTTATTTTTGTATTCGCGCGTCATCCCTCTGCACCTCCTCCGGCCAAGCATCGCAAAAGCTCGTGCATCCACGAATTCCGTTCTTCGCAAAAATCGAAATCGCGGGTGACGCGATATCTTGCTAAACTAAAGCACGTTGTTGGTCAAAAGATTCCTAAAAAAAAAAAAAACGGGACGCGTGTCCGGTACGAGCGGACCATAAACGCACAGACTTGCTAAAGAGGAACGAAATAGAGTAAAGGTAAGACCGATAAACAGAATTTCTCGTTCATCGATCGAACAGCATTTGCCATTCGCAATGAGCATAATTCCCGCGTGTACGCGATCGCTCTTTCTCTCTTCTGTTCTACTCTACTGTGGCTTTCGCGCCCATTCTTTCCGTACTCCGAGCGTTGCGCTTCTTTCCTTCTTCCATTTTAATCCGCGGCAGAGACTAACTGAAGAGAATGCAATATCGTCCGCTCAGCAAAGAATAGCCGGTGTCGCGATACGTGCGCTCATTCGCGAGACTGCGTCGCACCAAAGCGCGTATCGTTCATTTTCTTGGCATTTCATTTATCGTGCCAGCTGCCGAGCAATGGAACGTGTTCGAGAGCAGCTCGGTCTGCTCCTCGTTTCATCGCTTAAATCGCGCACCGGTGTCTCGACTAGCAGCGGCGCTATTCGCTTCGCTCATTCTACTTTACCATTCAACAACTCGACTTTTACCTCGCGATTAATTATACCAGATTGTTTACACCCGCTATCCTTGTTCTCGATGAATGGACTTGTTTACCTCGATGATTATCATAAATGTTAATTATCGAAACTCGAAAGAGAGCGAGTTGCTGGCACTGGAACAAAGCTCGTGGCAATGCCGCGTTGCTCCGATCGAATATATCATAGTCGCGTGTCTTTCGTGTACAGACTCGAACTAGAGCGCGAGTTACTGCTCGCAACCAGCAAAGAACGTTAGATCGTCTAAATCGTTTCTAAACCATCTTATCGCCGCGATCGCTACGATTGCCGCGATCCAAAGGTAAACGCCCGAATCAGGCGAGACACGCGTTCGCGTGACCGGGTTTCTCCGCTTTCCTGGCTTCGTTTCGATGTCGTTGCCTCTGCGTGTACATTGCCGCGAATAATATTTTTTTCTAAAAAAAAAAAAAAAAAAAAAAAAGAAAGAAACGTCGCGCTTCGGTCCAACTTCTGAAAGAAACGAAGGCTCGGCCGTAAGCGAGATCGCGTGTTTCACTTTGAAAAGCTTTTCCAAAGATCCATCTTTGAAAACAAGAGCTCGTTCCTTTTAAATGGCACGGGACTTATCGTTGCGAGGCATTTCCCAAAGGAAGGTACCTAAGACGAATTTTCTATAGTTGCCAAAAGGTTACCGATACGAATCGCATCTTTAACGAGCACGATACGCTTAATCGCACTTAATGATTCCTGAAACAAGTAATTAGTTGCGACAATACTTTCCGACTGCTAAAGTAGCAGGAGGAAAACTTGATGTAAATTTCTCGTTAAAAGAAGCTTTCCAAGTATAAGTACTTTGCGAAGCTACTTTTCGAGCTTCGCACCTTGCATCGTCCCTGCCTCCATGAAATTTGATTTCGCTTTTGCAGCTCGCTAACTTCGTTAAACGGATCTTCCCCCTTTTCTTCGCTGGCACAAAATCGAACCCACTCTCATATTCGCGGTCCGACGTTCGGATGATACGCGTCACGCCGATGCGAATGATGGCTAAATAAAGGATTCGTGTAAGTACTTGCTAAGAAGCTTTAATGTAAATGCACATCCACGAAAGGACGTGGTCGAAAAGGCGATTTGCGACTCGCGTCAATCGTCGACCTGGCACTCGCTCTGTATCGGTAGACTTCTATTAAGCCTTCGTCGTACGCTTTCCTCGAGGCTCGTTTCCGAGCATCTCCTCGAGACGCATTGTTGCTCGACGCGATCTCTCAGATACCGTGTCATTAATTAACTTTGAACGATTCCATGCTATCTTCCGCCATTCTTTCCTGCATCTCGATCCTTATTTAACGGGGGGTTTCGTAACTCGAGTCGGCTCGATGCAACCCGGTCGTATCGTTCACGACGACAAACATCGTTCTCTGAGAAAATCGTGGAAAAGTAAAATAGCGCGAACGACTCGCCTCTCCTCGGCTATCTACGTCTGGAATACTCCTTGCGAATTGGACGATCGGAATTCACAGAACGAAAATTCGTCTTTGACCGAACGTGTTGCGAAAATCGAGTAGCGAGCGGCCAGTGAAAATTTTATTCGACTCCGGAGCAGCCCTGAATTCTGACAGAAATCGATCCTCCTTGCGCTCGAACGCGATCGCGATACGACTCGGTAGAAAGTAACGCTGGGTTAAAACGAAAGCAACGAACTTGCGACGTGGGCACGAAATCGTGCGGGGAAACTCTCAGTGCGCGATAACGACATAATCTCGTAAGTGTAGACCGCTGATACCAAAACAGAGAACCGAGAGATCCAGGCAAATCCTAGTGCTCGCTAATGGAGGCTAGGATTAATTATACGAGGCATATTAATCAGCTATCGCCTTACTTTGAATTGAAACTAATGCGAAGCATCCCTTTGGGGGAACGAAGGAGAGACTAATCATGATGGAGTGACTCGTAGCTCTCTGTGACGTGCCTGCGTCTAGTATTTTCCACGGACTAACGTTCGTGAAATTCTACGGCTGGTTTTCACCATGACGTTTCGCGACAACTCGTACAAACTCAACGTTCATCTACCGGTGAGTTGGATCGCGTAGTCGGTGATTTTCGTCGGTATCAACGACCGAATCGAAACAAACGGTGCGGCGCCGCGTAAGAAAATTGATACGTAAACGCACGTGGCTAATTTTACTAAAAAAAAAAAAAAAAAAAAAAAAGAAGAGAAAGACACTAAACCGAGCGAACCGCGAATATCGCGAAAATTCTTTGGACCTTTGTAATCTGTGTATCACGGTGGCATGTTGATCGACTTGATTCGTGTCACGTGTTTGCTTTCCCGATACTTGCTCTACCGTTGCAAGTTATTCGCGTGTACGAAACCGCAAATAAGGAGAGGGTGAACGCACGGAAACACTAGGGCACAGCCAATTACCCTTTCTGTTAACCTGCTCGTTTTTGTATGAACTCTCGCTAAGCAAACTTTCCTACTTAACACCATCGCGTAAATCGAACGGATAACAAAAGGTGCACATATTTTGCAAAAATATAACGGCCAAACTCGTCGATATCGGACGTGTACTTTGAAATTAGCTACGATATATCATACTGTTCGTCGTTCCCACCAAAGCACCGGAGTTTCGGACAAATCGTTTATAGCCTGAAAGTGTGTTCGCGTTAGAGTTATCCGAAACGTCCTCCGATACTCTTGACACAAAAGAAACTTTGGTCGTGTGAAACCAATCGCCATCTATCGAAGCAAACTCCGCGTGCAATTTGTCAAAAATTTTGCAAGAAATACAGGTGTTGGTGCGATCCACGCGCGATTAATAACGCGCGATTCGACTGTAAGCGGAAAAATAATGAGAAATCGAGAGATAAACAGACGGAACGGCAAACTCGAGTGATGTATCATGGTCGAGCGTAATATACTACTTCTGACTGCCAGAATCGTTCCGCGGAAACGGATAACTATAACGTTCCGACGAATCAATTAGCGGAATCGTTTACAACTGCCCGAACGATTACCGCGTATTTTTAACCTAACATCGAATAGCATGTCTCTATTGGCGGATATTTCCGCCAAAGGAAGGAATTGATCGCGCGAATTTGCGAACACGCAATCACGGAGGCGAGCGAGCGAATGCAAAAGGGGGTGCGCATAATGCGCACAAAACGGTCGGAACGCACAAAACGGAGATTAATATCGCCGTAATTTGTTGATCAAATATTTATTTCGTGTTTAATTAATCGTTAGCTTTTAATGGCCCTGCCATATTTCCTGGCTTGTTTGGCCGTCTGGCGGTGGGCCGCGGCTATTCTATTATAAATTATAGTAGAATACTATTAGGCGCCTCTGGCGTTTGCCGGTTTTATCAGGACCTGGCGTGAATTATCGATGCGAAACTTACGCGTCTCACGACTCGTCCCATAAAAAAGTCGTTTTCTAACAGAATAATGCGCCGAACGAAATAGACGTCGAAAAATATTGCAAATTTCATGATACCGTCTACATTGGCGATGGTCATCGAACGTCGCTGTGGCAAACCGACGAGAAGAAACTATCTTTGAAGCCCGTTGCCGCGCGAAAGGAGGTCGATACAGTATCGTGGCTGGACTGTACGCGATTTCTCCCTCGCGCCATTCCCCACGGTGTACGTCGGTGGTTGCCGATCCGCAGTCACGCTAGCACTACTAATTGCATGTCCGACCAAAGTATATCACTACTACTGCCACCCTTTATTTCTGACCAACGCTGCACCGAATCCGCTCGTTCCCTCTCTCTTTCTCCTTTCTTGCCAACGGCTCATCACTCTCGCCTTCTCCACAACCAGCCTTACCTACCTGCCTACGTGCTCTATTTCTCTGCCGTGACTATTTCTCTCCCGTTTGCTGTCGCTACTAACCCACAGCGTGTGTGCTTTCCAGTGCTAAAAGTTACGCGATGGTTCCTATTTCAGCGTTTTGATCGGTTTCGTCGTAGCTTTTCGCCACGTCCTATTTTAAGCTTCGATATTTACCAGCAGTGTCGTTGCTCCGCAACCTATGACGCTTAAAATTATAGCTAACAAGCTGACGCAACGTTTCGCTGCGTCTTCCATCGTCTTTCCGCGATATCTCGTCCAGCGTCATTCGAGTTCCATCTTTCGCGTTTCACGGCAGAGGTACACATTTATAATCTTTTTCGATTAATCCGACAGCCTGCGATTCGTTAAGGGAGCCCACTCTACGTTCGCAACCATCTTTACTTCGCTGGATCGTTCGCGATTGGAAACTCGCGACGTAATTGCAAAATACATAACAAGCTTCCTGAAAGCGCACGTTGCTGGCTCGCGCGGTTTATGCGATTCTCCGGCTGTTCTGGCTTCCCTTGGTCGTTTACCTCTTTCCAGCCCTTTTTCTCCCCTTTTTGTCGCTTCATTCAGCCGGCGTACATCGTGATTATTCCGCCGTCGAAGCGCGAACAATCGATTAACGTATTCATCTTCAGTGGTCGTTATTATGCCATATTTCTATCGAGATATAAAGAAGGACGCGTCACGTCGTTGCGCGTCCTTTCCCCCTACGTGTACTTTGTAAATCCGCTTACAAATATCGAAGTCCAACAAATTGCCGGCTAAATACCTTCTTCTTTTCGCTTTATTAATTAACGACCGCACTCCGGACATTCGCGGAGAAATAAACAGAAATATTAAATATTTCACAAGGCAATTTTCACGCCCGTTGGAAAAGTATCGGAAAATGGAAAGGTATTACGGCCAAGCAACAATTTTTCCCTTATTTTATTAACGGGACAATAGGAGCTATGCATTTTCTCTGGTTGCATCGTTACTATCGCGGCGCATTTACAACAATTTTTTAACAACTTTCCGCTAGCGGCGGAATTAGTCTGTTACGGTGTACCATAGCCAATTTTTCTCGGTTTACGCTCTAACGTTATCTCCGCTTCGTCATTAATTTATACCCTTTTCTCGTTCGCTCGCGATGCTCGCTCCATTCTTCAACGGCCACTCCCGTCAACGAAACGTTTCGTCGGAGATATTGCGATACATATACGCCTCGCGGAGTTCCAATTGCTCTCTCGTTCCATCCATTCGCAGTGGCGGCAGCTCACGCTATCTCGCTTCGAGTAAGAGCGGAACCATGTCGAATTCCATAGAAGCTACGATTCATCCCCGTGAAATACATCCGATACATGAAGCGCGTTCGCATACACCGCTGCAGGCAATCAGACAGCAGGAGGACAAAAACGGAAAAACAGGGAAAAAGATACAGCGAGCGCCAGTCTACATATTCTTTCCACCTGTATATCTAGCATCGTATTTTCTTTATGTACGGCCATCATTTTCTCTCTCATCGAGCCATTATTACGGTTAATTCTGCGACTACGGTTAACGAGGTGAGAAACGCTATGACCGATCGAGAAAACACCGGATACTTCATCCATACGTTTCCTCGTGATTCCTCGTCGTTACTCGATTTCCTCGGCTACTCGGCCGTTTTATTTGTTACACTAACCCGCGCTTTACTAATTAACCGCTCAATTAACCCTGTACTCGACGGGCGCAACACATCATTTATCTGCTAATCTCGTTCGAATTTACGATACGCGTGATACGCTGAGACGAGGATGCGCGCTATTTCGATTGTATAACTTTTTCGACAGACCGGCGATACTTCGGAACATCCAGGCAACATTTTGCACGTCGTGGCTCGCCACTCGCCCAAGGGGAGGAACTTGCGAATACACGAAACGCGTGCCTTAAGCGGTACGCGAAACCAGCCGAAATACAGAGGCCGAAACCGTGGCGGTTACTTCTGCCCCGTAGAACAGCATTACGACGAGACCAGAATATTTATGTAAAGTCTCGTTCCCCTGTACGGACTGCGGACGTATAATCGGATAACCTGTCAAGCGGCAGTTTACACGAAATATTTACGAGCTCGCGAACACGCGTACACCGTCATCGAGCGAAAAATCCATTGCGAGTAACGAGCCACGCTCAAATTTCAAATAACTCTGTCATCGATCTGCCGGTTTCCGATTCGCCAAGGGTAAATCGTCCAAACATTTGTCAGGATTCGCGCGTACACGCCGACGTACTCTCACCCAGCCGTTCTTCCTAATTTATCTAGCTGACGTTTTACTATCGATTCATCCCTCGGCTCTCGCGAACCACGCGCTTTCCATTACGATATCCAATCCCGACATTCCTCGAAAAATAACGACAACCACTTAAATTATATTCATCAAGCTTCGAAACTGAATCAACTCGTTGCGAACTGCGAATGAAACAATCTCTCTTCGAACGACCCTGTTTCGCGGCGAAATTTTCTCCAGAAACTTCTATTTCCTTTTGGATCGCGCGAAACGCCCCGAGCTTCCTCCTCCGATGTTCGTACCTGTTGTTCGCGGGATTCGAGTTCGCTCTCGTTACGATTTGATATTTCGAAGCAACTAGGTACTGTCGCAACGGTGACGCGAACGCGTCCGCCATCGTAAAACGATAGATGTTATCGCCAAGGCGATAAAAGATCCCACGTCGTGGTCGTGAATCGCGTCATGTATTACGCGATCTAAACGATGATTAAAGCAACACAGATAGCACGCGATTAAATAAAACACACGGCGAGCTTGGCGTGTCGATCGCGCCGCGACAGCTGTTTTTACGGGTCATGACGCGTCGATGGCCGATCGCGTGCCTCAATTAGACCGCATTACCATCCTGCGTAAGATTACGATCTTCACGGCGCGGTGATTTCGATCGTTCCGTTGGTCATTCTTGGGGACAAGGAAAAGCGAAGGGGGAAGGAAAGAGAGGAGGGACAGGAGGTGGAATTCAAAGTTAGCGAGAAACTACAAACGTGTTTACGTCGCACTGTATCTAGCTGGTTCGGTTATCGGAAAGGCGAACCGAGCCGATTACGATGAGTTGCGGACGAAACTATTGGCAAGTGGAGATGATTAATTGCTGTATCAAGACATCGTTCTTCAAGGAAGATTTCCTGACGACGATGCAAAGCCGAAGTGTAATTTGCGCTACGACGATTGGTCCGCGTTACAAGTCTGCGGAAACTGCAGAGACCCCGACCACCATCGAGGACGTCGATCTCAACTACGCCCTTTGATCGTTCAACCGAACTAAACATCGAATAGCTTCGCGCAACTCTACCTACCCACGGAACCAACCTACCGCACTTTCACTAGTGAAAACAATTCATTAGCGAATCTCCTAGTCTTTCGTTTCCTTCTTTGTGACGTTTCTCCTTTTCCCTTGTCCAACGCGTCAACGATCGGAGAATCACTGGCCCACCAACACGAGGAAACGATATGTCGGAAATATCCACCGTCAGAGAAACGATACGACCATCGAACGATACGAATCGACGAACCAGATTAATTCCGACGTATCGACAAAATTGATAAAAACGTGTCACTGTACTCGATCGATCGGCCGAGCCATCGAACGTCTAAAAATGTCCCGTGCCATCTTACACGGCGTTCTTAAAATCGTCCACGAAGCGATAAAAGCGGAAACGCCAAACGGACGATCTTCCAACGACGATTTTCGCGCTATTCGCCTAACGAGGCGCCTTACAAAATTGACAGCGGTCGGTGTTGCTAGTCGCGGGTTTGATTTACACTGATTTCGGATGACGCGATGGCAGGGGCGATGTTTGGAACGGGCAATTTCAGGGGCTCGTGTATGATACGCAGGCAGGATGGGGTAAGTGAACAAGCAGACGAGAGAACGAGCAGGTCGAAGGGGCCCGAGGGTATGGAGGAAGAGGGATAGAATGGATTTATTACCAGGTTACCGAGCCGTGAATGCAGCCGGACGAACGGAGAAAACCGCAGGAAACTCTGTCATTGACCGTCGGTAATTTCTCTTTCTCTCTCTCCATCTGAACCCTTTTCAGGATAATTCTCTCTCTTTCTCTGCCCTCCCCTGGTACTTCTCTCTTTCTCGCAACATGTCCTGCTCTCCGTGCCACGGCCGATTTCTCTTTCCCTCCGGCTGGAAATGTTCGCTCCTCGCTTTCCATGGAATCGTGTTGGTTCCGAAACATTATCAACTCGTAGACAAAGCCGTATGATGGCTCAGCTTTCAGCCGAAGCAAATTTCATTCGGTCGAATCCTCTCGTTTCACAGCGGCCGCGGTAGACTGGTTTATCCGGTTGATATCTACATCGACCATGAAATATTCCGTATGAAGCGAGACATCTTTGAAACACGCACCCGCACCCAATCCCCAAATTCATCCCCTCTATCCATCGCCACCATTTATCCCGGCGGTATAACACAAAAGAAAATCGTAATACCGCGACCGAAGAAATCGTTCGATTTCATTCCGTGTTCGCGATATCCAAAACCATTGCTATCGCGTTGCCAAAAACACGCGATCGTATTTCCAAAACCTGTCTATCGTGATTAAATATCCCTGTGGATTAAATATCCCCGATTCGTCTTTGTTAATAGATAACAAGATAATAATATTAGATATATAATAGATAATAATATCAGAATTAAAGGGCGTATATAGAGATTATTCGAAGAGCGAGATAAGGACGAAACGATGGCGGGAGTTTAAATTTGATATTCGTCTGATTAGCGTGGAACGAGGGAGGGAAATGACGCGAGACACGGTAATACGGCTAAAGACAGAGGGCCGAGCACCCGGAGAAACTGGAAACAGTACTGGCGTTGAGATGGACTGGTGCTACCCTGTAATAAGTGTACCGGGTCAGAATTAAAGCGAGCTTAAACAGAATTTTACTCAACGCTCCCTCGTACTACCTTTTACCACCCTATTATCCTATAATTGAACTTTATCGCCTCAATTTCGAGTAGTTGTCCCTATCTAATTTTTTGCACTTTTGCTTGGTAGAGAGTGTGTCGACACCGGTTTATTCAACTTTCAGCCGAGAGAAAAAAATACCGGAAGAAAGGGCGACGAATGAGAGAGAGAGAGAGAGAGTGCGTGAAGGAAGGGCGAGGGTGAACTAAACACGATTACGTTACCCTCCACGCTGTTGCTTGTCGCCATCGGTTTCGACGACGAATCCAAGTCCGTTTCGCTTGTTTAACGGGACCAGATCGAAAATCGTGGCGTCTGACTCGCGGGCGACACGTAAAGAGGCCGTGACCTAAAAGTGGTGCGAAAATCGAGAACAATGCGCGGTTTCATCGTGTCAGTCGGCAGCGCGCACGCGCTCCTCGTTCTATCTCGAACCTACTTGACCTTTTAAACCGATCGTCGAGAACTTTATAAACCAGCGATGCCATTTATTCAGCCAGCGCAAGAAAGACCTAACCCCTCGATATTCTCGCACGGAGGTTTGCCTTCTTAAGAATAACCACAGTCTATCGATCACGCCAACCCCTAGTCGACCTCCGATCTCCTTTCTACTCGAATCGCCTCTAAAAAAATAATCCTTTTCGATGGGCGCGACGCGACGCGGCCGTCCAATTACAATTTGGAAGTGGCAATTCGATGGACAACTCTGCCGATTCCGATCGCTGCGTTGCGCCTCGTCGGCTGAAACAGGTACCGAGCACCGCGGTTACCTGACGATACACCCAGCTCCGACGCGGTGCAACGATGAATATACAACGAATGCAACATTAGCAAGTGAAATATCGGGAATGGAGAGAGGAAAGGAGGCGGAGATTGTCCGAGGGTAAAACACGTACATTCAAATTCCAAACAAGTCGATACATAACGGAAGATTCTATCGGTGGTAACCTGTTGGCTCGATCGTACGGTAGTCTTTAACGACGCTAACGAAGCTCCGTCGACGGCTCTCGAATGCATTATTTCCCTGGGCAATGTACCCGCGAGGATGGACAGGTATTAGGTACAAGTATCCGCCATGATAAAATTTCATTTTTACTGGTTTTCCGAACAGAGAATCGTCGTCGCACCATCGTGAATATCGGCGATGAAAATTCGACGAATTCCAAGAATGTTTTGAAATTGTAGGGGATCCCAGGCGACACCTCGGAAAACGGCGCGTCTGCTGGTGACTTTGACGAAGCTACGGCAGCTGGTACAAAGAGCCGACACGGAAGACTTGTTTGTTCTTTTCGTTGATAGTCTGGATCACGCTAGCGCGTATCCAAAAGAAACGAGCCACGTTTTTATCAACATAGAATCAATCGACGCTACGGTGTGATTGACTTTGTTGAATCGAAGGCGGTAACGGAAGTGGACGTCTTCCTCTTATGACAAACGATATCGATGTGAAAATTTTTCACGCCAGTTTGCGGGCGAAGGAAATACGAGACAAAGACGAATACGCGCTGGCTTGATGCGAACACGTTTTTATTGATAAAGCCCACGCTCGTTGTTCGCGAGGACGTTTATCGTTGTTCGCGAGACTGTACGTAGATCGGGTTCGCGTGTCTTCGATTCACGGTCCGAAAATGGAGGGCGAATTGCGAGCAGAGTCTATCTTCGAGAGCTTCTATTCCGGGACGATGGAATCGTCCGATTCTTTCCTTCGGCGAAACTATCGTACCGCGAGCTGAGTCGGCGAAATATATTTCACGGCGACTCGGTAAGACGCGCCGGCGACATCGTTGTTTTCTATTTTTTTTTTTTTCTGTTTTACCCCTCGCACCTTCTCCCATTATCGTTTTCTTTTTTCCGTGCCACCGATTTCCCGTTTCCCCTCCTTCCACCAACGTGTACCTTCCAACAATTTTATCGTGGCGCGCTCCGTGTTATTGCTGTGTTAACAGGGTGCTTAAAGAAAATTAACCTTTATCGCTCGGACTTTTAATCCGTTGGTGTTCCCGTTGGCCAGGCTTTAACCGGCTTAAGCGGCAATCGACGGAAGGATTGTTCAGGATAATGATCGAACCGGAAAGTGTTTAGATCGCAGATCGAAGCTGGCGATATATGGCAACCTATTATTAGCTTGTTCCTTTATTATATATCCGCGATGATCCAATTACCCAGGACTTTCCTATACCTTGAACCGACTGCCTTAATCGGTAAGACATTTTAGGATACATCCCGTTTAATCCAGTTACTATAATGGCTGCCGCCATCCTGCATGGATTACAATTTGACCATCGATAAGTCGATTAATAGATCCGGCATATCCTCCACAATATTGTTCGAGCCGCCGAACATCTCGCCGAGCAGCAGTAGAACGAGTCATCGCTCGAGTCGACAAACGCGATTCCAGTTGAAACTTGTGCGGCTGATCTTTTGTAGGCAAAAAGGGAGCGTAGCTCGGCCATGCGGGGCTACTGATAATATATCACGTAGAATGCGTCGGCATCGTGTCGGTACCGAGAACGCAAGTTCGGTGCTATCTGTCAGCGGCAGACGGCACAAGCCCGCAGGACATAAGAATCTAAAAGGATAGTATTCGACTGGAAGGAAGAAGGGACCCGGGCCGAGTCGGTCCGGGCCAAGACGAGGCGATGGCAAAGGAAAGAGGAAGAAGAAGAGCAAGAGAAAAGAGAGAGAGAGAGAGAGAGAGAGGACGCAAAGGAGCAAAATTGTCGCCTAAACATGACGCGCGCATCCCAAGTGAAACTGCAACTTTCTGAGCGACGAAGCTGGCGCTCGAGGTTGCTTCACTAGGCCGTTTCATGGAAAGCCCCATGCACACCCTCGGTCCCTCGAACTCGTTCGATAATATTGGATATGGCATCCCCGCACTCGGCCGCCCACATAACCACCGACTCTCTCCTAGCCCCGAGTCGACCAATATGCGGTAGAAGTTATGTGGTGTCGCCTTATCCCTTCCATCTTCCATTTCGCTCTCTTTCAGCACGCCTCTACCAAGAAGATGCTGACTTTTCGAGTTTCTTAACTTTTCGTTACTTACTTTTATCCTTCCTTCCTTCCTTCCTTCCTTCCTTCCGTCCTTCCTTCCCTCCACCTTCCTTCTCTTCTTACTTGGTTCATTCTTTGCTTCTATCCTTTCTTCCAGTCGGTATGCTTTTGCCTATAAAGTCGGTCTCGTCGAGAACTTAATATCTCTAGGCGTGCCTCTCCGACGTCGAATGGAATTTTATCAGTGAATCTGCGCTCGTTCGATTGCTTCATCGATCACTCTGCCGTAAATTGCCAATAACTCTTCTGTACGCTTGGTGTATGTAGTTATGTTTCGCGGCCGTGCTCCGACTACTTTTACAACTAATTTACCGACAGGACGGGGACAAGGAGGACAAGGTGATCTATACGTCTGGTCTCGTCTCGTCTCGTCTCGTCACGCTTTCTTATCTTATATCGTCGACTCACCGACGATAAAGATACACGCCATCGCTGTATCTCTTTTGCCCTGATTAGCCCCGACGAGAAATTTCTCCCTGGATAATGAGAATTTCTCGTTCTCAATGCCAAGTTAATAATAATTGTATTAATGTTATAGTCGATCTAGATTTGCAATGCCTCGAGCTAACAGTGAATCGTTTTAATCGAGGCGCGCCAGAAAATTTAGTTCTCTTTCCTTGCACGCTTGAATATCCGACCGATGCAATTACGCAAATGAGCATATTTAACGCACGTGCGCTTCAGTGTTTAACCACGCGGCGCGTTAATTTCGGCCAAATGAAAATGGCCAAGTTTTCATAAAGTTTCTCCGGTTTGAAGGAAAAATGATCGAAAGAGCGAATCGCGGTGGCGGTGCGTCGATGAATGTCAGCCGTCCACCGTGTCGGCAACGAAAAAGGTGGAGAAAACTACATACAAAGAGAAAGAGCGAGAGAGAGAGAGAGAGAGAGAGAGAGAGAGAGAGGAGGGAAGGGAAAGGGAAGCAGATCGTGGCGAGAAGAAATCGCTTTATTGCTCGTGACATATTTCAGGATTTTTTCGAGCTTTCGCAGCCAGCCACGGCAGAGAGCAAGCTCGCGTTGTGTCCTCGGAAAATATATTTTATCCGACAGTAACGCCCACTTCTAGTGCACTTGTTGGAATAAAGTACTTGGTCGCGAACAACTCGATCGCCACTACCGCCACTACACGATTTTCTATTACGCGTATAGCGCCATGGTGCACGTTCGAAACACGCGTCGACGACCTTTCGAACGGGATTCGTCCGATTTTCCCGATCGGTCGATTTACGCGATCACGATGGCACTGGTTTCGGATCGACGCACGAAATGGCGTGAAACGCGATCGTATCGAAGACGACAGCAATCCATGTAGTCGGATGGGATTTAGAAGAACGCGGGTTTGCATAGGCGGCGCCATTGTCGGGGTAATTATCCTCGCTGTCTTTTTTTTCCGCTTTACAGCTAGCCCCCATAAAGGGAGCTGACTACGTGCTTTTACCACCTCAGGGGGCGTGTCGCAGTGGACGTTGCTCGTTCGGGCAATAAAAAAGCGCACCACCGTGTGATCGAGGCACACGCGATCCTACATCAGCCTAGCCAGGGGAAAAAGGACAGCTTTAACCGGCAGCGAACCGCTCCAGGTTTTGTCCGCATACATGGTAACCGCGTGTAACGCCTGTAACCGATAGCTGCCGTTTATGACCGATGACCTATGCGTTTTCCTCACCCTTTCCAATCTCTCTATCCACAATTTCCATTCCCTGTTACGCGATTAGTCGCGCATCAAAACCCGATTCAGCTATGCTCTATTATTTCAAACGGTGTTCGAACAATTATCGAAAAGCTGCGATTATCAACCTCGAGGACAACGATTTCTTTCGTCGAATCGCGGATCGTGACGAGCTTGTTTCGTGTGCCGGTTACGTAACGCAATTATTAATAAGCATACTCGGTTGATATTATTACGAGAAATCGTTCGTGGCTCCAATGTATATCATTTTCTACCGAATTTACTTCGGGATCACATGTAAAATTGCAATAAATTATGCAAAGTTATTAATAGCTCGTAGCCATGCGAACTCTTTGATGCGTCACCGATGTAAGAAGCTGTTGCGCGCCTGCTCCATGTTACCGATATCGTCGGTACACTTTTTTTTTGTTACGTTACGTAACTACGTAATATTACTTTTAAGATGCTCCGCGATACGGAAAATATCGTCGATTTCTTCGCCGGATCGTAACGCGCAAGCGGAAGCTACAATCGAAGCGAAATGTGTGGAAGATCGGTTCGCAGGAAATTGGAACATCGAGCTAGTTCGCGTTCCCGGCATTAACGAAGCGTAAAAACCAATTATTGAATACCAGTCCCAAATTCCCGTAAATGCTCCGTTAATATACATATACATGACTGAACAGATAAACGCGAAACGTCGACCGTCGATGTTTGATCATCGAATCAGCGTAACAAGTTGAAATTCGACGGTAATGCTAGTTTATCAATGAACCACGTCATTGTGGATCTCTCTCTCTCTCTCTCTCTCTCTTTCCCTTCCCTTTCCCTCGTCTCTGGTTTTCTCTACGAAATCAAATAGATTCGTGAGAATCCGTAAAATTATACGTATAATTTCAACGATAGCCATACGCGATCGTATATATATTATAGATAGTTAAATTCTAGCAAGACAGAGCACCAGACAACGTCGTCGATCGATGCAGTGATATCCAACATTTCGCTCGAACAAATTCCTTGAATATCTGATGTAAGTAGGATACTAGCTAAGTAGCGAGAAGGTAGAGGATAAAAATCCTACGTCAGGTAGATATTAGGTAATTCCTACTTGAACGCTGGTAAAAGCAAGAGTAGAAGCGATAGTAGATAGGTAGGTACTAACGTTCTACTCTCTTCTCTTCTTTCCTTTCCTTCTTTCCATCCTATTCTCCAACCTTTCTTCAACGTGTATTTTCAATCGCGAACCCCGCAAAGTTAAACAGGCCGCGATCTTCTCGTTAAAGCGATACGATGTTAATGGATACGTCGAGAATTAATCGACGCCGAAAAACGCGAACTACAATTGAAGTATTAAAAAAAAAAAAAAAAAAATGAAGGCAATTACATTATTCGTTAACATCTGCATGGAATGTATAACTTGCCATCCCTGCTCTTCCTCTAGTGACCTTTTACGCTCCGGCACTTTTGCAACCCTGTACCCGACACTTCCGTCGATAATCTCTGGATCTTTCTCTACACATACTCTACGTCGTTTAAACCGTTTCCTATTTTTACGAATCCTCGCCACTGCGTTTACCTGCAGGTGCGCGACTTCGATGTAATCGATATCGACGTTTCGGAAAGGTGTAAGAAAACGGATGAGACAGAGAGAGAGAGAGAGAGAGAGAGAGAGAGATGAAAGGAGAGAGGATATGATATCTCTAATTAACGTCCCGTCGACGTTAAACTCGCAGGATTCGTTGCGGATACACTCTTGCCGAGCACGACACACGAAACTCTATTGCATCATATCGCTGGATCTCTGCGATATTCTTCCTCTTCCGGCCTCCATTTTCCCTCGATTTTCTACCCTTCTGCTGCTTCGTGCCATAATCCCTGCTTCGTGCACCTAAATAGCAGGGCTGAAGGGCGAAGAAGGATCTCTTGTTGATTGGAATCCCACAAGAAGATATGAGAAGCTGATTAGTTCCTCTGCTGAATAGGAGACTAAACAATGGCGCAGCGTTAGAATGAATGAGAACAACGACAGTTCGTACAACGGGTATGGTAACCGCGGCTAAAACCCACGAGCGGCTGTTCTATCGCGTCGATTCCTGTCTCGGTAAATATAACATTGTGTTCCGCTCGGAAACATGGTATGGCCAATCATCGAAAAACGAACCAGTCTCTTCCCATTGCCAACACACGTCCATTGTTCCGCCGTATAAACGTCGCCGATACAGACTAATTATTCGGCAGATGTTACCATTGATGATTCGTCAACGATGTACGATGACTGTCGTCGGCCGTCTCTCCGGGATATAACGATGGAAAAACGAGAGAAACACATGGGATTCTAAAGCGTTGGAGGTGTGCGTTATTTTCGATCGATTTTAACGTGCCAGTATGTTCAAGAATATCCAATCACGACGTCCGAGCTCGAGAGTGGCAGGGAAAGTTTAGCGTTGCCCGTTACTTTACAACGCCGGATATCCATAGCACGGAAACACGGTTGATCCAAATTTGCTTGAAAGCACGTCCGAAGCGGACAAAAGCTATTATCTGGCTTCCGATAGAAACATCATCGTCATAATACAGGAATCACCGCAAAGAGAGCGGATTGCATTTGAGTCGGAGCGGCGGAGCGCTACTCGACACGAGACCGATCGGTATCTAGCGTTTAGATTCCAGCGTCCATATTGGCCCCCAATACCGATCGTGTTATTGCGAGCATCGATGGATTGACATGTCAACACATTCTGTCGTTAATGCAAGTTTCCAAGGGTGCTGGGTACAGCGGCCGCGATAAGGGCGGTTTACATCGAGAGGTTGGTTAAGGAAGAGTTACGAGTACGTGATCCTGAGTATCGAGCGAATTCGATCGATGCGAGGTCGTGCTTGAAAATTAGGAACACGTCCGCGTTTAGCTGCTTGGTAGGCGTAAGCTTCGTCCGAGCGAGCCACGAAAACGGATGCGCTTTAGCAACCGACATTGCCAGTTTCTACGAAAGCCGGGACTCTGCCGTCGTCCCGCAGAGTACAGAAATGGTTAGAACGACGCTACAGCGTCGAAGGAAATGCCGATGCAGAGGAAACGTGAGATTAAACGCGTTGCGGGAATAAACGATAACGTGCGCGCGCGTGTAATATTTGTCGGGTGCGGGCAGAAAATGAGAAAAAATTCGCAATTACAAGCTGATGAAATCGCGAAAGCATTTTTCATGGTAAACGACAAAGAGATGGAACGAGTTATTTCGTCGCGAATTACATGAAACGGATAACAAGAAATAGCAGCGTAACGCGCCGCGTCACAGTGTTCACGGTATTATTAAATAACGTTAAAGCTTATGGAAGATGGAAATTGTTCGTGCTGTGTTCGCGATCCAAACGATATTCCACAAGCTAGTTTGAAATAAATAGATAACGAAACACAGGTGTTGGAAGAAAAAGCGTGGACGCAACAGTCGATCGGTCGATGTTGCACCGCGGGACGCTGTATGGGGCATATCGCTTTACAGTTGGCTTCTGTATCGCGCACACTCGTTTATCCCAGACTAAAATTACAATGCGAATCGATGCTCGTCCTTGATCACGTCCCCTCCGATAGAAACATTTTTCCAGACAAATTAAACGTCGTGTCGAGCGTGTTCTTTCGATTTCTGCGCGTGTTATTAGTCGCTACAGGTATCTCGTCAAACGTTCCATAGTGGACAACGATGCGAATCAACGTTTTATAAAGCCGATAAAAGGTACGAGAATCGATACCAGAGCTGGTTAGGCGAAACACGAACCGAGCTACGTTTAAAACGTCGATCATCGTTTGGCGGTGCGTGGTATTTTTACATAATCGACATAGTTTCGGCTGCCAGTTACCCAGTACGTTATATCCTAGTCTAAATTTGAAGCCCGTGTTCGACGACATTTCTGTTCGTGTTCCGTGATCGGAATACCTCAACTTCGGCAGTATCGACCATCGCGATGAAACAACGGAATTCCATAAGCGTGATCCCAACAATCCATCAACAAATCGGGATCAAAATTTCATTCTGTTCGAATATACCATCGATAAGATGTACGCGATACTTTTGTTGTGACAGACCGGAAACAACCGTCGCAACCGAATTGGATCACAGTTGCGGAAGCGTAGTGTTTTTTTAAAGACAATTAACGTTCTATCAGTTGGCAAAAATAATTCACTATACAGTTATATCTTGTCACCTGTAACTTGATATTCGGTTTCCAATATACTAAACGATATATTAAAGGAATTCAACGGATTCATCGACAGAAACGAGGGATATTTCATCGTCGGTGTTTTTACCGAACGGGAAAGCCACTTGGTTCCTCGCTGGCGAAACTAAAATTGCGCAGCTCGTTCGCGCGTATCGCTCTAAGTCACAGGAAAAAAGAAAAATCAGAAAGTTTGGCGTACAACCAACACAATGGGATCGTAGTCGCGCGATAGAGCGATAGATGGTTTTGCACGAGATATGTAATATCGAGTGGACGCAAAAAGCGGTCGGCAAACTTTCAATCAGTCGTCCCGTATTGGAGTAGTAACGGGCCTTGTATGGGCGGACAGGCCGGTAGAGTTTGCTACGGCTGTAGCGGCGAACGCAGTAGTCGTGGATTTATTTGGTCGGACAGGAAACACCGTCGCTTTACCGCAGAGAGGAGTGCGGATTTCATGGATAACGCTAGCTACAAGGGTAGAGAAGCGTCGCTACCAGTACAGAGGAGAGGCAAATAGAACAAGGACCGAATCCAAGGGGCGAGGGAGGGCCGGGTGTGGCAAGAACTAAAGGACGAGGACATGCATATTAATAGGGAAACAAGTACCGAAATGTCTGACCACCGGTGAACGAGCCGACGTCGTTGTATCGAACGTTCTATCCCCGTCCATTTTCCACTGTCCTCCCACTTGCCTCTCCTTTTCTCGCTCGCTCACTCTCTCTCTCTCTCTCTCTCTCTCTCTCTCTCTCTCTTGTGTTCTATCCTTTCTCTTGCACTGTGAATGGTTCGCGTTCCTATTTCAATTGCACCATACGGCCCCGACGACAACTCGTCCTCGATCCTGGTGAACGTCGCCGCATTAACGCCAGGAAGATCGATTAAAGCGCCGATCAAATACGTCGTGCGACCCGAGCATAAGCATCGGAACGGTCCGTTCTATCATCAGCCGGTTAATTGTCCTCGCGTTAATTGCCGATTGTTGCACGATACTACGCGTCTGCGCGAACCAACGAAAATCCTGGAAACCGTGCGAGAGAAGGAGAGGAGAGAAGCATAGCAGTTGAGAAAAAGTTTCGGCGAAACTACCTGGCTGTCCTGTCGGTCGTTCCCGTAAGAGAAAAGCGTAAACGCGAGATGCATCCAGAAAGTAAGGCGAAGCACTTTTCAAATGCACAAAAGTTTGCCGCAGACTGAAAATTTGTGAAAGCACGTAGAGACAGTAGCGCGCGCGCAAAGAGAAAGAGAGAGAGTGGAATGCGTGGGCTGAAACGAAGGTGGGTGAGGATGCAGGTGCAGGTGTAGGTGCAGGTCGCAGAGGAAGCAGTAGGAGCAACGAGAAGCGCGAGTCGCGTTTGCGTGCACGCGTTTCGTTCGCCCGTTCGTTCGAGCAGGAAGCGGATGACGGGAGATTTGCGCGAGCGAGAAAGACTCTCGCTGGGAGATAGAGGGAGTAGCTGGTGCATAAATTAGTGGTGAAAAGTTAATTGGAGCGGACACTGGCTTGCGTTCGCAGTGGTACAAGTTACGCTCCTACCACGCTCGCACAAACCACCCACCCTCGTGTTCCCGAGGCTGTGCCGGCAGGTCGTGCTTCTGCTGGCCGCAGCTACGTCGACCAGCGTAGCCGGAAAACCGAGCCCAAACATCCCCCTCCCGCGCGCAATATCGTTTCCCGGCAACTTGAATTATCGGCCCAGTCGAATACACACCGATTGCCCCTACAAATTCGTCATTATCGCGAAATCCTGTTCGGCGCGATCGTCCGTCTCCCAGAGAAAACGCGGCCGTCGCCTTCTCCCTTCCAAGATCGATCGACATCGCTCACCTTTCACACGGTCGTTGAAAGGCTTCCGCGACATTATTCGACCGAGCTCGACGTTCCATTAATTCTGCGGAGCCGTCGTTCCCTCGCAACCACGAACCTTCCAGAAAAAACCAATTGCCGCGATATCGAGAAAACTTGTAACCGCGCGATACCGATTCAGCAATACGCGAGCATCTGGATGACAGGCGTGCACGAGTCGCGCAACAATCGGCCGCGATATCCTGAATTATCGCTCTGGGCCAAATACGCTGATTCGCGCAAATTTGTAATTTCAAATTCGTAATTATTGTCAAATCGGAACGCGTTCGGCCGCGGATTGTGGTCGAAAGAGCAATTCGATCGTGTCATCGATGTTTCCGTTTCCGAGAGGCATTCTCTCGCTGTTTCGAACCGACGCGATGCTGTTAACCAACGATCAAATATTTAACGATAGCTGGATATTTTCGCGATCGTATTTAAGAAGGAGGGCGCGCAAGCTCGTGTCTTTTTCCTGCTCGATTTTCTCGAAATTCTTCTTCTTTCGAAATTTCTTCCTCGGTGCGTTCTTAAGAACTGCAACGTTGCGTTTCACGCAACGACGCAAAGAGAAAGGAAACGTTCGAAAACCACGCAGGTACGGAATCGGTATTGCGTGAATTTACATAGGGTACACGAACGTTAGAAGGTAAAAGGGAATGGAGCAGGCGGCTGTAGGTAGTTTACTTTTTAATTCGGGCCGGACTTCGTACTTTAATAAAACCGTTGAAACACGCAGACAAAGAGAAAAAGGAGGAAAGCAGCAGGCTGGCTGGCGCGAACTTGCTCTTTTACATCAACGGTTAATAGCGTGCGCGCGCGTACTCACGCTTATACACGTACATACATCGCGAACCGCCCACGACTCCTACCTTCTTAATTAATGAACACCCGGTGAATGTTCGCAAAACAGCTCCAATATTCTCCTTATTACCACTGCTAATAATAAAAATAATAACGATAATTATTATGGCTATTATTCCTACTATTACTATTGTTATTATCATCATCATGACCAACGCGATCGTCATCGTTGTCATTACTTTTATTAGCGGCACTCTAGTTTTATTTTTATTATTACCACTACGAGCATTATAAGAGAGCAGCGGAACCGTAACGAAGGTGTAAGTGTAAAAAAAAGGTCACTTTCATTAAAGTCGCTCGCATTACCAGTCTCTGTGCTTCTTGATAACGTATCGGCTAATTTCACGCCGGAGCTTCCAACGCTTCGCGAAGCTTTTCTACTTTCAACGACTTCGCCAAGATCGGGTCAACGATCAACCGGGTCAACGGTCAACCGGCCGGTGTCTTGGCGCCAACGCCAAAATGACTCCCCCGAGTACGCTCGAATTTATTCACGGTCAGTAGCCTCGGCAGGATGATTCGATAAATTGTTCGATATCGAAAGAGTTAAAGAGAGCTATGTTGCTAGGCTTTCGAATAGCGAGCGCGCGCCATCCACGAGAATCGATCGTTTCGATTGTTGCGCTAATCTCCACCCCGACACCTCCCGTGCCCTGCCATCCGTTCCCAACTACCGTTTCCCAATCTGCCCCCTCTTTGTTGGTTCCCATACTTTTTCGAACAATGAGATTTTCACGCGACGGGGAACTTTACATTATATCGGGCTAGTAAAACGCGTCGGTTAATTAAAACCAGGCAATGAGCGTTCCATGGGTCGAATTTATCGCGATATATTTTTTGCCACCACTCTCGGCCGAATATTCAATAATATCGCGTGATCGGATATATGCGAGCAAAGCCGCGCATTATTCTTCGGCAATGTAGCCGCCACTTCTTTCTCCGCTATTTTTCCCCGTTTAATTCGATTCGAACGCTTACCTGGCTCTCGCATTCCTATTCACCGTTTTATCCAAGATTAAGTGGCTAACCTTAACCGCTGTATTTTTTTTCTAGCGAGACGCGTTTCGTCGCGTTTCCGTGGTAAGAGCAAACTTTGAATTTTGAAAGGTTAACGAAGCTGCGGAAACCGTTGCTACGTAGTATCGAGCAGACCGAATAAGTATAATAACTTTGACCATACGTTATATTTATACCGAGTATTGTGTTTCTCGTATGCTGGTTGTTGGTCGACGTAACGAATTTTACGAAGCATGCGATTCGAGAGGCGAGAATTTTCAGTGAAAATTGAGCGTTTGCGGTTGCCCGTTAGTCGGTCCGAGGACTCGAAAATCGATTTGGCGAGCTCGCGTTTCGCAAGAAACGCGAACGCTCGACCAGAAAATAACAGGGTTGCATAGCACGCACGCTACCGTGTAGATAGGGCTCGAACGATTGTTGGAAATCGTTGTTCGAGCGGCCATCCGTCTCGTAAACGCTTATCTCGGCTCTGCTCACCTCCACGCTCGCTTTATTCTTCGCGTCACCCAGAAAGGCCTCCGAAACCGTTTCCTTCCGCTAACGATCTTCATCTCGGTTCTTTCCTCCGTGGTTCTTGCCTTTTGTTCCTCTTTTTACACGCCACGGAACAAACGCGAAGGAATAGCAGCTGTCGTCAAAACGTTACAAGCGAAAGATAAACGTTCCGGCGTGCCAAACAGCCCTTTCAACCACCGTTACGTGCTTTATCGTTAGTTTCGTTTTGATATGCGCTCGCAAACGTCGCACCGCGTCGTCCATCGGCTCGCCTGATTTTCTCCTCGTTCCAAAGACAACGTTCCTCCACCACTACAGACTGCATCCTTACGCGAAGCTTTCAAAGCACTCCTGTCCCTTTGTCGTCCTCGTTTCTAGTTGCCAACACCGCGCGTTCTTCACCATTTTCCAAGCTATAATTGACTTTAAACACACCAACCTTTTTCCCTCCTATCGTCTTTTTATTTCGTTCGAGCGTAGTTTCTTCGGCTATTTCCCGTTGGAAAGAACGTCGCTTCTCCGGTGTGCCGTAAGATGTCCGTTTACGAGCCCGTTACGTACTTCCGTTAACCGGAATTATCTCCTTGCGCATCTTGCTCGATCGAGAATACTTATACGGACAGAATCCGCCCGGTAATTTGACTTTAATCGCTATTTATCGCATAGAATCGACCACTTCCGCTTCTTTCAAAGTGCACTTTCGTTGTCAAGCACTCGCTGATAGCTGGAAAGAAACACGGAAGCCTCGCTCGATACCATTTTCCCGACATAAAAAGGAAGAAACGCGTCCACCGATAAAAGAAAATACGCTTTGTCGAGAGGAGAAGGTAGGGGAGAGCACGATAAATCGAAGCACCGATCAATTCATGACTCTCTATTTCATTGTTCAGGCGACGTTGCATTCCTTCCATACTTCGTTTCTCTATGAGACGATCTAAAGCACGATCGAAGGATGCTGCTATCGAATGAGGAAAGAACGCGTAACAAGTATGTAGTCGGCGTATTGGCTGTACGCGGTTAATTGCGGATAATAGCGTAGTTCACGGAAGCAAAGCCGGAGGCTGTGTTCCGAGGCGTACGCGGAGTTTCCGTCGTGGTTACAAGTAATTACACGACGAACAAACGAAAATGGAAAGCGAACGCATTGCCTCGAGGAGTATCAAACGTTTGACTAGTGGAAGAACTTAACTAATGAAATATTTGGCTCGTCCGTAACAGTTTGCGCCTTTGCTGCGCACATATTTGCCGCGGTAAACACGCGCTCGTGTACACGCATGCATAACTTCGCCTTAACACTCATAATCGGATATGTACATGCCCATAAATACCTGTCTCTCCAATGAATTTGAAATATTCGTCCAGTTTACTTGGCCGCAGAATTAATCGCTATTAATAGGTGACGTTCTTTTCGAGATCTAACGAGTTCGTCTTAATCGACCGTTTAACTCACGCCGACGCACACGCGCTACTTGACTCGTAATCCGTGAAACAGTCGGGAAAAACGTGAAGTAAAGCGATTGAAAAAAAGTAAAAGAGAAAAGAAAAGAATTAATCGAGTTTCTGGAAGGCAAACTAGCGAGAGAGACGTACCGCATCCTGACGCATCGCGTCGTTCGACTTCGCGTCGCGTTGCGTCGCATCGTATTCTGTCACGCGCGAGATATTAATTGTCACGAACTGGTCGAACGAATATTTTGTTTCAATCAATTTGGACGCGCGAATGAACTTAATTGATTAGTCGCTCGTCTCGATCGCATGGCAGAATAAACTTCGATTCCGATAACTAACAATAAGCAGTTAGTTACTTTTCACGGGTTTTGTTCGGAAAATGGCTGCGACTATGTTCGGCAAACGCGAGATCTATACGAAGAGAGATATTCGTTCGTACCTATATACTTGGGATACGTTAAATGTGTATTTCGTGGGGACGAGACGCTACGAACGAGGAATAGTCGAGACTACGAGAAACAGCCCGATGCTGATTCTGAATTCTGCACAGCAATCGGTGAAAAAGGACGAAATCCTGGCATACAAACGGAAGATTGCCTACAGGTATATCGTAACCAGTCAGCGTGTAGAAGAGAAAGAGACTAGACCGGGAAACGGAAATCCGTGGTATAACCGTTGTTTCTAATGTTGTTCTTCTTGCATCGACTGGCGTCGTCACGTTGTCTCGTCGTTTTCAAACCTAAACCAAACCTAATCCCGGGACACGGAAGACCGTACGACCGCGTCGATATTAAAGAGGAACAATTTACAGCGTACAAAGCGGAATCGGGCCGACATAGATTATCATAGATTGGACATTCCGCGTTCGTGAAATCAAACGAGATTCGAGATCTGCCAACTATTGGCAGGAAGAGTTACTCGACGAGAATCTAAAATCGAAGTTCATCCACGATAGCAACGACAACGAGCGTGGTATATAGACGGGATTACATCGCTTATTACCTCATGAACGACACTCTGCACCCACAATCGCGGATTCGAGAGCAGTTGCAGATACGTTGCGTAATCTAGGAACCGGTGAATACGAGAAAGAAGAAAAGCATCAATTTCCGTCACAGAAGAATCCGAGATGCTTTGCACTGGAATCTGTCGCGACGAAATGGAAATTGGACGACGTTATAGTAGACTTTCGCTTACCCTTTCGACTGCTGGATAGAACGCGATTCTTCGAATTCTACGGATCGACCGCAACGCTTGACGCCGGGAACCTCGATGCCGGGGAAAGACGCGCGCGCTTCCTCTTTGCAAATTGATTTCGGTTACGCTCCTTCGGACTTGGCAACGATTTTACGCGGGTTAGTCGAGTCGAGCTCCGGGCGAAATAACGGTCGTTAGTACGGTTAGTTAGAGGACGCGGAGGTGCACAGCGTAGATGGGATCGGGTGTCGGGGAAACAATTCCACCCTGGTCTTACACGGAAATCCATACTCGGTTACCCTTGACGAAGAGACTGTGAATAATTACCGGCTCTGAAGCGTAACAGAGGTTGTCGTTGCCACCCTCCGACACAACATTACCAATACTTTTCATCGCGAGCTTTACACTCGCCCGCCACCGAGCAAAGAAACGTCCACGCAAATCCTGTCGCGCGACCCCACGACAAAACCAATCGAGTATCATGGATGTAAATATACACATATTTACGATATACGCGTTGCGAATAAATTTCCCGTTAGAATAAATACCAATAGACGGAGTGTAAACGTATCAATATCAACGAGTTACAACGCGAATATAACACGCGACGGGAATTACTTACGTAAATCGGAAGAACGATAAAATGAAAATCTGTCTCTCGGCGATCATCGATTGTGACGGTTTACGTGTCGAATAAAACACTTTTGAATCGTTAGGAGACAGATGAATGGCGTGAAAGCATATAATTCTCTTTTTTCTCTCTCTCTCTTTCTCTCTCCTTTGAATTTTTCAGACAAGCTAGTTATAGACAAAAGTAACAGGATGAAAGGCAGTGCGAGATAACAACGTGAAAGCAGGGGAAATTCGTAAGGTGTGGAGCAGTAAGCGTTGCGGCGTTTTCAACTCTATTCTTCTCATCCTCTACATCCGCTTCCCTCGTCGTCGGTTTTTCTCCCCGCAAAGCTTGTCCGAGCTTGTCTTTTTTCTCCTCCGTTTCCAAGCGTCGAACAATAAAGATTTTCTTTTCACGCCACTAGACTCAATCGACGATCGTTTTTCATAAATTTCCAGCCGACCGCGGGACCGATCGGGTCTCCCCTTCTTTCGCGGTTACGTGCTCGCCGTTGGTGCCGGTGTCGGTGTCGGTGTCGGTGTCGGTGTCGGTGTTGGTGTCGATGTGGGTATCGGTGTTGCTGGTTTCCGACAACGCTCTCGTGTGTCTCGGTCTATTGTTTCTACGTATCCTCGCGAAGCACGAACCACCTTACGACACCTTACTTTCGTTCTCTTGCTTCAGGCTGCTTCCCGCTGCCCTCTTTTCACCATGTTCCATCAGCTATGATACTCTCACTGGAATTTTTCGACGTGACGCAAATAGGACCCATGTATCGCGTAACATGGCGCACATGTCGCGCATGTCGCGTTGCTCCTTCCTTCGGTCTATCCACAGCTCACGCGATTTTTCACCGAATTCGCGTATTCGCCCGTGTTGCGTTCGGCGCGATCGATCGCACGAATAATTCTCGTATACAATGAGGTAGTTGATCGAATGTTGTCTTGTACCTATGTACACGTATATGGTAGCGCGAAACAACCAGGGTCACGAACCGAGCTCTCGATTTTTGTCATCGCCGAGTTAGCTACCTCGATTCCGCGGTTCCATCCCGCGGCGAAATTCGATTTAACTCCACTGATTTTCGACTAAAGGATTAGATTACTCGATTTTTGTTCCAGCTTTCGGTCGGTCCGTCCATCGATCGGATTAGCCTCCATTTCACAAACTCGCTTTCAATTGGAATTCAATTTACCCCGATTCGTTTCGTAGAATATGAACGGCTATCGAACATCGTTAAATTATTGACTCGCGACTGGATAAAACTTTGCAAGCTACCCCTTGCCGCTTCTCCTAACTCTTGCTGCGCACCGTAGAGGGAAATCAAGATTAAGCCGAGATGCAACTTAACTTCGTGTTCCTTGTTTCGACTGGATTCGGATTCTACGACGATATCGACGATGAATCGATACAGCAACAGCGGCCACGATACGCCGAATCCCTGAGATTAACAACTCTGTCACAGCGAATGAGACCCCAGCCACGGAACCAAATAAATACGAAAAAATGGAAAAATTGAAGAATGAGATTGAGCGAAAGGGAGGATGAGGGAAAAGGGGAGGAAGAGAGATTGGTCGGGAAACAGCGGCGCATTTAATGCAGGGAAGTTGAAATTAGTTGGACGAGTATCTCGCATTCAACGAACAAATTGCAATTAATGCTTCGTCGTGCGATGCACATATTAAATCGCATTAAAACAGAAACTAACCGCGGTTATCCCTCGACGATCGCTCGCAAACGAATTCACGTCTCCTTCCTTATTTCCTTCTGGATCGAACCCGTTATACGAATTCAGAGTTAATTTCGCGAAACACCAAACCCCGGTTGTTTTATGACGTCAATGTATGTACTGTATTCATTCAGTTGAAATTCAATAAATTTTAATAATAATAATAATAATAATAATAATAACGATACAACAAAATAAACAATGACCATAATTAATAGAACTAAAGTATGACAATACAAAACTGATATAACAATTGTTCGAAGAAACACTGGTACCGATTAAAATTTGTGTCGCCTGTTCTAATTGCTCGCGCGACATCAATCGACCTCCTGGACGCAACACCACTACATACTTACGTATTATACAATTTATGCATAGCTCGATACGTGTGTGAGCGTAGACGGACGATTAATTACCATAGCTGTAAAGAGAGTTATGTCCAGGCACTATTTTAATTACAAGTGCGAAGCCGGCAATCCTACCCGTCTTTCATTTTTTCCGCGCAAACCGTTGGCGGTACCAACGTTGATCGATCCATCTTTTAGCTGAAACCGTTGGTGGCACCAACACCCGTTCGTCTTTATTTGATCGAACCGTCCAATTTTGAAGGGAAGTTTTGATCGCTTTCGATCGCTTTCTCCTACTTCTTTTCTCGAAACGTAAACGGAACTATTCCTCAGAAACGAGTCTACGAAGGCGAAAAAAGAAAAACGAGATACGGACTCATTTCGACGGCACAGCGTTTTCTCCACGCCGGGACCGCGGCGACCGCACGCAGACGTATACCCGCGACACTGGAGCTGGGTAAACGCGGCCAGCTGAGAGCTGAATTTGGCCTCGACAATACAGGAATATAATCGCATTGTGTAAACAGACAGCGACGCGCACGGTGCGGAGAGCACAGTGCGTGATTCCTGAACATTCGACGACGACGCGACGCGACAAGTCGGCCACGCCGTCGTCCTCGTCGTAATCGTCATCCTCCGGATTCAAGTTGGTTGACGCCACCTAACCATGGACAATGGGGCCACGACCAGTACGGTACCATTATCCGCCTCTCGCGTCTATGACAACTCTATGAATTATGCAGCGTAATGTAGACGGATACGCAGCCCCTCCTCCGCATACTCGCGCGTAGCGCATGTTGTTCCATTACCGATCCTACCGCTTTCAACCGCAAGCAATTTACCCTACTAACCTGCCACCCATTCCATTGATGTACGCTTGTTTACCGACCTTCAACCTCCCCTTCTTTTCCCAGTCTTACCCCGTCGCATCTAGTTTGTCGGATTTATCGCGTTATTCTTCTTAAAACGTTAATAGAGGGCGAATTAGCCGAACGAAAAAAGCACAAAATTGCACCGTCGATATTTTACTATAATCAAAATTGAAACCCAAGATCCCAAGACGAAATAAGAGGAAAGCAGAACGCGGGATGATATGGTCGAAGAGAGAGTAGCTTTGCAACTAGCGCGCGTATTATTTCCCTTTCCCCGATACGGTTTCTGATATCCATATTTTCGACAGGTACTTTGAATATCGTGCGTTTGCGAGTAACGTATGATATTAGGCCGTGACCGCGATTGCCGGTATTACAGCCTCTACAATATCAATCTGGCGGTGCGGTTATCGCCGCGGCAAAGTAGGGAAACGCCGATGCCATGTTCAAATTCAACGAGCCCTAACCCTCCGCTACCAACTCCGATATTGCCAGATACGTATTACCTTGGCTTTAACTACCACCGTCAACATCGATCCATCGAAAACGATACGTGCTTACACATCATGAATAATTCGCACTTACGAAACGACGCATTTATAGTCGTCGACGAAGCTACTCCTCTCCGCTACCTTTAGAGGCTTCTGGCTCCGCTCGGTTTGCATTTAGACGCGCGTGGCAAATCCAAACCACCGGGGAAAACCGGCGCGGACAAACGGAGAGAAGTCGTTGGCGAAAAGAAACAAGAAAAATTGTTCGCGAAGAAACATAAGGACGGGGGAGAACGAGCGTGGAGAGCTTCTTTTCGTTGTAATACTTTGGACGGAGTTTAATTACGTCGGGCTGCCGCGTAATCAAAGAATAAATCTCGCCATCCAATTAAATTAAAAATCCACAGTGTCGTCTTTTTCCTCGATTTTTACGCGCCTTTAGTTTCCACCCAGACCAGTTTTATTCCAGCTCCTTTTTTTCTCCGCTCCGCTCCGACGCGATGGTTCCGAGGCAAAGGAGAACGCGGATCCCAAAGTATCGCGAAAAATACACGCAAGACGGGATTGCGCGGAGAAGCCGGCTATATAGCACCGCGGCGGAACCAAGTTGCAGCGAGCACGAGTTTCATGGAAAAACGAAATTTCCTTCTCGATTGGCAACCGCCATCGGGCTCCCGATACAATCTGCGTCGGTGGTTTTCGTGAAACTGCCGGATGGAGAAAGTTGGACGCGGAACTGCAACGATTCGGTCGGTGGCCAATTATAAAATTCGCTGTGTATAAATATGCTGTACAGGTTGGCTACTCGATACCGCGGACGATCGATATGTTACACTTTTCGAGTTTTGCCAGGCAAAGTTTTGCGGAATAAGCTCGAACGGGTAGTCCTTTCTTGGCGAAAGGACGCGATGAGAACCGTATGCCGAACGAAATCGAAGTTATGGCCGATAGTTAAAGAGTCGTGAAGCGCGATTAAAAGTTTAAAACGGTTCCTCCGGGGAATCGGTCTACTTTTTAACGTCGAACCGGCACTCGGTGTCGATGTTCGAGCGCGTTTTTCCAGTTGGTTAAGGGGCCTCTACCGAAACGGGCAACGAACTAACCGATTTCGTTTCGCTCGGCCTTTCGCTATCGAGTCTACAATTCGCGAAGGAAATCGACCATGATACGAACATCGACTAGATAATAGGAGACGCATCGCACGCGAGAATAAATCGGACAAAAAAGGGGACGAGGCGAGGATGGCGAGACGGGAGGATAAAGAAAGCGGAGGAATAAGCTAGCGAAAAGGTTTAATCGTTAACGGTGGTGCGCGTAATCTGGATTTCGGTAAAAGCATCAGTCCCTAAGGAGTCATCTATTTGGTAAATGGATGACCCGTGGAACCGGTACGAACGAACAGGCACGCAAGAATCCTGCGGGGATATATCGAGTCAAACGTTACACCCCGTATCTGTCGTGTTATCGCTACGAACAATGACTACCTATTACGCGACTCTCTAGTCATTTTTCATTATTATCGTAGGTCATCGGCCTATTCTAACGAGAGGCCTTTCCGTAATTGCAAATTGGTCGCCGTTCAGCCAGCAGCAAAGCTAAGCCTAATCTAGCGAAAACATTTACGTCCCCTTAATCGTTCCACGCGTAAATCGCCTCGATTACTTTGAATCAAGATCGTCGCGAGCGTTCCGCGAGCGCGTTTCAACCATCGTTGGTCTTCTCGCAAGACGTCGCAATCAACTTATTAAGTCAGATAAGAAGCGCGCGCTATTCACGACGGAGATATGAAGTCGTTGGAATTCGTGCTACGTCTTCGGACTCGTGCCTTCGGTTCGTGACTATTCCACGATGTAATCAGATATCCTAGGGCGTGCGTTTCGCGCTAGATCGTACGAGTAGAGTCGAGTCGAGTCGAGTTGAGTTGAGTCGGGTCGGGTCGGATCGAGCCGAGTCGCTTCGAGCGGTAACGACCAACCTGGCCCATGTCGGATCGATATCGAGGCGAAGATTGCCCTATCGTAGGCAGAAAAAAACAGGTGTTAATCGTCGTCGAACACGCGCGATAACACTCGAGTTAAAAAAGAATAAGAGCGAGAGACGGCTTCGTGACACGTGAAAACTAACATGACCGTGCCACGTAATTCAAAAATTAGTAAATTTCCTTTCGTTCCAACCTCCTAAAACTCTCCCGATAACCATCCAAGACAAACCGTTCTCGGTGTTTGCCTTTACATTATAGCACACGTGGCGAGCGCTGTTAAATACCCACCATACCGTTCCGCGACACGCTCTGAGAAAACCACCACGAAAAGCACTGCGATACGTCACCGTTTCCAGACTCACTCACACTCCGTATTGAGGCGTTCCCCTAAAATACACGATATCGTCGAGATTATCGTCGCTGACGCATGGGAGGATCGAACCTGTAAATACATCGACTCGTGTAAATCTGATTGTCGCGTGAAAGTGCCTATACGTGGTAATAAGCGTTTCAAGTTTACGACATCCGATGCTTTGGCGAGTCTAATCGCTCTTTTCTATTAACGATAACGAGACTAAACTGGACGACGCGGGCGCGAGTAGCGTTTTTCAGCTGCTTGAGAAATACCGCTTGGAATAACTACGAAAGTTCATTTTACATTTTTACCTTCTTAACGCTACGTTCAGTTTCACCCGAAATTTCTTCACGCGTGTCGTCTTCGCTTCCGCGGTTCCATTGACTTTTCAAAAACGCTCGCCGTCTGATCCTATATTCTCGACAAGTTTCTCTATTCATACGCAGATCTATTCGTAGATTTGCATCGGGCAGTGATGCCGCGAGTTCCAGGAACATAAGCGGATGCACGCTGTATACGCGGATCGGTCAAACGGACTCCACGTGCGGATTGCATGTGGAGACTCATACGCGCGGGATAAAGGGTGATGTCACCGCGCCAATAGACAGCCACGCGTACCTCAGTCTACGGCATAAATACCCGAATCAGGACGATACAAGAGTCGAGTATCTAAGCGTCGTAAGAACGACACCCTCGGCGGTACAGTTAATATAGATGCGACGTTAGTTCTAGTGGTCGGTGCAGGTCTTAGTGAATAAATGTTATTTGGTTTTAGTTATGAGAGGCTTGCATTTAGTCTATTCGCAGATCCGTCTAGGTAGCATTCATCCGATGGAACATGTCCATTCAACCAGCAACGGTTGAAATTGTATTGCAATCACCGATCGCCGATACACAGGAATTCGATAAATCTCGAGAAAATTAGTATATACGGATGCTCAGAGCAGAGTAGTTGGACGTACGTTCGTTGCTACCGATAAGAGTAATTAATGCACTACTTTATTCTCATGAATTTATAATTTTCTGTTACGGTTAACAGCGCTAGCAAATATTTGCATATGCGATGTAATAATTTCGTTATGGATTTATTATCGTTTGATGCGAACTGATATGGGCGAATGCTGCGTAAATATCGTGCGAAGCTTGCAGTCGTGGTATTTTCACGGCAATTCGTAATATCGTTTCCTCCCGTCGGCAACCAACGATGCTGCCACCGACCCACAAGAGCACCGCACGTCTGTCCGATGAAAAACGAGCATTTTAACGATATTAACGATAGCTCGAGATAAATCGATCGCGAAACGACATCTGTTCCGTTCTCGCTGTCTTTATATTCGTTTCCCGACGCGAGCCATGAATCTCCGTTGGTAGCATTGTTGCCAGAGCGGGAAAAGCGAGCTACTAAACTGGCCCGCAATGGAAAACCTGCGAGAGTTCCTCGAAGGAGAAAAGGCCGGATGCGCCGGCTCGATATCCGTGGAATGCGCAAAGTCCATCGAATAATCGACAAAAACTACATTTTCGCTAGTTCAGTATTTGCGCTAGCCAAGATACCGAGGAAGATGGTAAGAAATCGATGGTCGACCATACTTTCACCGGTTTTTCGCCTCGTTATCGAACGGTTTCCGATGATTGGAGCGACGCTGAGAACGCGTAACGATCCATTATTACTATCCAAGTAAATACAAGTATTATTGTGCGCGGTCAATGCGAACCAAGAAAACGGAACATGAAAACAGTGAGAGCAGTTTGTTTTATGAGAGCGGTGAGTAGCCAGAAAATCATTCGCGATACTTTGAAAGGAAAATCGAAACATCGTGAATCGACGATGAATCGAGCTACTCGAAGCCAGAGTATCGACATTCCAGCAAATTTAAAATTAATCTCCCGTTAACAACCTGTAAATCCTTCTATCGTTCTGTTTGTTCCATTGGTACATAGCGTAATCCGACGACGAGTCGAGTATCGAGCAGTGTCAATGGTCAATGGAGATCTAAAGCGAATTACTCGAAGACAGAACGCTCGCCGATGACGCAACGCCAACTATTCCCATCGATGAGACTCTCCAAGCAGGATAATTACCTGTAATATACCGTAACGATCGCATCGAATCGCCGATATCGTTGCGCGGCAACTATTCGCGCGATTACGCGTCGTCTTTATCGCGATTATTTCGTAAGTGACAAAACTTGGAATAGTATCGTCTTTAAGGTCTTCTAAATTCGTATTTCGCAAGAATCCATCGGGACAAAACCGAACTATCGAATTGGCAACTAAGTCATTACCACCTAATGACAAAATCTGCAATCACTTGGTTGCCAACCCAATAGTAACTTGTACACCCGCTGCCCGTAACTCTTTTCCTTTCTCACCGAGACGCGACACAAGGAGAATCGGCCGATAGAAAATAACCTGAAACAGTTTCAGTGCGAACTCTGTTCAACCATGTGCAAACAAGTCAGAAAGGTCATTGTGCGTGACCGATATCGCGACGACATCAAGAGAAAATGCACACGTAAGTCGAGGTTTCTTTCACGTTCTCGAAAGGATAAAGACCAAAGAGTTTCCTCGGGAAAATAGAAGCTGCTTGATTAATTGCTCTGTTATCGATTAAACCGCGACACGGTCAACGTCAACGCGAGTTGAAAAGGAACGAGAATAGAATCGAGACATTCACGCGCAATTTCGCAGCAAGGAATTGTCTACGCGCCTTGGTCCAAACTCCCTCGATGCTGACTGTTATAGGACGTCTCGTTTGTAGCTGTCGACACGACAGGATCACGCTTAAACCCCCCAGATGCATCCTGTGAAAATCAAGGAGGGAGAGGGGTGGCAATGCACCCGGCGTCGCGTCGAGATACGTTGAGAAATATTGGATTCGACGTATTCCACCGACAAAACGACGCCAAATCTCAATATGGCTGGTAAACGGTTCAAGAAAAAAGGATGAAAGCTTGCATAAATAAGTTGGAAAAATCGAAATACGCCAAAGTACCTGCGAAAAAAGCGATAAATTTATTTGCTCTTCCATTTTCGACGCGCCTATATTCGTTACGTGGAACGTCATTGCGCGAACACGACCGATCAATGAACGACAGGATTTGACTATGTATCGGATACAATTTCAATATTCGAAATTACAGGATTTACATATATTGTTTCTCTCCATTTCCCCTCTTTTTTCTTTTTTTTTTTTTTTTTTTTTTTTAATACTATCGAATGAAAATCGAGCACGATCCATTAGCAGATGGAAGGATGTCTATGAATTAAAAATTTCCGAGCAAATGTGCGAGAAAGGAATTTTTATCGCGATCATCTACTACCATAGACATTTCGTTTTTATGTTTCTGGTTACTTTTAAAAAGCGGCGTACTTCGTTTCTGCCCAGTGATTTTTGCGCCATGACTGGCGCGATTCTTACCGACGAGTCGACGTTTTACGACTCGCATTTCCTATTGTCCGTAATATTCGCTAAATCGCGCAAGCTTAGACCACGGCGGACAAGTTGGTGCGCCGCGTCGCTTTGGATTACAAGCGAACGAGTGCTTCGCGATACTCGGGAAATTTTTCATCGCTCGAATACAATCAACAAAACCGGCACGCTGCTTTTCGCGAGTATGGTCACGGGGGAAACGCGCGAGAAAAAAGAAATCGGTTTCGCCGATGCGGTTTCGACGGAACAGCGACGTGCCAAATGTCGGGAAATAAATAAAGAGCAGCGGAAACAAGCGCATAGGAAGAAGAAAAAGAGAAGAAAATGGGCGAAAGAGAAATCCTTAACGCGTGTGTGTGGCATATTTTTCTCCCGCAGAAATCGTCGGTGCTTCGAGGAATCTAAAAACGCCGATTAACGCAAAAGGTATCGGCGACGCGAAGAAACAATCGCAACGACGTAAACGCTTCGTTGTAGCCTGGTTGCTTCGTCCCTCGTTCAGCATCGTCACATCCATCGCCGACGCGACACGGCGAGGCAAAAAGGATATTTTATTGGCGCAAACGAGGGAGAACGACGTTGCGGCGAAAGGAAAACCGTGTCGGCGAGAAAGGGCTCCGGAGAAAGAGGATGGTACAAGAGAAGCGTCCATGACCGACCAGTGGGAGGGGTAAATTAAGGAATGAAGTAACCGCGAGGAAGTCAAAGTTGGGTTGCGCGAACGGATGAGAAGCCGAGAAAAAGAACAAGGCGGGAAAACCGGTGAGCGAAACGAAGAAGGCCGGCCGCGGCGAGGAAACTGCAGCGGATCGGTTCGTTAAACCTTCCCGGGAAAGAAAGTCGACGAACCCTCGATACTCCCAGCACGCTCTTCTCTCGGTCGTATCGAGTTTTCGACCACGCGCCAGTTCCGGCGTGTTTCCACGCACGACCTCGCATTTCGATTTCCACCCAGCGTTGTCCATCCGCGCGCCGTGCGAATGAAAAAGGGACGTCGTCCATTTTCGAACAACACGGATACACCGACGGCGCGACGTTGCTTTCCTTCGGTAAACGTGAAACGATTCGCTGCACGCGATTTCGCCTCGGTTAAAACGATCAACGTCCTCGACGACGAACAACGAGCCCGGCGTAAAAACGAAACCTACGAGATAATGCGTAATCGAGCGCGTCGCTCTTGGCACGAGATGCGTACCACCGACTAATGAAAGGGCTTCATTATTCCCGCGGATAACTATAGCGGTAATATTAATTTGTCGCTTTAGTATTTATCCGAGCGAGAATTGGACGAACGCGCAATAATAAACGATACCATCGATAATTGTTGCGTTACAGGAATATATTTACCGTAGATCGCGCAAGGGACGATGGCAGACCCGTCGCCACGTATATCTCCGCGCTATCATATTTTCGATCATTATTACCGCGTCGAATTATTGCCGTAGCATCAATAATTAATAACGAGGTCGATCCGTCGGCGCGTTCGCAGCAGCCCGCGCGGCCGCACCGAGAACCGTCCCAGCCTTCGCGAATTCGCGATCACTGACAAACTCGTTGTGCCGCCCCGCCTCGCTACTGCGCACTGACCTTGCTTACCAAGCCAACCACTACAGACCGGACGACACGCTCGTAAGATCGAGGAACGTGTTTCCTGAGAACCCTTTAACTTTCGAAATTGCACAAGCGGCTTTTACCCGTTACACCGGACAACTTCCGTTCTTCGCGTCACCTTCTTCCGTTCAAGTTCCTTCGACACGCGCGCGACCCACTTTCCAACATTTCTCGGCTACTCGCGGTTCTTTCGCATCATCGTCGCGAAACAGAATTCTAGGCGAACGTTATGAACGAGGAACGGCAGTTAGAGACGGAAAGAATTCGTAGAGATCGCGGTCACGAACGATCGGAATTCCATGAATCGCAGCGTCTCGGAGATCGGATCGATCGGACGACCGATTCAACCGCGAGATTCGCTCCGCTTTAATCGAATTCCGAGCGCTGTTGAACGGAGATGCTCCAAGTCGGAGAACTTTCGCGTCGAAGACAATACACGAACCGCGCGTCAAAGGACAAGTGGCACGAATCTGATTGCGAGCACCGAAGACGTCGCGTGGCGACACTCAGCGTCGATCAAACCTAAGTTTTCAATCGTCAGATAACGAGAAACTTCATCCCGCCTCGACATCTCGAAACGCGTTATCCCCTTTCCCATTATTTTCGGATCGCCGGGTAAATTCGTTTCCGCGAAGCTTGCGTATCTCTCGAATCCCGCTAATTGCGACGTCGCGACCGAGGTTCGAAGTCGGTCATTGCCGCGAATGATCATCAAATTCACGCGCAATCTTAAATTAACGCCTAGCTATAGGTTCGCGATGGAGCTGTAACTCTGTCAAATTGAGGTACGTCCGTTCTTCGGCGTGTCAACGCATGCGGCAATGGCATCCTTAAGAGTCGGAGGAACATCGGTACAAAGAAATACGTATCGACTGCTCCTTTCCGCGATTTTAGTCCGCCGTGAGATCCAAGCGCACGGAAGCAGAAATCGCGCGTAAATTTGTTAGGCGGCCGGGTCGCTGGCCTTTACGTTTTTCGCTACGTTTCCGATCTTCGATCGACGAAGAATCTAGTGACCGGAAACTTCTAATCCGGGATAAACGACTGGCGTTGGCGGAGCTGAAGCATTCGAGGGTATGTAACACGCGATTCCGATTCATCGATTTATTACTTTCGTACGCGCTGGGAAAAACTACAGGGCATCGCCTCGAGCGAATGTCCGTCCCAGATACGCCGGACTATTGTAAATAACAGCTTCCTCTGTTACACGTCACGATACCTATACGGACGAATTTTTCCGCCGCCGACACTTTCTGAAAATGTTTCAACCAGGAATTACGTGCGAGCTGCGCTTCTAGCGTAGAGAGACAGGAAGAGGGAAAGAGAGACAAAAAGAACGAAAGAGAAGGAATGGAAAGAGACGCGACGAACGCGGCAAAAAACGGTAAAAGGGAAGAGACTCACCCGATTTCTCGTCGACGGTGGAAGCGATACCAGCGACGTAGGAAACAGCCTTCGTTAGTCCAATGAGTAACAGTACACTCCACATGTTCTTTCCTTGTTTATTCCTTGTTACCTTCGTCACAAATCCCAGCACTCGGAGCCAAAGCAAAGGTAAGCCACGGAGAACGGCTTCGTTCTATCTGTTGCTACCCTCGCGGTACGTAACGCGTTAAGTCATTTTCTCGCGGTACCCGGATTTATTCCCGACCTATTCGCACTCTCATCTTAATTTCCAGTGTCCGTTCGCGTCCTCGCCGACGATCATCGTAAATCGGTTCGAGTCACGCATCTTTCCAACACCACCGAAATCCCATTTCGTGTAACGATGCACGCGTCGTGGTCCACCGAGATGTCGAAACGCGATGTTCTTTTCGAGGAAACTTCACCGCGTGTGGCAACGATTTCACGCGTTAACGTTTGGCCTACTCCGATCTCCTCTATCCACCGACTCTCGTGTTTTTCCTCTTTGGTTAAACACTAATTAAACTTGCCGCGGCACCGCCTCCACAGCCACGTACCGCAAGCACCGCGCTTTCCTCTTTTTCTCTCTTCTTTCTTTCATCCACTGTACGCCCGTTATTAAAGCGTTGCACATCAACGTGCCAGTCTCCGTGCCGTTAGAAAATCTACCGCACTTTCGACCTAACTATGCGCCACTATTGCCAATAACCTACAACGACGAGCACGATATCCGCAACAATCACCGGTGACCATGCTATATCCACCGAGGCCGCAAAATTCACCGCACAATCGACCAGCGTTGTTCGGAAAAAAGCGTCGCCTCGGTCGCGATGTCTGGAGCGACGTTCTTCGAACCAGTTGCATCCGTTTCCAACGTCTGCCACGGGCCACCACTTCCACTTGCTACGAAGATTCTTTGCGAAACCGATTACGGTTCTTCACGATCGACGAGACACTTGCACGAGACGTTTTACGGGACATCTAATTCTTGTCGTTGGCGTTGCGAGTTCTCGTTTAGGCAGAGCCTCTCTTGGTGACACTGACGACTTTACGAAGGGTTACGATCTTTTCCAGCCATATCGCCGATCGACGTAAAGATCGAGATGGTTGGTTGCAGGATGTAAAAAGCAGATTCCAGAAACGCTGGGCCACAAAGCAGGCGCGATAAAGTTCGATCGATCCGTCGATCGTCCGCCGATTTTAACACGTTCTTCCGGTGATCCAAACGAAAACCGAAGCACTGCGGAGACGTTCCATCACGTTGGCTTGCCACAGATTTTCGGTTTGCCTGGAACAGGTCCAAACAACGACAGGGACCGCGCACAGGCCTGCAATCTCGTCAATGGCCGCGAACTCTCTGAAATCGATTCTGCGAAGATTCAGCGAGAACAACCATCACTGGATCGCTCCGTCGCCAAGTTTGCACATCCAGTAAGCAGAAGGCTATCCTATTTCTTTTTTCTCGATTTGGCGCGCTTTTCCTTTGCAATCTCGTCGGCCTTCGTCGGAAGCGTCGAGGCGGCCGACCTTTATTTCCGAGATATCCGTTCCAAGTCTGAAAGTTACGCGAGAATGCAATTATCGCGAGTGTACACGCGATAATTCATCGTCGAAAGGTCCCTGTCGCTATCGGCAGGGAATCGACACGTGTGCGCGAACCAACCGTGTCCAGTCTCTTGGCCGAGTTCTCCAAACAGTCCGACAAACAGATGGAAACGAACGCGTGCTCCGACAAGACGGTAACTAAGCACTCACGGTGCGGTGACTTCGTACGGATCTTCGCCGATCGGACCGCGCGGAGGGTAAAGGGGTGTAGAAGGCGCGCGAAGGATAGTGCGAAGGGTAGCCCGACGGCGCAGGCGTCCACACGACGCAGTAACACGTGGTCCTCGACCGACGGCGGACGGCACACTGACGGAGAAGACGAGCAAACGGCGCGGCGACGGACGCGCAGCCTGCAAAGCCTCCCGAGGAGGTGGAGGTGTCGGAGGAAAAGCTGCGGGTGGGGCGAAAGGGATGAAAGGGGCTCGACTTGTACACCGTGCCTATCCCGTTACTCCGATTCCAAACCAGAAAAGGACGTTTTGTCCTACGGCCGAAAGAATATGCGTTCGAATAGTGCGAACTTCGTGCTGGTAAACATCCGGGGAACGGATGCTGAATGCCACGCACATGCGTTCTACCTTGTTCGATAACACCGACCTCCTCCCTGGCCGGAGTTATCCTAAATTTGATCGGTCACCGATTCCAAGACTGTAACGCAATCTTCTCCTTCTCGATCGCGAATACGAGTCTAAGCTAATCACGTGGATACTTCGTTTAATCGACGATAGCCATCGCAGCAAAGCTTTTCGCCTGATATTTCTCTAGCTATGATCGAATCTGTACGAGACTCGATAGACAACATTTGTGAACTGCACGCACGAACAACGAAAAACAGCTAAAAACAATTTCCGTTCGTATACTTGCTCACATTCTCGAAGACAATAACCATAGCTACTTTATAATATGTATAGACGAATGCCATAGCTATCTATACGGTTCGGTATTTTTCTTTCGAATGTTTCCACGATTCGATAATCAACGATCAATTTCTCTTGCACAAATATTCCGAGGTCGTTTCTCGTGGGATACTGCGATACTGCTTCGGTGTTCGCGAAGGACTCGAAATGGCAAATTCAAAGGTTACGTGAAAGGCGCGCAAAAATTTGGGAAACGTACTGTCTAAGAGAAAGAAGAAGAGAAGAACGGTGAGCGAAAAGAGAAAAAATCGAGGCGAGGATGGTCAAGCTGGTTTAGTTCAAGTTGAACGACGAAGCTTACGACAGTCGCGTTTAAGATACTTACGCGTACTCGGTCATCCGTGGACGAGTGTTCGCTTTTTGTTCGGTGTCGAAGGTGGTTTACAGTGGTTTAGGAGAGTTGGGAGCAAACTGGGTGGGCAAAAGGGAGAGAGGCAAGGGACAGGGTCAGCGGGGCGGAAGAGATCGAAATAGGGTGAGAGACCTCGGGGCGAAGGAGGCGGATGAGGAAGCAGATGCTCTCGGACTGGTGTCACGGATCATGGTCATCTTAAAAGCTTCTGAAAGGCAGGAATGCCACTCGCGCTTTCTGAAAGCTATCTTTTCGACGAGGGAATGGCTTACTCGAGGCTGCGCGTACGTGTATCGTACTCCACGATCGTATCTGTGAACGTGTAGAAACGCGAAAGAGTTGCCCGGTTATGCGAGTACCGCCACCATCTTTTCACGATAATGACTTTATCCGTTATCGATCACGTGCAGCTTATTCGACGGAAAGACCATTGACGAAAGATTAACAGGCAAATTCGATCTTTCCGCCTGTTCTCGTTATCTCGCAATCTCTCGGTTCTTAATCTCCGATTGGCTTAGTTTCCTCGTCAAAGTTACGAATACGCAACATTGCGCGCTCATCGGTACTTTGCAGTACGTATTATCGATACGGAAGCTGTCGCTCGAACGAGACATAAATATTTCACGTTTCACTTTTATTCTCCAAACGATGTAGCGGATGCGATGAATTTCATATGAACCCGCGCACAGGCCATGTCGCGTATATTACGTTCCAACGTAATTTAAACGCACTGAAAATTTCACGATAAAATCCGGCCAAATAAGAGCGCACAGACTCGAAATAACATCTACCTTTAATTTTCGCAACGTCCTAAAAAGGCGAGCGCGTGTTCCGGCGCCGTTATTCTCTCCTTCGAAATTACGTTCGATTTCTACCGATGGACAACGGTCAAGCAAGGAAGGGGTAAATTAATTGGACACGGGGCTCGCTATCGCCGCCTAACACACATTTCCGTGACAGTTGTAGAAAAATCACGCTCGATCGGAACGCAGCATGGGATTACGTGACATAGTGGCTGGCACGAACAACAGCCTCGCGCGAGAATCGCGACTCTTCGAGGCTCGATCGAGGGACGTTACACACAAAAGTCCGCTATTAACGCGACCATTAGCCTCGCAGGCCTCGCAACGCGAATGGGTAAAAACGTTTTGGTTCCGTGAGATCCGGACTGAAGATTGGAGCGCCGCCTTCTTTCACGCAATACCGTTTACTCGATCTTTAGAAAAGCTATCCACTCAGGAAACTTTGCATCAGTTTTCGAAAATGACCACCTTCTCGAAAGTAGGGTGAGCCACGCCGATTAATCGTCGATTCGTTGCCTCGAACCAGCTTCGAACTAAATCGTATTCGACGATAAAAACAGGTAAATGTCGCTGCAGAATAAACGACGACTACGTCTAATCGCTAGAACAGTTTGTAATTGAATTATTAATGAAGAGATGTTATCGATCAGCCGACAGTAGTAATTTACTTTTGTAATTCGCGATGAGATACGGCGCGAGGAAAATAACCAAGTGGGGAAAACAGATCGTTCGCAGTGATCGCAATTTATGAAAGCCACTGTAAATACCGCGTGCCGGCAACTCGTTATCGCGGCCCCTTCGATTTTTCGTCAAATTTGCAGTCGAATCAAATATCCGAGAACGTGTATAGCGAAAGCAATGTTTCGATGTTTTACCGGGATATAATCTGCGTAAAATGATTTATTGCGAAAACAATCTGTTGCAATGGGCATTGACGATTTGTCGAATCGTTGAAATGCATTTTCCCCTTCTTTATCGAATAGATTGTTATCCCCGGCAAAAGTGTTTACGAGAGTTATCATCTTTCTGCACTTTTTATTAATTTTCACGGCGATATCGGTGGTTTCACCGCGGTTCCACGATGCAACTCCAACTTTCGCTGTCCGTATCATCGGAGAGGTCCACGGGCTTCCGAACAATTTTCCTAGTTACCCGTGCGCGGCAGTAGCTGCCAACTCGAAACCTCCAGTTCCCTACGTTATCGACGCTTTCCACGAGTCCCACTTCATCGTGACCCGACGATGTTGGCTTTCCTATTTACTCGTTATCCGCTCGCCGCCTATCAAGGTCATTAACCCTAGGCGATAAAAGTTAATTCATAAATCGACCAATCTCAAAACGTTTCAAAATAGAATCACGACGATTGCGATAAAAAAAATAGTCCATTGAGAATGATGCGCAGGAATGTCGCGGCGAAGCTATATAAATGTTTTTATTAATAATTACAATTACTCGCAAACAGCATATACTGATGAAGCTCGTCCATAAACATAACTACATGAGAATCGTTCTATCCATGGAGATCGTTTTCTCGTGCAAACACACACACACACACACACTCTCTTTCTCTCTTTCTCTCTCTCTCTCTCTCTCTCTCTCTCTCTCTCTCTGTGTCTTCCACCTTGTCTATCTTATTGTACATGGATTTTCGATACAAAGGCGCATCTCCGTGACCTCTGCAACTTCGACACGACCTCACAGAAGAAACGACTAGCTCTCTTCAGTAATTGGTGATCTTCGCTGGAACTTCGAAGCACGCGACCGTGCGATTTCCATCCATTAACGCGTAGTGTATAACCATAGAAATCTGCGAAACATCGTATGCCTTTCAATACGTAGTCGTATTTGTGAAACAAGAAAATAAAGTTTACTATTTTTATGCAGGTTACGAAATCGTCTCTGACTTGGCTCGATCACGATATCGACAGTTACTAGATCGGCCTACTGGTTATGATAATGCTTAATCTGCTCGATTAACGAGCAGCGTATGAATTTTTAGACGATATTTACGTCAGTGCTTACCGTTGGATAAATTTGCAAAACAGGAAACTCTCGCTTGTAGATATATTCAACGCCTTTCTTCAGCGAGCATCCCGCTGGAGTTCCATCTACTTTGAAAATGTTGTCGCATGCACTCGTCCCATCCACGCCGATGAACGGCAACGGTACTCCGACAACGGCGGCGCTCACTGAGTTTACTACATTCTCGACATCCTCGCTGGGTACAAACTTTTGTTCGACCGCTGCCTTCGTCCTGCGCTTCAGTTTGCACGGTGGCACGTCGCAACCGGTTATCTTAACCTGATTGGAATCCTCGAACTTTTCTCCTACGAACATGTTCATTGGTTAGAAAAATCATTCCATTTCTGATACGTATGTCGCAAGTCGCAAACCGGAATCGTATTGCATAATTTCACGCCGTTGATGTTTCCTTTTCTTAGAATCGACGGAATCTCTTAGCACGTGTTCACGAACAAATATTTTCGATGTTTTGTAACCTCCGTACACGATGTCTGCATTAGGAAAGATACAACGATCCGATCTAGTTTTCACGACTCGTCGATCATGGCCGAGTTCCTCTGGCTCGAAACGATCGATTGTTTAGTTATACGCGGTTAAGTGTATCGTGTTTTATACAATAAACGTCGAACGTTACGAATCTACAACGTTACAACAATTTTACGCTCTCTCTTCTCTGTAGTGATTCGAACGAATGAAATCATTATCGAAACAAGATATGTAACGCGTGTAACATCGCTATCGAACAAAATAAATTTTCATCGTTGTCTTGACAACAAGAACATTATCCGTGTTTGTACGAACCGATAATTTCCGATCACATACGGCTATCACAGATAAATATGTTGCGTAAATATATACAAAAGTAGGAGATGCGCTGGCGACAGTGAATGGCTATACATAGAATTTGGACGAACGATGGTCTTTTTCATGTTACCTTGGAACAAATCGCATGACATAATAAGCATACATTGAAAAAACTAGTTGCTACGTAGTTTCTGTACGATAAAAATCAAATTACACACAAAAATTTCCTGAGAAATTTCTGTACGTTGCACAATGGTTATACGATTTAAACGAACAAATTTATTAAACGACATTTCCATGAACTTTTTGGCATTATTTTACTTTCTCTATGCACCGTATGTCATCAGTATGAAACTGTCGTAACATCTTCAATTCTCACAGAAGCACAAGATATAAAATACCACAAACACTCATTAGCAATTTCTCATACGCTCTTTTTTATGATAATTAGACCGCGGATGAATTTTTATGCATTTACGGAAGATTTAGAGGTGGAAACGTGCACGGAATGCGCGTACTATACAAAAATATATAAAATATCCGAAATAGAATACTCGTTATAATTTTTAATAGGTAAACCAAGTCCCTATTTAAGTTCCACTTCATTAGTGCAATTGTTAAAAATATAAATCTGCATGAAAATCCTCGGTCAACGGTGCTAATTACAACGTACGAGAATTCCAAAAATTTGAGATCAAGCTTCATAGTTATGAGACGCGGTGTATATTTACAAGTTGAACGAAAGCTAGAAACACATACTAAGAGGAATACGCAAATATTGAAATATTATCGACGTTCAACATCCAACTCCTAATTAACATCTTAATTTTGTTCGTGTAAATCGATGAAGTTAACCATCGCGCGTTGACACTGATAGTGCCCCATTCTACCAAACAGCGTGTAACTAGATCAATGGTGAGTCGATTCTTTTGTACTTACCAGTGCCGCATTGATTGACTTCGGTCGCACTGGCAATTACGAGCAGAGCTACGAAAACGAGAATGATTCCCCTAAGCATCTCGGTGAAAGTGTTGCGTTCTCGAAGAAGAATCTCTGGGCAAATATGTCTCGGTCGTCCTCGCTCGTTTCAATCAGGCCCAAGTCCGGCTCTCGACTGAGAGTTACCACGGGATGTAACGTTATGGCCGGCTATTCGTCAAAGTTCACTTTAAATAGATTCCCCTTCCCAGAGAAGGCGGACTTCCCGGTGGGGATAGGAGGAGAAAATCGCGCCACGAATGGAAGGGATTCCATAAATTTATGAAACTTAGAGGGAAGACCGTGGCAACGAGGACGATGCAACGTCAGGAGCACGTGCATATCGAATTCTGATCAAATCACGTTCGCGAAAAATCGCAAAGTCTATCGCTTTCTCGATGACGGTCACGCCATTCACGTAACGTGAAATGACGCTAGCCGGGCTACTATCGGTCGTCGCGTCGTTTCCATGCCCTGCCATTTCTCGATATCTTTAATTTCTTTCCTTTTTTTTTTTTTTTTTCTTTTTTCTCGGTCATCAATTCGGACCAGTGGCGCGGTGTAGCTTGCGAACGGAAATGAAACGAACCGACACAGCTGCGGAGAACAAAGCACCGGAAATTAACAACGGTATTTCGTTTCTCTGGTCTTACAACAAATGAAATTCCTAGTTTCCACTTACGAGAATGACCTGCGATTAATGACGGTAAACCTAAAGCGTTCCAACATTCCGATTCCATTAATTCGTTGCACCGAAATCTACGTCTCCTCGTTCTTTCTCAAGGAATTCAAACACGAAAATTTCGTTGCGTGCTTGCGATCTATATAGATAGAGATATCGATCGGTCTACGTTACATCGATCAACAACAACGTTACAGATCTCCTGAAAATCACGTTGTCGTCGCTTCGAACGCAAACAAACATAGCGAAAGGTACAAACTCGCTTGAGCCTCGCTTCATCGTCGCTTCGGTTCGTTCTTCCGGTATCAAGTTATTGTTTGAAGGAAATAATAATCGTATCTACGTGATAATGGTAAAGACAAGAGTCATCGGAGGACACGAAATGCAGGTCGTAAAGTAGAAAGTCGCCTAGAATACAAACGAGAAGAGGCTAGCGACTGTAACCTTGTGGAAGGAAAAAAGAATTTCTGATGAGTCCTTCGTGATAGATCTCGACTTCCTGGTACCTTGATTGTAGCCTCGTAATTTCCCAACGTGCACGTTCGCCAGTTCTCTCCTTTTTCGGTACACAGAGATGAGAAATTCGATTTGTTGGCCAAGAATAGCCAAGTTTCACTGTGGTGTATGGTTGCATCGCAGATCCGATAGGTTAACTAGTTTCTAAACAATTTGATTGAATAATTGTAACAATGATGACTTAAAAACGCGTGCTTGCGTGCTCAACGGAAACTGCGTTTGTCGTCCGTGCATCTTGTACGATTTAAAATTGACGACGGAATAGTCGTCGGGCAGAAGCAAATCGGAAAATGACATCTGTAAAAGATGAACGTCGCATTCTCAGATCGAAAGTGAACGACGCGCCGATATGTAATGCGAAGATATAAAATAATAAAAATAGCGATAAAAACCGCGTTCCTATAATCAGAGGCACAACGCGATACGATTCCCAGAAACGCTTTGCAAAAAACATTGCCGTGGAAATAATTATGCAGACCGCGCACGGTGGGACATCGACTTGTTTGTCTTTGCGCGCATATTTATCAGTCCGAAGTAACTCCATGGTCAATTTCCTTAACCCCGAGTTTCCGTATCAAAGTTACACCTTTCCTACCCGCCGATCTTTGCATTAACACCTTTTTCATTTGTTATTTTATACAAAACTGCGAAATTTCTTTCTTTCGCCTCAGTCGGGCAACTGTGTTTACCGCAGTATACATACATATATATGCATGTTTTATGTAAATGAAATCATCGCGTCAGCAGTCCTCGAAACTTATGCGCTCGGAACTCCATATCGGACAAGTAAGCTTCAGGCTGTGAAGTTATTCTTTACGAGTTAAAACATTTGGAGAAATTTAAACGTTCGATTATTACAAATCGATCGTCGTAACACGTCGCTCGTGTAAATATATTCATCCAACAATCGATCAATGGAATATAAAAATTGTTAAAAGTGCAAGTGAAAGAACTGAATCTTTGCAATACGATCGAACAACTTCCTTCTTTCTACGTTCATGTAGCAAAGGATAAAAGAAATCGAAAGAACGTGCAATTGGTTATTGTAAGATCTCTTTTTCCTCTTATAGCTTCTGCAAAGGCAATTATCTCATTTTCACTAATTAGAACTTCGTGCAAGGGACTAGAGCTCGCTTTTATCAGCTAAGTAGCTACGTCTTAATTTCTCGTGAAACTTTGATCCTCTGGAAACATCTGTACGCGAATAAGGAAGAAGATAAACGTTTCCGGAGGAGCGAAGAATAGTCGAAAATTCGATCGGTCATCATAGATTTTACGAATTGGTCGGTTGGAAGAGGCACGAACAAACTGACGCATAGGCAAACATAGTACGTAATCGCAAAAGTACATATTTTTAAGTCGCGGTCGCAGATACGATATCGCTTCCATTGCGGTTCAATGAGTTGCATAGTGCTAACTTGCATAAATACGACACTGTTTGACACCAAAGATCACACGACAGAAACGAAATTGCGTTTGCAATGTTCGATAAACGAGAAAAGCGTCGGAGATTAGAACCTCTGCCGTATTATTCACCGACAACGGGCAACGATTCCGTTACGGTATGTTGGTAACGTTTCCCGCGGCCGTGAAAACTTCTCTCGAACGCATGCTACCTGAATACCTTTGGATTTACACATTTAGTTGTCATTTCGACGAACCGTCAAAATACGAAGATATGGTGAAACATTTCTTACAAAGTACAAATCGATCTGTTTTATCTACTGCCAATACAGAAACGCAAGTACGAGTCGTTTCCGTTACACGATTTTCTTTCGCGAGATGCCACTCGAGATTCCATCGTCGAGCGAAATATCAAACTGTGTTCACATTGGTCGCACCTACTCCGATAACAGCAATTGCACATTATTCGATAAACGCAATTAACTCCATTTCAATTTGCAGTTGCACGACTATTACGAGGTACCTGTATCGATACGGAATAAAATCACGAAAAGATCATCTCATACCGAGTATCATTCTCAACCATCCTCGAACGATTTTCTGCCAACTAATTACTTGTCCGTTAATTTCGCCCGCCTTCTTCGCAGTTCTTTTTATCCTTAGAAAGAAAACGAACCAATGGCGGGCGTTTTTGATTTATAACGGTGCATGTTACGGAGTAGAAAACCTGCATCCGGCACGAGAAAGGTATCTAGGACGCGTGGGTACGAGTGGCTGTCGGAAAGAAAAAATTCTCAGCTCTAAAAGCTTTTTACCAACCCTCTGACGAACGTTACCGACATTAGAGCATTTACCTATAAAAAGACAATGCCTGTAGACCCGGCAAGTTTATTCGACGAAACTCCTCGAGAAAATAGCGATTCGAACGAATGCGAACGACCGGATCGAAGTCGACGACGTTTGGATACACCTCGACGATGGCACATCTTGCACCGAGCAATTTTGAAAATCGATCAAAGTACGTGCATCGTCGACGGCCTGGCTGCTGCGATGGATGATTCCTTTCGTCAAAGGGAACGTTTCCACCAAACTGTCCGAATATCCGGCAGCGTTTTGAACGATTCGCGGTTTGCAGTTGCGCCAGTCCGAGATCTATTTTTGAACAGGATGTATTTATAAGTAACCTTACCTTTCGTGGTCCCAACTACGTGCCGGCACTCGCGTAAATGGTATTGCGACCATCTGAACCTCTTTCAGAGCCGATATCTCACGCGTCCCTCCGTCGTGAGTACTTGTTAAACGGAGTAACACGAATTATATCGTCGTTGGAAAATGCTTTTGTAATGGACGCCGCTACTTAACTCGCCAACGACATTAGTAATTAAATAGCTTCATAGGAACGTTAACACGCTGCTTCGACGAGTCCCCACGCTGCTTCTTCCTGCTCTGCTTTTTCATGCTTAGATAAACGTCGCGCCAAGGTCTGCCTTTCCATCCTCTCGACGATCTCGTAACGCCAATCAAGCAATAAAGCGTCGTCTGATCGCGATTTCATCATCAAAATCGAGGATAACGTACGTTGGCGTGTCGAAAGAAACAAACAAGATTCGGATGTTGTAAGCGTGTTCGTCAAAATAAAAACGAGCGGCTGTCTTCATTTCGAATCAAAATCACGGCCCTACGAGACAAACGGAACAGTCTTTGTCAAGGGTTCCCTGGATAATCTCGGGAAAGCGGGATAAATAACCAGACGGCTCGTAGACCGAACCGTTTAGTCGTTTATATTTGGATACCGATGTATTCTGCGATCCCCTCGTATTTTGCATCGCGATCGCCAACTCTTCGTTATTCTCTTGGCGTCTAAAGTTCTATGCCACGTTCGAACGGAGGTGAGAGTTTTTGCCTGAACACTCTTTCTTTGACTGACAAATTAGAAACGCATCTGCAAAAAGAGAGAGATAGAGATAGATAGATAGATAAAGAGAGAGAGAGATAGTCAAGATGCGAAATGTTATGAGATGAAACTTCGGTGCGGCGACCTTCGCGCGTGAGACGTTACCGCAAAACCAACTGCTTCCAGGAACGGCGCCACGATCTACGGAAGCCGACCTAGATGCTCCGCATATTAACCTATGAGCGATTCAAATTTTGGCGACGCGAAGATATTTTACGAAGAGTTTAAGCTTCGACGAGGATCGCGCGAGCAATCTCTACGTTCGAATTCAATGGGGAAAGAAAAACGACCCGGTCTTGTTTTCCTTCTTCTCTCCCTTCGATGGAATCGGTCCTTGAATTCGAAAGAATTTCCCATGTCACGATGGACGAGGATCGCTGCCACGTGATACATACTGTGTTTTGACTGATACCGTTCGCCGGCACCACGATAACTCGTCGAAGAAAGACAGCCTATCGTTGAAACGTATCGTTGCACGGAAAAAGGGACAAAGACGAAAGGTCCCATTCCCATAGGACGCTCGACGGGAGAAGGTTTTTAACGTGACCGGAGTGTTTTCTGTCAAACAAAAGCTTATTATATTATTAGCTTGTCTCGGCTCGGTGAGAAAGAATTTCTTTTCGACTAGAAAGAACGAAGGCCATGTTCGAAACCAAACCCCTTTTTTCCGTTCTGACTTTTCGTCCAATTGTATTACAGAACTCGAAACTGGCTCGTCACTCGCGTGAATCTCATTTTAGGCAAAGTTTTTCCTTTGAAACGCGAGACCCTATAATAAGCGCGAAGTTCGTGAACAATTAGAGGACTGTTTCATGAACCGGTCCGGCCAAGTTGCAACCACGCGTCTGTCTCTTCTGGATTAAAGCGAGCAGAATACATCCAAGAATTTTAGATCGTCTAATTGCGCGCGTTAGAATAAAGCGTTCGTAATCGCGCGTCGTGAACGCTACGTTCGTGTGCGATGAAAAAAGTTAAAAGGTGCGTTTCGCGAAAAATTGTTCGCAGCGTTTTTCGTTCTACGATCGATGAAACAATTGCGATAACTACGTCGCTCGGAGCGATTACTCTACGTGATTCGGTCGCTAAATGGTCAGGTCGTCGAGAAGAAGAGAAGAGAATCTACGCTGGTAATCGGTCGAAGCTAATATGTACATATTATGTCTGCATGTTACACGTACACACATATGCTAATATACCGTACGCTAGAAGTTTCGTAGCGTTGTAACCGGTGTAATAAGGTTAAAGATTCGTTATCGTTTTCATACATCGAGCCGGTGTTCTTTCTGCTCGTTAAAACCGTAGCCTTTGATATCTGAAGCTCGATGTCCAGCTAGCATTAAGTGACTTACGACGTTTTCACTGTGGCCTGACGGAAATAGCGTTATGGCGAGCACGAGCAACAAGAAACGTCGCGAGAAAGGGGAAAGGAGATGTCGCTCGCGGGAGATACAAGACGGGCGCGTAGAAGAAAACGGTCGTGAGAACGAAGAGAGAATCGTCGAGAAGAGTGGGGAAGGGGAGGGAAAAGAAGGGAAAGGAAGGGGTAGGAAAAAATGGAGAAGAAAAAGGGAGAAATATCGCGGTGCAGAGGCGACTAGAGGAAAAACGATCGAAGCGAGCAAGGCCGAGGGAAAACGAACAAATGCTGCGCGTTGAAGGTAGGGAAGCAAAGGAAAAGAAAGACGAGCGAAGAGGGGACGAGGATAGAGATGGAGGCGAAGAGATACGAAGAGAGAAATCTTCGTTTTCTAACGGGACAGGTGCATGCCTCTATTTTGGCGAGCTCGCTGGCAAATGTTTTGTCCAAGCTGGTATAAAATCGCGACGTTCCTCCGCTCAGCTTCTCTTAGATCTCAACCCGCTCCTTTTAGTCTCTTCGAGTCTCCCTCTTTAGCTCGTTCGCTCGCGCTCAAGACGTTCGCTGAGGGAAGCGAGTCACAATCGACTGGGCGCTTTCGCTGCCTTTCCTTCCTTCATCCGGCCTCGCGCGCGAGAATTACATAACATTTCGTTTAGTATAGTCGCGAGTGAGACCCTAAACTCGTTTCGCTTATCTGCCTGGACGAGTGCGTCGTTCGACGCAAATGTCCGTGACACAATAGCGAAATTTTCTCAAGTAAACACGTTGATTCCGTTTCGAAGAAACGTTTCTGAAAGCTATCGTGACTCGTTTAACCATGGGAAAAATAATAAATTCCTTTGCTATAAGTCCAATTTAGTCACAGTGACGAGACACGTAACTAGAACGCGAGAAGAATGCCAATATCTCTCCGAAAAACTCCAAGAATTCGACGTTGTCGAATTCTTGGCGCCAGAAGGTTAGACAGAGAGAACAACATTAACGGCATCTTCGTTGAATCGCCTCTCCCTCGTTCTCGTCGTGCTTTGTTTCTTCCTCTCGTTCCTTTCTTTTTCTCCTGTCTTCGTTTCGCGCGTCATTTTTCCTTTCTATTTCGCTGCGCATAATCGTTCCGTAATAATTTTAGTTGACGTTAGACGCTCTCCACAGGCGCACCAGCGACGATCGTTGACCGCGCGCATACGTAACGATCCTACTGAAATTATTCCATTTCCATTCAAGAGGAATCCACGAGTTCTCGCGAATTTTCTTTTTCAATGCGGCGACACGACGTCGAAAATTCGTCGACGTCGATGTGCCAACGCGACCTCGTTAAAGTGCATTTTAATTCTCGCGAGGCGAAGATTTCCTGCACGCCGTCGCTAACCATTGCCGCTGTCTCCATTGAAATTCAATTCTCCCATGGTACAGGTCCAATTTTTTGCCGGTCAGGAATTTTTCTGGCATCCGGTGAATTAGCTTTCTCCTAGCCTTTTCTCGATGATATCGTCCCGTTATCTGTTTACAACGGCGTTTGCCTACGTAGTTTTTCGAATTTCGACAGAAAGGAAAAAAAAAGACGGTTGCTAAGCGCGAAGAAAAAAGCCCGGCGCCTACGGGAAATCTGACGGAATCGAGACACGTGCGTGCGCGCACACGTGTTCACGACCGAAACAAACGCGTGAATCCGATGGACGTGCACCAGCATTTCCAGATTTATCGACGCATTAGGGCTCGGCTAAAGCGGTGCCGCTTCGTTTCTTTCTGCGACAAATCGATTAAAACAGCGACAACGTAACTCGGCTTTTGTTCCATGCTTGTCGTCGAGTTATCGTGATACGCTCTTGTCTTTTGTTTACACCCCCGGGAATACTACACGTTGGTTTCCTGCACTAGAAACGAGAATCGATTTCTCCATTAAACGACGTCCCTGGCGTACAGAGGCGGCGTATTAGACTGTAATTTGTATTTGTTTAGTAAATAATTCTCGTTCCCTACGTAGAAACCAAAAACGGGAATGTACGCGATCCTGTTCGCGAAACCTTTGAAAACCAAGATATGTACGTAGTACGTACATGTTATAATAGAAATGGACGCTTTCAGAAGTCAATGAAAACGGATTTCGAGCTGTGTTTCCAGAATGGAAATAATTTGTCCTTGGACAAAGAGCTAGTTAGAGGCTATGCCCTTGAAAATGTACGAGCTAGGAAGCGAGAACTCCCTCCGGTATTAACAAATGTTTCCTATTAAACGAAACCGCACACACCGGCTGGAATAATTAGCAGCGGCGGACTATACGATTCCATATGGGCTATCGCTCTGGGAGTTTGAACGATTCATTCGCGAGAGAGAGTCGTATATAACTCGGTCATCGAAGAGGGGGATAGTAGTGGCGGATACGTCGCTCTAAGGGTGCTGGAAAAGCCTCGGGCCTCGTGAATCATGGTGGCCACGCGAAAACACCATAAAAATAATACAGCTATGTCACGATAGGGCAAGCGTGACTCATCCTCCCGCACGAGTCGTTAGATCTTACTTCCGAAGATTCGATCGAGTCAACCATGGGGTCCTCCTCGTGGAGACGATGAAAGGGTGGTCCGCGATTAGGGTGCGCCCCAACTGTCTCGACGCTGTGTCGAGACGCGTAACAGGCATAACGACAGACTATCTTCCGTGATTCGGCATCGATCACATCCTACACGACGGCTATATCCCGGATGTACCGTGGAACCTAATATTTTAAGGGGTTTTACGAATTCTCACCATCGAACGTTGGAAAACGCCGACACCGGTCCCAACGTCGTTCGACGTAGCAAATCTACACCGATGCAATGAGAATCTAGGCGGGATATTGTTACGGGGATAATGCGATTCGGCGGAAAGCTACAGGAATGGTTATACATAAATATTAATGGACAGAAAGCGAGCCGCGTGACGTTCCGTAATGCCGCATTCAGATTGATATCGACCGCTTTCGATTCTCGTTAGTCATCGTGGTTTGTTCCGTGTAGTGTGCTTTCCAGACACCACCGTAACACGTAAATGTACGTTTCAATGAGTCACTGATACGTGGAACTGTTTACCTTGAAACGGACACGTGCCGGAGCTGACCAACAACGGTGTTTCATACGATTCGCGTCTGTTAAAAGTATCGCGTGATCTCGTCTCAGGATCCAGTCGAATCGAGCGCAAAACCGGGCTAGCGACAGTTGCAAAATGCAAGCACGAAATGTATACTGATTTTCGAAATCGAAGAGGTCGATCAAAATTAGCTTGAAGGCTGGTAAACGCGCGTCCGAGGACACGCACGAGACCAAGGCGTCCGATATCTTAATTCTCAACGACTCGAGACAAGACGTTCCACCGGAAATATCATATTCCTGACCCGCATACGATCTACTTATCTCTCGTAGAAAATCAACGATTCCCGTCGATTACGCGTCCCTATAAAGCCAATGGTTAGAGACGATTAAAGGTGGCTGTAGTTGATTAAAATATATAGAAGATCGCATTGTTGCATTCAGCTAGACGACGGTGGAAACGTGTTGTGACACTCGGCTGATAGAAAGTAGGATTTATCTAAACGGCTATTTAAGCCGTGGCATGCGTATCCTGTATGCGTGTGACGAACGTAAACGGCTTTAGTGATAATTTCGTTCGACTCGATCGAGACGATAGACGCGTAAGAGAGCAGTGGCTCGTTCAAGGACCACCTACGGGCTCTCATAAATTTTCGCGCCAATTTTCGACAATTACGTCTCTTCTATAACTCTGTTATTTGTGGTACGCGAGTGCCGAGCCTGACGTACTTTATCCACACGAGGGATACGTTAGATATCGATCTGGCTTTTCTCAACCGCACTCGTTCTCGCCGAAATCGAGATACGCGATCGAAGGGAAAGGGAGCCGGTTAATGTGCTCTGCACACACAGCCATTTACTCGTATTCGACGCTGGATGACGAAGGGTCTGGTTTAATGGCAGTTACGACGAACGCGTTCGTCCAACACATACGTAGCTGGAAAATTTTGCTCGAAATACGAATCGAATCGGACACGCGACTCGAAACCTCGTCACCGGACTCGTGAGATAAGAAGCACGTGACTCGACCTTTTTACACATTGCTGTATCGAAGAGATCGCTTTTGGAACGCCGCACCGTGCCGTTGCTAATTGAATCGCGCCCACCCAGTGAATCGAATCGAATCGAATTACGAACGAGCCGCCTCCTATGTCTATTAGCAGCGTATAAAAGGCAGCTGTTCGTGCGGCGCGACGACACTCGAAATGAGTGATAAAAAAAAGGGAAATAGCAACAAAGTGGTGGAATTGTTTAGTTTAGAGAGGCAAAAGCGGAGCTTGGGTAAAGAATAAATACAGACTGGCCAGCAAAAGTTTCGAGTGGCCGGCAGAGCACTCGAGCATACAGCGACCGCGTTCAATTGTACCTAACCGAGTGGATAAAGTTTGACGAGATTCTCGCTGGCAAATAAACGCGACCATGCTACTAGGATTCGACGTTCGAGCGACCAATCGAATCGACGTACGATCTCCAACAGATTTTACACCCAGCTTGAGGAAACGAGCCTATTCCTCTGCCGTTTTGTCCGCTTTCTTGCTCACGACAACGATCTCAAAGTTCGGTCCGTGTTTTTGCGAGCAATCCGCGGTCCTCAATTCCCAATTCGTACATTCACGTGGGTGCGTGTGGTCGACCTCGGTGAAAAAGAGAGGGTGTAGGTATCCGACGCGAGGGAAACGCGAGGATTCCGAAAATAGATTCGCTGCGAACCGTGCGGCGACATTAGAAACACCCTGCGTATAATGCCTCTCTCTACCCGGCTACAGTAACGGCTTGGCCTCTCTCATCCACGGCCCTGGCGCTTTCATTATGAAAAGAAAGCCGAACGTAAATACACGTGGACACAAAGGTGCCACCTACGCATCGATTTTGTAAATTACAAACACCGTTCGTTCGACCTTCGCGTTTAATTCGTTCGTTAAACGCGTGTTTCTTGAACTCCGCGGCTAGAGAAGACACGGTTCTCCATCGGTGTTTGTTTTCTCATCCGACCCATACCGGGACGCAAGTATGTGTTTTCACAGAATCAATAAACGAAACGGAAAGAAGGTAGCAAGAAAAATTAATAGAAACGACGAATGGATCGGGTGGACGAGCCGGATCGTTCGAGCAATCCATCAAACCGAACGCGCATCCATTCGTGCGACGAGTTTATCCCTTCAGCGGGCATTCCTGACCCTTCGGTTCGGCCGACGACTCCACCCTCGATGAACACGCTGCAGCATATCCAGCCCCCTACGCTCGCGTAATCGTCTGCACGATGATACGCCAGAAATTCACCCCGCGTTTATTCCACCGAGGCAAACTTGGTCTCGTCCCTTTCCAGTCCATGTCAACAAGTCAGAGAGAGAGAAAGAGAGAGAGAGAGAGAGAGAGAGAGGGGGAGAGGAAAAGAGAAAGAGAGACACGCGGCGAAGCGGAACGCATGCGTTTCCAACCTTTCTACCCTACGCATGTAAGAAAATGTATACGTACTTTGCCTCGCGGTTCTGTGTACCGCGTGTATTTGCGCAAAGACAGATATTTATCGTGAAATAGCTAACCTTGAAATAAATCTTTAGCAATCGGTTACTACTCGCACTGGCCGATGAAAACGAAGCAAATAACGCAAACGCATGATTCCGTACAACGAGGTTCCGTAACTATCGTGGAAATCTTGTTGGACGATTCTCGAATGTAACGAACCCGCGATTATTAACGATGCAAAAAGCGTGAAAACGGTAGGGTTACGGCTACGGAGAAAACGGGGTTTTCAGCTGGCGCAAACGAACGGCACCGAGTGGATTTTGCGCGCGTCATTAGCACAAATGCGTCGCGGTGCATCTTGGTGCAACGTGGTTCACGCGCGTTAAGATGCGTGTGCATTAGAAAAGCGGAGTGGGCCGTGGCTAAACGAGCGCGTGTGCGTGCTGAACTGCGTGTCCTCGGGGCCGGGTTAAATGGACGTGTGCCGCACGAGGAGGGTGCACGAGTGGGGGTAACTACACGCGTGTCGTCGGTTTTGGTTTTAGTTCCGTGGCAGTCGCTGCCGACGACGACGATCTCAAACGGTTGGCGAGCCCCGCTGCTGGCTTCTTCTTTCGTTTCCACCGGCGAACACGCGCGCTACGCGTATATTCTTTTTCTTCTCGTTCCGTTTGCCGATCTTTTGTATCGTTCGTTTTGTCTCGACGGTATTCGCGTTCCGCCAGATTCGCATACCTCTCGTCGACGCGCGTTATCTCCACGTAGCTTGGCTCCACGCTATAGACAACAACATACAAGTGCATGCGACAATTCATTGACATTCTCCGCGAGATACGGTTAACGTATCGAACGTACGACTATTACTCCGCTATTCGACTTTATCTGCAGCGCGTTGTTATTATTCCACGACAGCGGAGAGCAATAATAATCGAAGCGAGTTCAACCGCCTCAGACGCCAGCTGTATCGAGGCACGCTTCACACAGGAGCACGAAATGCAACGAGAAGAATAAAATACGAATCGAGCCACCTGATCGTGGGTCTAATTTAAAACCGCGCAACGCGGGAAAAAGTGGTAGCCGCCCAAGAATAACGAGCGTGAAACTCGAAGGAAGGAAGAGAGGCATCAGGAAGAAAAAGGAGAGTTGCGGGCTGTTTCGCAGTCGACATCAAAGTTGAAATCTTGCGGGGGCGTTGCGGAAGGACGCAGGAAGAGCTCGGCGCGGAGAATCGAGAGGCTAAAACGCGCGACGAACGACACTCGCATCGAGCTGACGACAAAAAATTTGACAAAGCGAAAGGAATTTAAAGGATAGGAGCGTAGGAGAAAGGGACGATTCGTCCGAAAAGGGACAAAGAGGGAGCCGAGTGTCGGTCAAATGCGAAAAAACGTCGGCTCGTTTTGTTAATCAAAAGATTTCGGTTCGGCACGACGACGTGTTCCGACTAATAACGAGCACGTGTGACCACAGCGCCTTGCGTCGATCGGAAAAAGGACCAACCGAGGAGAGAGAAGGGGCGTAGCACGAAAGGAAGTTCGTAGAAAAGGATCTTCGCGCGACGACTTCGACCATTGCAGCTTCTTCCGCCGCGTCTTTCTTTCAAACAATCAATTCGAGATTGTCCCTTCGAGAGATTCGAAACATTCCGATAAGACGCGACGACGATTCCACGAACGATCGGAATTTTTGTGACACAGTTGCTTATTAAACGGATTGCTTCTTTGATATGACGACAAATCGATCGTCGATAGATCGATTATCGCGACGACCGAATGCTGTCGAGAATGTATTCCGTGCCGTCGGTTCGGTTCCGATCGATCGAGAGAACAGTGACGTCGTGTAATCGCGGCTCGAATTATCGCGTGAGAGATCGTCGTTGATTCAGCTACCGACGATACACGGAAACAATTGGATCGCGCGCAATCGGATGTCTCGAGAGGTGTTGACCGGACGTGGCTGGTGGGTCGCGCGTCAACTCGAACACCTGATTCTCGGTTACCGGTTCGAGATGCGGCGCACGTCCGGACACGTGTTTCTGACAAGTTTGCTGATACTGCTTCGAGCACGTCGGGCAGACGCAGCTACCGAGAATTCGCCCGAATTCTCGAACAAAGGTACGTTGCATCTTTCCGGATGCTCACTTTCATATTACAAACAAACGGGCATGTTACTAAGTGCTTCGTCTTGAAACGCGAGGCGACTCCGTTTCCATTTGCATTCACCGTGTTAACGCGTTTCACAATAGGAATATTTCTAACGAACGAACGAATTAACGTTTTGCGAGGTTCCCGTATATGTATACGACTGCTTTGATTCAAATTTGCTCGAACTGCAGGGTAATAGATCGACAGAAAAGCGGTATTACCGCTAAGCGGTTCCAGACTTATTTTGAACCGAACGAGCGCTCTGACCTCGACACGATTTTAAATAAGTTAAAAGTTTGGTCACTTCAGCCTATCGGGAACAACCGGAAGAATTCGAATAAACTCGTACGCACGCGGCACAACCATCAAATTTTTGGCATATTTTCCACTCTCGATACACTCGCTTCGAAATAAAATGAGCAACGTCATCGACGTTGCTCGCTGTTTTCTTTCCCCTTGGCAGGTATTTTGTCCACCTTCGATCGCCCAATGGCTTCCTCTCGTATAGGTACGTTCAAGTATAGAAAAAGAAGAACCACGTCTGCGAACTATACAAAATTTCAAATTACGTTCTTAAGCAAAACTCGTTGTATATTCGAGGCAGCGTTAGACGATATAGCAACCCGATAGAAATAGGCCATCTCCCCTACGATGATACTGAACTTCTCTATTGCTTTAATTTACGAAGACGGTTGAGGCTGTCAGAGGTATCATCAGCGGAAATTCGAAAAACGCGATATACCTTGAAAGAGAAGAAACGAAAAGGGAAGAGAGAACAGGGGCAACGTTTCGTCATCGATGCTTCGATCGGAAAGTAAGAAGCGGGTCCCGGTGAACTTACCGGCGGATATTTTGGGCAAACAGCACGCTTGCTACCAAAGCAAAAGAATTTGCGCGATTTATTTTTGGCACCGTAAAAAGGCGCCGCTTCATTTTGATCCCTCGCTTCATCCGTCACGGAGCTTCACAGCTCTTCGTAGCGCCGCGGCTAACTTCCGAAATTTATGAAAAGAGCGGAACGCGATGGTGAATCGCGAAAGATCAGGATGCATCGAGGAACACGCGAACATCGAGCGGTATTAGAGTGCCTCGTGCAAGAAGGAATGCGTCCTCGCGAGCGTCGTTTATAGCTTTTAACCGAGCACAGACGGGACAGACTCGGACGACCAGGGAGGACTCAAAGTTCGAAGGAATTCGGGGAGGACCTTCCGACGTGTTTCAAATTCCGGCCTGGCTTAAGATATATAGGTATTGTCCTTGCGGCGAATAACAAATCCTTCGATGATTTCTTCGTTCGAATGAAAATATTTGCGGAAGAAAACGTAAATGAAAGACCTGCCTCTTCGGTGATCCATCATCGCCCCTGTAGGTATCGCGGCGATCTTTACATGTTTGTTTTACGAGCCGCCGCAAAAGCAACGCTTTCCGCGAAACGAAAGCACATCGAGCTTCCGAGCCGCTCTTCGCGCGCCGCTTCGCTTCTCCATCTTTTCTTTTCGTCTCGCTAATTGCGGGACAAATTTTACCATGACGCGCGATCGTTCGAACAACGAGGCTGTAAATTCGAGACACGATTCACTCCGCGCGAACGTACGCCGAGTTCAAAGAATTTAACGAAGCAGAAGGGAATCGGTTGCGCGTCGAAATTTTCAGAGCGCCGTGGAAAGCCTTTAACGCAGGGCCAAGTTTGAATAACAAAACGGATGAGCCGGAGAGGCGCGGAGCTTGTAGCGCCAATGAAATTACCATACAAAGTGATCAAACGGGCAGACTTTTACGTCTATGGCAACCCTCGGACGCATTACAAAAGAGTGCCGACACAGGACCACCAACCACCAAAAAATCGACTGGAAAACCGGTACAAGTTTAATCTTACGCATATTCGTGCATTGCCGCAGGTACAAATCGACCCGGCGAACGCTGGGAGGAGTCGGTTAAATAATTACGGTGCCGTCAATGAAATATCTTGATTTCGCCATCGGAAGACCTCCAACGCGGCCTTTTAACGTCTCACAAACCGGACCCGCCTCCGTACCTGTCATTTTTCAAAGGTTACGACCTATAAGCAGAAACCTGGCGTCGTTCATATCTCATGCGTGTAATCGATTTTAGACCTTCGCCGACCCCCAAACTCGCAGAAATATCTTTCCTCCTTTCGATGGTTATTTCGCAGACGCAATCGTAGAGTCGCACGTCTACGTATATAAGAAGAGAACTTTGATTTTCAATAAGCACGGAATAGCGGTGTTAGGGTGTCGTCTTTTCCAAAGTACCGAAATATCCATCGGATCGAAGCGCAACGTACGCGGTGACAGTTGGAATTTTATTGGGCAATCGAACTTCTTCTGGGCAGGATAGCAACAGGTGTTGGGGCAAGAGGATGCGGAATTATGCGAGAATGAAATTGACTAAAGCGTGACCGAGCGGGGTAGATTAGAAAGAGATAACGCGCACGAGTGTGACACGAATGTAATAAAAGGCTACATTCGGCGTTTTGCGTGTGAGCGATGAGAAACCGATCGAACTAGAGACCAGCGGCGAAGATATAGCCAGGCTATGAACGAAAACGCCCGACAAACGATGGAATGCCATCGATCTATTCCGCCGCGACCGCCACGAGTACCGACCGCGGCGGACAAGACTCGAATACGTTGTACGAGCGGGACAAAAGGCAGGAAATTGCACGGTATCGCGTAGCGAGCCCGCACGAGCAACGGATCGGAGGGCCGCGGATAGACGCCGATAAAAACTCGTAAATTAATTCCATGTTGCGCAGAGGTCCCCGACGCCATGGAGCCTCGTGCCAACCTCGCTTAGTCATGACTCCGCGTTACTCCACTCGTCGTGTTCGTCGCTCGTAGATTACTGTAATGGCCGCCTCGAGATGCTCGCCGGTTCGATTCGCGAAAGATGGACATCGAATCGGGTAAAAAAGAAGAAACACGCGAAAGAAAGAAATCTGAGGAAGGGACACGAAAATAGACAAGCCGGCGGAAGCGCGCTTTCCTAACGAGCGTGATACAAAAATAACAGGGCTACCCCTCGGCCGAGCATTATTTACATAACAGTACACTTTAACGTACAGATTTTTTCTTCGAATCGTTACCAATTTCCGTTGGATATCGGAATTCTATTCCGAGATGCAACGATGCGCGAGCGGAAAACGATTGTTTGGAAAAGAACCACAGGCACACGGCTCTCCGACCAAAATTAGGGATATACATCGCGTCGATGTTTGAAAATCTTGATTACAAACGCTCCATTCGGACGATAGTAGTAGCCTTGGAAGCTCTCTGAACGCCGTAGTTCCGCGAAACGCGATCTGTTAGCTCGTCTCTGATTTCGATCTATGGAATATCGACGTCGGTCGATCGAAATAACACGTCAAATTACGTAATAGCGAGACCGCGTTTGCGTGTCGCCGGTTTACGAACAGATTGAAGCCTGGCCGAGCGCAACGCGGCGACGAAACGCTCTGTCGAGAAGACAAACTAGGTTCGGTCGTTCGCCTTTCAGCATCGTGTTACGCCGTGCGAACACGAAAAACCTACACAGCATGGAAAATGGAAAGCGTCGACGAGCGAAAGAAGAGAATGGTGGCCGCGCGCAAGCGAGCCCCTCCAGTCAGCCCTCTTGATCTTTCCTTTGAAACGTCAACGCGATTCATCTATCTGGATATCACGAGCATCCCGCAGGTTGTTCGATATCGGAGCGATGCATCATCGTCCGTAATTTTCTGCTTACATCGGTCGCGATTTAAACTTAGAATCGTTGCGACGTTACCAAGTTTCACCCATGGAGAAAATAGAAACGATATAACACGAACGCGCACGTGCGTATATGAGAACCAGTGTTAATGTACATCGCGGTATGCCATTGATAACTCGGTCGTTCTCTCTTGGCACTCGCTATCTCTAGTTCGCGCTGGGCTCGATTTTCCATCGTCGACTATCGAGAAACCTTGTCGCGTTCTCGGCGGATAATTGCGAGATTAAGAAAGTGGAGCATCGGCACGACGCGCTTACTTATGAAATTGCCTGTAACTACGGCATCGGCTTGTAAGATTTACCGGCGTGTCTCTTATTCGAACTCGACTCGGTTAAATCCTATTTTAATCGAAACGCGAGTGCGTGCGCCAGCGTATGGCTCGTTTCCTAGAATAGGCAAAAACGACGAGTTCGTAGCGTAATGAGCACAATAGCGAGCCAAAAAGGATCGCATTGTCATAGAGTTTTGCTGGTATTGTGTTGGTGGTGTGCCGTGGCCTGGTACGCGACGAAGCGTGCGCGACGACAGTTCGGCTGCCAGGGAATCGCTTCATTAGCGCCACTTTCTTCGTCGCTTCGCGTCACCCTTAACGAACGACCGAGCAGAGGATACGACGAAAAGGGGTGGTCCCGGCCTCTTTTCGTTACCCCGTGAATCTCCCTCGAAAACTAACATCTTAGTAACGATGCTTATATATTCTTTCCTGCGTTTCTTTTTAAGGGTCTACTACGACTCACGCTCTTACAGCGCCGCTCAGATTGGTGTGGGGCAGCGAGGGCAAAGACGTCGAATTACCATGCGACATCACTCCACCGACACCGACCGACTCCGTGAACATGGTGCTTTGGTTCAAAGACACCGCTGGGATACCTCTTTACAGGTAACGTTCTCCCGCCATTCCATTCCTTTCCTTCTATCTCGTCCGGACAAAGGACAAAGCTAGCTGTTGTATCCTAATCCCGTGTATGTTATTTGGCGTAACACGATGGACCGAATTTACAAATCCATTTTTTTCTTTTCTCTTCTCTGCTTTGGTCGCGCAAAATGTACGATAAAAGAATGATAGCCGAACAGAGTAAAGATAAACGACAGCCATCGATTCACCGTGACTTTATTTTACCGGATATACGCGTTCCTTTGACATCCGTTTCGCCAACTTGCCGTTAACGCGAAATCCATCAGGAAGGAAGAAGCTCGAGCACGAGTCGCGTGGTCGCTTGTCGACCACGCTTAATATTCCTAGATGCCATTGTTCTGACATCGTATCTCGAAATATCTCAAGCCAAGCATCCGAAATAGGGTTCCTCTGTACCGTCTTGCTCTATTATGCAGTCGGGACTCTGCCGTCGTTCTTGGAAATAAGCCGCGATCCTTATCACCACTATCTTATTCGTCGACTCTCAACAGCCAACGACCAGTTTAATCAAAATGATCGCGCATACTCCACGAGTCGCGATTGACCGTTCGACCGAAAGTAGGATTGAGGTAGATCGCGTAACGTAAATAAACCAAAAGACCGTCGAGGATGGTTGGCATCGACCGTTGGAATTTCTTAATACCAACGAACTTTCAGAAATAGAGTGGTGGATCGTCATTTCGTGCTGACAAATACACGTAAACAGTGTATTCCGGATGGTTTATTTATGAACGGGAGTTGTAAGTTTGTCCGTAAAATGGAACGGTCTGTTTCAGTGTCGGCGAGCCATTAATCGCGAACCGGGCATCGTTGTACGAGCGCGAGATTACGGCATAAAGAATTTTCCTGGAAAAGGGCAAACGCGTGGATTCGAAGAGAAAAGAAAATCCCTTTTGCGGCTGGGTCTGTTCCGCGTGAAAGAGCGATCGTAAAAAAATACGCCGGAAAGGAGGGACGTCGAGCGAGACGAACGCAAAGCAGGTGGCTTTGAGATTTTACGAGTTCGGTTATTCGTACCAATGGTCTGTGCCCTTCGACACAGTTTTTTTTTCCTTCGGCTCCCCACGAGGCGCGTAGCAGGCAACCGTCAAGAAGAAACGAAAATCCGAGGGAAGAAGAGCGCGGGAAAGAAGTTGGTACAGTTACGAAATAGTTGGAGAAGAGCGAGACGTTTACAACCGGCGTCACAATTTGCAGCAAATCGACTGCGAATTGATTCTTTTTCCGTCGTGTTGCCGCGGAGATTTCCTCCTCGACATTGCGTAACGGTCAACCGTTCGCGGTGAATCTAAATTCGCTGACTACGTGCTTGCCAACTATCCTTTTTTTCTCCGTAAATAGATGCGCGTGCTAGAGTTAGTCACTAAAATTGGCCAAGGGGGGTCCACGGTCCGGTGTTTACCACCTCCTTTTACACCCGGAAACGTCAACTCGCCCGATCGTTGACTCGTCGATTGTCGAGCCAAGAATTTCGACCTGCTGATCGGCAGAATGCTCCGGGTAACCGGGTAACCTCGCTACTTTGATCTTGATGCCGCTGCGAAAGGAAACAAATTGTGTTCGACGATCGAAAAACGTTGCTCGTCTTTCTGCGCAGCCTGGACGCAAGAGGCAAAGATCTCGCCTCCGCCGTTCATTGGGCGGTCAGCGATGATCTCGGCAAGAGGACCTACTTTCAGATCGGTGATGGCCATCGAGCTAAGCTCAAAGTTACCAAGGTCACATTCAAGGACCAAGGAATCTTCAGATGTAGGGTAGATTTTATCAATTCCCCGACGAGAAACTTTCGGGTGAATCTCACGCTCGTCGGTGAGTATCGTCCAAAGGGTAGAACGTTTGCCGTTCGATCGTAACAGGCGTAACGAGTTCGCGTTTTTCTCCTCTTTCCAGAAGAACCATCCAGACCTGTGATATACGATGCTCAGGGGCGAGAGGTGACAAGAGTGGCTGGACCCTTCTTGGAAGGTTACAATCTCGACTTGACCTGTCAGGTGTCTGGGGGTAAACACTTGTACTTTTTTCCAACGATCCAAGTTCTTGCACAGTTGCCCTAATCGTGTTATTATTTATCTTAGGAAGACCGAAGCCTACGGTAGTATGGTGGAAGGACGGTAAGATACTGGACTTCGTCGTTGACACAATTTCTATTGGTTCCCCGAGCAAATTCACGGTGAACCGTCTTTTCATCAACGAGGTGACGAGATCGTTGTGGGGCACGAAGCTCGAATGCAGAGCTCAGTCGGAGCAGATGACCTCTCCGATCGTTCGCGAAGTGCCTCTAGATATTTACCGTGAGTATCGCGTAGTGTTTTCTCGTCGACTGGCTTTGACAACGACGAAACAAACGACGCGGTTCAGAAAGGGCAATCGCGAGTGGCGCGCGAGCCTAACATCTGGCAAGAATAAAATAGAACGAATAAGCGCGCTCCACAAGGTCGCATCTTCGAATCTTAACGCGTGCTAAAAGCGATCGCGGACGGCTTAAGCGACAAGTTAGTCCGATTTAGTTCCGTCCACGCGTTCTCCTCCTAGCGTTCGCCTTTTGCGTCCGCCCTGTCGATATCTTGCACGATCCAAGTCGTTCCGAGGAAAAAGCGTATCTACGAGCGCGCGCGGCTTCTAAATATTACGTAAGCCGCTCGTATTTCTCGCGAGGCGTTCAAATTTCTAGCCAGATCGAGGCTGTTCGATGCTCGAACCGCACCGCACGTCAACGGCTTCCTATGTTGCAACATAAGCGCCGGACATCCTGCGTGGCAAGAAATATCGCTCTTATTCATCCGAATGTCCTGCGGCTCGGCCGACGAACAAGAAAGAAATTTAAATATAGTTGGAGCTAGTGACCCGCGGCGGAAGCGAGATGAATTCCAACGATTTCGCGCGGGCCTCTTCTTAACTCCTTTGACGGTCGTATTTCGTGGAATTGTCGTTGAAAGTAAAAATACGCGGTTCGAGTGGCGAGCATGTGGCTCCCTCGACCCGTTATTTTCGCCACGGCTCGAACCAGCTATAGGACTCGTCCTCCTAGCAATTTTTTGTAGGCGGTCGCGGATCCTTGGAGAATCGCTGAAGCGATCGAGCGAGAAAAGGAACGCAGGCGAAGCAGGCGTTTTCTTCGCGGCATGCTATCTCGATCGAGTATACGCACGAACGAAATTCGTAATCGTCGATTCGTTTCGCAGTGAAGCCTGCGATCGTAAAGATCGTCCTGATCGACAGTCAAATCTACGCCGGGCGTCCGCTCGCGGCGCGCTGTGAAACCTGGGGAAGTTCTCCCGCTGCCAGGATCATCTGGAGGCTAGGAGGACAGACGATAGGCGATCCCAACGTGTCGACTACGCAGAGAAGCAATTCGACGATCAGCAAGCTGGCTCTGGTCCTTGGCAAAGACGACAATGGCAAGAGATTAACCTGCAGAGCCGAAAATCCCAGATTTCCCGGCGGAGTGCTCGAAGAAACTGAGATCTTGGACGTTGCCTGTAAGGTTTCCCTCCTTTTCCATCTTATCAAACGATACGTATATCTTCCCAAAATGACACACAGCTTCTGTGACTTTCGCGTTTAGACATACCGGTTGTTTCCATCGACCTAGCCACCGGTTACGTCCTGGATACTCTCAGAGAAGGGGACGATCTGAAGCTGGTGTGCGACGTGGAGAGTAACCCACCTCCGACCCGAATCATTTGGTACCACAAGGTAGGAAGAGCTTTTACGCGATTACTCGGTTCTAAGAGGGAGTACGAATCACGGGCCCTTTCAGGACGATCGATTGGAGCACGACGTGACCGGTGGAACGCTGATAGCCTCCAACACGTTAACGCTGAGGGTACTCACTCTGGCTCATGCAGGCGAGTATTCGTGCGAAGCGGTGAATTCCGTGGGAGAGGGTCGGAGTCCTCCGATTTTCGTTCAGATGAAATGTAAGTACATGTTTCGCGGCTGCTACTACTGCAATTTCGACTTTCTCAACGGAGATTGTTCTGCCGGATAGACGCGCCGAGATGCAGGGCAGGTTACGAGCGACACGAGGTCACGGCTGGTCGCCACGAAACGGTGTCGCTACGCTGCGAAGTCGACGCTGTTCCGAAAGACGCGGTGCGATTCTCTTGGACGTACAACGGAACGCGCGGTGACGTGTTGCCGATGCCAAACTCCAGAGCTCGGAATAACGGGCTCGTTAGCGTTCTCGAGTACACTCCTACCACCGACGCCGACTTTGGAACTCTGGCTTGCTGGGCGAGCAACAGCGTCGGCAGACAAAGGACCCCTTGTGTATTCAACATCGTGCCCGGAAGTACGTGTCCTTGGAAATTGATAACTAGAACAAATTCCACGAAAGCATGCCGACGAAACTTCGACGTTTTCGCGTGCTCTTCCGCTTTTTATTTGAAATCGTCTCGCGGTAAAGGGACGAAGCTTCCTTAAGAAGCCAAGTTCAACGTGTTTCGTCGATAGCGCCATTTCACGGCCGTTCGATTTGTCGACCAAGTTTTCGAATTATCTTTGACGACGAGTCACTGTTCCTCTGTAAAGTAACGAACGTTACGATTCGCAGAGCCACCGCAGCCACCGTTCGACTGTTCTCTGCACAATGAAACCACCTCGCTGCAAGTGAATTGCGTGCCCGGCGCCGATGGTGGTTCCCCGCAATACTTTTTGCTCGAAGTTCGAGGGATACCGAGAAACTCCGGGGTCGTTCAGATGAATCCGCCGACGCTCCACGCGCCTCAAAGCGACCAGGGAATGGTCGGAGACGTACCGGCGATATATCAAGAGAGAAATCCAAGGCCAAGCTTTCAGCTGCACGGTCTTGAACCCGGTTTCGATTACACGTTATACGTGTACGCTGTGAACGACAGAGGAAGGAGCGAGCCAGCGCTGTTGGAGCATATACGAGTGGCTGAAGTTATCGGCGGGAAGATCGAAAGAAACGGCTTGTTTCTGGAGGATCTGAAAAAGGCACTTCCCAAGGCTAGCTCGGAAAATATGATCATCGTGATCGCCTTGACAGGTACAGGTAATCGAATATAGGAAAATTTATACACTCACGTGTTTCACACGACACGCGTCCATGGACGAGTGAAAGCGAACGAGATTTTGGATCGAAGGTGCGGTGGCTTTGATCCTGATCGGTATCGGGGTGATCATCGGGTTGGCTATCTGCAGGAGAAGGACCGCGTCGCCGCTCAAAGACGGTCCGGACGATTTTACCACCCCCACCTACGTCTCTGCTCAAAGGATCGAGCCAAGGATCAGATACTCGGGCGACAGCAGACGTTCTCAAAGAACGAGCTTGTACATCGAGGAAAATCGGAACGGTAGACTTTTCTTCGACTCTCGAAAAGCATAAATTTCGCAAACGTTTTAACACGCGAATGCTCGAATCTTTGAAAATTATTTGAAACCATATAATTGCGATCCCAGTTGAGTTAATGTTCGCTTCTTTTTATATTTACAGAACCGGATCTTCTACAGAGAGTCGAGATCGATCTACACGATTAATCTTCCAAAGGCTGCTTTTTATTTTGTACAGTTAGAGGTAAAACGTCCATCCTTGTTTACTATACTTGTACGCTTTTCGCGACGCGCTGTGTATATATCGGTCGGGCACAAGTGCCTCTTTCCTTAGGATTTAGGATAGTAATTCGGTAAGGCATAAGAGAAGAAGAGAACAACACGATGCATCGTGAGTTTCCTCCGGTGATTTAACACTGTTTCCAGAATTCCTGTACCTGTTTTTTTTACAATCGTATTCGAGGAAGTATCTTTTAAAACGTCGGCTAGATGACGAACTTTAGAACGTTATTTATTGCATTTCTTGCTGTAATTTACGTGCCATATTTTTTTCTTTCTTTGTGCCTTTTTCTTTTTATTTTCTTCCATCCAGATGAACAAAAAATAAGAGTATTATAGGTAATTGCGCGACGGTACTCATCGACTCGTGTCTTTATGATAATCGATGCTTCAGCGGAAGCTTGTCGTTTCTCGTAGATGAGCGGAAAAACTTCGCGTTTACGACGAAACGATTTCGGCGTATCTTATCTTGAGATTTCGAAGAAACCTCAAAGATTATATCTCGAGATTTCGAAAAGATCGAAAACGTTTATCTAATTATGTAAATAGCGTACGAAAATGCTGGATTGTATTATTAGCGATTAAACGGCCAAATAAATTTTTACGTAATATCAGGCGTGTGTCTATTCGATGTATGTTCTCCCCAACCATCATGCAGCGTACGTAGTTCAGAGCGGAACAAATAGTTTCTAGACCAAACGTAAAATGCCTCCGATACCGGATGTTTGGTGCTATCGATTGTTGGTAAAAAACGTGCGTTTAACCATCGACGCGATGCGATATCGCTGAAAAACATAACGCGTCCACTGTTTCGACAGCAGCTCCAATAAACAATTTTACGAAAGATCGTAATTTTGCTGGCGGTCGTAGCGTTCCAATTCGGACGAAAGATCATGATCGTGCGATTTCGCCGGAATAGATAACAGACGATGAGAATCAACAACATCCGACGCCCGTAAATTATACGATATTTCCGGTTATCCAGGATCGAGAAAGTGCGCTGATCGAAAACAAACTGTATTGTTTAGCGTGATACTTCAACTTCTGCGGTAAATACAGGGCCGTCCGTTTAGTTCAACGTTTTAGCATCGTGTTGGAGATCCTGCCGAAGGCGTTCGCGAACAACTGCAAGCAGGTGAACCGGCCAATCTAAACATCCCGTTATATGTATGTATACGATCACTTGGATTATTTGTTTAGTCCTTTCAGGGGATCGTTACTCTCTGAGCGAACATGATTTCCGCTTCCCAAGAGCAGGCTGTGGAAATCAAAAAATTATCTTACGCGATAATTCGTGCTAGAATACCGCGATACGGAAAGTTTGAAACGCGAAAATGTAATGGCAACTAATCGATTTAATCTTTGATCGAAACTAATCGGAGATTAGTAAACATCGCTCGTTAAACGGCTCGTTATAAAGCGTCGATTCGCTTTGACGAACTGCGCGACGATAAGTTTGATCGTGCGCTGTTTATTCGTTATTTACGAGTAATCTTGCATAAATATACGTCGCAATAATTATAACGGGAATTATACGTTGACGGGTATTTGGACGCGCACGTACATACGTCGCGTATGCAAACTAAGGAGAAGGACATAAAATTTACGATATAATATATAATGTACGCAAATACATTAGTCATACACGTTCGATTCCAATTATTACCTGGCAACAACACATAGATCGCACTTTGTATTACACATTACGAAACGTAATTGTAAACGCGTCGTTGATTTGTAGGTAAATGCGATGCATCGTTATCGTATTCGATGACAGGAACTCGTTCAACATCCGGAAAGGTGAAAAAACTTTGACGCGATGATTCTTCGATCCAACAGCTACTTTACATTCATTACCATCGTTGACGCGTTTCGGTGCCGGGGCGGACATGGACACGCTCCATTGGTCGAAACTTCATCAACGTCGCGATAATCGTATCGTCGATTGCGACAGATATTCTATTTTCACTGAATTAGTTGCCGCCGCGCGACAACCAATTGCAGGAAAAATTCAATTAGCATTACCAACGTTCGCAGTAATCGCTTTACAGATTGCCAGACGCGTTAAAGCGTGACCATCAACTTTTCCCTTTATCGCGTTTCATCGTATTCTGGAAAACTCGTGGGTTATCGATGACGAGAAGAAAAAATCGCTGCACAAATTCGAGTGAGTTGGATAGCATAACGATCTAGAAGTATAACTACCGTGTAAATCCGTTTCAAGTTGGTTCGCGTAACTTCAATCTCGTATGAAATATTCCGCGAAACGAGGGAAAACCTCGTAAGCAAGACTCGTTGCATCGCGTAATAAGTACGGGAATAATATGAAAACTAATAAAGTTAACTGACAGGAAAGGTGGAGGCTTTCGGGATTCGAGATGAATAGGCAGCGGGGCTCACTGGCGAGAAGATACATAGTTGTTAGGCGACAGCAAGCGTATCCAGTCACGAACGGACCGGGCAAAGTGTAAGCAAATGCGGCGTGCATTCGCCACTATAATGAAGATGCAAGCGGACCGGTAACGGTTGAATGCAGTTGCGTATTACAGAGGCGTACAGAGGCGGAGGAACCACCGTGTCGGACAGATAATTAGGTTATACTTTGTAGCGCGGCAAGCATGGTATTATCGTTATCGTCATGGGAAACGACGCTCGTAGAACGCCGCGGGGTATTCGTGTTATTTTCAACGAACCTGCCACCCCGTCATCGCTTATACCGGTTAAATCTCGCTCGTCCGCGGTAAATGCTCCCCGCGAGGTGAATAAATCCTTTAATTTGCGTCGGTGGCTTTCAACAATTCATAGATTTTTCAATTTTTCCATTTTCCTTGTTCTCACCCAACTTTCAGCCGTTCCTCCCGCCGCTTACCTCCGACCTTTCCAATTCCTATTGCGCGTAATTTCGCTGGCACGCGCAATTACCGTCGAGATATAATTTCGTTTCAAGAACGGCGCGCGTTACTTTCGTTCACCGAACTGTCCAAGAGTTAAAACGGTGCTTCGACCAGTCACGGAATGTTTGTAGAGTCGCAACGACATGGAAAGCGTGGTGGAAAATTTTAGCCCGAGTCTCGGCTAACGGCTGAAAAATTTGTTCGCGGAACGACGTTTCGCGGGACGGACCAAGAGCCAAGAACGAAACTCTTCAACGGGCCCGATATTTTGCCATTCGCGTTCCTAACTTTCCAGACTTGATTCTCTTGCGACCGTCCCCAAAGTTGAAGGAATTTAATCGACGTGAAATGACCGAAGCTGGGGCTGACGCCACGTATTCCAAGCATCGAATTATGTCTATTCCTCGCCAACTTTTCGCCGATCGTTCGCCGAAAACGTGCACGACAAAGAAAAAATAGACGGGAAATAATTTCTACGAAAGTCCTTGTTGGCGTAAAGAACGATTACCCGTACGAGCCACCGCCACTCGTCGTACAAATATATTGGGTTAGCAACTAAGTGATTGCGGATTTTGTCATTAGGTGGTAATGACAAAATCCGCAATCGCTTAGTTGCCAACCCAATATTAGCTTAAAGAAACTCTACGGTTTGCGTTACGCTGGACCACATAATTTTCAGGGGATTAGTTCGTTTAATCGAATCAGAATAGTTATAGTGTATTCGTTATATTCCACTAACCGATATCAACCATGTACCTAAAATAATTGCAGCCATTTACGGCAATATAGTCTTCGTTAAATAATTCATGGCTACCCCACGGATGATGAATATAATTTGTAGTGCTAAGAATAGTACAGACACAGTATGGAACATCCAATGAAATTACCTTTATCTCAATGTCCAATACTATTATATTTATGGCGCATAAATTATTATAAATCGTAGAGTTAGAAGCAATCCCACGACGAGAAATTGAAACGCGGTGGCGGCGACGGTGGCACAGTGGATTTCATTTAATTTTAGCGCGGAAGATTCGTTTGTACACAGCCGATGGTGCACCACCGTGTTTACCGTATCGATGCAACCGTGTTCGAGTTCGAGGACTTACTTTAATACCATTAAAACTTGACCGCATCCGTTCGAAATTATCGATAAAAGTTTCTAATGCTTTTCATAGCCTTGGATTACGCGCAAATTCGATAAGACTAAAGAATTGTACCGCGCACGAATCGCAAGGATAAAACGGGACTACCGATCTCGCCGATATTTATCGTTGATACAGACGGATCGAGAAAGAACGATCGACTCGAACGATTATTCGAACGTTACCTTCTAGCTTTTTGAGAAAGGTCGTACGTAATGAATATCCTCGTTAATTCATTTGCGTGTCGCAAAGCAGAAAATTTAATATGGAATAACGCATAATTTTAATTAACGTAACAGTAATTATAAAATGTAATTACACACGTAAATAGCATCGACCATTAAGTGCATTCGATATGCAGCGATTGAATCGATCCAGCTAATAATGGGAAAATTAAAGTTCGCGCAGGATATCGTTCCAGGTAGGATATCCGAGATAGATAGGTACTTTCCGTGCATGTTCGATAACTGAAATATCGGTATCATACCGCGTATCATACCGACGGTAAATGTTGTTCAATCGGAGAAACGAAAGGATGACGAAATTACACCTAATGCCGTTTCGTAATTTGTTCAGTGACCTAATTCCAAGCGACGGCCGCTCCAAGATTTAGTGCGATTTAATCCACCTGTTGGCGAAATAAATCCATCGGGACGATTCGATCCCGATCCCGTGTCATCGTCTCCAACTTTTTGAATTTCCTTCGGCGAGAAAAATCCGATCGACGGTAAATCTTCGAGCCTGACAATCACGACGGCTCGAGAACACACCCTCGTTTTTACTCCTCTCCGGAGGAGAATTGCTTTATCGCTACCGCGCTACGACGCGACGCGACGTCCCGACCTTCTCGCTTCGACGTCGTCTAATCTCTTTCTTTCCACGGTCTTCTATACAACTTCGATTCGATGTGGCACAACCGACTTCATCGATCCACGCGACAATCGAAACACCCTCTAACACGCTTTCTACCCGGCAAATCGACTGCTCGAATATCAGGATTCGATTCCAGTTCACACGATCATATGCATGAGCCACGATACTCTGAAACCCGAGGTACACGAGCTTCCACGCTGCGCGATGAAAAATACATTGGACAAAATAGGTTTATGGTACGGAGCTAGCTACCGCGTGCGCGTTATTAACGCTCATATACAATTTACAAGGGTGGAAAATTGATTTCATAACAGCGTCGGAAGACGATAGCGTACATCGCTCGGCATGGTGCCGTAGCTAATTGTTTTCCATAACGCGCGTGAAATATTCTCGTCAGAGTAAAATGATACGACGTAAAATCCGATTTCGTCTATCTCGCAGATGCGCTTTCTTCTCGAGTCCGTGACGTTCCCCACGGAATGGATGATCTGATAACGCGTAAACGTTTCCGATCGTTCCGTATCACGACGCCACACATCAACAACAACGAACAAAGAGCTAACGTGGTTTAATTATACGTGAAACCTTTCAGTTTGGAAGATGTAAAATGGCACGTCCGGTGATTCATCGATTCGATGTCTCAACTTTCTCCTCTGTCCTTCTGTCGGGCTCTCGAATCGTCGTGACTCTCGCAATGCGGGACGTAATTACGTTACGTTAATTAATCCAGCATCCTTCTCGCTCCGTATCTAGCTCTCTCTCTCTCTCTCTCTCGCTACTTTCGCCGTTTGCCAACGCCCCGAGCTCTTTTAATTCGAAAGGAACTCCCGATGAAACGGAAATGAGTTACCTCACTTCCGTTTGCAGAAGATTTCACGGTGAATTTGCGAATCCCTCGGCTCGCTGTGGACTAGACATTCAGCACGATTCACCACCACCACGTTCAATCTTCGTCGCTAAGATAGAAGGAGGGTTAGATTCAACCTCGACCCTTCGAAGCCTGCCCCGCCTTTCGATTCTCACTTTTTCTCCTTTGCAGCTTCTCTCCCGCCATGCAGATAGACTGCCCGGATCTGCTCATTCTTACGGATGAGCTGAAAACCACATCGAACGACAGAGATAGGTCAGCTTTGCATGTCCTTCTCTCTCTCACACACACACGCTTTCCCTCCCTTCTCTCATTTATACAAAATGTAGGGAGAACACGAATAGAGTGACGATCAACGGCAACAAGCTCTTCTTCTTCCTTTTCTCTTTCCTTCTGCCACCAAAGCACCCCGTTAGACAGAGCGAGCGATAGAATCTCTTTCGCTCTTGCGTTCTCTTTGCTGTCTCTTACGGGAACGTGCAGTACAGCTGTACATGTCCTATATCTGCCGCTAACCTAAATTTCAACAGTTGGGTGAAGTTTTCGCGGCACGCTTTGACTGTCGACCGTCGTCACCGTCGTAGGTTGCAAAAAGTTCAATTTTCAAGCGATCGATGTTCGTTTCCATCGCTTTAAGCTAGGAAACACGGTAAAATTCATACACGATCAGACAATTAATACTCGATGGAGTTTCCCAGCGAGATCGTTTCGCTTTTCCTGCCTGATCGCTTTTCAAGAGACCGCTTTGACGCGGTGGCGTTGCTTCGTTTTCTTTCGTCTTCGCGCGATACTCGTTGAAACGATTGCCGCTCGAAGCCGCCGAGCGCCGAAAGCTCGCTTTGTGATCTTTCCATTAAAATTTCGATTAAGGACGAGACCGAGAGCGGTAGTGTTGTATCGTGGCTCCGAGATTTCAGGCTCCGGTATCGATAGCGCCCAGCAGCATCGACCACGAAATACATTCTTTCTCGCGATATTTAAATCGCGTGTAAATCATTCTCGTGCGCTATACACGTGTACGTGGTACACACCAAAGACCTGAGGTGATATTGGCTGCAGCGCGTTAAATAATCACTCGGTGTTTAGGTCAACAATATATTTTTTAACAAGTTGATCGCGTCGCGTATCGCTCTCGGTTTCGCTGGTCAATCTCGCTGCGTGGTTACGACTCCATTTTATCGCTTCCTGGTTCGAACTTAACTGTCGATCGGATTCGATTCTTTTCTTTTTGTCGCCTCTCAATATTCCCACTATCCACGCGTTTGTTAGGCATCCGCGACCGTTGCCACGCACGTCTTCTTCCCGAACATTCGGCGAAAGGAGCGTTGGGATATTGATGGCTCATTAGGCACTTCGTTTTGGCGATATACATCGTTGCCGAGTGCCGCCACAGACCCAAATAAGGCGCACTTCTTTCCAGTTACCCGCCGGTAAACTGCACTCTTGACAATCGCTACTCCGCGTCTTCCTCCAACTTAAACTCGGCAGGAGAATACTAGTAGCGTGTTCCCGTGGGAATCGTGACGCGAGATGAGAGACGTTTTAGCGACGTAGGGAACGGAACAACTTAAAGTAGACGGAACAAGTTTTCGCGACAGCAGAAGGAGACACGCGTTGGTTTCGCACGCGATAATTTGCCAGCCGGTCGAAGGAAAAACCATGCTGCTCCTCGTCTACGACGAGCAAAGTTTCGATCGATGGTTGCCGCGCGTTCGTTTTTTCACCTTGATGAGAAGAATGCGAACCGGTGAAAATGTCGCGCGAAACGAACGTCGCAAAAAATATCCTCCAAGCAGCAAACCCTGGATGTTGGTAAAATTTCGTCGACGGGGAAAATTTCTAAAATTTTCGACCACGGAAATCACGAAGCACGTTGGAACGTTCGCGTGTTTTTCACCGCGGAGACGCGATTCTCGACGGGGGATTAAAATATATCGCTGTCGATAGTTCGAATGATTTTCTATGAAAAGGTCGGGAAAGGGGTGAGTGAAAAAATTGATTGGCAGCGACAAATCGTTAAACGAAAAAAGCAAATACGGTAAATACAGTACATTCCCGTAAAACACGCGAAAAGCAACGGTTGCTTCGGACAATACAGCGACGATCAGTTATTTCCGATCGAGCGAATAACATTCATAGATATTGTAAAGAGTAACGGCACGGCGATCGTTATCGGTGTGCACGTCACCGCAACCGCGAAACGCGTGCTCGTGAAAATGAAAAACTTGGGATAAAGGTGTCTTTATGAGGCATTACAAAGCAGAAAGGGGATGCGACTCGTTCTGTCTTGAATTACGACGCGTACCACCACCGTCATAGTTTCGAACGAGAGCGCAGGTCGTAAAATATTTAGAGAAACAGTCGGGTTTCTGCGTTGTTCGAATTGGAAACCGACTTGGAACGTACGAGCTGCTTCCGTAAAAAAGTTACGACTAGGTTGGGGTTAGGTTGCGTGGATCGCTGGGCTAACTTTTGGTAGAAAAATTTTCCAGCGATTCGACGATCGCGACGTAAATCGTCGACTTATCGACGAGAAAAAGAGAAAAGCGAGGATAATCGATACGATCTTGTTCGTCGGCCGCTGTTCTTCTACGCTCTGCACCGAGTAAATATTTGAGGGAACCTCGTTCGATTCGGATTCAATTTGAATGGTCCTCATCGCGTGGCTCGGTTTCTTTTAGCAGCGTGAAATATGATCGAGGGAACTAGCGGGAAACGTTCGGGAAACTCCAATCTTCGAAAAGGAAACTAGTTATACCGAACGGACACGGTTTTCAACTTTGGCCACCGCGTGGTCGATACTCGGGGGACAGAGAAGTCGAAATAGGTAGACTGATTTCAAATTCCACTTCCATCAGGTCGCGACTAGCCGCAAACGCGAATGCGAGTGTAATTCCAAGTTTTCTGAGAAATAGAGAGGTGAGGCAGGAAGGGTGGTGAAGCGACAGCTGCTTTCACATTCATTTCGCGGTGAGGGAGCAGACCGATGCCGAGAGAATCCGAGAACGATCGAACCTACTACGAACGAGACCTGATCATCCTAATGGAAATTGCTACCGAGCCGTATTTCGCCTGACGTTTTCGGCCCGGGGTCAGTTTTAAATTTCACTTTTGTCACCGAGCAACGCGAACAGAAACGGACACAGCCGCAAGAAATTCAATCTCGCCGCTTTACGCCGCGCCACCGCGTCATACCGGCTAAAAGCATCCACTTCGTGTAGCGACAGTTTGTTTTACGGACACGAGCCACCCCTGCTCCAACCGTTCGCTGTCCGGTTTATCCTACGCCCCTTCCATCCAACGCCTTCCCGTTTTTCCTTCGCCCATTAGCCAGTTTCGCCCGTTTCTTACCCACCCGCCTTTTCCCCTCGCGTATCTTTCCACCAACATCGGCGACGCTAAATGCAACGATACATCGTTGAATATTTTTTGGCAATGAATGGAAACGTAGCGCGACGACCAGCGAAAAGCACCGCGCGGTATCGCACCGCCCTTTTCGCTAATTAGAGTAACGCCATTTTCCGTTAATCAAACATTTCGTGCGTGTTTACTTTCAACCGTTTTTACGACTAAATGCATCCATGTAATTACGGTAAAACCGGGCGAATTGGCTTCTTTGTTGAGCAACGATGCGTCAACGGAACCGGTCGGCGTTGAGAGAAATTCAACTTCTAAGAGGGTTTGCCTCCCAAGTTGGGTCCCGCGGGAGAGAGGAGGGGTGGGGGGGGGGTTGCTCGACCGAACGCGAACAAGATGCGACATTAATTTCTAGCACGATACTGAAGCTCGTGTGTGTTGGGCGCTTTATCTAGCTGCGATACAGGCAATTGTTTAACACCGGAAAGTTGTTCGGTGTTCTCGAGTCGAGTCACGCGCGGTCCGCGCGAAATCCCGGGGCAAAATGCGCAATTTAATTAATCGTACGCTCACACTCGGATTCGCGCCGACTTCGCCGCAAAACGACCACGCTCTGTATCGCCTCGCAATAATGTTTTTATTCGCGCGCGCGCTCCATCCGCGTTGTTCTTACGGCCATGCCATCGATCGTAAACGACGCACCCTTTCTTTGCAAAAGTTGCCGCGAGTCTGGCTGTGAAAATTCGACGCGCCCAACGGGACGAGTTATTAGTTTACTCGTTTTCGAAAATGTTGATTCCCTTGAAAATTACGCTTGCGTTGGAACTTCAGCCGGCAGGCTGAATCGTATCTGCGGAACCTGCGGATACACGACGTATATTCCTTTCCGATAAAGTTGGCCGGCGAGAAACGCAGCTATTCGTTGAACCGAGAGCGTCACTTTCTTCGACAAAGTTTAAACAAACATCGAGACGTCGCGGTTGGTCTTCATCTTTGCTGTGGTCGCCCATTAACCATCGATGGCGTTGCTTACTCGGGAAAGCTATGCAACCGAACTTTCTCGTTACTCTGACTTTCGCATAAATTGATATGTATATATAAATGTGTGTGTGTGTGTGTGCAGACACGGACTGTCACGTAAACGTTGTCAGTAGAAGCGTAAGGCAACCGCAAGCGGTTGCTGTCGAATAGCGGGGGTCGAGGGCGAGCGAATATCGCGGTGAGAAAAGAAAACGAAAAAAAAATCGTACAACGATAAGCATGCGTGCCAGCGACGGGAAACGGTGAAACGAGGGATGAAAGAACGAAAGGAAAAGGGGGGCTTACGAGATGAAATTCTGTTTTTTAGCGGAGCGTGGCATCGAAGCCAAGTTCCGTTTTTACTTTCCGACTATATCGACGCGAACTGCACTCGAATAGAAGCAGCTTTTCCGACTTTTCGTTTGGTCGACGAGTTCGTTGCTCGGCAGCCGCGTCGAAACCAAGTTTATCAAACGAACCTCGAGGTCTGAACAGGGCAGCTGCCGTGAAATCAGAAATAGAATTACACGCGGTAAGGCAGCCGGAAGTACGATGCAAACAAAGGAGGTGCATTTATTTCCTTATAAAATGACCGGCATTAAACATTCATGAAGCGGACTTGTCGCGAAAAAAGGTCGCACGGCTGGCATTCGAACGTTTAATCGTTTCAACTGGTACGCCGCACCGGATTTGTTTCCTTCGCCTCTTTTCATCCACTTGTCCAAAACGTTAAAAAAGTTAAGCGAGGCAACGAATCGCGCGAATCTTCACCCAAACCAGGTTTCGTTACTCAGATCGTTGCCCCGGACGCGTGACAACGAGCAACGACCACTCCGGTGAAACGTCTAATGTTCGATCCAGTGATAACGTAATTAGGGCAACTCTCTGTGGCTATTACCCGGCGATTTAAATTTTTCTCTTTTCGTTGGGGATTACCTTGAAAAATTTCACGGAATATCACCGAACATATTCTCGAGGGAATCGTGAAATGGATTTACGATTTGCGCGGCGAACACAGTGACGTTGAACTAGCGTAAACCGCGTGCGGAGCTTACGAACGAACGAACGAACGAACGAACGAACAAACGGACGAAATCTAGTGAAATACAGCGCCGCTGGAATTTTGCGATAGAGCACGTTCTTTCTTTCCTTTTCATCTCCAATTCGGATTCTTTTAGATCAAGCTTCTAACCCGTGAAAGCGTTTCGCGATTTCGTTTCTATAACGTCAAACGTTGCTCTAGCTCGAATTAATTATATTCGTAGAAAATACACGGCCCCGATATTCGTTTGATTAATGCCTCACATTTCAAACAGTTCATTTTCCACGCATTGAATAGAGCGTTTATAATTTAATTTGAATGTACCCTATCGGGATATCGTTTCACCAAACGCGTACCGCGATGCATAAATTACGATCATTACGAACGAGTGCGCGCGTTTATGCTCTCTTGCTTCTGTCTCAAACGAGTATCGTTAACAAGGTTCGGCCTTTGTCCACAACGAAATACTCGCCAATGCAGTATCGTTACTTAGACAAACGACTAATTCCGTACGTCAATTCTGACAAGATCTTTTGTTTTTCTTTGTCGAAGGATGTTCACAAGCTCGTGAATTGGACGCGACAACCAATGTTTTCCTTGGTTTATTAAATTACGCGACCGCTTAGAAATGGGAAAAAGTCGACGAATCGATGACACTACGTACGCGTTTACGCGGTGACGATACACATTCGAGTCGACTCAGCGTTTAAGACATTCTCGTTGTCATGAGAAACGCGCGGTATCAAATTCTCTTTGTAGATATATCTTTCTGTCTATTTCTAGAAATACGAATCGATCGGATTAAACGAAATATTTTTGCTGGCCGGTGCGCGTTCCATTCATGTTTGCGTTTCATATGCTTCATCCTTCTAATCGGCGATCTTTCTTTTCAAAGCCCGTTTCGATCTCTTTCCACCGTTTTCCTTTAGTCAAATAAAGGCTTCCAATTTTTCATCCGGATCCGAAACGCTCGGCGTTATTTCACCAATTGAACCGTAAAATTGAAGTAATCCCTGAAACGGCTGTATCGCCGCTGAATTTCCCGTGGCCAACCGGTTCTATTCGGCGAAAATCGAGACGATTGAAACGCGCAAAAACCAAGCAACCCTTATTAAGCAGTAATAATCGCGAATTGCACACGAGCGCATATTCTTGTTTACGATGTTCTACAATCGCCTTGGTAATATTCTACGATTTTCTGTTAAACCAGCACACAAGCTGTTAAATTGACCTCGCTCCCGGCTGGATGTCGAGCGTGTTTCTCCTCGCAAGAAATATAGCGGTAACTTAATTCAATTTAGTCCGTTTGTTGGACGAGGGTTGCCGCATCTTTGAAAAAAGTCGTCCCCGTAGGTAACAGTATCCTTGGAAAAATATGCCCCTGTAGAATTCGTATAAATAATGAAAATTGGCTGGCACCAACCAAACCCTGGGTACCGCGAATTTAACCGAGTTTAATCGACCGCGTAACTCCGCCCGTTATTTATAGCAATTAACCAAGCGTTATCGTGGTACCGTTAACGATTTATCAGCTTGTCTAGCGCACACGTGTTCAAACCGATATTTCAAGAAATCGTTTTCGAGGGACGACGAGTGGAAGGCGATCGCGCGACGCCACTAGAAAACGAATAAAAAGGGAGCAGAGGCGACTGGCAAGGAGGAAAACCGTTCCTAGCCCCTGGGGGGAATATTATGCAAAGTGGGAAACAGATGCACGAGTCTCGCGAGTACGATGCTCTTATTTTTCGGACCGGCAGCGAGCGTTCCCCTTCCTTTTCCAGCAGGAATAAGTAAAAAAAAAAGCCTGCTCGACAACCGTCTAGAAGGAAAAGAGAATTCCTCTCAGAGAAGTGCGGTTTTCTGACTTCCGCTGCCCAGCAACGCGGTAGGAACGGACATTTCCTCACGGAAGTCCTTCCCTTACTCAGGAGCGTTCAGGAATGTTAGACTGTTCGCGCCAACGCGTAAACGAATCGTCTCCTGACCTCTTTTCCCATCCGATTCTACTTTCTTCGTGCTTCCTCTCCATCCTCTCGTTCCTTCTTCTAATTTCGCCTTTCGAGTCCCTATCGCTGCTACCAGACGCGTGTCCCCTCTCGACATTCGACAACTTGTTCGCGCGGACGCTGAATTTAAAACTTCAAAGATATTCCGTTTCACGCGTTCGGACGATTCCAATTGAGAATTAACGGCCGGGTTAGACAGAACGATTCCGACTTGATGTAGCAAATACTCGAAAACGCCGGGGTATTATCCTGCGCTGCGAGAATAACATTTCCAGAGGAGCCGACTCTTAACGATCTGCTTGTAAATTTACTAAATCCCCAGGTTCGCGTACCGGTGCGCCGCGCCGTAGCAATGTGTATCCTCCGTCGACTTCTCCGCCAGTATCCATACTGAAATATTCATAAGTCGCCGATCATCCCTGTTCCGCTAATTGATATTCCTCGCATCTGGAATCCGCGATACCAACAGGTGTTCAGTGGAAGTTCTTAGGTACAAGATTGCGCAGCATATTTGCTGCGTTGCGCACATTGATGGAAAGCCTGCGAGGCACGCGAGCGTTAATCGGGACTACGTTTCATCCATTATCCGCACTGTGATCATCTTTGCGCAGCAACAGTAACCGTGATAGAGGATTGGTGCGCGCATTAAACTCGTTCGCTAACTAATCTTCAAACCATCTCCTCGAGTATTTATCGCGAGGTCTCGACAAAATTTTCCATGCAATTAGACGGGATTAAACCGCGCTTGAAAAATCTAAGTAATTCATTTATCGCGTTGACGCCGCCGGCTTTATTCGACAAGAAATTCAGCGAAAAGATAAAACACGAAACAAGTTGCGCTCAGCTTTCCAGTCGTTTACGCTAGTTTCTCTTGCTACGGTTATATTTTACACGCGATAACGTCCAGTCACATAATCGTGTACGTACTTGCAGGCTGTTTCAAAAATCGTTCTAGACGTTTCGTTTTGAGAAAGCATCACGATTTTAATGAGAACGAGTAAAAGTGTTTAGCAGTTAGAAAAAAGCGGAAGACGGCGTACTTGAGCGATCTCGTTCGAAAGGAGTGGCAAAGGAAGCCGCGAATCTGCAAAAAGTAAAAAATAGTGTCGAACGTGGTCGTTTCATCGCGAAATTCCCTTCCAAGGACGAGTGAAATTTTAAAGGCGAGTCGCAATGGCGGTTAACGAAGCGAAATTCTACCGTTGTATAACAAACTTTCAGCCACGTAATAAACGTTGTAGTCGGCAGTATTGTCGACACGGCGGCTACGACCGACACGGCGGCTACGACCGCTACGGCAGCTACGACCGCTACCACCAGTAACGCCAACTATGAATAACATTAGCGACGAACTGTCAACGTTCCAGCGCCAGCATTGCGTTAGGTCTTATGCATCGTAAAACGCAGGCCAACCGAATGGCCACGGCAATTTGCGCCCTTGTCGTTGTTCCGAGAGCAGCCTCAAACGACGCGTCATTGCGCCGTTCTGCATTATGAACGCGCATTAAGTATGCATAGATATAATCAGAAGTGGCTGGTCGCTAACCACGCGTCGATCAAACTTTCTCTCTCGCGCGTAGTCCACTTGCTCGATCGATCGTTATCCGCGCCAGATAAATTCATTTGCTTCCACTTTCGGACCGTTCATTCACAGCTTCGTTTAACGTTGTTTAATGAACACCGATTCGGTCTCGCAGCCTCGCGTCGATCGATGGATCGCCTCCGTCCTTCGTTTGGACCTTTACGCGGTCTGGTGCTAGTTCGTGTACTCTCGTCACGGAAATAAAATCGTGGAATTGGAAACGCAACGAGAACAACGACGAACCGACAGTTTTTATTTTGCCTAAAATCGATCCAGCATCCAGAGTCGGAGGTAATCATCGTTCAAACATTCGACGAGCGTGCCTGCACGAAGCTAAAACTGAGTCGCGCGATCCCCGATATACATACACACATACATATGTATACATTATATCTGTACGGTGTTTCGCTTCTCGCGATCGACCACGACGACACAACCTCGGCGTCGTCAACGAGCAATCCACATTACATAGCAACGACCCAATTGTATCCGAGCAAAGTTAAGTACGAAAGGACACGTGGCTACGTGATTTACGGAATATCCGCCGGCTATGATCGATCGATCTGAATACTCCGGGTATGCATGGTAAAGGATGAACCCGGAGAAGGAAGTGGAAGAAGAGGGAGCGACGTTGGAACGGTCGATTCTGCGCTGCTTAAATGCCTGCGACCCTCGTAAGTACTTGATATTCGAACGACAAGCCCGCTATTCGAGAGATTGAGCGAAATCCGTTTCACTGATAAAAACTCGGCGTGCTCGCGCACTTTGTCAGCTGCGTATTCCGTGAACTAGTCGGGTAGTAGCTCTACGTATATCCGGCAGAAGAAAATCGTTTCGCCGAGTAAGTGAGTAAAGAGTAAAGATATGTTCTCGCCATCTGCCACATTTCTGCGAGGTCACTTTGCTCTGAAAATTTTATTCTCCTAAGTTATATCGTGTCGACTTATTCGTGTTGTTGAGAAGGTCTGTGTTAAGCCGATCCTTCGAGACCGACCAAGGCTGATAATTCAAAGGCAATTAATAACATTCTGCTCGTTTTCACGATCACGTCGCCAACGATGTCAATAAATCAAAATTGACACAGCTTATATATAATATTCGAAAGACTGGATCCGATCTTACTGATTCCTCTGCCTCGATTTCCTCATTTTTCATATTTACACCGACCGTGCAAAGCGGCTGAGATTAAATTTCTACGTTTGCGCGTTCTCTCCCACGATTACAATGATGTATTTTTGAATGATATATCGCGTATACTCTGGTTGAAATTCCACGCTGAAGGATAAATGGCAAGCGGTCGATAAAAATGCACAGACGAATGACGAGAGAGTGAGTGTGTGTATCAGTTTACAATTTCCGTTTGCATTAGGATTCTGTAGAATTCTTCGTGAACAGAAGATACGACTTGGAGAAAATACTGCTACGACTTCCGTTGTTAAACGGATGAGCCACGAGCGGAGCGCGACGAGAGCGAATCGTAGGAGGAAAAACGCGCGTGCGGCAAACGGCGAAGGATGCGCTTGAATCGGCATCTGGTGATATACCAGATAAGGCAAGGTCGAAGGGCCGAGAGATCGATGCATCTTTGCGTTATCGTGATTTTGATTAAAGAAAAATGCAGCGTCACGTGCCGTATCAAATGCCACCTTGAGTTCTTAAAAATTTTGTTGGGAAGAATATATGGAACAGCATGTTGCGCGAATCCTCGACCGGCCAAACGTAAACGGTAAAACACGGACCAGCAAATATGCTCGTTTCGAAAATCCGTCATCGGCGAAATTGAGCTTACATTTGCCGGTGGAATATTTCGTGTACTGGATTTGGCTTGAGCAACGCAATAATGCATCTTGTAGATGTAAGAACAAAAGTCGCTTGGCGCTTCGGCCGCGGTTTGTAAAACTCTTCGAGCCGACATCTTCCATTTATTGTTGGGACTGAAATGTAGGACGCGCGAGCTTGCGGGAACACCGAAGAGGAAAGAAGTCGAAGCAGAACCGAAAACCGTGTAGAAAAAAAGACGGATAAATCTTCTGGAAAAGAACAAGGCCTCGCGATACAACGTAGAAAAAGGCCACAAGAACGAGAGCACGATCGTATGTATGTGTGACGGGTGCAGTAGTGTGAGGCTGCGTAGTCGACACGACACAGTCAAAGTATCGGCGAATCCAGCCAGAGAGAGAAAGATAGAGCGAAAGCGAAAAGTAAAAAAGCTTGGAAAACGAGCCTGAAATATTTGGCATTCGATCCGGTCCTTCTTTTCAGTTTCTATCCGTCTATCCATCTCCAATATTTTGCAACTTCGACATTTCGAAAAGCTTCGTGCTTTTCGACTAACTGGGTACCGTATCGCCTGGTTTAAGGAAAGGAAGAGAAGAAAATGCCGCAGATCGGTTTCAGCACTCATCTTAGAAGCGGAGGAAACTTTTCCCAAAGAAGGAGAAAGCGTAAAATCGATTATTCGATTCGAGCAACAACTCGGTACGCACGGTAAATGCGGCTCAGGCTTTTGGAGCTGGATCGATCGAACGAACTGTTTCTTTGCGTGCCAATTGAGCAATTGTGCGTGTATCCTTGGATTCGAGTTAATTAACCGACTTCAAGTGCTATTTCAAGTGCGCGTGCTTCAACGAGAACAATTCGAACAGCACGGTTTTCGTACGGAAGCTCGGGCAATTAAAGTCGACGAAGAAGAACAATCATTGGCGCAAGGCAGAAACCTAAGAATCGCCAGAGGCTATGATAATTTCGAATAGCTTCAAGAAATTAAAGTTTCTCAAGACTAAGACGTTGTCACAATTAAAGCGTATCGTTTCAAACGTTCGTTTATTACGCTCCCTTAACTTTTGCCAATTCTCCTTTCTTACTCTCGGATAATAAAATAGTACGATGAATTGGATAATGAAAAATCTACGCGGATGTATGCGCTTCTTTCACGTGCAATCATTAATCCGATCGTAAACCGACAATTCGGAGTACTAAAACTTGTTTGCGTTATCGATCGACTCAATAAGTCGAACAATAAGTTTGAATCGTTATGCATGAGATTTTTGACGAGAGAAACAACTCTATTCGTGGATGCGAAGAAGACGCTATCTTCTCTGCAGTTTTCTCGTCGCTAATGAAAACATGGTTCGCTCTTTAACGAACTCTGTAAAGTATTTCGTAAATCCGCGCTTGGCTTTTTTAAGCAAGCTTACCGTCGATCCCATAACGTTCGATAACATACTCGATTAAGTAGCTATTTTTCAAATATATATATATATGTCGGAGATGAAAGGACATCGGGGCCTTTCTTTTGGAAATTTTGGAAGACCCTCAAAACTTTAGTCTAGACTTTTCATTATAGCGGTACTTGAATAATAAAATTGAGAAGTAATTGTTTATGATTTAATCCGACTATGTGTGCCCGAGAATTGTGACAATGGGCTTGAGCTCAAAGTGACATAACGGGTCGCTGAACGTAGCTACGGTCACGGGATGGACGTTTTACCTAACAGACGTATGGAGTAATTGTATAGCTCTCCTTAAAAATATAGCGGACCCGAGGAGTACAGAGAGGTACGGAGAGGAGTATATAAGCGCAGTTCGACTTGGACTGAAAAAGTTAGTTAGAAAGTTAGAGTTAAAGATTGGAGTTCTACTTGTGGACGAGTTACACATGAATTGTGGACCAGTGAGAAAGCACATTTGCTACCCCGTTGACCGTAGATTCGTTGTTGAATCTAACATCATTGCCATCCGCATTCCGAGTATCTAATTACCACGGTTACTTGCCAAATTCTGTCATGATCATAATTGTACTAAATTGTAAATATCTTCGCTCTTGCATAACAACAATGTCTAATCCAAAGAAAAATTCGTTACACGCCCCTAACCCTAATGACAACTCCACGTATATATACGTAGTATCTAAATAGTCTAGAGTAAGGACAAGAAAGGATGTTCTATTCGAAGTGAAGTTTAGTTTTATTTTAACAAGTAATACCCAATGCAAAAACTAACTACAACATCTTCGTACGTCTTATTCTCACACTCGGCTCACAACTTCTGTCTTCCTAGGTCAAAAAATGCTGACCCTCGACCTTAGCACCCTTCTCCCACTCCTTTACTCATTTAGCTTTGACGTCACCAGGGTATGCACTTTTATTTGCACTCTCTCTCTCTCTCTTTCTCTCTTCCCCAGCACTCTTACGATTCTTAGTTTATACATTAAATTTACAACTTGTACTATCCCGAGAAAACTCGAACTTAAACATATGATGGACCAAGCGTATACCCCCCTTTTCTTTGATATTACATATACATATCAAGGATCGATCAACGCTGTCGGTTAACGTAGTACCGATTGCGCCGGTGATTACAAATGAACTCTTCCTTCTTCTTATTCGTCGTTTCGTGCGATGCGGCAGTAAACGGTTTTACAAACAAACTGATGAACGGGCAACGAGAACACGAGATTCGTTCACGAATCAATCGATTTCGTTTATATACGCAACTCGACATGGACACGATAGTTCAAACAACGAGCATCGCGTAAAACGAATGACGCTGAAAATCTAATTACAGTTAGCATAAAGGGGATTAACATAACGCGCGCAAGCTGTTTAAACTTTCAGGCCGGTGGACGCGACGCGATAGCCGGTCGGATAGGTATCAGTCGCGAGATATCGATCTCTCTTTTCCGATCGAAATATTTTTTTGTGCTGCCGGTTGAACAGTCGTGGCAAACGGACCGCGAAAACAACGAAATTACGGGAACCGAATTAAACCGGCCGTTCGATCACGGTGGTTTTCTACGTAGATCGTCAATTATTAGTCCAGTAATCAAGGGGAGTGCGATTTCCAATTTTCAGAGTCCGCGTCTGTGTCATGAATTCGAGGAAAGCAGCGCGATGCAGTCAGCGACGGACGACTTGAAAAACTGCCATTACTTTGATTAACCGTCATATTTTCGAAACGTCGATTCCTGGAAAAATGCTTGCTACAATTGAAATTGCATTCGTTTCAACGGCAGCTCTTTCTACCAGCGACCAAACGTGATGATGAATTGAAAATCGTTATCGTTCTTTTTCGACGTTTCAAGGAACAAATTTTCTTCCTCTGTCAATTAACAAAACGCGGTTCGATCGTTTTTTTTTTTCAGAATTACCACTAAACAGATATTCGACCGTAAGAAACAGATCAAATTAGAAGTTATGAAGAACGTTAGGGAAGAGATTACTCGTATCGATGACGATAAAAAGGAACAGCGCGAGCGTTATAATGGTCGAAAACCAGGAATAGCGTCAGCAGCGTAAACAACAACGCAATAAAGGTGTTCGTACTGCCTTTCAACGATTAATTCGGCTTAAATTTGATCGAACCCGGGTCATTAAAATGTGTTTGTCGTAACCGTCGGCTAAATCGCGCAACGCTCGAAAATAATTTGATTAATGCTCGTGCCCATGACTCGTACGCTCGACCGAATAACATCGAATGAATGGCCGCTATCGGTCGTACGTATCCTCGATTCGCGTCAGACCCTAATCAATTCGCTGTGTATTCACGCGCATCTTGTTTATAAAGTTTTCACTGTAGTCCAGCATGGCAGTTATGATGAATAATGATAATTACCGAAAGCGAAATGGAACAGAGGTCAGGCGTTTCGCGGTGATACCTCGGGAAATCATAGATACCTGTCGCTCACACCGAGTTCGTCGTGCAACGGAACTAAGTTGACATCGGCCGAGTATTAATCACTCCACTGACGTCACTTCGCTGAAATATCTAGACAAGATTAATCGTCTGTTTTTTAACGCTCGCAGCTTTATTTTTATGATTCTATCATCATGTCCTATGCGACAGACCGGCACTCGGACGAAGCCAATGAAAATGAAAATCATACCAGCACCGAGAAAAAGTTGCTATAGAACGCGAAAGGTAAGTAAAGTACTTGGTCGTTTTACCGTGCTTACAGTGGATCGTACTATTCAACAACCATTTCCCTTTATTCAACGTTTATCTAACGCTCTTTGCAGATCCATTCGACGAACTCATATACATTCGCAACGCGTCAGGAAAAACCTCGTAAAACTATCGTCAGACCCTCGTTATCAATATCTCGCCAGATTGCGCAAACTACACCGTCGTAAATGGTTACAGGTACGTCGCTTCCGTCTATATATCGATAACAAATACGCGAATGTGCTCACCACGATTGGCAATAACGTTGACGAACGCGCTACTCAAACGTGCGAACGAGTTTATAGCGCTTCAATTTATATACAATTTGAAATTTGTATTTTATGGAGCAGAGGAGATATTAGTGTTGAAGAAAGACAGCGAATAATACGAACACCACCTTATTGCTGGAATCAATAAATTAATTAAAATATCGCGTATCGTGTAGTGTCTCGTATTGTAACTCGCGCAATGACGACGACAATATTTTACGTTATCGCGAGCTATACGCAATGTATTTGTATACGGTGGGACGAACAAGTAGACGAATTGGTAGATCGTTGAATTAGTGGAACAACGGCGTTCGATGTTATCGTCTAGTCTAGGCGTTGGAATTCATTTTCACGGCAGAGCGATAAAGAGACGCAACGATCTTCTGTAATCCTTTTCTCATTTTCACGGTTCAAGAAGGTCATCTATGTCGTTTGTCAAGTGAAAGCACGGTGTCACGTGCAAAGGCTGCGTGTCGTCGCGTCGAGGTGGTTTTCCCGGACGTAGAAAACGGTTTCAGGATAAGAGAGTGCATTTTATGTGTCGCCCTCATATTTCGAAGGGAGTGGAAGGGTGGAAAAAACTCGAGATAAAAAGAATCGAGCAAATTGATTTTTCCTCTCAAAGACTTGGAATCCTAACGCCATAGAGGGAGGAAGGGAGGAAGAGGGAGGGCACCTTTGCCATCGAATAATATCTCTGTGCTTTTATCTCGGCACATGGATGCTCTGTTACTGGACGTTCTAAATAATCAGCTTACTTAGCAGATATAACACACATAAAGTACGTTGTTTCGCTTTAAGAAATCGCACAAAATGTTCGCAATTTGATCGCGCCAAGGTGCACCGTTTCTAACTCGTTTTACGAAAAATTTCACTTGAATCTGCGCGATGAGAAAATGCTATGCGTCTATGCAGCAATTAATACGTTGCATTATACGATATGTACATACGTGTAATTTAACTAAGGAGATAGATACTAACAAACTCGTTAACAGCAAGTTACGCAATTATACCAAGTGAGAAACTTGGCGTAGGCGTGGAGCTTGTTTAATTGACATAATATGTAATATCTTACGTAACGAGTTTCTACTTTAGACTTGGGAAATCGAAGGCCATTGTGATGTAACGAAGATGAACGCAAACTCGAAGCTCGGTGAGTTATTAAATTTCAATCGTACCTTGGCGTTATTAAAAATCCTTTCGTATCGTATATCCCATTGAATTTAATCCACCCTTTCCGTACCTTGTTTCATTGACCTCCACTTCACGTCCACGTCACATTCCGAGTGACTACGCGCAGTCATTCGCGGTTTTTGGGTCAACATTGAAATCCACTTCTCTGGCCTGGAACTCGAGCGTAGTGTATCGTCGACTACTATCAGAGGTAGTACCATAATAACCGGGATTCATTAGCGAATCGAAGAAAAGATCGATGATCTCGAAGAAGACAACGCGCCATCAACGAGTGTTCACGAATTGGGAAACATTCGAATTTCAGTGGAACTTTTTAGAAACGTTGCTTAGAGGGGAAAGATTGTCGAAACGTTTCGTTCGACGTGCAGCTCGAAAAATTGAAAGCATCGTTGCAGCTGCCGATGACAGACGCGAAGAACTGAATACGAAGCCTTGTATGTGACTAATGATTCGGAATGCACTGGGTTATCAGTAATTCGTATCCCGCAGCGTATGCTGATTGCGTTGCTACGATTGACATTGCCAATATGCTTCATTAAACTTACTTGTAAAACGACAAGAACGTCGATATCGATTTTCCAGATGAGCTTTCTTTTCTTGCCGCAGACGTGAAATAGTTACATTTTTCACCGCACACTTTGATACGCAAAAGTGATGAAAAATTACAAAATTGTTTGAAACTCGTCATACCGCCAGATACGAACAACAACAATTCAAAAATTCTATCTATAATGAATGAGCTCGAACGAGGATGTTGGTAATAACGTAAAAACACGGAAAGAAGACCGAATATCGTAAACGACCACGATTTACATATTTATGGCAATTATTTATGGTAAATTATCTCTCTTGAAATCAGAGTCAGTCGACAGCTAACATTTGTCGCAATGAATAAAATGATTTTCTTTAATTCTATTTAACATCGACCGCGTATACCTAAATATTTGTCGCTGACGGAATTTCGTAAAAATCTTTCAGCCGTTAAATACGCTAGCGTACCCTAACTTTACGAAGAAAAAAGAGAATACGAGGATCAGGCGAGGTTGTGTTTTATTCTTTCGACCAATAAAAGCCAAGCCAGAAAAGCAATCGGTATCGCTATTCCGAACAAAAATACGATTCCATTGGATTCGAATATTCGAAATATGTTGAGCAGGGATTCCCGATGGAGCGAGTAGCAGGGAATAATCATTTTTCAAGTTTTCCCGGGAGGTCAACGTCGAGTCCTGGTCAGAACGATGTCAACGAGACTTTTAGCGTGCTCTCGGTCGTCACGGCAATACCGTAGGCAGAGCACGAAGCCACGCAGCCCTCCGCCAAATAAAACAAAGCCGTAGCGACCGCGTGCGAGAGTTCACACCACGACCGCAGAAACGGCTGCCAAGCCGAGCAGAAATGTGTGCAGACATATCCCCGAATCCCTGGATCCCTCGAGCACTGACCGACCAATTAACCTTCTGCACATTCTGGGTCCTCTGCCTTTTCCAATGACCAACTCTCCATGCTTCACCTTTGCTATTCGTTCGTTGCTTCCTCTCGCTTATTTACAAAACGGTAAACTTTCCATTCGGACGTTCGTTTTCTCTCGTTGAAATCTAAATGCTCCGAACGTATGTATGTACGTATCGTATAATAGAAAATTCCGTTAAGTCTAGAATTTAACATACTCGCATAAACCTGATACACGCCGTGTCGGAGAATACCTTGCGATTCGTTTCAACCAGTGAATTCCTGACTCGTTTGTTCTGCGTGTAAATATTAAAGCCGAAAATATCGGATTGCGAAGGGAATGCGAGCAGGCAAGCAAGCACGTCTCCACTTCTGACGTTGTCATTCTCCCCGAGGCATAAGCTTACCTCACATACGAAAGCACGTGTATCATGCATGCATTTTATATTACCGTCGCTTTTTCACTGCGAAACTCAGCTCCGAAAAATTCCCAACCTTTTTTCCATTCTGCGTCCGCAGCCACGCAACTCTTCCTCTTGTTCCTCTTTCAATCGCGACTTCAATCGTTCTCCTTAATTACGACGTCTTGGTAATTCCGGTCAAGTTAGCGTTCGACCCGACTTTTTAACGATGTACGATTCGCGACCAATAACCGCGTAGAAGAAAAGTCAAGGCACCAACTTTCCGCGAAGAGGTATTTTCATCGATCATTTGCAATTCCTCTATCGACGCCGTGCTGGCAAGTATCGCGTCCTGGTTCGACTAACTTTACGACGAGGCAACAGGGGCGAAGCAAAAGCGTGGAATTGCAATCGTAACCGAAACGATAACTCGTTTTCCGTAAGAAAAAAATTGCGGGTGATCCCTTAAAATTATAGAACGTTCGTTTGCTTAGCCTGGAAATCGGGCAACGCTCGCGTAAGCTTCTCCATAGACGACATCTGGGTCAACCTCGGTCGTTCGTAAATATCGGCTCAAAGTCGCACCGAGATCGAGTTTACGCGACCGCTTTAATAAAATGATCGCGTGAATTCGGTTCGGAAAAAACGACAAGTTCAGCCGCGATGGATACACTGGTCTGTGCCAATAAGCGACTTTCAACGGGGAACGCGGACTTGGTATTGCGTACGACACGGTACACCGAAATCCGGGATTATCCGATCTTAATCCACGTAAGAGTGGCGAGTGACACGCGTGCATGCGGTAATACGCGACGCTAGGGTTCGCGTATGCGGCTAAGTTTGCTATAGTGGTATTCACCGGAAACCCAGTTAGGGCTAGCAATAAACTTTTAGTGGCCTTAGCCGACGCCAGACTTACCGTACGGAATTCCAGTTTAAATTGAAAATTCCACGCCGTGAAAAGGCCGGGCAAACTTCCACGACGTACATTAACGCGTGCCGTCAACTCGCACGGAATTAGAACGGTCGCGGAAAATCTTTTAAGCCGAGACGTGAATGCTGACCAAGATATTTCCTTGAATCCTGGTAAATTGTTATTTCTCGGTGGGATGCTTAACACCATCATCGCGTTACGAGATACGGGTTAATAGTCGCTGTATGCGCGATTCTCGATAATGAGCACCACAGGTCACGCAAGAGACAGAGTTTGCCCCGTGGTTTCGCGCATATATCCTGCTCTTGATCTCCCGATATACGCATTACCAACCGAAATGCATTCGCGACGATAATGCAATATCACGCGAATCGTGGACTACTCGCTTTCATCGTCTGTCACACCCTTGGGATCGGATCCTGCGAGACGTGAGTTAAGCATATACATTCGGCGAAAATATATCGTAGCGGTGCCCTGTACGAATCGGGACAGAGAAATACGAACAAACGATGGTCAAGAAAAATGGAAACAGAGAGTGAGAGGATCTGCGAATTGGAATAATATTTGCGTGAATACGAAAGGTTTTATCGCGTGTTCAAAGTGTTGGAAGCCTCTTATTATACTTACGGAGAATCGCATAAGAACAACGGACGAAAAGGAGGGGGAAAGTAAAAAACCAGCGAGGAGAATTCTTTAACGGAGAATTCATGCGACAAGGGAAAGAAATAACAAGTTCGATCAAAGACGCTGGACGTACGTCTAATTACATCGTTAAGGTAATCCGTTTTGAAATCCTTAAAGCGATTGTCCACGACAAGGAGACATTAAATGTACGCGGTAACGAATAGCTATGTACCTATATATTTATGTCGTAGAGTGAAATACAAGAAAAAGTAGGAAACGCTGGAAGAGAAAGAAAGCGTTAACTTGATACCTTGGATAGAAATGAAAACGAGAAATGAAACAAAGGAAAGCTGCAAAGAAGGTGAACACCTTAACAAGATAACCCGCTGGTTTGCGTTGAGAACTAAAACAGGAATCGCGCGACTAAAATACATAAAAGACAAAGAACGAGCAGGAATAAAGCGAATACCTTGGCGAATGGGTTCCTTAATGAAAGAAACAAATAAGCTAATAAATAGAAAAAGACCAAGAATAAAGTAAAACGTATTACAGGAGATACGGCAGAGGGAAGAAAGGAAAAGCACAGTAAAGAGAAATCAGCCAAGTTTTGCATATACGCGCGTTGAGTTGTGGCATGGACCGAGCGAAAATAGAATACGAAGGATGAGTTTACGCCGAAGGTACGTTTGCTGACGAGATGAACGTATAATTTTGAACGACTGGATTTTTTTAATGTTTCCGTTATTACGCGGTTATTCCTCGAGAGCTTTCCATTCAATTACGTTATCTTCGAGATCTTTGAATTTTATCGAAGAATTTCCTTTCGATTTCGTCCGCTGCTTTCGGTCGAAAATTTTTCTTCGCATCTTATCGTTGCATTTATGGCCGGTCGATCGAAAATACGGGTTTCATCTCGGTCAATCAAAATATCAAGGAGCGGATAACTTAACGATCTATCATTCACGATTTGCTCGATAGACGACCCATCAAACCATCCATCGCGAATCGATGTTCGAACGGGTTTAACATTAATTCAACTCGGTAAATTCGCGCTGCAATCCAGCGTCGTCCATTTCACGATTGCCGAGCGAACAAAGGAAAGCACCGCACTTGGACATTCACCTGCATTGTCTCTTTTTTCATCGCTTTGAGAGCGACATCGTGCCGCACGGTTGTTAGATACAAACACAAACAGACAGCGATGGTGTCGTGGACGACCGTTCGATTTGTGACAAAATGGATGCAACGGAACTTTTCAGCCAATGGATGTAAAAATAGATGAGACGACGGAAGTGTGGTTTTTTAACGAACATGCAGCGGCATCGATGACATTTTCCAATCAAAAACCATTATTTACCCGACTAACATGCGTCTCCATGTATCGGCCATTCATGCAATTTTATCGACAACGTACAAACGCTCTTTCCTTCATCGACATTGTCGTCTTAAAAAATCTATGATCGCTATTAATCCCGCGATAGATAAGAGAATCGTGAAAAATGATAACCGGATAAAAAATTGAAAAAAATGCTCCTTCGAGGTCGTTGAGCAAATTCTTTTCAGATCGTTCCAAGAACGTCGAATCGTGGTCGTTCGAATGCCACTCGAAGTCCACTTAGGATCAATGTTCGGCCAATTTGTGAAATAACTTCGCAATGATGATATCACCGACCGTGTGACACATATTTTTAAGCTAAGAAAGGAAGTAAGATATAGTTGAAACATGGTACGCATGTGGTGAAAATAAAATTTACATGCATGTCGTATAATGGCTTAAGTGCTTTCCTTCGCTGTCACGGTTTCTATTCGAACATCGTCTCTTGCTTTTCGTCCGTTCGGCACACATCGGTTTCGACGTATGACGAAAATATCGTAGGAGCCGTGCATACCACCGTTACTATTCGACCATCCACGGAAACGACAGGAAACCTTTTTCTTGCCGCGAAAACCTATCCAGCAGAAAGCTTTCTTGTCATGCGGTGCTTGCGACCCGTATATGTATACTCGCAGCTTTGCTGTCACGGAAAAACATGTGTCATGCTTATGTAACCCTCGCTAGAGGACAAACCGTCGTCAGTCGTTCGTCGTTCGTCGTTCGCCTGTCGAATGCAGCTACGGCAGCGTTAAAGTAGCAGTTCAGCGACTGGCGGAATGCGAATTTCAATTATCGAAACTCGTCCATGTAGCCTCTTCCAGTTCGTTTATGACAAGCGGGGGGGGGGGGCAAAATTACGAAACGGCAAAGTCACATCGAACGGGACGCGTCGTTCTATATTCACGCCAACGATTGAAAAATTATAGACTGTCTGGTGGATTACAAATGGCAGACGCGACCAAGTGGATTGCCGGATTGTTCGTTGTAACACGGTCAGTGACGAGCAAATACCCGTGTGCGCGGCACGGTGACAATCGTCACCGTGTTCGTAGCCAAATACTTGTTAAGCGGATGAGATTCCGTCGCACCGGTTAAGCATCGCGGAATATTTAACGATCGATGGAATCCTGATACGATCCAACCGACAACGGATAAATTTAATGGTTTCGCGAATCCAGTGTCTTTCTCTTTTTATTTCTCTTTTTTTTTCATAATTTCCCTCTCGGAGCATCGGAAGTTTCTAAAACAAGTATCAGCGGGAAGACATCGAATACGTCAGCCTGTTAACGATGACAGCGGAGCCTCGATTCAATCTCGATAATCGAAATGTCGAAGGAAGATTACGCTAAACAAAGGTTGGATAAATTGTTCGGACGTAAAGCCGGGTAGAAAGAAGGGGTGGAAAGGAGGGACAAGGTGGAATTGAACGGAAAATCTTTCTTAGTACGATTATAGGGGTCATGCTTGCATTGGCGGCTGTACCCCATCTCGGTCTTCGCAAGGTTGCAAGCGGCTTACGGTTGCGAGAAGACGCGTGCCGAAGTCTTAAGGTGTCCTTAATCCAGTCGTGATCAGCAGCGTACCGCCCAGGTTCTACTCTCTCACCGGTTGATCCCTGGAAATTGGATCGATAAGCTCTTATTCGGTCCACCGCCTCCGACTGGATCCTAGCGGCGTTCGTCGAGTTGCTTCCACGATATTGCGACCGTTATTAGGTTCTATCAGTCGATGTGCCTACCTGTTCTCTAGTTCGATTCGACTCGCTTCGATTCGATGAAATTGTATGTATGTACAAACTTGCTGTCCGATAAGCGTCCATAAACGGAAACGCGCTCGTCCGGCCTTAGCTTTTCTCCATCTTTTGAACAGCAACATTTGCCAACGATCCAGACGTTATTGTTTTCCATAGGTTATCCGTTCCTGTTATTCGCGTCGTTAGCCCCTATGCGAGAAATTCAACATTTCTCACGGAAAACGCTTATTCGTTCTCAATGATAGATCGATCGAAGAAATCATCGTTGTTTTACATCGAATCGTTGATTTCTTTTTTTTTTTTTTTTTTCTCGCACGAGTAACAACACGCAGGTTTGTCACGGCGAAATGCAACGGACAATGACGTGATTAGTGTAGGGTAAAGTTCAGCTAGACCAACTAATGGCTCTGGTAACACGGTCCGATTGAGTTGCTGGTGTTGTCCGAGTTTGACCTATCGTTGTTTCGCTCGAAATACGTTGCTGAACATGTAAACATTCCTGGATACATTGCGCTGTGGGATCGCTTTTTAACGAATCGTAACTCGAAGACAATGTGGTGGAATCGTTCGACTTTCGTAAAATTCTACCCACTATCGTACGAATTTAAAGAAAAAGAAGAAAAACGAGATTTGAAGGTTTTTCTACGAATATAAAAATTCGATGCGATTAGTCAAAGCCCGCATCCTGGCGTAATCGCTGCTTTAATCGCTGTTACTTGTGCGGTTTAAACGCGGTTACCTATTTTAAATAACTCGTTCGAAGAAAGCGTAGTTTACAACGAAGAATTAGCGAACGTCAAGTCCGTAGAACAAATTCTTTCTCGTGTGGTGTTTTTCGCGTGGTAAAAATGAAGTTTGCTGCTCGTTAAGGAGAGTAAAAACGTGGCATAGCGGTGTTCGATGATGCATAGAAATTACTGGACACGCGAATCGCTATGATTTCAAATTTATAGGACTATTATAGTCAAAAGACGAAGAATCGAAACTGATTGGAAATAATGGTGGTTTGCGATCGTTTGGTTTAGAGATAAACGAATGGAAAGCTTTCGAGAGAAACGAACGAGGAAAGAGAAAAAGCTGAACGGCGGCGTCCAAAAGACAGGAGAACGGTTTCTAATAAAACATGGCCTAGCCAGTTCCACTACCAACACCCCGACATTCTCAGCAGGACGTGGACACTATCGGTTTTATTTACTTTTATCGTGTTCCCCTTCTTCCATTCTGTGCACACTATTTCCTTCCATTTACTTTGCCGTCCACTTACTTTCTCATTTTTGTTCCTTCGTCTGCTATCGTTCTTCTTTTATAACCTAGTCTGTGTATCAGAAAGAAGAAGACCGATGAGAGTAGAGGTCAGAGGGAATAAAATAGAGTTTAGGTCTTTACGAGAGAAACAAGTAAGTACGTGGATCATCGTTCGTGAGTAAACCGCGACCAATTCTCACGGATTCGTAATTAGAAAGCTTGTATAGGGATTAAGAGTGTCGATTATTTTGAAGAGAGCTCGATAACCGTTTTAAATTACAGTTTATAAAAAATTAATGTTAAGCTGGACGGGAAAATTACGTATAAAATCAGAAAAACGACGAAACGATACGACGCCACTCCGAGTTAATTTATTCATAGTGGCGTTAAAATATTCATTGAACGCGAAAAACCGACGCTTTTGTTACTTGTTTTTCAAACTGTGTACATCAAACGACTATATCGATTAAACTTATAAATTATGATTTCATCCTGCTAGTTGCCAGCGTATCTTCCGACGTTGTTCAAACTCTTTGGACAAGGATCCTAAAGGAATAAGTAGAAAAATCCGATTTAACGCTAACACGGTACTGTTAACATTAAATAACTGTTAGCGAGCATTTTGCCTGGCAGAAAATCCCCGATCGCTTACAGATTGGCACGATTTTGCTAGTCGGGACTATCGGAACGAGGTCGTTTTCCATAACCGTTAGAACAAACGACCCGCCGATAACGAGTCCCATAAATCCGCGAACGATCGCCGAAATCGACTTGTTTCCAGTTTGCAACCGATATTTCACGGTAGGTATAATTTCATTGTTGTATGCGCGTTTTCACAGTGACGAGCGACACAGTGACATTCGATAAATATGAACGGCGAAATTATTTGAATTGCGCGTTATACGACCCAATTAGTACCTGCACCGTAATTTTTTCGACGTATTCCCTTCCCGTACACGTGTACGTAATCCGAGTTTGTATTCGCGAGTCCATCGTGTTTTCTCTCCTCGCGCGCATCTCGGTGCACGCGATCACCCTACGAATAAAACGGTAACCGAGTTCCATCCAACAGAGAACAAACGATAAATTATCGGAATTGGCTTTAATTCGCATTGTCGTTTCGACAAATAATCTTAATTGCGGCCATAGCAAGATGTTTTCACAATTTCAATTTATTGATCGATATAACGACCGCCACCGCAGCAGATTCACCTTCGTAAATTAATTAGTAGATGTAATTCACTTCCGGTGGGTAATAACGGATTGCGAAGGTAGTTTTCTGGTTCGGCGGTGAGCGCTAAATGACAATTTACCTAAAAGCAAATTCACCGGTTATTGCGGAGAGCTGTGGAAACCTCGAGGCTAGTGGTGAACGCACACGCTGCGCCGCATTCGGTCACATCTGCCCGCGCGTCTCGTCTTTGTCCATTCGGATTTTAATCATCCGCGTATAATCTCTTTCTTTCCGTTTAATCTGCTTCGTCCAGGGAGAAATTAATGGATCGTGAACTCGGTCAGCACCGCTGGACGCTGACTGTGCCGTCGCACGAACCCCATCGTCTAATCTACTAAAATGATTAAAATTTTTTTCGAACATTCGTTAACGACTTGCCAAGGAGCCTGAAGAAAATCCGAGACAAACGAGCACCGTGGAAAACAGAGTTTCGATTCCGGAGTTTGTAAGGAACGGTGAAAAATGGCTGGACGTTTTGATGCATCATCGTCGAGTCTAACCGTCCCAATTTTATACGCGCAAACATATCCTCGTAACTAATAAATCTTTCGCCCCGATTGTTTAGCTAATTCCCACGCTTGCACAAATACCAACTAAATTGTCATCGGTAAGGCAACAAACAGCGTTGTCCTTATTTTAATGGCTCCCTTTATGCTCTTTATGCGCGATTTTAGAATTAATTTGCCGGCAACGGTAGCGGTAACGGAACGTGCGTTACAAATCACGCGTAATTCGCAATAAAGCGTCGTTACAGAACATTATTGTTCCGACAGGGTAGCGGGAATAATTAGCAGGCGATAGCGAGGCGTGAGGGCGATAAATTGCTCTTTTGGGGCATCGCTTTATCTCGTCGGCGACGAATGGAGAGCTCGGATTGCAAAGAAAAACTGAAAATACGAAGACGACACAAAACCCAATCCAAGAGAATTCATATCGATTCTATTCAACGAAGAATCGACTCGATTAATTTTTCGATTTCGCCTGATTTCAGGCTCAATTGTACAGCCACGAGAGACCGTCCTTCTTGTCTCTTCTTCTGTTTCGAACAGTCGCGCTGCCACGATCCTTCTCTCCAGCTTTCTTTCTCGTCGCGTCGCGTTGCTCCACCTCTGCCCTGTTCCGCTCGAATTTCGTCTTAATGGCGACGTAACGTTCTATTTATCGCAAGATAGAAAACTGGCAGAAGTTGAACGCGTTCAGTTAACCAAGTTCCGCGCGGCTCCTTGTCGACGGAAAATTACAGCTATTAATCGTAAAACTGTTTTCATTAGTCGGTTTCTTTCTTTCACGACGGTACATATTGACCGGTCAGAAAGGAAAGCGCGCACAGCAAGGCAATTCCATTCGCCAACTGGTTACTTTCATCGACAACGTCCGCGACGTTTTTCCAGCCTTCCACCCGGCTTGCACGTAAATTAGATATGTGCGCGCGCTTGTTCAATCAATTCGGTCCACGTACACAGGGGAACGTTTTCGATATTCGCTTCATCGATTGAAGTCCTGCATGAATGGCCAGTGCATTCGGTCGGTCCATTCCAACGACACAGCAACAAGATTGCTAGCCAAGAAATATTTGCGTGATTTTTTCTAGCCGGAAACCAGCATATATACGTGGACCTGTGCGACTCGACAACCGTGTGAGGGCAAACGATGCAAGTGGAAATAATCATGGATGAAACGGTTGCGATCGCCCCTTTCGTTCTCCGAAAAGCGAGAAAAGTAACGGTAAAGTTGTACTCTCGTGTCTGAAATACGGACGATAAGCTAAGAAACGGACGATAACCGTGTGCTCTATGTAGCGAAACTCTGACGATCGTTCTGATCTGACGAAGATCTGACCTGCAAGAAAGGAACAAAGCTCAAGGGAGACAACTATCGATTCTTGTAATGCGTAACGTTTGATTAACGAGACGCTTTTCCGCACAATTACGTCATTGCGATACGTCGACGACGATAGGATAGGTGGAGGAAGCGTTGACAGACGTCTATCGCCATGAAGGCGAACGATGGGAGGCGTTCACCCTTTTGTCGTGATCGTATAAGCCGATAACAATGGAGATAATGAAGGTAACACCAAGCCGTAGAAATTATGCGGCGGACTAACTAGAATAGACACCGTTCGATGCTTCTTTTTGTTCTACAATTCGGCTACTCTACAGCCTCTTTATCGTTTTACTACTTTAACATTGCCGACTCAATGTACAGCAGAAAAATACGAAATACTACAATGTTTTCTTAAAAATACAGTGTTTGTGACATAAAAGATTTTGATCAATGAACGTTTAAAATAATTCCGAATTACGAGCTTGAAATCTAGGAATTGAGACTATAATACTCTAACGTCTAAAGCAAGTTAATCGTTTTTATCCTATAATTTAAATTCAAACCTTTCAGACGTTACTTGGGCAGGAAAACAAATATTGATTATTTCTCGAACGATGTCTTTCGATTGGTAATAATTCGAATGAAAAATACAGGGAATAATATAAATTAAAAAATAGTATGCAAAGCACTTACATTTTCGATCAGCTGCGGAAGTTGAATCCTCTTGAGAGAAGCACTGACTTTGAAGCATTACGTGAATATTTAGAAATGAGATTATACATACATACATAGATGTATATAAAGCAAAAGGAAAAGAAAAGACTATCAATGTAGTCGTTTACTTGACAATCGGCAAACTCTGACTCGAATATTACGACGCCACGTACAATTCTAATTCAACTTGATGATAATAAACACTGATTCTATCGACCGCATTGCGCATAATCACACACGTTCTCTGAAAGTATGAAAAAGAGGATAAAAGTTACTGAAAAATTTCTTTAGTTTCTTTTATACTTTCATGTATGATTTCTCAATAAAATATTGAATTGTGAGTAATGAATATTGTATCGTAAACTAAATGCCAATCACGCCATTTATCACACATATCATCGATAGTTCAATAATATACATACCTTCGTACTTCTTTCTTTCTTTGTTACAATAAATTGAATCAAATTTCCATGATAATGATCGATTAACCATAACTCATCGTGACGTTCATACGATAAAGTTATGTTCTGTCAAAGTCGTCATCTTCGCGATCGATCACTAATCTGTATAAAAGAAGAACAAAAATTAAGGGTGGATACATAGAATTAAAACCAATTAGATTGAAATGAAACAATAAGCGAACTCATTGTCAATCTTCGTTTCAAAAGGCAATGATCAAGATACCGGTAATTCTAACCTCTAAATGCGCGACCAAAGAAGAAAGAATAAGAAAACTTGCAAAGACTATTTAATCACGTAATGATATTCAACAAATCATTTTATAAACGCGAATTAATTAAACAAAGTTAATAATACCGTGTAAATAGTAGCAGAATGTGGTATAATGAAAATCATACACAGCCGATATGCGACACTGACACGTCTTAAGCAAGGCGACACATATTATTTCCTTGATGCACCGCAGGGCGCCCCCCCCCCCCCGACTCCCAATCTGGTCAGAAAGTTTCGATTCCCCCTCCACTCATTTTATATGTAAAATAAATATTTTATACGTTGCTGGTAGGACTTCTGTCAACAATGGGATTTACGAAGCAACTCGATAACTATTATCATAAAAAATAAATGTTTAACATTTTGATTCTAATTGAATTTCTTCAAGAGAAAAATAATTTCCTGGAAAGAATTTTTATTCGGGCAAGTGAAATTGATGAGAAAGTAGCGGAAATAATAACAAAGAGGATATTATTGCAGTATAATAATTCGTAATACGTGAACGTACGTATGTTGTAAATAAATTTCTCTGTACAGGTTCTGGGAAAATATATATCTATACTTACATTACTGATCTGTTCGACTCTATCCTCAGCCAAAAGGTTCATTACTTTCCCCATTTCAGATCCTTCTAGGACATCATTATCATCCTTATCACCATGGTCGGTGCGGTACCACGACGTTAAATTTTCGGCCTCACGTGCCGTCAGTTCTAAAGAGGACACGACGCTGATACATACTTGTTATTCATTTGATTAGTTTCGTCAACGTAATTATAATTTATGTATATATATACATATATTTCAATATTTGCATATTTATCTTCCATGATTTTATAATTATTATTTACATGTTAACGAATTGCTAATATCGTTACTTGTTGTATCATCATTACCATTAAGAAATTGCAGATGGAATCCGCGAGTACAAGAACCTCCGCCTCGTTGCAAGACATTCTTGGAAGTCACGGCCACCTCTGCCCACCGCGGGTTAAAGGCGGCGCTAAGGTACGAAAGCTGCGAGCGTTTAAGAGTTCCAAGGACGCATAAATAGCAAGCTCGTTTGCCCGAACAAGTCCTCACTCCCGAAACTCGGTACAAGAGGAGCTGGCAAATTCCTCGTTCCATTTTCATCCCAGACAATATGCCTCTCGCGGCACGACGAACTTTCTCGGAACATATTTTTTCGTAGAACGTCGCGGGGTTGGAGCGCGTCTTAAATCATTTGGATCTTCTCCTTCTCGTACTCGGTGGAATATCTGCTCGGTTCGAGAAGCGGAACGAAAGCAGGCTCTGCGAATAAAGGAAGAGCGGAGGGAACGGAAAGAGAGGACATCGCGGTCCAGCGCGGGACGTCGGAAAGGGTTGTCAGCTCAGAAGGGGATTAAAGAAGAACGGAATTTCTAGTAGTTATGCCTGCCGGACTCGCAGCCTGCCTTGAATTATGATCGCGCCCACTCCAGTCTCTATTAAAGTAATAAATTTCCAATTCAATAATATGTCGAGTATCGTCGGATACAACCACTGTTCGACCTATTCCTTTGCTTATAGCCTTGTATACGTGTTTCTTTTCACCTAGGCGTCTCCGTGTCGATCTCGAACGAACTGTATATTCGGGTTCAACGAAATCTACGTGCGCTGCACTGGCAACGTCCGAGGCTGTATACGTATATGAACGGGCGGTCATATGTTCCGACACTTGACAAATTGTCCCAATCCGGAACTCGCCGTTAATCTATTCGTCGTTACCTCTCTGTTCGTCGGATCTTGCACGAAGATCGATATCGTCATTGGCAAACTGCCTAAGTCCGAATATGCCGGATGTGTAACCAGCAGGATTCTGTCGTCTTGCGAAATGGACCGACGACGCGATGTTCCTCTTTCTGTTATTCTCTTCGAACGATTCGCGCGTTCTTTATGACCAGTGGCAGTGGAGTAGAGAAGCCGCTAACTCGTCCTCCGAATCCACGCGTTTACGGATTATCACAGCGGATAGCCGGCCGTTCCTACTCGACTAGAAGAGATTACACGCTCCGAACTTCGACAGTTAACGCCGCGATAAATTATAGACCGTGGTGAAGATCGCGCATTGACGTACGTGCGGTTACGTCACTGTTGCCCCGCTCGCCACTATTATCCTTTCCCGCAACACGCGACCCAACATCACGAATGATGCACCGTCCAAGTTTCCAACTTTTCATCGATGAATCTTAATTCGGCTGGTGCGTTGCTCCAACTCGCGGTATCCTCGTAATTTCAACTTACCAAATATAACTATGTTGCGTTGTTCTGCGATAAATGACGAACAACGGAGTGAATCAAGGCTTGAGTTGATTTCATAGTTTCATTGTTCAACGAAGCAATGGTATTCGTTAACAAAATAAAAAAAAAAAATAAAAAATGAGAATGAAACAATTTATCGAATCCGAATACGTGTGAAGCTGTCTCAAAATACGACAATATAACAAACAAATTGCGAATTGACGAATCTGATTCGTTGGTTGAACTTTCATTAAGCGAGTTATACACTTTCGTCCGAATAATTACAATTTATTTTGCTGAATCGAAAAATACAGGAGAAGAGATTTTAATTTTCAATCAGAAGCGCAGCGAGCCTACTTTAACCTTGTGCATGCACTATCGATTTTCCTGCGGCCGGGTCACTCGGAACTGTAGCAAGCTACCCTTATAAATTTGGTGGCTAACAATGTGGCGATAAATCGTAGCTCGTGTGCTGCTATAATCTCCGGCTGATTTCCACAATTTCCCAGATGTCACTTAGAAATTCCTCGTTCGCTAAATCTACAACGTTTCAATGACACTCGTCGTTGGACCACTGTGTGGTTTCCATGTAGGTATTAACAATGTTTGTGATATTTAACTTTCTATAATATTCCTGCCGCAAAGAAAAAACTTAGAATACTCTCTCTCTCTCTCTCTCTCTCTCTCTTTTGTAATTTAGCTAGATTCAGTAGACATTCGAAATGGTCAGATTGCACGGCTCTTTGTTTTCGTTACGTTTGCTTTGACGATCCAACGCTGTTTAACGGACGTAAAAACTGTCACAGGAATTTCAAAAGGTCCACTTATAAAGAAAAGCCAGCAAAAAAACGGAATCTTTGATTGTGCTTTGATCAAAATCGTTTCGACCTGGTGAAATGGTTACGTAGCTTAACCGCGACGCGACAAACTTGAACCTTTGAGTATTTCACCAGTGCTTACGCGTTGGGTTACATTTTTGCAAAGAGGAAGGGAAAGCCTATTTATTCCAGTTTCTTCCACTTCTCTCTGCCCTGCCTGAAAGGTCAAGAGAAACGGTCGTTTGCCGTGGACGGCGAGGGGAAAACATCGGGGAAAAAGCGAAATTGAAAAATTCACGTGGTTGCTTTACGCAGACGGTGAACACTCAACACAAACTGCCGGCTTGAAAGTGACTGGTGGCCGATCTTACTTGCCGCCCGGATTCGAAGATCTTTTGAAAAATACCCGATGAAATAACCGACACAACGAAACTGAATCTACGTAGAAATTTCGTAAAAACTGTTTTGAAACGAGTCGGTCGAAAATATTCGTAAAAACGAACCTGCGATAGTTTCCATTTTCGCTAACATATTTCGATGATATATTTAAAGGGCTCTAGTTATATTTAGTTTCCATGTTTTAAAGACTCGACTGTGTCATAGTATATCAACTTAATTAGCGATGTCACGAGACATCGGTATTTCGTTCATCGCGCGTCTCCTTTCATCGGAATTTCGAATCACGAGCAAAAGATTCGCCAGTCACGCTAATACGACTAACTGTCGCACCCTGTGTACTCCTCCTACGTTGGTTACGTCACTTACGCAAAACACGCGCGGGCTCATTTCAGATTAGATGGTATATTTCAGTGCTTTTTTCCTCTCAGTCTTTGTCGTTATCTTGGTTGGATTTTCAGAGTGCTTGGCACTGCGTGCCAACATTCTTTATCTCTCATATGCACACCGTGTAAACCGCTTCTGTAACATGATTCGTTTTAACTTACGTACGCCGTCCGAATTTAACCGCAAGGAAATTGAGTCGTGTTTTCAAGCTTATTTTTCCTTACTTTGTTTCCTTTATGAAACGAAAGTTTCACAGAGATAATGCATTTGCTGGAAGAAAATGCTTAACAGGATTATTCAACACCGCATCTTCGGTTGTGTTTAACGAAAAGGCTTTCGTTCAGCCTTACGCACTTTATATCGCTAACACGAATGAATTTCAGCGATTTGTTTCCTCGAGAAATTGACAAGCCTGTCTACAATTTACAAACTTTGATCACGGACTAACGAAGGGAAGAAAAAGGATGTTGTAAAGTAACGAATCGAGAGGATTCTGAGCATCCGACCTATCTGTTACGAGAGCGCAAAAATGAAACTGTATATCGTTTGAACCAGTCGCAGCTCACAGTCGTCCGACAAGCTACCGGATTACCATAATGCCAAAGCTTTTCTTCTTATCCGGCACTTTTAAAGCGACAGTCGCAGGAACTCTGGGAAGATACAAAGGCCGGCGGGAGGGGGCTGGTGAATAAAAGAGAAGGGAGAAAAAAGCAGATTCGACACTTCACTTTGTTCTCGTAATCCATTTCTGTTTCGCCATTCTGTTCGAACCAGAGGATCGAAAGATCAAGCAACATGGTGACAAAATTGCCTCGCCGAAGCGATAAAGATATTTCTTGATAAATGGCGAAAGGACGTACGCTCGGGAATTCCTACCTCGGGAATATTTTGCCCATAATCCGGCTGAGATCGTTCGCGACGTCTCATCCTTCGTGTCCCTTTAGCTTTTCGTAATTTGCAAAAACTTGGTAGCAAATGCCGCGTAGTCGGTTGCCGGAAACGATCGAAAAAGTTCTCGAACATCGCGGAACACGCCCCCGTTAAGGAGACCGTGTACAAAACCATACGCGTAAAAGAGCTTCTACTTTCTTCGTTGGACGCGATTTCCTGCAACGATCGGAAAACTACGAAGGACGAATACTGGCGTGTTCGAGAATCGATAGCTCGTTAACCGGCATAAAATACTCGCATACTACGAAAAAAAAGCAGTGACACTTAACATTAAAACGCTTACCACCGATATTTAACGAGATTTCTCGTTTTACGTCGAACTGCTACTTATCCTTGAGGAGAGATACATTTCGAAATAGCAGCTGAGTAGCGGTGTTTGCATTGTAAACTCGTAAATTGCACGGCGGAAAGATCTTGAAGCAAAGGACGAAGACTTCTTCCGGTCGAAGAAACGTTCTACTAGCTAGGAATCTAGTCGGTTAATTAAAAGTGGAAATGACTGTCTAGTGATTCTAGCGGGGCAAAAAATAGCCATGCCTTGATTCACGGTCGTCAACCACGAAATTACTTAACCGAGCGAATCACTCGGCTGCCGACAGACTGAGGTTTCTTCGATCGAATTAAACAGAGGGCTATGCCATTAATTACGCCTTGCTCGTAGCGCTGTCTCGCCCCCTTCGCATCCTCCAGCTCAACTTGGCCAATGCTTCGTTTCACTGTTTCCGACATCGAGAACCTTGTATTAATATTAATATCTCAGATGGCAAACGTAACTATTAATCAGCGTCGTATTAACGATAAGATATGCAATTTTATTTTCGAACGTGTATAAACAAAGACGATTGAACCACTATAATCGAGTAACGTTATCTACCGAAAGAAATCGGTCAGGTGACACGGCTTCCTCTGTGATTATCAAACGATTGATTCAAAGCTGTACCGCCATTAGTCCGAGCTGAACCGATTGAAACACGAAGGAGATAGGAAACGAATCGGAGAGATGTCCGTCGAAACTCTACTTAACGTAAAGTGGATTAGACGAAGGCGAGGGAAAGAAGTTAAATCTAGCCAGCTACCAACGAACTCCTCTGTGGTAAAAATCTCGACCAACTCCTCCACTGTTGATAAAAACTGCGAACAGTTTTTTTGCGTAATTAAAAGAATAATTTTGTTTGGCATCTTCTCAAGGCAAGTCTTATCTGTATAGTTCAGTTAAATTAAACAACCGTCAGTTCACCAAACTTCGCTCGGATTCTCGCAGAAATAAGGTTGCACGTGCACGAGTTTAATCGTAACTTATTGTCAGAGAATGAAATTACCACGTTACCATGTTTCATCGGTCTTAAGGAGTTTGTCAAACAGTTTCCTTAATCTTAACCTACGTTTCGGCACCTAATCCGTTCATTGCGTCGGCTCTTTTCTCCCATTAGATTTACACGTCTTTTGCATACGATACTGGCTCACGTTTCAGTTTTCAGCGCCTATCAACCGCTTCATGACTCGTATTCGTCTAATCGCAAAATTCCTGTTCACGTTTCGTTGCTTCGAAATTAAGCGGAAATTCAATCGAAATTCAATCCTCCGCTAGGTAAACGAGAGATCGCTAAATAGGCAGATGGAAGCTGCATAATGTTGCGTCGGTGGTGTATACTTGCGATTTCCGAAGGTTTCATCTTCTTCTTTTTTCAATATTTCTGCCAACGCACATCCATGATTCCAGTTACGAATATATCGACATTGATTTCGTTAAAACGATAAGTCTGGCTATTACCCACGATCCTGTATGCGTATAAATGTTTTACGAGTCGAAACTGTTAACCGTTGCTTCGATTTACATAATACAGAGATTATCGCGCCAACCGTCTCAAAAGGTGGTAAATTAATTACCACGCTAGACCGCGTTTTACGGTCGTTGAGATCCAAGCGATATTGTATAAGCTGCCTGCGAATACCGTGATCATTCTTATCGCGTTATCTTCGTTAATGGCTGTACTAAGAAGCGATTAACCTTTCCGAGTTCGGCAGCGATACGTTCAGGATTTTCGTGAATTTCCCGTTAACTCGACAGTCCTTCGAGATTAAAAATTTTCGAAAAGACACGAAGAAATTGCGGAAGACGTAAGATTGTGAAACGCGGCGCGAATCTCCTCGGTAGCAGACTGTAACTGAATTATATCTGACAAACTATGTTCGTCGGCGCTCGTCCTTTTAGCGAGAGAAATTAATTATTCCACTTTTCCTTCTCTTCGATCGTTAATGAGCTTCGCGTGAGTGGAGTGCGAACACTTTAAGCTGCCATAACGAGCAGTCTTCCGGCTCGCTCGGTTTTCATTCGTCCCCTTACGGTCTTGCCGCAACCCTTTCGCGCCGGCCTGCTCGCGCACGCATATATGTATGTATGTACACCACATGCCGCGAGGTAAGCCGCGCTCTTGCCACCTTCACCACCTAAGTATGTGTGGCCAAGATATTTTCCAGGCAGCTCGTTCACTTCGCTAGTTTTCTCTTTTTTTCCAACCTACCGTTTTTTCTACACCGTCCCTGGCACACGGTTTTATTCCCTGACCGACGAAAGCCCTTTTATTTCGTCCATAATTCTAGCCTCCTCGACTGCTTCACCTTTATTTATTAAATAACACGGTCAAACGTACGAGTCGAGCTCATCCTACTTGGAAATTGGTCGAAACTATTACGTTTCCCACCTTCATCGACATCTTGGTTCCGTTTAGAACGTAAACTGTACGAATCGTCCGACGAATTGCACTCGTTCCAAGGGAATTTCGAACATCAAGCACCTGCTTTGACTGTTGAGAACGTTGAATGATATCGTCTTTAAACGAAACAAATTTAATACGGCTTGATTAAGGCTCTTCTCGTTAAGCGATATTTATATTTCTGTTTTCAACAGGATTTTCGCTGGTCGGGTTAAATCGAATCCATCGATTCGTTTTTTGGAAATTTGTCCTTCCAGGCATTCATGGGTACGTACTCCTTTCTTTTTTCTCTTTTTCTTCTCTTTTCGTGTTCGAATTTACGAGAAACGCGATGAATTTGATTTCTTTTTCTATTCAAAACTAGCAGCAACCAATTGATGAAATAGCTGCCAGCCATTAAAATGTTTTTAAACGGCGGTTTCTATCTCGTTGAAATTTTTCGTTGAAATATCGCGATTCGCGTTGACTCAGGCCGAGAATCAAGGAATTACTTTCACCTTTCACTCAAATCAAATATCTGTCACGTGGATGAAACGTTAATCAAGCGATCGATTTATTTGTAACGTCGTTTGCAGTCGTGAACGCGACGAGCAAGGAGAAACGAACAAATTGCGCTATTGTCGTGGTCGAAAAGATTCATTTGCAAGAAAATAATGCGCTGCTGAACTTCTACAATGGGCCAATCGACGATCAGAAAAGTATCTATTCGCGTGTTTGTGATATCGATGAAACGACGACAAACGTTCATTGCGAGTAAAATATGACAGGGAACGGAGAAAGTGTTTTGTACGAACAATTTGTTCGATAAACACCGCTAACTGTTAGACCAATAACCAACATTTGTAATGTCAATATCTATTTACTTCCGTCAGTGATACGGCTATATGTATGCCGATCGACGCTTTCGTCGCGTGTATCGAACAAGATTCATCTATCAGCATTTTACGTGAAACGTAGGTAAATGTGGGAAAAGATCGGTGTCCTTCTCCAACTGATCGGAAGATCGCTGGTGTCGCGAGAATTATCCTTAAAAGCGAAGCTTGTCAAAGCTGCATCGAAACGTGCGTTATATTCGAAACTGTCGTCGAATAACAACGGGAAGCTGGGACAACGGTTTCGGTAATGGAAAACGCGTCAGGATACATCGGCCGTTAATTAATCGTCAGAACGGGCGCGTTTGGACGTAAAATTCCGGGACGAAGAAGCCGTGCGAAATAAATTTACCTTTATTTTATCTGCTTAGTGTGCTGCGGGCAACGTCTGCTCGCACGCCCAACTAAATCGAATGTATCGGAATGATCGGTATACATCCGACAGCCCGATCAAACCACGGCATTCCGTCGCAGTTCAATCGCTTTTGCCTCGTCAAAGTGGATTTGAAACTCGAACCGGTCCGTGCATCCGCGTCGAACTTGTCGCTCTTTTTTCGTACGCATCCGAGCCGCGAGCTCGATTACGTCAGCTTTAATTCAGGTTCGTGCATCCAAGCCACGGCCCACTAATTCCTGCGTTCGTACCTCTGATTTTCCACTATTTTTGTTCCCCGAATAAAACGTAAAACAGGAGTAAACTCCCGTCCTCTCCAACGGCAATCTCTCCCGCAAATTTCGCAACGTTTCACCATGTTTCGAATGATTTCGCCTGGAAATACACACCCGGATACATTTTCTTCCATAATTTTCCGACTTATTACAATTTCCTCTGTAATAATTTCATTCCGCAACGTTTGTCCATGGAACGCCGCACGGTACCGCACCGCCCCGCTTCTACCTTCCTCTACCTCATTGGGTCGGAGAAACGGCATTAGGGGTAAATGGTATTTCGCTCAACGAGAATATCACACCGCAGACGACTCCTTGCTACAGCGTCGTGAAAGGGTAACGATTCGTCGAGGTAGATTCGCGAGGGTAGACGGATGAAAACGCGAAGTAAACGAACGAAACGAGTAAATAAGGAGAAGCTTCAAACACAAAGCCTTATAATTTATGGCGGTCCTTTAATATCAAGACGTTTCCCTGGCGTGCTAGAATTTCCAGCGAGCGAACTAGACGAGGCGACGATGCGATGCCATATCGTGGGCGTAAAAGAGAGAAAGGAGCGGCGGAGAAGAGGAGGTGGGGCGCGCGGGGAGGAAAGGGTTGACAGAGGATGGTGCGACAATGCGCGATATACCAAAAAGAAGAATAGGGTGGAATCGAGAGAGACGGGGGGCCCGAGAAAATCGCAAGGCGCCTAGGAATGTCTGGGTAAGCGGAAGCGAGGTTGAAGAAAGACATTGGGAAGGAGAAAGAAAGCACGTTTAAGCGAGGAATGGAAATGCCGGATTGGCGGATGCTGATGAGAGACGTTGCCGAGGCAGTCTGAAAGCGCAGCGAGAATGAACTTAGCAGCTATTCGGTCTGTGAATTTTGAAAACACTTCTTGCTTAAACCTCAGCCGCCAAGCGAAATGGTGGTGCGCGCCACTGCCGCTGAAGAACGAAGAATAACAAGGTACTTTCTCCTTTCGTTAGCTTTACATTTTCACAGGCATTTGGAGACGAAATTGCCGAGTCGAGTGAGGTAGAAGCGACCGGCACGCTCTGTGACTCGTGTCAATGTGTTTTCCCTATTTAAATCGTTAGAACAAACAGGAACTTCTCGTTTCTACGATTAACGAGCGAAAAGGAAGAGAGAAGGAATGAAAGAAGGAAAACTTTCTCTGCTCTGTCGTATTGGACGAAATATGTACTTTGAGCGTTGCTCGAATCTTTCATAAATACGCTGCATCTTAATACGGACGACGAACTCGATATACAAGAATCGAGGCAACGCTAAAATCAAACGCGAAACGCTTTAAATTTGAATATACGACAAGGACGAGCGGCGGGAAACGGACGTAAAATGTTCAAGATCAAAACTTATCGAGACTAGATTCTTCGCATATAAAAGAGTAGGTAACGAAGATACGGTTATATACGACCTATACATACCTATATGTACCTACACACTCGTGTATACAGAGAGCAGAGTACTAGTATGTTAAAACCAAGTTTACCTCGAGCACGTTCGTTGTATATGCAAATAAACGGCTCGTTGAAATACGCGAAACACGAAAGATTCGTTTCGAATGTTCTTCTCTGTATTCATATACATTCCCGGCTCTGTCTTCCTATCGTAGCTTACGAAACGCCAAGTTGCTTTAATTGCGAGAACATCTATTTTCTAAAACAACAGACAATTCTACTCGTGCCTGGAAACTTCGAATTCCGACCACTTGTCTTTCCGAGATCATCTTGGATCTTCTTTTCGAGATCACCTCGCATCATCTTTTCCAGACCACTTCGGATTATCTTTGATAAGTCAGTTAGTCTACCGCACTAGTTGGAAATTAAGCTTGATCACAAGCTTATTTAAAAGCAGTCAGGAAATTGGACATTACAAATTGTAGACTGGTCTCGCTTATTAACGCTATGGCTAAGATCTTTCAGTCGATCATCACCAGGAAATTAGCTCGACACGCCTCTCGATATATAGCTATAGAGCAACGCGGGTTTATATCTGAGCGTTTTACTGTTCTACGAACTTTGCGGCATTTTCTAATTTCATAGCAGCCATACTTGATAGAAATAAGGAGATCGATGTTGTCTATATCGACTTCACGAAGAAATTTGGTGAAGTTCACTCGTCGTTCATTAGCTACTGGTAAAGAAGCTTGCAACGATGGGCTTCTCGGGAATCCTACTTAAATTTATTGAAAGTTATATACGGGCGTATTCAATCTGTAAAGGTGCACGGTTACTTGGCCCCCGGCGTTTGTGTCGGGTCTGGAGTACCTGGATTAGGTTCTGGTTAGGGTTCTCATCTGGTACCATTACCTCTCATGGTGTTCGTTAATAACATAAGTAATGCTATTACGAATAGTAGCTTTTTACCCTGTGCGGATGATCTGACAATATACAACCTTCAAGTCTGATGTTTGCTCATCGGCTTATCCTACCTACCCATTCGTAAATCGAGATTCGGTAATAATAATATCATCAACAAAATTTGCGTCGAATTATAAGAAGATTGTATTCGTGAACCAATGTGAAATTGCCTTCTGTGCGAAACTGATATGATCGTGATGCCGTATAATCCTGTTTGCGTAAAATTTTGTGAAACTTTATACAGTATGCATGGGACTCTGACTATTCATCCTGTTGTGCCTGTATTATTTTACTATATTGTAAAGAGGAAACCCATCCGTTAATAACGTTTATTATTGATCTCGAGAGCCAACTGATTCGAGAAAGTATCAAACGGAAATCGCATTTGTGTCTAACGCGAGCTATGTATGTACCTAACTCGAGCCGAAGGCGAATTTCGATTTCGATCGCGTGCCGCCAAGAGTGAAACTTCTTTTTTATTGTGGCAGAAGTAAGTACATTGGAACGGCTCTGGAAGTAGCAGGAACTATCGATGGAACGAAATGAAATTTTTAAAACTACCAACCTTAAAAACGCGTCAACCGGACCGAGCGGTAAAGTAGTCGAATTCTCTCGTTGAAACTCAGACGTTCCGCGTTTCTCACGGCGATGTTAATTAACGTATTACCGCGGAGATGCAGTTAATTCAATTCCCTGGTCGTTGGAAGGATCCCCAATAAAGCAAAGCGAGCCGGAGAAGCGGAAACAGCGTCACTTGCATTCTCTCGGATAAAACTTTTTTACTTTATCTTACTGGATTCGATATAAGGCAGGAATATTAACGTGCCGCTACTTCGACGTTAATATTCCTCGGCGTTTCTTCTTCACTCGCTTCTTCCGTGATTTCTTTCCATCTCGCTCTTTTTCGTTGTTCTCGCCTCGGTTAAATGCACGTTCTTTCTACCGCTGTCGTTTCAAATCTCGCAGCGGATCTCCTCTGCTGGATTTCCTCGATCGTGAAACGACGATCGATCGCTCGATCCAATAAAATTTATCCTTGCGACTTGACTTAACGTTTATGCGTTCTTCGAGACGTGGTTTCGCGTGATATTATCTTTGTTGAAGACAGATGCTCCGGCTACGTATTCCATTCTCGTTGCGTCCATTTTCACAGACCTCTCCTCTTTTTATACCTGTGAATTTTCCGTGTTCGGCGATAGAGGCACACTCGATATTAACGTCGAATCGATGCGTCGTGAAGAGGGAGTCGAGTTACTTTTCGCTTCGAACGAACGCAGCAACTGAGTTTCCTTTCATTCCGTCGATGGTCGGCCAAGCGATACGTAAAGGCGAACTTTGATTTCTGCCCGACCGTTTCTTCGAACAATTCCTTAGCGAAAAATTTCGAAGCTTGCCAACGAAAGTACGTTCGGCAAGGATTGACTCGCCTATCAAGCTTGCTCGATCTCTCGGTATGTCAGAGGCGAGAGATCGACTCTTACAATTGGAATAATATGGAGCTGATCCGTAGCTCACGATAGTTGGCCACCGTGTGCCAATTTCCTCTCTCTAGAAATACATTTGCTCTCCTCGGGCGTCGAACAACCTTCGTCTTGGCTTTGAAGGTTTTGCTTGGGCTTTACCTATCGCCCGAGCGGGGGTAATTCCTATGCTAATCCGTCTGTGTCCATGAATGGACCATGGCTGCTCTACGCTAGGTCACGCAAAACGCTCTTGTTTCGTTCCTCTGCTATCTCGTCTCCATGATTGGCCAATCTCTCGTCATTTTTTCTTCTCTACGTTTTACGACTGAGAAATCGATATATAAACTTTAGAAAGTTACTTTCCCGGACGACTTCGGACCTCTTATTTTCTTCGTTTCCTTGGAACCAACGATGTAGCGTCGCCTTTCGCAGACGTTGTTACGATTGCAAGTCGAACGGGTCCTTATAGTTGAGCGACTCGATCTCTTCGATCAGCTTAAAATTAAAGGGTGCAAGTACCAATTTCCGTCGCAAGGCGCCATTTTTCCGTGCAGCCGTTTCAACTTCCGTTCCAGACGTTCTTCCCACCTCTGTGAGAAAAGGAAAACGAAGAAGAAGAGGAAGAAGAAACGGAGAAAGGAAACAAAACTATGAAGATGAAGCGTTCCACGTTAAGAAAAATCTCTTCTCATCGTGCTCGTTTCTGTAGGCTACCGTAGACCATAGACCGTAGACCGTAGACCGTAAATTGTGGACGATCGGCATAGGCCGCGTCGATCGATATAGTTTACGCGCTATAGTCGTCTAGGTTGGTCCGCATAAACAAAGGCTTATCCATAACCGAAAATTCGAGCGAAAATTCGAGAGTAAGCGAAGACCAAAGAGCAAAATTTCTACGCATTCGTGTTTAAGGTACCTATGGGCCGAACTCTACTCGCTGGATTGTCCCATCCATCTACTATAAATTTAAATTATGCCTGGTAGCACGAAACTCCTTTGTCTCTCGTTTGCCGCTTTGCTCACGGTGATCGTCTATGCTGGGTCAAGAGAACTGCTGCTCAGGCAGTAGGTGCGAATAATCGAATCCGTAAAGTCAGCAGCGTAGTCTGCTTTATGGTCTCTGTCGACTCGTCTCCGCTTCCTATCTTTATCCCTTATCGTACTCTTCTTTCTTTTCTTCTCATTGATGTGCATATATTTTTTATACGCTCCTTGATCCAGATTGAGATTTCCGTACATTATGCCATTCTACGACAACGTTTAACGAGCTTGGTGCAAAATTTGCTGGTTTTTTCCGATGTACAGAATTCTTCGTTGCTTTATTGGTCGTATCAACCCCTCTCTTCGCAAACTAATCTTCTCGTCTTACATCTACTCACGCTCTGCGGAATATGGCCGAATTTTAGGAACAGCTTAGTCAAGTAGATGTATAAGCGACGATAAAATTGCAATTTTGGTGTTTCTTACGTCTTTTTCTCTGTGTCTTTAATTTTGTAAATTTTTGCGAATTTTTTCTACTCGTTGCTTTCAAGCACCCGATTAAGCGAGTTCAAAGGGCGAAGTAAGAGGTCGCAACGAGAACTACGCGACTCGACTGTGTAATCAGGGAAACGATCGAATTATAGTTGCTTGCGTAAAGCTGATTGCTCGCCCACAGAGAAATTATCTCAACGACGTACGACTCTTCGATAGGCTAGCATGAACCTCTAATTGCTGCTAGCAATTAAACAGTTCCTTTCGCAAACCGATGAATTCGCCGGGCGGAATGATAGTTCCACAGCTATACGGACAAATGGAATCCGAGTACCGAGGGGAAAATAGTGAAACACGCGTGCCAGATCCTAACTTCAATTTGAAAGCTCTTAGGTCAAATTGTTCTACGTACAGCGCTGTTTCCGGCGTTCTTTCCTTTCCTCGTCCTCTCAACACGCTCTCCTAAGCTTCACTCGATATTCGGGCAATTACAATTACAAGAACAACGCGAAGCTACCGTTTCATCTTCTAAGCGTAGATAATTCGAAAATAACACATTTAGTTTCCAATCAAACGTCTACTTTTTATCGTCAGTCCTCGATTCATTATAGAAAGGAGGAGAAAATTAAAGATAAGATATCGTCGTATTCGTACTATTTCTAATTTACGTTAACGGCGATTCATCGCGAATCGAGAAATTTGCACTTTATTGCAGTCACGGGATGCTGGGTTTACGAAAATTAATGGCGGACCAAGCCATCCGGTCGGAAGATGAAACAGAGGGTGATGAAGGCAACGGTCTAGCGTCTAGACTCTCGCTCGAATGCTCGTATATTCGACCTCTCGACTATCTCCGAGGCGAAATAGAAGAAAACGAGAAGATTCGGGGTCAGAGGCGAACGTTGTTACTCGTTCTCGCTAGATCCTTTTACTTAGCGAAATTGAGCTAGCCAAATGACCTCGGCTACGCGTTTTCGCTCATTTCGGAAACCACTTGCCGACAAACGCGAAATTACTTGATCATACAAACGTGATCCTCGACCACTTTCCAATGTTTTGTGTACAACACTCGTCCAAATATTTGTCTCTTCTTTATTGGTTACCGATAGAACGTCTAATTTTCGATATCGTACCTTTCGTGCCTTCTAAGGTAGGTAACAGCATGATTGTCACGAAATATTTAACGCTAACGAAGACTTCGATACTGATTTTCGATCGAAAACATTTGAATATGCAAATTTTCGGGTTCGCTTCCAAATTTTTAAATTCTAATATTCCTATCATCCGATTTTCCGAATTTTCAGCTTTACAAATTCGAATATAATATTGTTGTACGCATAAGGAGGGATAAGCAGTAATTTTCTATGGTGAGAGGCAAATTCAATTAGAGGGTTTCTCCGTTGAACGATAAAGAGGAATAGGTTGGCAGGGCGGGAGAATAGCCGAAGGCTATAGAGGGCAAGTAATTAGGAGGCACGTAAGCGCATCGGGCACGCAGGCAAGCAATTCCACGGTCAACGAGCTGTCCTTGATACTTGGTGCAGGGCAACGATCACGGAGGGCACAGCTGTGTGTTGGAGAAATCCTAGATTTCCCGAAGGATTTGCAGTCGAGAGGAAACCGGTGTCATCCTTACGAGCTTTCCTTATTTTCATAACGCGAATACTTTTCGCTTGAATACCCGAATTCAATTTGAGCTTCGATCTATAGCAGAAGCCAATTTCTCTACGAATTGCCGACCAATCGTCGAAGCCTCCAAAAATTTCCAAACTTTAGAGGAGGAATTTTATTATTTGACGACCGTGGAAAGCCTTTAAGAAGCTTATCTTATTTTCGGTCTGCGTGTCTTCTTCGAGTTTCGTTCGCGATGAGGACGTGCCGTGAATAAAAATCGAAACGACAAATCTTGTTGATCCATTAACTCGCACGTAACGCATCGAACGTTTAATTGCGGAAATGAAATCATTGTCGAGCTATCGATCGATCGTACTTCCAGCTGAATGTATTTCCTACGCTTGCTAATTTAATATCGAAAGCTTTGCTCTGCGAAGCAGGATTACACAGATGGAGACTATTTTGAGTCGTTGAATGCCGCGTTTCGGCATACTAACTTGGCTCGAGCTCGCCCGCTCTAAATCTTCGAGTACCATGCTCGATATTATCCTGATTACCTCGTATCCTGTTATTCCTTGCAGCTGTGCATTCGAATTATCAACATTTACCATCGTATCGTACCAAGTATTAAAGTAGTACGAGTAATGCTAAGTATATTGGGTGAGAAATAAGGAAATGCGTGTTTAAAGATTCGCGGAAAAATACGAGAAACGGGAAGGTGAAAAGGTAAAAAGACGACAAACAGCATGGATGTCGATGTCAAGAGAAAGTTGGAGAGACTTAGGAAAAGCTGGAACAGTGGAAACCTTCTGGCACATAGTGCGATCTTGTGTTAGGTTACCGCATTCATAAATTAGTTAGAACTCAGAGGAGTCGTCCAACATGATTCGATTAGCCAGGTTCGCGTTTGAAATGCCTGTGACCCAGAGATTTAACGACAACTCTGATATTCTCGATATTCATCGGTAAGTTATGAAGATCGATAGTCTATTAGCGTGTATGTCGTTTCTGCGATATTATCTTCTCGACCTAAATATACTAGCACGACTAATCGCTATATTAATTTATGTATACCATGCAGTTTACCGTACTTATGGGAATCGCAAACTATCGGCAACTATCTATTTGGACGAAACCCATCCGCAAACTGACAAAAGCATCGACAACGTTTAATAACAATAAACTATTACCTATATTTTACGGTTGGCTAACTTTCTCGGACATAAAGTTCGCAAGTTGAACCGATTGAATGGTAGTGTTGGACGTTTCACATAATGCTGTCAAAACCATCGATAACTTGTTCGCGGTTTGAGGCCAGAGTATAAGCGTAGGAAGTTGCGACGGATCGACTATTAAAATCAACGATTGTTAATAAAGTTTCCAATTTTATATAGGTTTTAGGAGGGGAGAAAAAGTCGTAGCTACAGGCGAACGTGGGTTCGATCGAGTTCGAATCGCTTTTAATGAATTTTTTTGCTGATCGATTTACGAGTTTCTCCGAGACCGCGGTGACAGGCGCAAGTATACGTACATATATGCATCATATATACGACGACAGCTACATTTTTACGATCAGGAATACATAAATCGCAATCTCATCTATGCCACGCACGAGCAAACTCAAATCGCCCGGAGGGAATATATTACATGGAATTTTCCGAATCCTCTAATGGACTTCCATCATACCTGGAATATGAATCAATAACGAGAGCAGATACGCGGAAATTTTCTCCTAATGAAGCTTTTAATATTCGGTGCAAGCTCGAAATAATTGATGTTATCGCGTACCTTTATATATTTACAAATATAACGCTTTTGCGCTTAAATCATACGCTTGGCAAAATTACTAAGAACGATTGTCAAACGACGTGAAACTACAAAAAGTGAGAGGAAAACGAAACGTGACAAGTACGGCAAAAGGATAAGAATCTGGAGAAGATAAGAGATCCAAGAAACGAGTGTGCACTCGCGAGTGTGAGAAATATGAAATCTCACAATGTCGCTGCCAACAAGAGTCACGTCTAACTTGCTAGAAGCTTTCCTCCTGAAACTTGTTCTTTACGACCGTGTTGGAAATTCATGACACAGCCAGCTAAGCGTCTTAGCGACGAATTTTAAATTTGATTGAGAGTCTTGATAAAAAGTCGTCAAGCGGCAAATGAGTCGACGTCGAGAGATCACTGATAAAGGCGCTATATATCGCGTAACGATGTTTCTCCAATAACAAAAATCGAAGATAACGCGCATTATATTAAATCTTACGTACTTCCGTAGGTACTTGAAAACGTTTTAATCGCCCGAAGAGATCGTTTCTTCCTCAATCTGCGGAATATGAAACTCGAAAGATTTACGGTCAATTTCGTTACGTTTTACATTTCTCGTGCGTATCCTTTGGCAGAAAATCGCCGAGAAGGAAATAATCGTTAAATCCGGAGAGCCAGATTCAAACGATGCCATCCCTTCGAGATAAAAGATACCGTGGCAGTGATATTTTACGAGCGTAGGAAAAAATATTACGGTACGAGCGTTACGCGATCGAGCTTTTTTCGTGTAACGGCTGCGAGTGGTCCTCTGTCTTTCCGTAGATTTGCATTGCATCAATCTGGAAAAATGGATTTCGCATCAGATTTACACGTTTGCTCCGGTTAAAACCGAGCAATCAGACGAACGAGTTTCACAACTGCCCGTTACTTCCGATCAATATTTATCTACGCCATTATTATCCCGCAATCTTACTCGCTACTTCCACTTTTCGCTTATCCCGCTCTTTCGTATTACGCGTCCCTCTAATCGTTGCCGATCCATCATACACGTATTTACTTACAATACTTGCACCAAATTGTACATACAACGATATTTATATGTACATGTAGAAATATCTTTCTTGGTGTACCGAAGAAATTCATCATGTTCATCACTGTTTTAGATTACGATACAAACATTTATTACATTTGGTTAAAAGTAGATGTTATCTTACAGCTTTAGAAGGGCCATATATTGCTGTGATCAGTCTCGTTTTTGAGCGATTAATGTCGAGGACAGTGTGGCTGGTAAGTAAATAACGCGCGACTGTTCCAAATTTCTAAGACATCGATACGTAGGAAGAAATAGCTTGAAATGATTGATACAAAGGCAATGAGAATCGATGACGACCAGCAGGTATGAGAAATGTCAAAAAAAAATCAAAGGTCCAAAATTTCTCATCTTATTTCGTCCGTTGTGCGGAAGGAAGCACAAATCGAGATTAAGGATAACATACTTATTGGCAAAGAAATAGTGTCCCCTGAAAGCTGTGTAAATGCGGGAAAAATAATTCTTGAAATATTCAAGAGTAAACAGGACTTCATTGGACAAGTATAATGCTTTTCATGCCTTTCGTAGATCATCTAACAAATGTCATCTACCAATTGATATTTCAGATAGAAGCAACTGCAGGAAAACGATGTAGAGATTCTTTTAAAAAAACGCGTAATCAAAATCCAATATTTTGCAGGTGTTTTCAATAATTTTCTATCAATGGTAACGCCAAAGGACGCCTTTGGACGCCTATGACATGCAGAATTTTAATAGTAGTCGAAATGAATTGAATATGGATATACAAGGAGTCGTTTTTGAAGATAGAATTCCCACTGAAATGTCTCTTAATGAAATTCAGTCGGCGCAAATGGCGTCCGAGATCAAAGAGTTCCGTTGCAATAATATCGAAAATCCAAAAGAAGTAGCTCTATTAATCGGTACATCAGGATCAACCTGTTTGCCAAGAGTGGCAGAATTGTCTCATTTGTCGTCGAGAATGTTGCTACATCCAGCCTATACTACTACATCGTTAAATCGAATTGCCATGTGCACATCCTCCGTTCGATGGATTTCATATTTCATACTGCTATTAACGGGACTTCGTTCCAATTGCACGAGAATCATCGTCGACGATGAGGAGGATGGAAAATTTCATTGTGACGTAATAAAGAAGTACAAGGTCGATGATAATACAGAAATTTCCTGGTAATACGTAAATGAATTGTAAATTACGATCGATCTGCAAAAAAAAAATATCTTTTATACCTACAGGTGGAATACTATTTTTTGGATAGCAACAAATTGAGAGAAATTTACAGATTAGGCTTAATAGACGATTATAAAGCCTTTCAGCCGTGAACTGCACGAAACATTTCCGCAAACTAATATCTTTCAGTGCTACGATACCGATACACGGACGATGCGTATAAAATGTTAATGCAAAGGGCGCAGAAATAGGAAAAATGATTATTCAAACTTCAAACACTGGATTGCTTAAGAAATTTAAGGTGTCCATGAACCTGATCGCTAGGTTAGATAATCTGGTGACGAGATCGGTGTACTCAAACCGGGAGGAATAAGATCGAGGTGAAAACGTAGGGGGATGTCTGACGATCGTCTTAGTTGTATGGACGTTAGTATCAACAAGAATCGTTGGAGGGCAGTAAACACACAATACCATTAAGTATTTTATGGAAGTAAATGAAATTAGTGGCAGTTCTCCTCTGTTCCAAGCTCGTGATATTTAGTGCTCGGATAATATTAGAGTAGATACGGTCGGTAGGAGACATTGGTTGACCAAGTTTGTAAGCAGCGTGTCAGAGAAATTTATGTTGCACCGTTTGAAACGGTCTCTCGTGGTGTCTGAAGCGTGGAGTCGAAATGACTGGCGCAAATGTTAGATGAGAACGAACGACTGAACAAGGTTAAAATACTATACTTTAAGAGCATGAACGTGTTTAAAATCCGAGGAAGCCCAGGACCCTCTTTTCTCGGCATATTGCCCGGGTTATGCGATCGGAAAAGGATAACGACAAATCGATGGTTACGCGTAGACCGCGGATAGAGTTAACCGAAAGGAGATGAGTGTTCAAACGGATATAGGGAAATTTTATCTGATATATAACGCACTCTGTTTCAGCTGGAAGTTTTATTTTCCGGAAGAATAGATTAACAAAGATTTGCATGATAAAACATTCACAGTCTCGAAAGTTGTTACATCTATTTACAAAGAGAAGTTACTTTCTACCGATGTCGTACATTGATGTAGATATTGAAACGGCAAAACGAAGATTCCTCGTCGCTCGGCTGTGTCTCATATGTGCAATATTTCCATAATTCGCGTTTCATGGTTCTAGCGTACTCTCATTCATTTCCCCAGCTTCCCAAGCTTTGAGTAACTTTCAAACCACGACCGGTATTGTACGCAAATAATTCAAAGTACGGTGATCGTTTCATTCATTTACCCACCTTTGAGTAACTTTCAAACCACGACCGGTACCGATGCAAATTGTATGCAAATAGTTCAAAGTATGGTGATAATTTTCTTTTATACACCACGATCGAGCAGATCGTGCAAGCTGGAATAATCGAAACGCAAACCGCTAAACCAGAAAACACCCGCGCTTTGATCACAGCGTAAACATATTATTCGGAAAATGAGAAAAAGTTTCCTTCGAACAGCGAAGAAATATTCATCGCGCCGGCTTCGGATAAACATATTACGTATATTTCGATTTTTCCCGCAGTAACCAGTTCGTATATAAATTACCAAGAAAGCTATTTATACATGTGGGATACGTACTTATATACGTATGCACGTACAAGTATCTTACATCTCCGACACGCAGAACCACCGGATCGATTCTATTCCAGTGTCGATAGCAACTACAATACAAAGGAATAGAGAAACAGGAAGAATACGTAAAAGCTTGCTGATTACTGTTTGAAAGAATGAATGAAAATGCCGATAAAAAAAAAAGATGCAGAAAAACAGGGCTACGCGTCTGCATCAATTTACGGTGGATATTTTCAACGTTATATACAACGTACGTTACATCGACGATCGTTTTTCCTTTATCGACCACAAAAGATCGAAGTGAACAATAAAGGAGATCGAAAGAGGGGGGAAAAGATAGAGAAATAAGTGAATGTCCTTACGCGTTCGTAAAATAAGATTTCCAGTGGTATTCGTTGCTGTTCCCTTTTCTAAAAATTTCCTCTTCAAGAAATAACTTAGTTCGAAATCAATACTCGAAAGATTATTTCGTGTTGAGGAACAAAGAGGAAAGAACCGAGCAACGATCGAAAGCCGAAGCGTAATACTTGACGAAGTATAAGTAATTGTCGAGCAATTGAAAATAGAAAACCAGAAGGAAGCAAGGAAGGAAGGAAGGAAGAAAGGAAGGAAGCAGGAAAGGAGAACGACAGAAGGAAGAAAAAGTTTCTCGGAACCTTGGTTACTGGCAATCCCGCTTCCTTCTAATATCATTCGGATCGAGCTCCCACGCGGATTCTCGCTAAAACGAAATTTACAGAATATTTGCTTATTTAAAATTGGAAATCCGTGTAACATTTACAATTTCACGCGAAAGAAGATCTTGTTTGTTTTATAAAAGAGCAAATTTGTTGCGTAAACTAAGTGGAAGAAGAGGAACTTATTACAGCGTCACGGGAAATATCTGTGGCATTTTGTAAGCAGATAAGAGTTACGAATAAAGAATAAGAAATGGAAAGTGTGTTACTATACGAGCATATAACATTACGTTAACGATCTAAGTGATCACGACGCGTGTCGTGACTATGAATAAGAAAAAGACGGATCGAGTGGCGCTCGGTGGTCTATCTAGGCGAAAAGTTTCCGGAAGATCGGCGTGTAACATTTACTGGAAAATTCTTAAATGAATCAGATCCTGAATCGTCCTTCTCTTTGCCGTTTGTAGCAGTATATTGAGTGGTAAACACGGACACAGCTTCGTTTCGTATGCCATTATATTCTCACCCAATTACTTGCATTATCCAAGGAAACGATGTTTTGCGGGTAATTTCTCCCCGAGATCAACACCAGCATAACGATACTAGGTAAATCTCCTACTCTGGATGAAACATTCTCCAGCATTATTACAATTTCAGATTTTGTTTGGCGTTTCCGCGTTTCCATTGCTGGCCAATTCTCCGTTTACATCATCGCGTTCCACTAGAAGGCAATCCTTAGAAGACTACCGTGAATTTAATTACGTTCCTCGGTCTTGGCCAATTAACCCGAAATTTAATAATCCACAGTAAATCCCTATTTAAGCTTGATTTAATATCACGACATTCCTCATACGGTACGAAGAGGAACGCGGTGGCGCAGGATACAGCAGGAACAGGCGGCGCGATCTAAACGAAGATTCGGACATCAATTTTTTCAATATTTGATAGCGAGGCTCCATTTTAAACTCGACCCGAGTTCGAATGGGCTGCAGCGATGCTTCAATTGATCGCGCGTATAAATATATCTCTAAATTCATGAGCGGCAGACGAATATTACCGTCTGGATTTAGGCCATCGTTCTTGCTCCGGGAAAAAAATAATGTTTCATATATCTCGTAGGATTACTGCGATGGTAAATCGAATCTGCGGTCAGATTGCAAGCTCGTGTGAATTACGCGCGAATTAGATAGGAAGTAGATAGAGAGGAATGCACAGCGAGCATTCAATCGTCATTGAGTTGTCTCCCTAATGCGTAATAAATTACTCGCAATCGCCCGCCATCTCGTATCAGATTGCACATCGCAGGAACATCTGAGACTAAAGCCCATAAGGAAATGAGCCGTTTGGCCGACATAGCTCACGCGCTAACCAATCTCTATCAATGGCTCTATTATGTTGGCCGGGGTGTCTGTATGCGTCCCACTTTCACGACAGAAATTACCTAATCCCTCACCATGAATTTCCTCTATCCGAGATCCGCGCTTCTCTTTGACTCCAACTTCCAAGCCTGATTACAGAGTCGCACAATGAATATCCGCAACGTACGCAAACTCCGACGAGTGGGTTTCTCCTGTAACTTCCCCGCGCCACGATTACAATTACGGAAGAATTATTCAAACAACAGAGAAATATTCAGGGTCGAACGATAATACGATAACGATGTACTTTTCATGTACGATGATGTACTTTTCATAAATGGATTCGCAAGCACGTACTTGGTCCGTAGGTGAATGCTTGTCGACGAGCATCACGCTAGCAAAGCTGGCGTTGCTTTCGAGGTCGATGTTTTTAAGTCTAACGAGGTGTAACGGAGCCGACAGGATGCGGAAGTAGAATGAGTCAACGAGCCGTAAGACGGAGGGTAGCGCCGAGAAAATACGCGGCAAAAAGTGAGAAAGTGATTCCACTGGAATTTCCTGCTTTTTGAAATAGAATCACGCGAACGTGGAAATAAAGTAAAGACGAGCAGGCGAAAAGAAAATCGTCGTTCTGATAACTCGATGGATCGGACAAGATAGCGTGTATAGGGAGAAGTCAGACATTTTTCCGCCGTTTTCCCTGATCGAGGATATTTGAGTGGCAACGAAAAAAGTATGGCGCATATAAAGGATAGAAAGGGACGAGAAGCGGGATTATCAATGAACGCGATAAAAGTGTCGGAAAGAACCGAAGCAGCGCATAAGGTTTCGTTTAACTTCGAAAAAAGTATGAGCCCCGCGCGGTGAGATGGGTCGAGATGGAAACGGTACGAAAGAAGAGGTATTTGCTGCGCGAGATAAATTTTACGGCGCATAGACTACGACCTCGTAAAAATGGCGGCAACCTTAATTCTACGAATGTCCACAGATATATCGTCAAAATGCTTCCGCGTATATCCTTGCTTCCTGTATAATTTTCATTTCATTTTAACCAGACATTCTCGACGTTTCGAACGAACAAACCATGCGCGTGTTTCGAGCAAGCGAAAAGTAACGAGCAATTGGTATTCACCGCGAAAGGGAAAAATAGATAAGTAAATTGAAGGGAATTCGAACTACAGGCAATGCGCGCGTTCGCTGAACCGTAGATGAGCGAAATTAGCGACGAATCGAATTGTCTGTTCAAAATGGCACAGCCCTTATCCGTTTTATCCGAGTTCAGTGCGACGCGGTTCACGCGACCAGAGGCAATATGTACTCGACGCACCATCCATTATGCGGGCCCATTATTCAAATCTGCGACCACCAGACTACAAATATCATTACCATGCCCCTTCACTTCTCCATCCACCACAGTTCTCTTTCCATTTAGGCTTTTCCACCAGCACGCGATCCCCGCGTTTACTACCTTCAACATCGTTACGATTTTATCGGAAGAAGAAAAAGTCGGACGTTTCTACGATTAAGAGATCCTCCTATCGCGTGATCCCACCAACCTTTCCTTTGTCATTTTGATACCTTTATTTATCTTTCCTTAATCCCATCGTTTCTCGTAACAAATCATGCGAACAACGAACGTACATTCTTACTCGTCCGACCTGTTGGTCGTTGCAAACTTGTTACTTTCGATCCTCGTTTGCGCTCCTTTGAAAAAATTTGCCAGGCGTATCGCCACGTTCCCCCGCCTCTCGCGGATCGACAGATGTAATCACTCGCAGTAACTACGCCTATATTAAGCGCGTGGTCGACACGCTAACCGAACCAACCTGAAGCGCCACCCACGAATTCTAATTAGAGCGAATACGGCGAATTACTGGCGCCTGTGTATCGAATTGGTCCGCTAATGCCAGGAAAACACGGAACGCCACTTTTGCATCGAAACTAAAGTGTCCAGAATCGTCCTACAGGGCAAACGTATCCCACCAAACGGTATCCCGTAAAGATCTTTCTCGAGTAGGCTTTTCGCGCCAGATTCCAAGAACGAATCAAGTTATTAGAAAATAGGGCAGACGGATATTAGACGGAAGACTCGATCGAAAATTTCGAGCTAGGATGGCAGGAACAAGGTGCGTCACCGTCAGCTGTCGAACTCGGCAGTGGATAATACGAGCGGTTCGTACAGTGGACCACTCGATTAGTACACGACGTAACCTCGGCTGCTGTCCCGCCATGGCTTCGATCCTCCCTGATTTCCAATATTAACCAGGTAGTCGCATCTTCCTCTACCAATACCTAGACCATCGAACCGAGTAACGAACGCTCCAAACTCTACTGCTCGCGCCGAGATCCAAATTGTTTTCACAAGTCAGACAATAGATCGATTCTGAGAACAGATCGAAACGACGAGTCCTACAAATTTTAAAGGACGATTGAATTGTCGTAGCCGTCGCGCGTTAATTTATTGCTGCGATCGTTAGCGATTGGTAAATTAGTAAATTTAACAGGATATACGACTATCTATCGACGTTCGGATTACGAAGACAATACGTGTTTAGCAAACTGTCGAGAAGTTCCTGTCTAGGCGACACGTCGCTGGTGGAAGGAATGAATCAACCGCTTCGTAGAAACAAGTTGAGTCGGGTATCCAATGAGGATGGAGCGGGAAACGATTTTGCCGCGATACGTTCGAGTTAATCGGGCAAAACAACAGGTTTTACGCACGACACGTTATACTAAGAGCGAACCTCGGCAAACTGTATACATATGTAGGTAGATTTCTCGTTTGCAGCTCAAAGACCGACGCAGATTACCGAACTCGTTCCATGCAAGCACGTCGAGTCTCGTCGTCCATTCTCTTCTCTTTTGATCTCGAGCCTCCGTACTTGCTAGTTATCGCGCAAACAAAATTCGGCAGAAGTTTCCCGCTTCCTTTTCTCCAACTATTTGGCTCGTGACTTGTTCATACATCCATTATCGAACAATGGGAACGCGAGCGGATAAAGAGGCGGAAATTGAACAGATACGGTTACGTGGTTTCGACATTCGCTGTGAATACCGTTCGTTCGTCATTCCGCCGTTATTAATTGCCATCGATAAAAGGAAACATCATTTTTTTTTTTTTTTTGCTCGTAACAGAACGTTCGATTCTTTCTCGTATAATACGTGGTTGGTCTTGAACGAGACGCGTAAAGGTATCTTAGCAGCGCAGAAGGAGAAATTGTTGCACCGAGAGGAAAAAGCCGACTGCAAGTAAGACAATTCAGAATATTCTCTCGACCACGAGACGTAACTCGTGTTCCGGTATCGTCACGTTACGTGACTGTGTATTTTCACGAAGAACAAGAACGAGCTACCGATTCTAAGTCCACGAAAATTCAATTCGAGCAAACTATTCCCTAATTGGAAACTAGAGGCAGCAGCTAACGAAATAATTCCGTTTAAATAATTCTCAGCTGCAAAATCGTATGTTCAATTTCCCCACTCCAATTTCTATCGTAGAAACACTCTGCTGTTCTACTTTTTAATACATTTTATACTTTGACGACGAATATCAATTGTTCCATTAAACGCATCAATAGGAAGTGCTAGAAAAGAACGAAAACGTTCAATGGAGATTTAAATACACATAGATGAATGAATCGAACTGGCGACTCCAATTCGATCACCTATCTTGCTCCCCTCTCTTTCCTCGATTTTGTTCCTTTCGTTTAATTAAGGTTATTATCTGGTTCGTCTAACAAAATAAAACTTCGATATATTTCCTACAATCCGAGGAAAGAATAACAGCACCGTTAATAATCTATTCGTAAGCCATTAAGAGAAGATTAAAAGCTTTCTTTTCAAATAGAATCGTAACAAAACAGTAAAGGCAGAAATGGTGAATGGAACGAACAGGGAGAAAAAAATGAACGAATAAACGCAGAATAAAGGGATTGATTCCACAGTTGAGAATACCTTGAGCTCTTGCACGCGAATACACCAACGGTTCATTGTACAAGCACCGGGGAAGATCGAGAACTTTGCAACTTTTAGGTTGCGCGAAAACGCTGGGCTCCGCATATTTCCATAATTCTCCAAACATCTTCAAAGTGACTATATTGTATCTTTATACTCGTCACGCGATTCCACGTACGTTTCTCACTTTACGTAACCTTCGTCGTTTCCTTTCCGTCGGCTATTCATTAGTTTCCAGTCGTTTCGCTGTCATTAAAGTCTCTAACTAGTTTCTAGAGAATTGCAAAAGCGGAAGAAAAAGCGGAGCAGAGAATGTCTGACAACAAGAAACGAAGAACGGCACGAACAAAGCTTTGCTTGCATCTCTTTGAGGCTCCATTTATGTCTTTTTCTCTTTTCCTTCTTTCTTTTTTTGCCTCTGGTAGATTATTCTTCGTTTGGACAAATTGTATCGGCAAATAATCGTCGTTTCACGCATAATACAGGTCCATTCGATATCGATCATGTTTCTGTAAGCTGCACTCGTGTAAACTCTCATCGACGCTCGTAGAAACGCGTGTTTACCGTTGTCGGCAACAGCCGCGGGAAATTTATTAAACTTTTGGTTTACATTTCCAACTATTTCTGCTCGTTCGATTTCCCGGCTGAAAATTAAAGCGAAGCAGCAGCTTCGCGATTCGATGCTCGTAGCAGGAAACAGGAATCGCTAGACAACACACGATGGGTGTATTTCTCTTACGTACCTTCAAAAGCGGATGCGTTTCTCGTAGACGTACGACGTCACGGTTGAACGCGGAAAATCTCTGAAACATAAGGTTTATTCGCGTACGCACCAGTACAAACGTAAAAGCCGCGCGGTTTCCGTTCCAGTGGAATCGCGACAACATTGCGACTAATTTGTAGAAACAAATTTCTTCCTGAACACCCGGTAGAAACGCGGAGGAAAGAAGATTCTGAGAATCATTTCCGCTTCCACGGTATACAATACTGTCTTTGTTCAGGTGCACGGAATTAGCATCTGGACCGAGTCGGAGGATGGAAACGGAAACGACGTCCCGTTGCGGCTTCGTCTCGCCACACTGCGCCGGTTTCTTCCTATACGACAATCCGATCACCAGCTATCGACTCGCTAAAAATCTATTCAATTCTCCGTCGTAGACGCATTCCGACCGAAGTAACCAATCTCGCCCATTTGCTTCTAGCCATTTTCAAACAATTCTCGGATATAAACATCGTTACATATTTCTTATAGCGTCGATGATATCGATCGACGAGACAGCAGCGATGCGATGAAACTCAGAACGCGTAAGAAGATAAAGAAAAAGACGCGCGATGGTGAAGATGTGGTAAATGGGGTGGATGGGTACGTATAACGTTACGATGGCAAAAAAGCTATAGTTTTATCGCATACAGCGCGGATGAAAAATAGACGGAAGAACAGGTGCGCATTATGAAAAGACGTTCGTATCAAATGCCATCGAACGCGATAGTTGTACTACTCCCTACGTTCGTTCACGATGGTTCACGGAGAAGAGAAACTTTGATCGGCGATTAACGCGTTGGATCTCGAATAAAAGCAAGAGGTTCAAAACACGTTAACTCGTCATGATCGCGTCGTTTATTAATAATAACGGACCAATAATATAGTAACGTGCACAGGACGACACTTCTTTAATTTGATGCCGCAACGATATTTTCTAGTGTTGGCCTGGGTTGCGCCGATAGGGAATGGAAGCAGAAAATCGATGTGTTCACAGACCATGTAGCTTCTTCTCGTTTAAAAGATGCTCCCCTGGCATAGGGGATAGTAAAGTAGATCAGAGCCTCGTCCACAGGCTATTTCCCATAATTCATTTTCGAAAAACACTTTAGAAATTTAGGACGCACTTGCCTGCCATCTCGCTAGTTTATCGACGCGGCCGAAAGCGATTTCTTTCGTTCGAATAAACGGGGACATTGTTGAATATCAATTAACAAATACATGGAAGTTAGTAGCAGAGAGAATGTTTAATAGAGCGAATAGTTGAACGTAATACCGCTTCCGATAGGATGTTCTTCCACGAACAACGCTGGCTCAGTTTCGAGATATCAACGTAGTCAACGGCAAACTGTTCTCGGTACAACGAGAGTAGCTCGTTCGGTTTGAACTGTATTCCAGGATCGGCTCGCGGTTCGCCGCAGCACTTCCTGCTAGAGGTTCGCGGTTCCCTCAGGAATTTCTGGTTCCTACAGGCCATTCCGGAGAGAACCTCAAGACGCCTCAGAGTGACCAACGAGAACTGGTCGAAAAGCTGCTACATATTACGGATATCATTGACGGACTCTGCCTTTCCGATTGCCACCGTCTCCAGCTGCCTTGAAAATGTTTGGAACGATGGCGGCATGCGAGATCGACACGAGGTCGCAGGTATCTGTAATTGTCGAGAAAGAAAGCCAAACGAATTCAGCTGCTCTGCCCTTGCCAAAAGCGAACAAGTCACGCAACCGGCAAATAAACTTGCTTGCCGAACCGTACAGGTCAGTATCAAGAATTCGATATACATTTATCTCTGTTAGAAACCAACAGAGGCAAAGCCACCCTTCGGATGAACTTGGTCAAAGTCGTGAAATTTTCGAAGAATTTAATTCGTTTGAAACGCCAAAATACTTTGTAAAAGTTAGGATTAAAGACCACGGAAATGTAAACCGAATCGTATCGGAATTCATAATCTTGTTTCTAGGAAATTCAACTAAAGTGTCAGGGCGCGACGCGAATAGATTTAAAGCGATCGTTAAACAACTCGTTTGGAGAAAAAGTAGCGACTCGAAATAATCTCTCGATGCAAATTTCAACGTTACAATATCCCGATTCTTTCCCGTGTTCCTACTTTCGTTGCAAATGGCAAAAGTTGCAAAAATGCAAAAACAGACGAGCAACAGCAACACCAACCTGCAAAATATTCACATAGGTGAAAACTGGTGAAAACTGAGAAGAGCAAAGGGATCCCATAAAAATAGGAAGGCTAATAGTCGAAACGAGTAACTTGGGCAAAGGGTGCGGCGCGACGCGAATCAACGATTGACAAAGAGGTGGTTGAAGTGGTAAAAATTTCGAGGAACGAGGCGATTAATCCCCTTTGTCATTTAAATCGAGACCGATGCGTGTCGTGCGACCGTGGCTGCGTTGTCAATCGTTATTGAAACGGTTATCGATTTATTGCGGTGCGATTGCACGAAAGGAGGCGACGCGTTGCAAAGAGGGTAATTGCGAGAGAGTGTTGCGAGGAAAGCTGTGTCCATGATAATTGAAATTCGAGTAGCGACGTTAACACGATGTTTATGCAATAACGCTATATTACCACAGTAAGCGTATTCGAAACGACGAAGAATGTGGGCTGTAACTTTCGTATCAGAATCTATCGGAACGAGTCCTTGCGTTCTCGTACCGTTTCCACAAACCTATATTTTTTTAACATAGCTACAATCGATGTATCGTACATTGTAAAAAAGAAAAGGAAAACGCAAAGGATATGCGATTATTCCTATAAAAAAATTTAATCGTAAAAATGTTCGGTTTGCGTCACGCGACTATGTAACATTTTTGGCATACAACGTAAAACTAATATCGACGGATGTACGATATTCAAAGATGTGATCGGAAAAATCGAAGAATTGTATAAATCGAACTTCGTGGTTGCGAACAAATGTGTCTCGGGACAAATTGAACTTCCGAACTTGTCAGTTACTAACTCATGAAATATTTTACGCACAGAGTTACTCGATGCCGATTAGAACAGATTCGGAACAGTAACAATAGGTTCGAGCCTCGAGTAGAAAACTTTGACTTGTCACGCAATATCGAAAAAACTTCTCTCCTCTCGGCTCAATTTGACAACTCTCGATTCTCGGCTCTCTACTGTTCGAATACGATGAATGCGTCGACGTCTGCAGTGCGCTCGGTTAATCGATAAAAACGAGCAATATTCGCGTAGAGCGACGCGCGCGTTAATGAAAAATCCGTTTTCTCAGAGGAACTCGGGAAGAATGATTAACTTCTTAAAATGTCGTTGCAGAGAGGCCGCGTTCCGGAAACGGTCTTCTTATCTCTACGTCCGTGCAGCAAGGTGTACGATTTATGACTAAGTTGACTTCTTCCACTTTCATATCTTTCTCCTTCTGTTCCTCGAAACTCGTGCAATCTCCTTCAGCCACTTACACATCTTTCGTTTCTTTGGGGGACGTGCCGTGACGCTCGGTTCCTACATCGGGTCTACGCTCCAGCAGCAGTTCCTTTTTTCCAAAATAATCGTGCACCGCTAGTTCCACGTCCAACAATTTCTCATTCGTTAAAATGCGATATCGGTAGCGCGATACTTTCGCTATAGCTTCTTCGTTGTTTTATGATATTTTATTTCTAATATTCCTACGTCGATGCTTCGAATCGTTTTAGAACGTTACGTTAGCGGCGCCGACACTACCGTACGCGCCGTCGCGAAAGAGCCAACACAAATTTCATTTAAATAACGGTCGTGGGAAGCGATGCTGCGTTTAATCGATCGACCATTAAGCGATAAATCGCGCGTTCGCTGGCTGCTAATACATATAACAACAAGTGAGACCAGACTGGTGAATTCGCGTTTCGATGGTTGAGATTCTCCGGTTGAAATTCACTCTGAAAATATTTGCGTCCAATTGTTTTTTCGCCATTGTTCTTTGTTACTCTTGTAGCATCGAAAACGTCGTACACTTTCCAAACTAAATTCTCGGGAGATAGTATGCGCGTGTTCTTCGCCGGCCAGCTAAATGAGCACGGACGCGAATTAAGTGAAAATTTTCAGTTCACCGCGCAAGACTTAGATCCCTTCTTAGCGCTATTCTACCGTATATAAAACAGGATCAAATAATGCATACCCCTAGGCATGAATTCACCAAGTTTAATGTAGTTTTAGGTACCCATTCCCGCAAGTATATGAAACTATATGCAGCAAGAATGCAGTACGAAATCTCTTTTGTAATAGCGTACACCTTACAGCCGATTTGTTGTCCGCTCGTAGCAACTTTCACGAGATACGGTACGACTAGGGGTAAAAGTTTTTGTCGACCTACCCAGGAAAAAGATTTCGCGCTTCTCTCGTCTACCACGATCTAGCACCATCGGCAAACTATCATAAGCCTCTCGTTTTTTACCACTTAATTGTCCGAGTGACGGGATGGTTTCAGGTTGAACGGGAACCGCTTGGAAATAAACGTCAGGCAAAACACTTAGTCGATTGTATTTTCATTTCACCATTGTGATTGTTTTTATCGTCAGATATTGACTGGTCAAATGTTTTATGTTTATTTGTACGATACGTTGAAACGTTTTTCATAATTCAATAAATACGTAAATACTGGATCGACTCGACGGTATACTAGATACAACTTATAATTAATCAAATCAGATCGAGTTCTGGTATTATCGAATTTTGAATCGTGCAAAATTACGCTAAAGAGAGGTAATTATCCGTGCCGTCAGCTCGCATTACGCGCAATTTGCGAATTACAAATATTTAAAATCAGAATTGTTAAAATGTTAATCCCTTTACATGCGATACGATCGATAATCTACGCATTAAACTTTGTAAATGGTTGCAACTTTCTACTCGAAACAAACATTTCATCCATTATCGACACGGTGAAACGATGGAAAATGTTCCGAAAGTTTTCGCTTCATTTTTCTCATTATTAATCAACGGTTAACGTCGACACAACGAGCAAATAGAAGTAACACGATTTCAAAGCTTGGAAAAATTCTCCCAATTCCCTTTCGTTTCTCTTTTTCTCTGCGGCGAATTCCACTTCGAGTCGATTAAATGTAGCTCCTATTGTTATATATTCTTTCTTATCGAGGTAAAATTTTCATAAACATGGCCCGATAATTTGACGTTGTCGTACCATTCATTTCAGAATTAATATTTCAGTGGAATTACGAATACCGCAATTTTTATCGACACACGGAGCCCGATTATTTAGCCAAATTTTCGCATATACGCGTAGTCGCGGTATCATCGATATATATTAGCCGAATCGAAATTTAAAAATGATAAATGCACGTCGACTCGCATTGAGAATTCCGAAGAAGGAGGGAGACATCCGAGAGGAAATTCCCTGGTGAACGAGGCGGAGGCATAGATGGAATTGAACGAAGAAAAAGAACGAGTTCGATTCGTTGGAAAAGTTCGATGAATTAATGAATCGGTAGACTATGTCACGGCAGGATTTATTGTGAAAGTCACGGAATCGTTTCGCAACAAAGTATTCGCTCGAGAGTGACGAACGATGCTCTCGAATCGGTGGAGATGAATGTCGAAACAACGTAATTGGAAACTCAAGTGGGAATCTCGGCTTCACAAAGGATTAGGAAACTGTTGACTATTTGCCGTTGCTTCTTTTCCCTTCCCTTTTTTCCTCATTTGTTTCCCTTTTAGAATCTGTTTCCAACTCGACGAACACGTTAAGAAAAAGACACAAACACAGATTTGATCTTTCGATATAAGGATCGGGCATTCGCGGGTTCATCACGCATGTATTGCGTTATTTTGCAATAGATGTCGAGGTAACATTCATTAGCAATTTAACGGCACGTACGCCGATTAAAACGATAAGTAATTCATGAACGAGATTTCGTGATTCCAATATCGCTAATTTATGGCCGGTATTTCGGTTTCAATGAAAACATAAATACCAAAAATACGAACAAAAAAAGTACTCGTGCGAAAACATGAAGGTTGAGCAAATGCAGAGGTTCATTGGCAGGCTACTCGGTATTTTTCGATTAATGATTTATTCTTTTATAACGTAACTGGTCGATAGAAAACAAATTATATACGTACGTTCCTATAAAAACTCGATATTTCATAATTCAACCAATTTAGAAAAGGGCAATATTTTTAAATAGGCGCGAAAACAAATGTACCGAAAACAATTGCAATGCTATAACCGCGTACCACGGGCTTTATCTCTATATCGCGGAAATGATACATGGTATTTATGAGTTCGCGCAAATGGTATGCGTTCTCTTTGGAAGAAGTGCAAATATTTACAAGCATGTTCATTAATGAGACAGTTAGTTGTACATTTTCCTGCGTTTTCTTCTTCTTCTATTTTCGTGTTGTCCTGTAGGAGCAACCCGGAAGAATGAAAAAACAAAGATTACGGGTAGAAGATGTTTCTTAAGAGGCTTAAACGATTATGAGCTTAAACTTTCTTTTTTAACGTACCAAAGCTTTTTCGTGTATTCTCCGCAGGATGAACATCCAACCGGTGGGACGCGGCGTCCGTTACGTTGCCATTCGTGCGTACAGCGATTAAAATTAATCGATGGGTATCCTTCGAGTAGCATAAATGATTTGTTTGTTCGTTCGTTCGAATCACGGTGGTCAACGGCAAGTGACCGAGAACGTACTTAAATACAGCGGTGGATTAAAATCCGCTCAATTGCACATGAATCCGCGTTTTACACGGGGGAACGTGGCACAGAATACGAGAGAATCGCGGCATTATGATAATGTATCGACCATTCGATTGCCATGTGCGCACTTTTAAATCCATCTGTCGCCAATAGCGGCAGGTTATCGGCGTGCTCAACAATAATTGATCGCAATAATCTTCCGAAGAATCCACGATTCCTCCTTCGGGCCTCCTTTTCTTATTCGTCCTCGTGATTTCTGTCCTTCCCGTCAGATTTCTCTTCTTTTCGCGGGTGAGACCAATAAAACTTGAATAAACGCGCCGTACACTCCAAAACTCCTTCAAACTTTTGTCTTAAAATTGTACTCCACCAGCTAATGGTCGCTCTCGACCGAGTTACCAAGCTTATCGATATGTATACGATCGAACGCGTGAGTGCAACTTTTATACTGAAAAGTCATCCGATGCACTCGAATCGCGATATTATGATAATCAATCTGCCATTCGATTTTTCCTTACAATCTATGTTTCTCGTTCCTCTCGAGTCGTACGTATAGGTTACGCTTGGCCAGTATCCTAATAAACGACCAAATCACCGAATCATTCGATTCGATCATTTTCCTCGAACGATACAACAAACGACATAGATATCGGCCAGATCTTTCAACCGCGAACACCGATCGGTGCATCTGCCGACTACGTTTTTTTTTTTTTTTTAAGATATAAAAAAGAAGGAAATCATTTTCGAAAGGCGACTAATTTGCTAATTCGTATTGGTAAAATGCCATTCTTGTACGAATTAGTGGAATTCGGAAGGACGAATAATTGCACGCGGTGGAAATATCTCGTCAAGCTAGAATCGAATTCCAGGATTTCCTTGGATTTGGTCTTCTTCGTGGGATAACGCAGCCACCTGACAATGAAAAGTAATAGCTATCAGCAAACTGTCAACGCGAACCAAAGCTAGTGACGCTGTTGAGAAAGCATTCGATAGATTCTGGAAAGCTTCCGGCGTTAGTCTCTCCTTTTCTGGCTTCGTGCTCCGCAAAAATCCCCGCCGTTCTCCGCAACCCAGAGTTGCCCCTCTTTTTCTTCCATTCCCTTCCAAACCGAAAAGTGGACTGCCGTATCGAGCGTTTCCGACTCGCTGGCTTTACTTGCTTCCGGATTCCAATCGCTTTCCGCTTTACGAGAAGGACTTTGGAAACGTTTACGAAGTCGGCAGCTTCAGGGTAAATTTAGAGGACCTCGTCTCCTTTTCGTATAGATTTCTTCACAGAAATACTTCACATACGCCGTTAAAATTCAACCGATATCAAACTCGTCGTGCAATTTGCTTTACCAATCTTTTTTGCATTGCTCGTTTTCAATTACTTTTAATCTCTCATCGTTGTATCTTCATTACGTGTCGTAGTTGGACACGGTAAGCGAAAGCAAAAGCTTTGTAATCGTAGAACGATAAAGCCAACATGCCGCTATTGTTAAGCCATACGGTGTTCGCCATACAATCGTATGTTCGCATATGAATCTGTCTCGTGGGTGTTCTCTAAGGTGGAACGATATTCCACGCATAAGTTTAGCACTCATAAGCAAATGTTGTACGCATAATTACTCCCAACTACGAATATGTTACGGCAGACGAGGCAGCGTTATGTTATCTCGTCTCTTTGGTTGATCTAGCGTGGCATACCCCTACACCTATATGTACACCTATGTGTTTACTTACGTAAGTACGACGGACAATGACGGTACGTGTTATTCCATAACCGATCGATTAGCTCGTTTTACTCGTAATTTACTGTAGGCGAGCCTATGGAAGATACGAGTTACGTTGCTCGTTGTGCTCCTAAAAGACGAACGACGTCGCAGTCTTGCAAACAAAAAGGGTAATTCCATTTATGCAATGTACGATGCAGCCTCTAGACATCGATAGCTACGTCCTTGCTAAAACGTTCTCTTCTTCCGTTCCTTTTCATAAACGAAGCACACAGCCAATAATATAAATGCGCGTGTCACGACGTTTTCTGGAAATATTTATAACTCTCGATAATTCTATGCCGCTTTTTCGTACCTTAAAAATTGCAAATGTGCACTGCATCACGATGGGAAGGTTATTCCGTGGGAATTTTTGCATCGCGAGGGCCATGCCAGCAAACATTTCCGCTTTCGCGAATCCTTTCTCGAATTTGAAACGTTCGAACGTATGCAACGCCTTCGATTCCGCATAAATTTGCTTCACATTTTCCTGATGCGGCATGCAACGGGATTATCATTTTGATTTAATGCAAATATTCAGGACGTTTTCCGTTTTTTCAGTTTCGATGAAACGAATATCACGAAATTTTGCAAATAAACTTCCCATTTCACGCAAATTATAATGCCTGGCCCATGGACTCAGCGCAAAATTCTACGCGATCGTAATACCGCTAGCGAGTTCTCCTGTGCGTTACGATAAATAGCATGGGACTCGTTTCAAAGCGTGCTTCTTTCTCAGCGGATTAGCTTGTTCAACATCTCTTCCGTCGTGGAAAGCTTCGTTTTACGTCGTGACTCTTTTAATAAAAATACTAATTTTCATCCTTTTCATTTTAATACAAATATTAAATTCCATCCGTTTTAATATTCGTTCCTAACGTTTTACTGAAAAAACTAAGATAACGCAATGTGAGCTGTCCTTCTCTAATATAAAGCATTATTCGCGTATATACGAATCTGATCAGAAACGCGATAAACCTACGTAATTATTACCAACTGTTGCCACGTGCTTCCGCCACACATCTATAATTATACCGTTCGATCAAACGGATATCGAACTTCAAATATCGCGATAATTAGGTTGGCTCGGTGTCAAGACGTTTGGAAAGATAATTTTCGAATGGCCGCAGATACATGTACGTACGTATTTACAAAACGATGTTTCGAGCCGCGAATGAACTTTCCCCGTTGATCCGATGAACACTGAAACTGCACGAATCACATTGCTGATCGGTTTATTTCAAAATCGTGACCGGAATTCCGGTTCCGTTAAATTGCAAACTCGACGATAGACTTACCCAACACGGTAGGGTACATGGATATTTCCATTCATGGTGACAAATATCTGCTTACCAGCTTCGATGAACTTCGCCTTCTTAAACGTTAACTTACGATACCAATTGTTGGACGTTCCTAGGTAACTAAGGATTCAAATAAAGAAGAGAACAGCAAAACCGTTAACGAACGAGGAATACGAAACCTACGCGTGCAATTTTGCGATTCTTCCGCATGAAAGGCGAGCTTTTGACGCGTTCGATGCACCGACTGCTCGTTTATAGCGATTTTCTCGCATTTATTAGCATACTAATATGCCGTTCGAACAAAGCTGGAAACGTTTCTCTGTTTGAACATAACGAGGTAAATTCTGTTGGACGCGATATTCATTCCAAAACCGACAATATTTTTAAAACTTATTAGCGGATGTTATAGCGTTTCAGGGGTTACAGATTAACATTGTTACATGGTACGCATCAAGCAATTACACCGCTAATACGACCGACGAAAAATGTTTGCGATAAAAAATCACCTCGTTTTCATGACGAATTGACGCCCGTTCGTACCCTACCCATTTAACACGCATTAAGCTATTTACACATCGCCTCGTTACCAGTTACTGGATATCGTTCGTCCACATACTTTTACCTCGGTTGGTTATATATGCGAATCAACGAAATTAGATCGCAACATCTACGTAACGCGTAACGTAACATATCCGATATAAACCGTAAGGTACGAACGATTCTGATTCGCATCGAAAAGCAACGACGAGACGAAACTGATCGATCGCCGTAACGATGTGCCGTTGAATCCCAAGGAATCTCGAATAATTCTGCTACTTGATAAATGTATACGTAAACGTATTCGGATGACTTTTTTTTCGAGAAAGAAAGTTCTCGCTTCTAATTCGCAGCCCCATTAAGTCTGATCAGCGCGATGCAATCAATATCGGTTAATTAATTACCGCGCGAAAGAGCCACAGTATCGAGTCTCAGGCTCATTAATATTGACTTTGTAGCATCCCGCGCTCGTATATCGCGCGCTTTTTCGACGTTCTTGCCCGGAACGGTGAATGGAAAAGCACGTTTTCCCAATCTCCCCGTGTCTTGGCTATCCCGTCATCCCCTCTCCGTGTCCAGTCCTCTCGTCTGACTCTCGCTCACGGTCTTCTCTTTATCTCTGGAACGGAGGTTGCGAGCTCGCACGAAGATTATCGAGCTTGCACGAAGCGGGGGTGTTGGAAAAGTGGGTTGTGTGGGTACAGGTCTGGACGTACGCTAGAGACTTGCCGGGCGAAGGGGGTGGTGGTTGGAGAGATGGGGTGGAGAGACGGAGTGGGAAGGGGGTGAAGAACGGGGAGAGCGGCGGTAGGGTGAGTTTGGGGCGCAGGTTGGAACGAGAATGGTATCCGTGCGCGAAAGCTCATTGGCAGCATCCAGTGTCATCGCGGAGCTCGAGACGCGCGCTTCGTTTTTCGCGAGGGAGGTTTCAACGTTTCCTTCGATCGGTCTATTCGACGTATCGCGATTACGAACTCGGTCCGCGTCCCACCGTTTGGGTACAAACTCATCGACTATCGGGCTCTTGGTCGTTTCCTTTTCGAATGCCTGCCACGAGTCGATATATTATTTTCGCTTAAAGGTAACAACGGAAATTCGGTGATCGTTAGATTTTTTGTTTACGTGGATGCCGATCGTTGCAAGTGAACGCGCGATGTCCAAGTTTGTTGGTCCTTGGTGAAGTTTTACACGTTATCGGGAAGACGACGGAACAAAGTTGTGGACGAAATCATCGCGAGGATCGATGGAAGTAGTGCGCGAGGGTACGACAGGAACTCGAAAACGGCAGGGAATAGAGATGTCGATCGGAGTTTCGAGTGACTGAGTAACGCGAGCAAGTGGCCTTCGGACAACCGATGACAGCAGATAGTAGCACGTGTTCCCGGCGTACTTTGGCCAGGACTTGAATTCACCCTGAGAGAATTTCTTCAAGACGATGTTGTGAAAAGTGTGCAAACAGCCGTGCAACGCTCGGAATATAAATAACGTGGCTCCGTTGGGAAAGAAAGTCGAAGGATTACCACCGTGACCCGGGTAAGCCGACGTTTAGTTTCTCCGAAACATTCTGCGAGGCCGTTGTTCCCGCTATAATTTCCTCGTGGAACGTCGAGCGACGGTTTATCGAACGATAAATTTGCCCGCGGCTCCGTAGCTTATATTACAAATTCCATTCCCGATAACGCATCGATTTGACTGCAGAAATGTTTAGTAAAATCGACAAGGTAAACGAGGAAGATTCACGATAACGTGCCGGCTGACCTGTATTTCATATTATCCCACCGTGTAGCTGCCGCTGGATACGACGCGATCGTCGAATCAGAGGCGAACCTGTTATTTATTCCGATCAAAGCGACACAATAAAAAGATCAAAGATATCTACATCGGATTGCGCGCAACCTTTCCCTCCGATCGTGAACCAAATGAAACCAACTATGTACTCGCTTTAACATGATGCGTGCGACACCACATCCTTTCAGAGGCTATACGTATAGTTCGTTAAAATCGAACCCCGTATTTCTGATAATTTTTGAATCCCTTCGATTTCTCGTCGCCGGAGGCAGTTGGTCTTTCTTTTTTTTTTTTTTTTTTTTTTTTTTTGAAACGTTGACGAATGTCGACCATTTATCAGTACTGCGCTGGATCCTTGTCAACGAGCAGGACAGAAACGATATCGCGAATTACGCTTGCTCGATTTTATTTCTATTTTTGTTTGCGTCGATTGCGCAGCGTGGGTGTTGCCAATGAACGCAGTGAGAGATTCGTCGGTCGCTGGTCGATAAAAAATAATACGTTTCGGTCGGCGATGCGCGAAGCGACAATCATCGTACCACTTGTTCGTCGTTCGTTGAATCGCTCGGATACCTACGTTTCCCCCGACTTTCTCTTTGTCCGCTATCTATCGGAATGGTCCTGCTCGGGCACAGATTTCGCGAAAAATATAAGACGATCCTTTAACGATATCGTTACGTAATACGCGCTTCGCTTCGCGTCTACATCTTTCCTCGTTCCTGTTTTCTCCCAACAACGTTACTCGTTACGTTGTCGGTACAAAATTGCAACTAATTTCTCTTTTGCTTGTCACGAGTCGAGGTTGAGGTTACGCAAACTTCGCGTCTATGTAAAAGTATTAATAAAGCAAGTTTGTCGAATACGCGTTTTGCACGACGTAAGTATGAGCATGGTAAGAACGGAGCACAAAATTGCACGGGAAAGAAGTTTGACTCTTAAAACGGGGTCTCTTCGGGAATGGCTTTATGGTGGCAAACTTGGAGAATGGAGTGCGCTTGATGAACGAAAGTACAAGTAACTGCCTATTTTAAACTTCCGAAATATGCTGCGTTGCACGGTTCTCGTCGTACAACCAAGGTTCACCCAAAGAAAAACGCAGTATGTAGTCTATATGTACTCGAGCGAATTAAGCTCTCCATTATAATTTACGATAGTTTGCATAGACCTCGCCCTCGCTAAATCGTCATAAACAACTGACCGAGTTGTTTACGAATAATTTCTATAGTATTCCTTTGACGTCGAAAACACTGGCGACGCGACAACAGCTTCGACGACTCTTTCGAACGTTAATTTCTCAGCTTTCGCAAAACTCCCTCGTTAAGTCGAGTCGGACGCTTCGTTAGAAAACGAGAACCGATCGTTAGGAGGGCGAAGTCCAGCGCTGTCGGTTTTTCTTGAGATTTTCTGAACGAGATTAAAGACAAATTCGTTACGTTCGCGCTCCTAAATCGAAACGTTTCTTTTGGATCGGCCCCGAGAAAATTAGCCCCGCCTTAAAGGCGTTAACTCGGTTAATCGTCGCCTCTTTGACGTCGCATCGACGAACCTTCAGAAATTCTACAGCATCTATTCTACGACTTCTTTTTCGTATTCGAGCTCGACAGTGGTCACTTAACATCTTTGCGAAGAGACGTAAATTATTATTCAAGCGATTGAACGACGCGACATATCGTAGTCACGATCGAACGCGAAACGATATCTGGGAAAGAAGTTTACGAAAAGAAGAGGTAGCGTGTTTCTCGAGAAAGTTCGAGCTGGAATCGTAACACGAATCAAGTGGACAATAAAGTCTCCCTATTTTGTCGAACATGCATTTCCAGTGGACAGATCCCGAGTCACGTATTTGGTGTACGATAGTTCAGCTCGGAAGTAGAGAGAAGTAACTTCGTGCGTCCGATGTGGAACACATCAGAAAGACAACTCCTCTTTCCGTTGGTGATACCAACACAGCCACGTTTCTCTTCTCTTACGTTTCCCCGAAGCATCCCGGGAGAAAGGGTGGATGAGTAAAAAGTACTTACAAAGTGTCGTAGACAGTGAACGTGTTCCGTAATGTCGGCCAAACGATGGCGGTAGCAACAGCAGCAGCGGCAGCAACGGCAGCAGTACACCGATAATGCCGATCACGGAAATCGAATTCGAGCCGACACACCGGTTGTTCGTCGTCCTTCCCGTTTCGTTGGCGAACGCGTGCCACGATTTAAACTATCGCTTCGTAAATCATAAACTCGAGTGTTTCAGAAATTCTCCAACCGTTTACGATCTATTTGCTCGCGAATATGTTTACGTAGCTTTAAATCTCGATCGCGTGGGTGAGCGTCGTTCAAAGCGTCCGCAGCTCATAGCTCGATATTACCTTCTGCGTGGTGGCTCTCTTTATACGATCGTTCGTGTGGCAACATATCGGCGATAAAACCAATCTTTATAAACTAGTGTCGGTATCGATCTAGATCTCCTTTTCGCCAGAAAGAATCGCGGTAAGCGCAATTTTTGCTCTTCCAAGCAACCGACTAAAGGGGGAAAAATTGATTCGGTCAAAGGAAAGGCGTGAAAGATAAAAAAGAAAAAAATAGAAATCGCTTATTATTTGGTATCATCTTCGAATGTGATTTCAACGAATAGTGCCAACGGCGCGAAGTGACGATGTTATATGCACGTACGATGTGCGTTAGTTGCGATACCACTTCGAAGGAAGAACGAAGTTATTCGAACGAACTGTGTTATTCGATCGCGGAAGATGATAAACGTGGGAGGAAAAGGAGTTTCGTTTACTAGCAACTTTCTCAGAGTCAAACGGAGCACGAGCATCGTTACCGACAGAAGTTCTAGCTACGATTTCAGATCGTCAAAAATAGTCCAATGAGATATTCCATTCGCATTTACCGAGCAAACACGAAAACGGTCAACGTTGAATCAGACAACGATCTGGAAGAAGTCGACGACTAAAAACGAATCTTTGATCAAATCTTCCAACGTCGATGATGAGAAGCAGTCGATGGTTAACCAGCCGGAAGAAATTCAATTCGATTATTTTCTTCGTTGCCACGTTCCGATTCTCATCGAAATCGCGTCGGTAACCGCGTCGTTATTAATTTCAACAGCGTTTTAGATCTCTGGCTTTAAGGCCGATGTATAACTTATACTACACGACACGGATCGTCACGCGACGTTAACGTCGCGTATTAATCGCTGACGAATAGTGCGAACGGTCTCGTTTAGGCTGAATGCACACAAACGACGTTTTACAGCGCGATTCCACTGCGATCATACGTCTTTCTTTGTTTTCCCATTAAAAGAGACAGTTTCAGCTAAAAACAACGAAGACAGACATATGACGCAGCGAGGACACAGCGATAAAAGGTCGTTCGTCTGCATCGGGCCTTAAAACGCATGTTTCAATGTCCTGTCGTACCGATGGTTGCCATGCCATACCGGTGCCGTTGCGCTATGTACCAATCCTAGCTTGTTACTCATGAGAATGTTTATCGGAATTCTATCGTGCCGATTGTTTCAGCCGATCTACTTCTCGATAAAAGTCGCGCTGTAAAAAAGCGACGACACGTCACTGACCCGATTCCTATCTGTAACCTGGAAAGAGAACGATTATCTTTCTGTAAAAAGTATCTATTCTCTCGCGTTAGTCGAGATCGTCGTAAAGACCAATCTCCGTCGACTGGCAACGTCTAAATAACTTTATGGTATTTTGTTGATAGACAAGAGCGTCTGAGATCCCGCGAGCCTCGCTCGAAGTACAAGACGTAAACGTCGTTAGGATGGTTCGAGGGTGAAATTGTCAAGAGACGCTCATCAGTATGCTGTGGATATTGATCGCAGTGACGTGCATCGAGCTATCGACCTTTGCCAACGCACAGTCGAAAAAAACTACGTCCATGCAAGAAGATGCGAACAACACCGAACCAGATCATCCGAGTAAGTACTTTTCTTACTCTTCTTTAGTTTTATTTCGAGTTGTTTTGCGTCCGGAACACATAAAACGGGAACGTCGGCTGTCGAGTAAACGTATCGTTGCCACTTTAAAGAAAACCACGGTACTTGATTCGTAAATGTGTACCCGTATTTTCGATTTGCCAAACGAAACTCCGAAATAATGCTTACAATGTCTCTCTTATACGTGTACCGACATATATACGTACGTACCACTCTCGTGCAGCAAGAAAAACAATTTGTTAAAATGGTTGCATGAACGTGCTTCGGCTGGACGATGTTCTCTTCTACTCATCGTGCCACTGCATCGTGGCAAACGAACAGAGGGTACGTTACCGTGGAATAGAGAAACTACTCGCACAAATTACAGCGTGAAACTTTTTCTCTAATTTATTTGCGCATTTCCGTACAGCCGGCAAGGTATCAAAATTAATGTGTAATGGATACGTATCTCGAGACTGAACCCACCGGAACTCCTCATATCCACAACTTTTTCCGATACGCGTGTGAAATCGTTGGCTTCGCTCGGCCAGCAAAATGTGTTTTCTCCAAAACGATCGAGTATATTGTAGGCGACGAAAATTGGGAGGATTAGGTTTAGATTCACAGAGACTCTCGTCGATCCTTGTAAGGCAAACGTTAAGGTTCTGCGATCGTGAGAGGAGCAAGGAGAAAGCACGTGGTAAGAGGGCCGCTGAATTGTGAGAGTTTGCAACGGGGATTTAACAGATTAGTCAGGGTCTATAGAGCGTGCACTTTATAAGTCCTGGATGAAACCAAACTAATTAGATATGTATGGTCGGAGCGTCGCTGTGGGACATATAATTAATGCGGTGCACCGGCTAAATGAGAAATTAATTACGATATGGAAATCAGAAGGATCCCACGGCCTGGTTTACCATCGTTACCTGGGGACTAGAGTCCCCACGGATCTACTTTTCTTTGACCCGGACGCACGTGCGGAACGTGAGCTGCAACGAGGCACGTGTTACCAGAATAGGACGATGCACATGTGCCGGGTAAAACTGTGATTCCACTCTTCTCGTTGAGAGGATACAGTTCGTCGATCGCGGAACCTACCGTCACGTCGCGTCGGGACGACTTCGACTCGCTTTCGTGCCACCTCCCAAACACGATCGCCCTTTACCTCCGACACGAGCGTGGGCGTACTGCCTTCTCCAGTCGACGAGATACTCGACTACTCGCCCGTCCCCTCTAGCCGCTAGTTGCTCCGTGATGCTCGATAGTAACCGCGTCTCGAAAAGAGGTTTCGACCAAAACGCGTTTCCCTAGATGGTTAAATATTAGGGTTAAGAGTTAAGGATCGAGTTAACTCTGTCGTTGAACCGAGGCCAACGAAACTACACAGTTTGCTCTACACCCTACACGATCTACGAGCCGGTTTCCATGAACTTGCTCCCTGTTAATCTCGTTGAAAACCGAAACCCACGGACATTCGCGTCTGTCCCGGATTAGTTTCCGAAATTTGGATTTCCGTTGGTTGGACAATGGCTTTGCCTGTCTAACTCCTACCTCGGAAAACAGCGAGCATCGATTCGATACATTAGCGCACGCTATTTAAACAATGCCCCTGTTGCCGGGGAATCTACATAGATAGGAAGATGCCTCCGATAATTAGAATATTCTGAAAGGTTGGTCGAGATGAATTTCTCGGTTATCCGTAGCCTCGTTGATTAACAAAGATCCAAAGTGTGTTGGTAGATTTTATAAAACGAACTTTGAGCCAATTAAACGAAGCACTCCGGATATTAACGAATTGGAAAGAACGTTTTCTCGTCGGTCCGAGCGTCGGGAAATTTTATCGCTTCATCGAAGAACCGATTAAATTTCCCCGTGTTTCTTCCACTTTCTGCTCGGACATCTTACTTTTCAAACAGTAATTCGCAAGGAAGGCTCGGTTTCTCCAAGGCTTGAATTTTGTTTATCGACAAGTATCGGTGCAACGTGTACAACGAACGATTCGGAACGTTGTAACTTGTCGGCTATCCTTTGGAAAAGAGCGCGAGCGAGGCACCGAACGTGTCGGTTCCTCAACAGCGTCCTTTGATTTCTAAAATTTCCGCGTCGGTATTGGCTACGCTAACGAGTTTACGAGTTTACTAAAGTATTTTCTTTAGTGGACTCAACAAAGAATTCTAGGATCTGAGAGACTTTTTAGTAGACTCGGGTATATTGGAACGCAATCTGCTTCCATGGTTATTGGATTTCAGTCTTCGCAAACAAACGAGAGTAACGCGTAAATTCGAGGCATGAGTGCGCGGTTAAAAATCGATTCCGGGATAAATATATCGAAGCAGCGATCGAAATTTTCCATGTAATCTACCAGCAGAGGATAAAAGCTCGTTTCCTCGCGTAAAACATTGTTTCTCTTAACCTTTTTAAACAGATAAAAAGAGCAACGGGGAAAGTAACGCGGACCGACGCATTTAAAGGTCTTACACTTTGTCCCTGGAACGCTTAGACGGGAGATGGTAGAAAAATCTACGGTAAATATACCTTTAAGTATCCTTTCAAAGGGTGGAGGGTGCTCGTTCGCCGAGAAGAGTTCGGTGCGAGGGGGGGGGGGGAGGGGAGTAGCGAAATATCGCGGAAAAATTACCTTCCCAAAGGGACGCCCAAATAGAGAGAGTTTAGATAAAAATTTCCTACGTTTGTCACGGTCCTTCCTAATTAAAGGTTCCGAGATTAATGCCGGTAATTTTCCACCGCCCCGGGCAATCGATACCTTCTCGCTAGGACGTTCAGCAACGAATCTCCGTCCGATTTTCTAATGCCCATTTTCCAACTATTAGAAATTGATCGCGCATGGAACACATATTTTTATGTATATCTTCGGACACGTCTCTCAAGTATCCTTGTAAAGATGTGCGTTAATTTAGCAAATTTTGACGTCGCGGCAGAAGACGTTGCAGATTCGAATTTGCTGGTCTAGGTTTTTAGAAGAAACGAGCGATATATCAGTTGGCGAGATTTTAAACCATTATGGAGTGTGTTCGGCGAACTACGTACTCATTTCGGATATAAGCTGCTTTCAGCCACGAGCGCCTCTTCTTGCTAGCGCGGAGGCAGCGTATCGCGAGACTCAGCTGGTTACACGAAACAACGATCAAGCCGCTCTAACGAGTGTTTAAACTAAGCTTGTTAACCATCGCGAACGAACAAGAAGCGTCCAAGTGAAACGAACGCGCGTACTACAGCCGTCGAAGCTTTACCCCCTCCAAAACCAGCTGTCATCCCTTCGAGTTTCTTTTACATCCGCGTTCGGTGCAAGTTCTTCGAACTTAACGCGCTACCGGAGGAAAACCTAAATTGAACGGGAGGTACTACTTTCGTTCGCGAACCGGATATTAACACGATATTCGAAACAGCCGCCCGTAACCCACTTAATCGAACGAAATTTGTCACTCGCTAAATTTTAATTTGTCCTCGTTAATTATCCTGTTGGCCATGTTAAAGGCAGCAAGTCGATAAGGGAGAACTGTCCCAAGAGCCGATATTTCGCTACAGCATGCTAAGCTTCTCTGCGACACGAACCTCGAAATGAACGTGAAATAATAATTACCTAATTACGTACTACTCACAGGGGTGTATTAAGAGGATTCCGCATTCTCACGGTACATGTAATCCCCGATGAAATTTACACGCGCCCTATCCACAGTATCGGACCGATGAGAACGACTTTCCGATCCTGCTTCGTTCGAACAATTCGCTCTTCCTCTTCTTCCCCTCTCCTCCGCCCTCTCTCACTCTCTCTCTCTCTTTCTTTCCTTCTTTCTTTCTTACCGAACCGACAAAAGATTTGTACAAAAATTATACTGAATTTTTTACGCGTGCGAACGTTGTATCACAACCTATTCGTATGTCGAACAATATGGTCGTATCCTCTTATAACTAAAATCAAGCACTTAAGCCAGGATCGATGTACACCACTGACCCGGTTTCCCAGAAAATGTGTTGCACCGTAGCTAGATGAATTCGGCAAGATCGTTTCGTATGAAAAAGATCAATTTCCGTTTCTGCAAATCGTTCACGTGCCTTTCGTTTCTACGACAGCCTCGACGAAAGACGTTCAAAAATTCGTTTCTCTTATTCCTTTCCTCTTTCTTTCTCCTTCTTTTTGTATTAATGCAAGCGTAACACGTGTGCGATTGGATGTTGGAGCAATGCCGGCGATGCAAGATCTTTCGATCGTAATCAAACGAAAACATGTATGCGCCACACATTTCGCTGTATCGATTTTCCTTGTATTGTTACCTCTAAGGGACATACATTGCTGAGTTTAATAATGTTTCATTAAAGGTTCCAAAGGAAGGATGATATTAAAACTTGCGCGCTATTAGAATTTCGGATTTAACCGCGACGCTGTGGCCGCGTTCTTTCTCTGGCTAATATTTTTCCCTTATTTTCAGAACAATTGCGTTTAAACGTAACGACCAATTTTTAAAACTGCAACGGAAATCTAACTATAATCAAAAGCCCACGAGCGAAATTTCGGTTTTATATATTGCGCGCGTGTTTTAAAAAGTAATTGTTTTTACCATTTGGAGGAAAAATTTGAACTTTAATTTCCATTGTACGTACTCTCTTCGAAGAACGATAATCACGCGGCGTATCTTTACGATTTCAAACAGGAAATTACGCGCAGCTGTATGGTTACGTTTTGTATAGGAACCGCACATCTGCGGTTGATATCACAAAATCCTTTGGTCAATGAAAAGCCGTTATTAAATAATGATTGTAATCATCAGCCACTAATATTACGCGAACATGCGTAAATAGAGTAAATATGTGCATAGCTGTCGGTCGCTCGATACGGTATCGAAATTATAATTCTAGTGTTTGTAGCGCAATAGACGAGGTGATTCTTTCTCTTTCGAAAACTGGTCAATTCATCGCAGAGGAGATTTCGTTTCATTTCGTTTCGTTTTATATTTTCTTGGTAACGTCGACCAACTTTACCATAGAACCAGCTGGAAACGTGGTTTGTAAGTTACGGCGCGCAAGTTACGCGTAACCAAAATGCGAATTCGAGAGTAATGACGACGCAGTTGATCAAAGGAAGTAAACTAGTTAGTAATTAATCAAGTTGCACTCGTGAGCGAACCAAATATTCTAGGAGATTGGTTTTCTGCCGTCAGTTTTCGCATCCTGTATCTCGAATTTTCCAAATCGTGTTATCCTTACGTCCCTTATACTCCGTGCGTATGGTGTTCGTTAGCGCGGCCCAGTCAAAGCGTTCCTGACTTTGCGTATTGATAAAACTCGAAGCTTTTATTCGATATTTTTGGCGAAACGAGGTATCGTAATTTCTTTCGTTAACGTAGATTATCTTGGCATAGACGTTGCGCGAAATTTCCATAAACGCGCCATAATAACGAGAACACTGCCGTATTTCTACCGAAAGGCAAAACCGACCCGACTTAAAGTAAAACTTGTTACGCTATTGAAAACTTCGTTTTCCTTACGCTTCTCACTTTCTGTATACTACGTCGAATACCAGTCATTTGCATCAACTGCGAATTCGCTGAAACGCGTATACCGACAGTTTTGCTCACGTTATCGTCCAAAATTCAAACAGCTTTCCAACTCTTGTTCTGTCACACGCTCTAATTGCTAATTTCGTTTTAAACGCTGTTATTCCAAACATACATAGCGGATTAACGCGTCCTATTTTTCCCATATCCACGCAACTTTTCATCCAAACGTACGTCCGTTTCGAATATTTCCAATTAACCTATGTTTCACGATAATTACGTTTCTTTCTACGTATCGTCAATTCGTTCGTTCACGCAACCGAATCTATCCATTCGCGTTCTCCGTTTGTTCCTATAACGTTTGAAAGTACGTACTTTACGGCAACGTACTTAGGCTTTGCGAACCCTCGTACCGAGGAACATGGGTCGTTGAATGAATTTTAAGCGGGCATTTATCCAATTTAGAATAATTAAAGCAAAAAGATCGAAAGCGGAATTTAACCTCGAGAAGGAAGGCTGGATGAGACGTAGGAGCTCGTAGCCGCGTTATAATATTATGTAGTTAACGTTTTCGCAAAGAAGCGCGCTTATCAGCCGTAAAACAAGACGCTTACAAAGTGGACCAGTTGAAAATGGTAGAAGAGAAAAGTGACGTAGGTTGACCGATGAATTCCCTCGAGGCGGTTGAAATTTTAATTAATCGGGAGTACAAGGAGCAAGACATTTTTATAAATTTATCTTTGCTTCTTCTTTTATTCAACCAATTTCTTCGCGGTTCTCCAGAATCAACACGATACTGGTAGCGTCGCGCCGATCTTAAAACGCGCCGCGATCGCACAACGCTTTGATTACGTTTATCCGACGTCTTTGCCGAAATTCGTTGCGCTTACGTCTCTTAATCGTAGATTAAATATCTTTGGTATTAGCGAATTTCTAGAAAACTCGTAAAAACACTCGTTCTCTCTTCTTCCCCTCCTCTTTTATCTCGCATCGTTCCTTCTGCACCGGTCCTTTAAAAACGACATCGTCCATCGATAATCGATCTCAATTACGACGAGTCTGATGCTCGGAGAATCGAATCGGGCATCGAGAACGGTGAAGCAGCGTCGTCCGCTCCAAGGTATACCGGTTAACGACGTGGATGTCGACGTCGGGTCCGATAATCCGCAGTCAATTAGCACGGTAACCGATTTCCAACCACGATCACCGCGCCACTCCTCTGTACGCATCGAGACGCACGGTTTTCCATCCTCTGAACGCAAAATCCGCATTCTGCTCTGCTTCTGCAGCTACACTGACCGGACACACCGACCACCGGATCCCCTACGACGTCCTCTTCGTCGATCCACGAATCCTGCTGAATACAGCATCGATGTTTACCCCGGCGGCTAAATCGTCTAGCTACTAGCATATACGGCAAATGCATCGGATGGATGCCACTTCCGATAAGGGTTCGATGCACCCTGCCTACAACGGTTACGACCTTTGCTCTAACGACAACGTCTAGCTCCGTCCACGGATATCTCGCCTCGGCCTCGATTACCACCGGAACCAGCATCCCTTCGTTCCACGATTCCCGTGAAACCTTCGAATTAGTGGTTTTTTCAATAGCTCGGTCTCAATTGCTTTCTTCTCCTGCCAAGAATACGTACGTCGCGTATTTTTCGTTCGAAGAGAAACGTCCAGTACAAACAACAAGCACGAAACGATCGGATAGAAGCTTTGACAGTCGGCTACTACGCTTACAGCGTTATGTGCATCAGTGTTAATGAAATTCTGCTTATTACATCGATACTTTTTCGTTAACGCCATGAATACGCTCGGTCAATTACATTTTCGAACCAACTAATCATACTGTACGGATGAATAATTACAATCGCGTTGTGTTTAATCACCGTCCTGTGATTTACGTTCGTTTCGGGTGAAACGAGGACAGGAATCTGAATCCAGACCGAATATATCGGGGAAAAAAGAAGATATTTGAAAACCGAGCATCGGTCTCGCTGTTGGCCAAATTTTCATTCGCGTAACAGAGTTTCTGGCGCATGGATAATGTGCGTACGCAATAACCCTTACCAACGATCTGTGCTATCGTAACCCTATGAATTATTCTAACGGTATTCCGATATCGTTCGATACCGTACGTTATTATATTCTGTAATAAACAAGAACGTAACACCGACGGGAAAGTAGTTAAATCGCAACCACGGACGTTATCTCGTAGCCTTAGAAACGTAGAAGAATAAATTGAAGGTAAGACGAGGGAGTATCGTCGTCGAGTTGCAGTAGTAACGGGTCGAGACAGGCCAGACACCGTAAATCGCGGTAAGAGGTTTCTGGAGGGAAAAAAGTCGTGGCACGAGAGTTCCATTCCGATATGATTTTAAGACGAACCGCGTCTCTCGAGGAAGAACAAAAACGAGGCAGTTCGGATACCTAGAAAGGGAGCCGAGGATACGGAAACGGAGAAAGGAGAAAAGAGCGGAGGTCAATGGAAGAAAGATGAAAGAAAGAACGAAAGAAGAGATAGAGCGCTTTCGATTTCAAACTGAATAATGCACTCGGTGCCGTGATCTTTGCCATTTTCGCGAATACAATTTCTCTGTTGGAAACGGGACGGCGGGCTTCTTGGGGAAGTCTTCGTTCCTACGTCAATTACATCGATTCCTTTCTGTTTGTTCTTTATAACCAATCTCGGAAATGTACACGCCTTTTTCTCTTTGCTCGAGTCACGGTTACTAAAAGAAAAAAGTGGAACGAGTCGACTGGGAGGCGACGCGGCGAAAAAATGAAACGGAACGGAGAGAAACGATGACGAGTCGATAACAAAGCAAAGACGAACTTCCATTTTAATAGCACTTAAGTTTGCGTGGAGATCGCAGCAAATCTCAAAGGTGGTGACAAAGAGCGACATCGCGTGACCGGATATCTCGTTTAGTTCCACAGGTCGCGGGTTGCGTTTAGAGCCGTAGGAAATCACGAAACCGTAAGTGGCTTTCGTTATTCTTTATCCTGTAAACCAGCCAGTTAGTAAACAGCGAACTGGGCGGGAACATTCGAACGGCAAGCAGCTCTGGCGAGCGGCCAACATCTCGTTTGTCGATGGATTTGACGTTCGCTCGTGAGACATTTCTCATCGAGGCTGTCGTCGCGCCAACGTACAAGCATAGTTTTTTCTTTTTTTATTCGCGGACAAATCAAGATTAAGCAGGAAAGCGATGGATTTATCGATGCGGTTCGATCACAATTACTCGATTCTTTGTCAAACGTGTACGTAACGTGCGTTCGTAAATCACGAGCGATTAAAACGAAAGCGAAATTGATCCGTGCCCGAAAAAAGAATACGAGCACTTTCCACTATAAACAACGTTATAAAATTAAGCCGCGTATACTCCAAGCATGTAACGTTTACAGGACCATGTCGTAAACTTGAATGTAAACAGCGAGTTTGTGTACACGCAACGCTTTACGGGTGCACTTTGTGCAGATTTCGATCCGTGTAAAATCAACGTCCCTCTAGCGTATGTAGCAAATTGAAGTCGCGTAACGCGGTTAAAAGGTGAGCACGTGGTAACATTAGCCGCATACGATTGTTTGCGAATTACTCGGCCGTCGGCTTCGTTCTCCGTTCCACGAGAACACGCCACTATCCACAATGATCACCATCCGCCATTGTCCTCGTAATTCTCCTGCTGTTTGACGCGTTTCCAAAGTATCAAAGCGATGGGGCTTCAAGACTATTCTCTTTCCTGAAACGAAAATTTCGGATTTTCAACCTGCTCCCGTTTCCTCCAACGCGCCACGTAAATCACGTACCCGCATTTTTCGCTAAACGAACCATCGAGTCGTGTGAAAGGTCGTTGTTATCTCGATACCGTACACCTACGCTTAGAACCAGATGCGTCAGAAAAAAGACAAAGGACCTCCTAACTTTGCGACCGATCAAAAACCCATACCCGCTTCGCCGTTACTTTCGACTACCTTTTCCGAAGATGCTGCGCGAAAAGAAGATCTCGTCATTTTCAGCGATACGTTTCTCAATATTATTTAACGCTACTTACATTTGGCTTAAACGGGATCGCAACAGGCTGTCCCATTTACCATCCGAGCGTGAAAATATGCTGTGCGTTCTGGTACATTTTATAGCTGGCGAAATGCTTCAACGCTCGAGCGAAGATTCGTCGCGCATAATACCTGCTCATGGTTAAAATGGTACAAAAGAATTGCGTAAGCTTTTTCGCTGGCAAAGCAGGTCGATTTTCCGGAAAGAATCCAAACAAATATTCATTTTCCACGGTAATTATTATATAACCAAGCTAACGTTGTTCGAAATTCCACGATACAATACAAGATATTTTGCTCGCAAAGTAATATTTTTCTTTTTTACCCGAGTTTGTTCAAAGGGAAAGTTTATCTTCGACTCTTGAGCGTTCACCGTGTTTGTCGAGTATCGATGTTTTAATTTCCTTCTCCGCTAACGTTGACTCGTACCACTCGGTTCGTTCTTTCGTTCTTCGCGATTCGAATCATGGTCGATTACCTTTTACTACTTTTCTTTCAAAAGGTTCCGCATCCCTCATTAAGAAGGACCCGCTGCTTTAGAACTATCGAACGGTATTCGCCACTGCTAGCCGTCCATAGTCCTACATACTCTTTATACGAATGTTTGTTGAACCGATTCATCGTTTACGGCGCTAGGGTTTCCTTGTAGCCATCTTTCAAAACTTTCACTTCCCCTCGGCCGTTCCATTTTCCTTTCCTGCGGAATAAAGGCTCATAATGTATGGCGAGCCAGCTGCACCGAAACCTTTACGACCCGTTTTCCGCCAGCCCGGTATTCCATCTCGGCGACCGGACATAAAGAAGCAGAAAGATATTCTGCTTGGCCTATTCTTTTTGGCCAACCTCGCTGCTGAGTAGAAGGTATTTGCTAAATACGGAATTTCGCCTTGGAAACGATTTCTCGTTTATATCTCAGCCTTCTTTTCCTTTGCCATCCAAATTACTTCCGGCCGAAAGGATCGACTGTCGTCGTTCTCCCGCGCAAAAAGCATTACATTGCCGCGCAGCCGCATGCCGCCTCTTCTGCTCGCACCTTGACGACGCTCTTCTGCCGACAAAAAAAGCCAAAATTCGCGCGATATCGCCTCGTCTCAGCCATAGAACTTCTGGCTCGTACTTTCGGAGGAAGCGATATTTTCCGTGGTCGTTCATGGAATAGAAAATAAAACGGTTTCTAATCCGACTAACGCAAATTGACCGAAACACGACTTTAGTTACGCTAAATTGCCGTGAAACTGAAAGGAAGGAAATCGCGTAGCAAAAATTTACTGAATACAGGACAGATTGGGTACCGAGGGGAGGAAAGGGTGGACGAAGTGAACGAAGAGGGGAGCAGGTTGCCTCAAAATTCTGGTCCGAGTTTAGCGTCGCAGTAATTATACTCATCAACAGAAGTGTCACAAGCAGACTCGCTTTATTATATGACCGCTTGACAGTGCCGCGCGACATCATTGTTTTCTAAAGAATTTAAATTAAATTCCGAGTCGGCAAAAGTCCCAGTACACAATACGACATTGCTTTACCTAATAGTTTTCGATCTACATTAATTAGTTCTCGTTATGCTGGCCAGCAACGAACACGAAACAGACAGAAATTCCTAATTAATCAGCCTCTCCATTATTGCATACTTTAAATTGATGAGTCCGTTTAACAAATATAATCGAACGAAATATACATATGATACATACATATGTACGTACGCTATGCATGCAATGGACGCGCGTTTCATCGATAAGCGAGAGTTAGAAGATCCCATATAAAGGCATTCGCGATATAGTCCACGTTACTCGGAAACGATCGACCCTCGATCGTACGCGCGTTTAAACGGTTAACGATCTATGAAACAATTTCGACGACGTTTTCCAATTTTCAGAGCGTACATTTTTCTAACGTAATTGATTGACCAAAGAGCTAATGGCGTGGTGCTTCTTTCCCGATTACAGCGGATAAAACGAACTTCGACATTACCGCGTAACGATTTGCGGAAGCACGTACTTACTAGCAGAAAGTCGTTGTAATGCGGATGTAAATGCAATACGTGTTTCCGCGCCAAACGCATAGAGAGTCGGAACGTCCTCCCGTCGCGCGATACGACGACGAGTACCAAGGCGACATCGACTTAAATGAATTTCACCGACAAACTCCACGGTGATGTCGTCATTTTCTCGCGAAACTCATTTTACGCGACCGCAAGAGAATACTCCCGCGGAATTCGTATCGCATCGGAAGATTTCAACGACTCGGCTCCATTTCGTTCGTATCTTTTGTTCCATGATCGCGTTCGTTCCGATGCGATCAAGAAGATACACGAATGTTACGTGATTCCGATGAAAGAATAGCAGCGGCATGATGCATTTCGATAAATAACACGGCAACGAGGATTCCTTGTGAGGCAGGATTTACTTACGAGGCCGATCATATTCGATTGGCAACTAGGTGATTGTCATTAGCACCTAATGACAAAATTCGCAATCACTTAGTTGCCAACCCAACAGATATTGGCGAGTCATCGACGTTAACTTACGATTCGCATTTAAGCGATTAATGCGCGTGGCTAATTACGAGCTTAGAGAGGAAGAACGCACGGAAACCTGACGCGTTTCAGTCGAAGGTAAACCTTCTCGAGAAGCTCGGGAAGCTCGAAAAATTCAAAATGCTCGGAAAGCTCGAAAAACTCGAAAAGCCCGAAAAGCTCGAAAAACTCGAAACGCTTGAAAAGCTCGGGAAGCTCGAAAAGCCGTTCAAAAACCGAATACGGAAGGATTATTCATGAACCTTGACGGCAACGACGGCGGGACCAAGTTACTCGATAAAAATCTGCATTATTACCGGAAGTGCTCGTCGTCGGTACGAACGAGGGACGGAACAGTGAGTGTCGTGAACCGTACTTAAGTACCCACTTTGCGTCGATCCACCGACAACCGATTTGCTTTACCCGGGACCAACGTTTATTTATTGCTCGCGTACTTTTCGTCCATCGAAATAGGTATATACCTGTACGTTCTGTGTCTTGTGTATATCAACGTACGCTGTACCTACATGTACGGCTATCGTATCGCCATATATTAACGCACTAGTCCGACATTTATACCCCTTTTGTTTCATCTCTTTTTCTCGGGTCAGTTCGGTGGCTTATTTACATCTGCACAGGCTGAAAATGTTTTCGCTCGCAAAGAAACGAACATTTCAGTATCGGATTTGGTTTGCTTACGGAGCAAACGTTGCGATCTCGTTCACCCGTTCGCGTACGAAATATTTCACGATTTAAAAAATAATTTATTTCACACGCGATTTTTCGCCATCGGTTTAACGCCAAAGGAGATTTAATGAATCGTACGTGCACGTGCAATTTCTAGCCGAGTGTTAAAGTATATTTCATGAGTCGCGAGAAACATAACGTTAGCCGTCTCGAATATGGTAAAGACCGAATACGTGAAACCGATAAATTATTTCCACCCTATTAACGTAACCGTCGATACTTTCCATTCCGTAGTAATGGATCACGGAGAATTTTCCTTTTTCGTGGAAAATATCCATAACTTCAAGCTCGCCATAATTCTTAATTTCGAAGGTGCTCGAGGCTCGTTCCCGGCGGTCCCGATAAAAGGTTTTTAAACGAAACGTCGATACGTTTCGTTTCGCGAACAAAAAGAAAAAAAAAAGAGAAAGCTAACCAGAATTAATTACGAGTTTCCTCGCATAAAAGCATTATTACTGAAACTTTCGTTCGCGCGAGTCGTTTCTGTTCTGGTCCCAACTTCGAATCATTTCCCTTACTCCTTTCGCCATCTCCGTGCACTCTCCGCTAACGTTCTCTACCGCATCCGTGTTTTCGCATTCACATCTATCTCTTTCTGAAGTAATCGCGTCCTTTTTGTATTCGCGCCGTAATTAATAATTGTTCGTTGAAGTCGTTCGAAACTCGAACGCGCGACGGAAAGGTTTCAACGCGTTGTCACTGTGTGTTACAGTACCCATGGAGTCGATACAGGGAGTGGCAGGGCAGAAAGCAACTTTGCCCTGTAATATACAACCCCGTGAGCCCAACGACGCCGTCTCTATGGTACTGTGGTTTAAAGAGGACAGCGGCGAGCCTCTCTACAGGTAAGCCATCATTGTTATTTACGAGAGATATCGTTCAAATCTCCGCGCCCCTCTGTTTGCAATATTTTCAGTAATACTATCGTTGCTATGCCACTTCGTGATCGCGATGCTCCGTAGAAAATTGTTTCTCGCTCGGATCGCGAATCCGATACATATTCCGATGGTAGAACTCAAGGCATCGTTGAAAAATTTTCTTCTCCCGACGTGGTTTAGGCTTTTTGATAGAAAGATAGATTTTTGCCGATTACGTGAAACAACGCGGATTCGCCGCAATTTCCATGATCGCGAAGTCGCCTAGCCGGGGATTTCCCAGCGATCCGGCACGCGCAAGACCAAAACGAAACTGGGATTTCGTTAAGCCACGAATCACCTTTGTCTTCCATTCTTTATATGCTAGTTCCATCGGCCACCGATTCCATCCTCGTAAATATCGTCTTTATGGAGAGTCCCATAAAACGAGGATAACAGGTATACCTCTTTGGTAACGAGTGCCGGAAGATGCGCCATCGCTTTCCAGGATCGCGCACACGTTCGAGCCAGCATTTTCCACGCTTCCATCTCTGCGTAATTTAATGCGTACTTGTTTCTTTTCTACACGGTTTTTTCGTGGAAATCCGTTTCGATGATATTCCGCGTGCGGAAGTCAGAATTTCGATAAAACCGGAGGAAAAAGGTTTCTTTGTTTGTTTAGAGCTATTACGAAATTCTAGGTGGAATTGCGGTCGCTTGACCGGCAAAACGGTAATTTCCAACTGAAACGTAGCGCGATCGAGCACTAAACAATATCTGACGACTCAGAACAGAGGCGCGAACGACGTTCCTTCGGAACGACCAGCAACGTAATACGTACTAGCTTTCCGGCTTGGCATTATCGCGTCTCATAAAAAGTCTTATTTCACAGCGAGAAGAATACATAAAGCCGGCAGAAACTGCTTTTTATTCTCCCTGCGAACCGTTCAACCGCTCCGTTCGTATACTTGCTACTCGTACCGCTACTCGTACGCGTGATAAAAACTTTCGAAATGTCTTTCTCCGAAGCTGAAGCCGGCGCTGATATTCGACAGTCAAGAGAGCGAAATTCAATATTAATATTTAATTTCTGTCGCGGGTGGCAACGATGAACAGGAAATTTCAAGAAATACGAGCGGAATAAATTTGGCGCAGGATGAGACACGGTTTGTGGATGCCATGCCATGCACTACAGACGGAATCGAAATGAAATTCATACGAATTCGTATTCGGTTTACGAGGATATGAGTACGTCGCAAGAAATTCCTATAGAGGCGATTTACGAGACACGCACGTTCCATTCCGATAGAGCATCGCTAATTAGTTTGAGAGAGATAGAATTTCCGATCGTTTTGTTCCCAGACTTTGCGATACTTCGCGAGAAAGGAAGGATCAATGATATACGCTCCTTTCCGAGGCTCGAGGAGGCAATAACGTTGCACGGCTTGCTTCCTCCGGCGGATAGTACGAGTTTCAAGATGGCTGTCGATCAATCTCCTTGTTATCCATGCATTGGTACAGCTGTGTGTACATGCATAAATGGAGTTATACAGGATACGCGAGTACCATCGGAGCTACGAATAGCACCGTCTGCGCGATATACACTCGCATCAAGGCTTGTCACTAATTAATGTGTTCCACCCTCGTGAGGTAAATGAACGTCGCTTATGAAATGCAAATTCAAACGAACAGCTTAATTAGAAAGTATCCGAATTATTACGGCATTATTTCCAAGCTGGCAACCTCGACGCCGTTTGAAAACGGGCGGAGATTGAAACGTTGCGAGTCGTTAGTCTTTGCTCTTCCGCGGTCGTTAGATTGCGCAAGATTAAGTCATTCCGGCGTTCTCATAATTTTTGTGACGAGATATATCGCATTCTAGTCGGACGCGCGTCTTTGCGTGCTGGACAGAAGTAACGATAAAGCGAAAAGCTTTGGTCGTTATAGCAACAACTTTTTAAGATTTTTACGTCCAGCAGGAAACGAGTTATTCCGAGCAGCAACGTCAACCACCTGCCCAGCTGATAACGGATAATACCGCGCTTATTAAACACGTGCCAGGATTAAAAAGAGGCTACTTTCGCATTCAGAAACGTAATGCTTTTCTCCCAGCTGTGGACTTCTACGGTGTAAAAATATACCGGTATAATCAGAGAAAAAGTTAATTGCCGGAGCACTGTTCGAAACACGGACCGAGCCGCGCGAATCATCAAACTCGGAACGTGTGCACGTCTAGCGCGAGTGTAAGAGCGATACGCGTGGGAGAAGAGCAGGCTGCGAGCGGCGACGCGGCGACGCGTCGACGAAACGCTAGTGGAACTCGAGAAACTCGAGGAACCCTCGTCCGAAGATCAAACGTCATAACCAGTGTAATCGTACACTCGCCGTCAGACGCATCGGCTAACGAGAGTGCGCCACTTGGCATTTCCGTTTAACCGTGTAGGATCGTTGACACAGACACAAACGCATGGTCTGATGCGATCCCTTAAACGCGCACGACGTGATATTACGCTGCCGTCGCTATTAAACTGCCTTCCATCCTTCACCTTCTCCTCCTCGTTCACGTTTCTCGTTCAATGTTCGCTTACCCACCGGCTTACTCGTTTTCCTTTCCATTTGTCTTCCTTACCGTGCTCGCTCGACCTCCTTCGTCTCACCGATCGCCCCCGTTCCTTTCTACCAATCACCGTCGCGTGAACCTTCTTCTTTCGTTAAGCCATGCGAAACTTTTCGCTGACATTCCTGTTGTCCCTAAACAGTTTTCCGTAATCGCAACCTGACCGTTCTAATTCTAATTCGGCCGAATTCTCGTCCGATCGAGAGCCAGGTAACGATTCAGCGATGGACCTCGTTCGATGGCGCGAAAGCAGTCTTCGACTTAACAATCGATGAATATCGCCGTCTACACCGTTGCGATCGCTTAATCGATCGTATTCGTACATGCACAAACACGAGACAACGCGAAACAGAGCAAGGATCATCAAACTCACATACAAACTTTAATTACTTCTCACGATGAATTGCCGGATTGTGCGGCAAACTTTGCGAGTACGGACGCACACCTGCGAACGGTTTTCGGCCTCTACCCGTCCGACGGAAGTACCGATCGTGCTGACGTCAGGTGCTGCTCCGTCGAGTATCGTTACGCGCTTGGTTCAACCGCAACCTCTTCGCCCTTCCAACATCGACCGTCCGATTACGTATTTCCCAGCAAACTAACACTCTCCCTATCACGTATCGTGCTTCATCCATCCGTCATTTCGGCTTGGTCGTCGTACTTTTGCGTTATACCGTCCTAAGATTAGTAGAGAAACACGATCGTTTATACAGAACGGTAATGTCGAAACGAACGGATAAACGCGTCGAACGGAATTTCGCGTCGGAAATAGAAAAACTCGGCAGACGCGTAACCACGAGATGACGTTTAGCCAGACGAGACGTCACAACGCAACGCGTTGAAACGTTCTCGATCGAGAAGTCGATTGACCTGTTTTCGTGCTGGCATTGTGGTCGACTTACGTGTACGACGTTACGTGTGTCGTGACAGGTCGGATGCACGTTTCACCGGCTCGAATTATCGCACCATTGTCCATGCTGTGTTACACAACACACACCGTTGCTGCGGACTTCTCGTACGTGGAATGCGACGAACGAGCCGGCAAACCGTACCATCCGTTATTACGGCCTATTGTTACGGACTGTCCGCTTCGCGATTAACACTTATCACGCCGTTCACTGGCGTTTAACTAAAAACGCCAATGTCCCATGTTCCCTATTTTTCCCCGTTTCTCTCAAACACTGCCGCCCTTTTTCCCTTTCGAAGAAAGAACAGTTCACGTCTATGAAAGCTGTTTCTCGTCTATGAAACGTCGACTAGCGGACGGACAGCTCCATTCAAACGATACCTTAAATCGTTCCCCGATTTTTCGACGCTCCGCGTATCAGACGCTACATCGGCCTATCGAATATCGATCGTAATCGGTTCGTCGATAGAATATTTCGAGTTCCGTGAAATCGCTGCCCATTTCGTCGGATCGTCTGACTATATCCGTACGATGACCACTGTCGGACACAATGATCGAGTAATCACCGCGGCCTAACCGCATACCGTTCCTCGACTACTACGTCTAGCCTCTGGCTGACGAAACCAGTAGTAGCCTATTCGATGTAGCGATATTATCCGTTATCTTCTATCGGGAAACCATCTTCGTCCTGGATCACGATACGAAGAATAATTTTCGAATATAATAGGATTAATATCTGTTTGAAGGGGCGTCGATGAAGACAGCGATCGCGGAGCGATCTACCAGACTTTTGGCTGGACGCAACCGCGTATGAATCAGATAGGATCGAGCTACAGAGTTATCCGCGCCACCTAACCACAGTCGAACATCGAGTGCGACCGAAACGATGGAGATTTAATGATAACTCGAAAGGATATCACCGCTGCACCGAAATTGCCGCTGATGATCACCGCCGTGGCAACTGATACATAAATGGTGAAATGATCCGATCATGGATCAACGACCTCGTTTATATTTTGCACCCAGGATATCACGCACAGTGTCGCTTTTATCTTGCGTACGCGTTCGTATCTAGATTTCCTGGCCCCGATAAACGATATCGTGGTACATACATATCTACTATGTTTGATGTCGGTACCGATAAACCTCGTCTCTTGCTGCGGTCATTGACAATCGCTAATTCACTACGATCTAATAAACGCGAGTTCGACTTTTCCTGATAAATATCTCACGGTCACGAATCGGTCACCTCGTCAGCCTCTTGAAAAACGATCGTTCCAATTCTACAACGAATCAACGGATAAAAGAGTGAGTGCGCTTCGTTTTGCGTACGAGAGTATCGCCTTTTTTGAAATTTCTTTTTTGCGATTGTAACTCGCACACAGACTGGCCATGCGCATCTCGATCCAAAGCGTGCATACCTCGGGTTTACTATCGGTAATGTTGCATATATATGTATACGTACGAGAGCGATATAAATAGCTGGCACCGCTTCAAACGCGTTGTTCCACGATCCAACAATTTCATCGCTACCGCTTTAACTCGTACGAGCCGATTGCCGAGAATAAGAGAAAAAAGTAAACGGTAGTCTGGTGCAAATCGCGAATATCGAGGAAACCGTGCGCGTCCTATCATCCAGTCGCCTGCAATACGCTGCTCTTCGTCGGAGCTAAGCTCGAGATGATCACGTGCTCTTCAACCATGACTATTCTTCTTGCTGAGTATTTTCGCGCATTGTTACGCACTGCCAAAAATTCTGTAATTAACGTAACGCCTTCTTTTAATTTCATTTCCCTCGCGTCATCGCTGCTGTTCCGTGTACGTCCGATAACGATCCAATTTCCTACGATGACTCGGAAGGGCTGACTTTCGAGAGTGCGCCGTCGTGTTATTCCTCCACTTTTCTCCGCCACCGGTCATTTACGATTTTTCTTTCTTCCTCTCTCTCCCTCTCTCTCTCTCTCTCTCTCTCCTTGTCTGTCTTATCAAATTCGAATTAGTTCTTCCTACGATGCTGCTTTTCATCCGTCGCGCAAGACCCTGACAGGAATTAGCGATACGCGCCGATCGATTTTCTGCGATTCCGACCATCGAAGGAAAAATCGAGAAGTAAAAAATACTTTTCGTGTGAAGTTAATTACTCGGTTTTACGAGTAATTATGGATAAGCAACACGATGATTACGTGTTTGCCACTGATCGCAAAGGGAAAAAGTTTGTTCAGCAAAATGGATTTTTGCCCTACGACCCGTTTCATTCTACCAGTTAATTAATTAGCGTATGATGGAACTTCCTTTCCATCTTTTACCTAGCCTCCGCTCTGCGATCCAACCTCTTCATTTCCCCCTATCTCTCTCATTCACGCTCTGTCCCCTTATGTTTCGCCGAGCAGAAACTCGTCTCTCGGTAACTCATTAATTTGACGCTACTTTGCAGCGAGAGATTCATTCGAGGTTTCTCGCCTTTTCGAGATTTTAACGGAACCGCGATATCTTGCGTCTCAAAAATCGGTCGTCGAGCTTTCCAGCGACTACCTCGCAACCATTTCGGCTGCCGCTACTTTCTTCAAATGTTCTCGTCGATGATTATCGATCGTAACGGTATCACAGGAACGCTCCTAAAGATACGCGTATATACTTATACATATCTACGTAGAACTGATCACTTTTTTTTTCAGTTTCGAATAGCATTCGTCCGTCTACTTTCGAGAACCGCAGAATTATAGCAGACCCTCTTCTTTTATTTAAAGCTGTTAAGGATAAAATCAACACCGCGTCTCTTTCGCTATAAATAAACCTGTATGCACCGCACATACGTATTGGTAAGAGATGGACGTCGTTGCCGTCGACCACCTAAACACGAGATGGTTTCCGGGATCCGTTAAGTAGAATTACTAAATTAGCAAATCGATACGTTGGAAATATCGGCTATTCTCCGGACGCTTTACCACTCTTAAAATGAAGCTGTACAATATCCTCTTATGTGATATATTCCTTAATAATATCTTTCTCCTTTCTATTTCTTTCTTCTACTTTTCTCATCGTAGACATTTACTATTGTATTCTTTTATATACTTATTATTGGGTTCGATCCGTATATAATAATAATAAAGACGACGACGACGATGACGATGATAATAACGATTCTTGGCTCACGTATGGTCTCTGGTTTCAATTTTATGTTAAACATCTTAAAACCTTACAAGCCCCTTTTGCTCGTTAAAAGGAGAGCAAGATCGAAGTATAAGAATGGAAGGATCGTAACGGGGTTAAGACGTGATTAAACACGCTGGAAGCTGTGTCGACTGGATATCGAGCGCGATCGAGGATCGATCGATGTTTCGGTTTGAGAAAATGCGATCGCGCGATCCAAGTAAGGCGAAACAAGGGAAACAGCAAGGTACGAGGTAGCCAAGCCATCAACGCCAATTGCTATTCGTCGAGCTAGTCCGTTGGGGAAGAAGAGAAGCGAAAAACCGAACAAAAACCGCGTCGGTGGTGTGGACAACGAAGCCTTTTATCTGCTTACGCTTTATTTGCATTCGCGCGAACACGAAGGATCCGTCGCAGTATGTGAGCTCACGTTTGGCTACATGGGCACGTATCCGTAAACGGGGAACCGAGCGATAAATGTAAAAATGTCGCAACCGCGTCACAGGATGTTCCTTTTGTTTTTGTCATCCATTTATGCATGAAGGCAGCCCCTGCTTAATCCACCCAGCTCTAGCTCTACTCGTTCAAACTGCGTCGTCGCTATACGTATGCATCGGTTCCTTTCATCGGTTCTGTAGGGCTGTTCTTCCTCCTCCCTCTACCCTTCCTCTCTACTACCCATTTTCCATGGCGTTCTCCGTCTTTCAACTTGTCACGAAATCGAGCGTGTTCGACGCTGATTTTAGCGCCTTGCACGCGCGATAGCGGCGAAACGAACCGCGAAATCCTGTCAAAATATGACATTTCCCCCTTCCTCCGCTCCAACCGCACTCGCATCGCGGAGATATAAATCGACCGGATCACCGCAACCATTTTTCTTCCCACTGGATAGCACGCCGCGTATATGAATAAGAAACCTCGAAACCTTGCTAAATTGTCTGCGATCGGTCCATCGCGTTCTCGATGCTTCCGCGAAACAGGACAATGCTCGTCATACATCTCACACTCCGTCATCAATTCTGATACAATAATCCTGCCAGTCACGCTTGCATTTCTCGACGTCGTAAATACGGTACGCGATTATCTACTACAGCCATTGTCGTCTCGATAAAAATTCGATTCCGTTGTTTTCGTTCGATGCCGCGTTACGATCGGTTCGTGTACAGGGTCATCGCGCCCAAATACGTTCCGCGACGCAGCGAAGCACTCGCTCTTCCTTAATGCAAAGATAAACGAAAAAACGATGAATCTGGACAATCGAACTTTACGAGAGGTATATGGCGTATGTACGTATATCTATATCGGAGTGGAGTATGGGTTCACGCATCCGGGAGACATTTAATGTACCCGAGAGAAACGAAGAGAGGTTTCCCATGGTGAATGTCGTCGACCATCGTGTAATCGGATATTATATTCACCGATCGGATTGATATCTCTGTCCTATTATGCCGCGGCATGAATTCCATTTTGAAGAATGCCAGGCTGCGGTTTCACAGTGATATTTGAATAAAGACTGGGTAGAAGAGAGAGCGTAGGTGAGTGAAATCGGGCATCGACGCAAAGTGGCAGCTGGGAACGATACGGACTGATACCGCTATCGTCGCGCTGTACCGAGCGAGAATCGACGATTTCGGATACGGAAACCGACATCGAACCGGTAACCAGTCGCGCGCGAATCAAGAACACCAGTCAATGAGAGTAGCGCAACCTCGATTTCCATGCATATCGGGATTTTACATTCGCGTGGAAATGTTCTCAACTGTAGTTCACACGTTCCGGTCCGTTAATTAAGAATCTTTCCAAAAGCGCTTTAATCAAGAGATTCGTTTAATTTCGTGAAAAGTTACTGTTCGCCTTTTGTGAGCAGAAACGCCTTACTACGACGTTAACATACTCACGATTTTCTGTACTATTTTCCGTACAAAACGAGCATTTTTACGCGGTACGCGTTCCTTTAAATTTCCAGCCGGCAAAGTTGCCCGTGAAAGTAGGAGTCGAACGGATTTGCAGAGTAGCGCTTGCGAAAATTACTCGTGATCATGCTTAATCCGGACTGTTATTCGAAATTCACTCGAATCACGGTTAAAGCTGCTCGCTTAAATTCATGAGAGGAACTTTGGCTGTCGTGGGACAACGATTCCGGCTTACGTCTAATCCCAATTAAAAATCATTTTATCACTGTTCCGCTTGTCGGCCGGTCGAACGATCTGCTTCCAGGGGACGAAAGTTAGTAACTCGGGCAAATTATATTTTCCGGTCGAGCGAAAACGGAAGAAAAGGAGAAAGGTGTCGGCCTAGAGGAAGAGTGTACCGGGTACGGAAACGGGTACGAGGACAGGAACGAGAGGGACGGCTGAACGAAGAGAAAGAAATGTGCTGCCGCAGTGGCGACGCCGCGCCGTCTGCAATTACAATGCCTTAATTTTATGCGCGAAGTTAAGCTCCTTTTAAGAGTCCCGGGAGTGGTTAAGTCTCCTTCGTAGCCCTGTCTGCTACCTCCCGTGCGCCTTCGGGTTTTGGCCCTACCCTCCTTCTCCGTGGAGCACTCGTTTTACCGACACTAACGTATTCATGGGAAACGTTCTTTTAACTCGCGAGTCCGGCACGATCTTCCGACGAGTCGTGGCAATTATTTTAATTTGTTTAGAGACCATTCTCTTCTATCTCCGGCTTTTCTCCCTTCCTACCCGCCCAGAGAATTCTTCCACCTATACCATCGTTCATTCTCGTCTTTGCCTTTTTTCATCCGATATAGTCCTCCTTTGTCCTTTTCTTCGATCGTTCCCCAGTTATTCCTCGTTTAAATGCTCGTTTTCCCCTCGACGCAACGACCTCTTCAGCAAGCTTATCGTATCGATCAACAGAGCGATCGTTATTCTATTAGAACCACTAGATCGTGTTCCATTTATCATCGAACTTTCCTAAAGCTCTCTGTGTATGATGAACAAAAGCAATTCCTCTCTTCTATTTTTTAATCGTGTTCTCGTTCTTTCTGTTGCGCGTGTGTTTCACTCCGTTCACATATACACCTGTGTTTTCTTTCGAATCGTTCTTATAGTCTTTTCCTTGCGTTTCAAAGCTAGAAAAAAACGAAGAAATACGAAAAGGACACAATTGCGACTGCATTTCCATGCCCTGTATAGCACGATATCCTTACAACGGATTTCATCGACATTAAAGGTACGCGCAAAGAAACGAGCAGGTAATTAATAGGTTGTCACAAGTTGCGGAATCTTGATGCCTCTTTAATTTCTGGTAAATCAGCCGAGTTGGAAAGTAAACGAGCGACGCTGTTCGTGAGAGGCAAAGCGGCACGATGAGTCTGAGGTGGCTCCCTCGGGAAACTCTCTCCAGTCATCGTGCTCGTTAAAAACCAATCCAATTTGTCTTATGGCCGCGGACAAAGTGCGCCAGATGAGAGCGCGCGACTGTCGAAACTTCCTAGGACGAGTCAACGGTGCTCGCGATCAACGGTTCTCTCGTTGATCGACCATGCGACGTCTTATCACTGAAACTCGCTAAAACTTTGGCGCTCGATTAGACTTACGCGAACATCGTTCGCCGGTCGCCGGGCCGCACCCGATAATCGACGGCTCGACGCGAAAACTTGGCCGACAGTTCGTAGCTGGTCGGCTTATCTAACGCGAACGCGGTTTCGATAGCTTCGCCACGAGCCACGCGATCGTAACGGTCGAAGCGTATTAAAAACACGCTGCAGCAGTGCCGCAGCGCAAAAATAAACGCCTGAGATACGTTGCGTCTCGTTTGTAAGTCGCTGCTGCCGCTGTCGCTTATCCACCGGAGGAACGCCTCCGTCGCGTCGGCCATTTGAATCTCGATTCTCCAACATATTCTCTAATGCCGTCTCGGAAAGCTCGATCACCGAAGTGCTTAAAAGGTTATCTGACTCTCTCGGTCGAGTGCACTTCTGTCGGCCTGTATTGAGTTTCAAGCTTGGGACTTGGAGAGTAAGCAAACTCCTCCTGCACTCGGACCTCCCGACTATGACGAATTGCGAAAGTTGAGTGAAAAATTGGTTCGAGCTAGATAAGACCGGCGCTACGTACGCGTCATTCGTGAACTATGGCGCGTCATCCTCGCCCTGTTCCTATGATTTACATTCTTATTACGCGAGTATCGAGCCGATTTCACCCCTAATATAAATAACCGAATTTATTCCGTGTTTTTCAGCTACGACGCGAGAAACCGACAATTTGGCAAAGCAAAGCTGTGGAGCGCCCCTCATTTTTGGGGAGAGAGGGCGTCTTTCAGAGCAAGCCCGCCCGCTCAGCTGACTATTCGAGATCTGCGGGAAAGCGATCAGGCAGTTTACAGATGCAGGGTGGACTTTCGCAACTCGCCAACCAGAAATCTCAAGGTCAATTTCACCGTCATCGGTAAGCCATTCAATGTTACAGCGCGCAATCTTCCCGTCGACTCTCTGCGAGAAGCCCAAGGCGCAGACACGTTAAATAAGTTTCGATTGACGCGATGATACCGCTGGAAAATCAAGTGGAGTGGGACGCCACGTTAAAATTGCGTATCGTAAGCATCAAAATTTAAAAGCATCGCACGGTCTGGCTTCTCTTTCTCGACAAACTTTGCCACTTCCACGCGAAACTACTTCGAAACTTATCACGATTCCTGGAAACTGCGATACCGGGGCGGATCGCGGTGAATCGAGAGCGCAAGGAAATCGCGACGACGATTGACGGTTAGTTTGAAACACGATCGAGAGGGACAACCGATCCTTCCGACAATCGGTCGCGCATTGAAAGGGAGCATTTGCACACGACTGTCGGTCCGGAGTGCGGTGATTTGCGGTCGATTAGTTCGCGCACTGATTCGTCGGTCCCTCGAACCGATCGGTCCAATTGCTTGTTCGTTCGTCACTCGAGTAGTTACAGCCAGATTTTATTTGTCGATCAAGGTTAATCAGCCTCTGGCGAACTCCGCTCGGTCTCGATTCCAGCGTGACCGTGCGGATCGATAGCGGTGAAACTTTTTCAAGAATATTCCTCGTTTCCACCGAACGCTTCTTAATCGAAATTTACCTATCCTGCTATCTTACGATTTTACTATCTAACGCTGACGTACAATTTGCGCGTTCCATCGTTCGAGAAACGAAGAGAACGGATAAGAAACGACAGATGCTCTTATCAAAGAAAAAATCTCTCTTGACTGTAAAAAGAAGAAAGATGGAGAGACGTGTACGAAGAATGAAGACCGTGGCTAAAGAAATGCGCGAAATAATCGTTAGACAATTAGGTGGGAAAATGGACAAAGACGAGCAATTAGCGCAGCGTTCGACCGATGTACTCGACACGATGTTACTACGGTACTACGGTTTCTCTGTTACGCTCGGGTTTCTTGATACTTTCTCAGAAGTCTAAGACAGGCCCAAAGGACGTCTCTCTTGTCTCTTAACAGGATCGAACCGGTATCGTGGCCCATTCTCCTCAAGGAGAGCGCGTTTCGTGCTGGGAACGCGGCTCGGAAGCCCAAACTCCTTTTAGGAAACCTCTAACCCAATTTACTCATCGATCGGCTATTAAACTGAGTTAAAGCGCGGACTGCCGATCCCGCTTGGTGGAGTACCCACGGAAACTTTAAGACGTTCCTGAAAATCTACCGAGACGTGGAACGGGAACAAAGGAAGGCTCGCTCTGTGCCACCGCTCTGACCTTTGTGATCGTGGTCGCGATAACGAGACCGTGTTCCGTCTGCCGTTCTTCGCGAACTTCCTCAAACACCATCAGTCGAAAATATCGCAAGAACTTTCTTTCATACGAGCAAAACGCGACATAAGGCGACACGCGTTTAATTCCGCGCCTCGTCGCTTTCTATCTTCGCGAGACTCGTGAAAGGAAACGAAGAAAGCGATGTCCGTGAGAATCTTGAAACTTTTAAGGGTGTTTCGCGTAACGCGAAAGTGCTTCTCGTACAAACGAGTAGCCGGCATCCCGTCTTTGCTTCGGAGCGAAACGAACGCGAGCGAATTCCGAATTTATTCTCGAGACGATCGCAACGTCTCCGACCAGCTAGTCCGAAAAGAAATTCGGAAAAATAGAAATTGTCCTGCCAGAAGACGGAAATTCGCAGCGAAGGTTAATACCCGAGTAAGTTTCGAGCTTATCCCGGTCGAGGATTCAGAGAGCGCTCGGTCTGCCTCGGAGGAAAGCAATCGAATAGACGGTAGATCTTGCAGTCGAGAGGCCATCGGTGTTGGACTGCCGCGGTGGTGGCTCGTTTTACGCCTCGACGCACCTGAACATCGGAGAAGATCGGTGCCCCGAGTTAATTCGAAATTACGAGAAACGTCCTCCCATAGACGATAGAGTAAACGCAAATCAGCCAAAACGGAAGCTCCGAACGAACGAATTTCTGACTTTCCAATCTTGCTTTCCGAGCCGGAAAGAATACCAAGACAGAGAATATATTTCCGTAAATAACGCATAAACAGCGCCCGCCGCCGTCTTTTTCCTTTCCAATTCACCGACCAACCTCCGTAGTCCCTGGATATTACCCATTCCCTTTCCATTAACTTTATTATTTATTTATTCTTTGTACAGCAAAGAATTCCCATTAGAGTACAAACGGAAAGCAAATAATACGTAAAGGTCATACGCGCGAAAAGAGCAAGAAAATACGGAAAATAGAAACTGAACAAGAAAAAGCTTGGTCAACAAGTATTTACAAAACTTTGTAAATTTGTACTTTGAAAGAACAGATAGAATTGGACGACGAATCCAAATCATTGCGGAAAGAATTCGCAGCATCGCATATCCGGTTAACAGGGTCAGACGCGGACAAGTTCCGAGTGTATCTCTGTACCAGGAAAAGTTGCGAGAGCTTTAACGGCTTAATGGCTGTGTACAGGTTGATTAGATCGAGATAAGCTGCGGATAACGGATAGAAACGCTGACAACAATCTCGAAAAGAAACAACAAATCGAAAGAGATCCTACGAGTTTCCAAAGATCTAAAGTTGAGCTTATTCACGACAGAATGGTAGAAAGTCGCGACCGGCGCAGGAAATCCAAGGAAGTTGCGTCGATGGCGGCTCTGTTTGGCTCTGTGAGGCGACCAAATAACTGTAGCGTATTCTCAACAAGATCTGACCAAAACGCGGCGATACAGCAACCTCGGGGTATCAGAATTTGTGAAGTTAGCCATGCATCGTCTAAGAGAGCCGACGGTTCTAAACGCTTTTGCGAACGTAAGAGGCAAAGTTAAGGAGGGGCGTGAAATTAATCTTAGTGTCCGCCTTAATCGATCGCTCGCGATAGTCTCTCTTTGTTGTCGTTCTGCCCGGAAAGATACTTTCGAGCGTGTTCGTTCATTTCGTAATGTTCCTTTTATACGTACGTCTCGTAAGTGGAAATCGCGAATCCAAATCGAGTATTTCGGCGAGGAGGAGAATCGCCACTCGAAGGAACTGAGGTTGAACCGTGTTGGAAACTTGGGAAAGGAAGCTGCTGAAGCGTCGAGTCGATGAACGTTAATCCGATTAGGATTTAGTTTAGATTTTGGCAAGGAACTACCCACACTCTGCACTCTGCGCTCTGCATTTCAAGGATATCTAATCGCCGATTACGGATAAATTAATTTTGTCTTATCCCGATTTCCGCTCGGCCCACCACTATTCGTCGTCTCCTATCGGTTTAACCATCTCTAACCGCGTATCGCCTTGGATATCTATCCCATCCGCTCTATCTATTCATCCGCCAACGTTAAATGCCACTCTATTCGTTATCTCCTCTTACACTACGCTTCCAATACTTCCGGGCTAACGATCTTCTATCTCTTCGTTTACGTTCAAAACTTTTCGCATCGTTGCGAACCAGATACTTAACCGCATGGTTATGCGCTTATTGAACGGCCGTCGAGCTTGCGCTCTGGCCACTCGTGCGTTCAGTTTCATCGTTCGCTGACAAAAATTCGTTACCGACGCTCCACCGAATCGGTTTTACACCACGTCTCAACGACTCGATGCAAACCTACACTGCTAAAACGCCTCACGTTGGTCGGCTACTTTCTCTGCTAGACTATTAGGTGCTCTAATGTGTTTCTAGACGCATCGCATCGAAATCGCTGGAATCACGAACCATTGGGAAACGCGTTATTCACTGAAATAGACGCTTAATGCTGAATATCCCTCTTGTTGTTAAAGCCTCTTATCGGTGATTACCTATTAGCCTCATTGAACGAAGACCGATACGTTAAGCCTTTAGAGGATAGTAACGTAGGTCTCTTTGGAAAGAGATACGGTTCCCACAACGCGGCGTGGCGCGACGCGACACGACAACCTGACCATCGTCGCTGCAAGATCGTGTCATTACCAGACACGAGGTTTCCCCTACTCTTTTTTCCCCTTCTCTTTTATTCCGTCGAATACCGTCTAATACTTCAGAGTCGATACCCGACGGCGAGCATCTCCGTTTAAGCCTCTTATCTGTAATTACTTAGAGACCCAAAAGACAGGAAAAGGAAAGGACTCGCTGCGACGAAATAAGCCCAGCATCAAACACTTTGGTTATAACCCAGAATTTACCAGCTTTCCCTCCACAGAAGCATCAACGTCCCGCCGTTCGGTCGAGTCGCCGCCGACTCGCAACTTTTTTCGCGAAAATTAAATATTCTAGCGAAGAGAGAGTTGCGTCTTCCTCGACGCAGAGGATTCCGGGTCCCTTTTGCCGGAGAAGAAATACGAACCTCGAGGACAGGTTTGCGAGAAAGATAAGGAGGAAATTATGCGTGAAATACGAACGTGAAACGCGACGAGCAAGGAAATCGTTCTGAAATTTCAGCGCGGAAACGGCCATACTTGTATTTCACCGTTAACGAATTCGAAGGAAAATTCAAAGAGACATCTTACGGTATTTCGTGGGTCAAACGGTCTGACCGGTAGCCACGCCTTTTGTCTTGGATATCTTCCGTTTCCTTCGCTCTCCGATCTCTCCTTTAAACTACCTCTTTTCCCGAGGCTGTTTCTTTTTTTGCTCGAATAACTGTCGCGACGCCTGCAAAGCGACATTCCTTGGAAAAAATTGTTACGCGAAGCTTTCCGCCGAATACGGTCTATTTTGGAAAATTGAAAAGATCTCTTCTCGCCACTCTGTAGTATGTAACTCGACGTCAGAATTGAATCGGTGCACCCTCGGTAAAATCTCATCTTATATCCCGGAAGATACGTTGAAAGGCGCGCGCGCCAGGCGAACGAAGAAGGAGAAAGAAAGTCGAAGACAGAGAAGAAAGAGGGGTTGGATTTCGATCTTGGCGAAATTTACCGCGGCTTAGCAACATCGTATCCGTAAGTTGAGAACCGTATTATATCGTGCATGGAAGATTTTTTCCCCGAGTACTTGTCGAATAATTTATCGTACGACGAATAATGTATCGCTCGCGTAACTTTTCCTTATCCAGCGAATAGTTTCCGCTGTAGGTAATGGAAACGCATGTCCCGAAAGTGAACCGGAAACGGAACGCACGCTGACGAAGGTCCGGCTCCCTTCTACCCAAGAATTTCTGGGAAAAGTACAGGGAAGCGAACGAGTACGGGAGAGCAAACGAGAAATCTGACGTCACAAAGTTACTTTCGTGGACACCTATCTTTCAAAGACATCACGAATCGGATAAAAAGAATCTCGAAGGAATAACGACGTACCGTGCGATCGAACTTGGTGGAAGGACGGTCGAACGTTCGATTTCTCTGGCCAACGAGAAGACCGAGAATGAACGTCGCTGGTGGATATATCGTTTGCCGCGATGGTTGGATTTCTAATGGCGAAGTTCCAGAGTCGAGCGCGATAACGAAGTATGTCTTACGACCGATTGGAAGAGCGTTGGTCGAAAAAATATAATTCAAGAATTCAATGCGTGTTCGTTGTTCTCGTGTTACTTTTATCGTATACCGAAATTTTTGCCTTTTTTTTTCTCTCGTTCGTTCTTCGGTAAAAGTTCGGTAGTGGCCGGAGGATAGCTACGAAAACACGATGGTACTCGTTAGCCGGAAGGACGACGTCTGCGGGAATTTTAAAGCATCCTGTTTTCGAAGGAAACTGCAGGATCGATCCTCAAGTTTGGTCCAGCGAACGAAGCGTCGACGAGCCACGATGCTGTTTCGATGACAACGGGAAGGATAACCGACTTCCTTCTGCGGTTCTGGTTCATTTTGTTTTTTTTTTTTTTTATTTTCTAGTCGCTTAATTTTTCGGATGTCGCGGTGGATAGGACGAAATAACGAGAAAGAGAGAGAAAAAGAAGAAAAGGAGAACGAAAGAATGCTGTTAACTGAACGCTGGTCGGTAAATGGGACGGGGTACGCTTTTGTTCTATCGCCACTGACAATGAGACACGCGATACGAGAGAACGTGGAAACGTTCCGGTAACGGAAAGCTTTGATATAGCGCGTAAAAAATTGTAGATCGATGGGACGACGCGTCATGAATCATACGGGAGTTTCACGGCGCCCAGCTCGTGCCCTTTCGATTCACGTCCGTTGACGTAAAGACAGATCCATGGAACGACAGAGAGGAAACCGATGGAAAGATCCGCAGATGGTCCGGCTGCCATATTTTTCTACCTCAAAAGGCTCATTCGTCTTTACCGTCGTTCACGGCAATTCCTTTCCAGCCGGAGAACGACCGTTCTCTTCTTCTTATCTTATGCAACACGCTAGTTGAAAAGAATTCCTGCCCCTATTCTCCGTTCCACGCGATTGCCGGCCGACCTTCGACGTTTACTGCGGTAAAACAGACAAGAATTATTCCTCCGCGAAAGAACGGTGCAAAGGATCGTTTTCATCTATACCCGTTATCGAGCATCCGTCTTCTTACCCGCTGAGAATAGCAACGGTGGATAGGATGTAAATTTGGTGACGTAATTTATAATATTCAATTCAGCCGATGCTTCGAGCTCATATCAGGCGAATCGTCTTCCAACTATTGTCCGGTATCGAGACAGACGAAAAAAAAATTGAAAACGTATCCTGTTTGGCGAAGTCGAGCGTTGCGTCCAGAATCGGAAAGCTGAAAGTAAGGATCCGAAGCAAGGATCGTCGATTCCTCGGGAATCATTGATTACAACTCGGAAAGAGATCCCGTGGAGTTTTGAGACTGTGTCCTCCAACGTCGAGAGAGCGCCGGGGATTATTCGAGTCACGCGTAGAATTCACCGTCGTTCCCGATATTCCTGCTCCTCTACCATATCCTCTGTCCGTTGGTGGCTCTCGAACGTATACCGTTTCGAGCACCTCGGCATTCTCTCCTCTGACGTGCCCGCGTCTCGCATTCCGTCTTCCTCAAAGATGCTCCCGTCCCTCCTTCAGCCAGTGAAGGCGAGATCAGACGCAATCAACATGCGCGTGCTACTTCATAAATCGAATTTCGAGCCATTTTTCCGTGATTTTTTCGGCTATCGATCCATCATCCGAGTCCGGATCACCGCTTCGCACACGGTGCTCCGTGGCATCGCCATAAAACGGAACAGAGCGTAATTTTCTTCCTATTCGTTGATCGGAGAGGCGTCGAAACAAGAGCAGCGAATAGTTGGTTGGTAACTGAGAAAAGCTGGCCGAACGGCTGAAAAGAAAGAACAACGGTTCGCGATGCAACGGGTGTGCGCGCGAGAGCACGCGCTAGTTAACGCATGCAGCAATGTACAGACTCTTGAAACTCGTCGGCGCGGCGCGGCGGTTCGCTTTTTCCGCTCCACAACCAAATTAATTAACGACGCACTTACCGCGTAGAGAATGCGACCTCGTTAAACGGGCGAAGCATACTTAGACCTCGAGTCGATACTTTCGCACGGCAACGGAATAATTAATACAACGCTGACGATTCGGACTTGCGTCCATTATCGCAAATCTGCCGGCAGAGTTTCTTGTCCTTGGTCGACGCTGCTTTTCCGATATTTCGTTTTCCGTAAGTGTTTCCATCGGAACGAACTTGCGCAGAGTGCCGTACAAGATTCTCGAAATCTGGATCACGGCACAACTGGGCTAAAGACGAGAGCCAAGTTTTCATAAGAAACTCGATGGATAAGAAAGACGAAGCTAACGAAACCACGGAAAGAGAGAGCGCGGATATGACTGCTCGTCGTCCTTGATAGCGCTCGACTCCTTCTCTCCTTACGACCTCTTGGTATCCGTTTGACGAACCGACCGCGTCGGAACATATTTGAGGGAGAAACCGAGCGCGAAAATCACGTTCCTTTCGCGAGGAAACCACGACCGTTTCACGATCGAAACGTTCGCGATTAAGAGAGTGAAAGCAATTTAGGGAAAAGCACGAGCATCAGCCCGGCCGCTTTCTTTCATCCAAGACACGCATGCTAAAATGGCAATAAGGAAAAAGGAATTTTTGCGATTCAGAAGCGCACGGGATTCCTTTGAAAGAGTTCAGGATTGAAAGGTACGTACGCGGCTCGCCTCGGAAAAGGGCTACGTTGCAAAGGGTTCCGCGAGAAATTACGAGAGAAACGGAACAAGTAAACGCGAAAAGACAGGGAAAAATACGTACTTATGAGTTCCCGAGGTACGTACGAATGGTAATTGCTCAGCGTCTCGTTATAGCTGTTCTTTCTCGTCGAAAAGGTAGACACGTCGTACTCGGTAGTTTACGATCGCAGAATGAAAACGCTCGCTACGAGAAACGAAGGAGCACGCGGAGAACAACGTTGAGGGAAAATGAGTGCCCGGAAAGAAGAAAGGAGAAAGGAGAAAGGAAAAGGGAAAAGAGAAAGGGGGGGGAGGAACGAAGCGAAGCACGAATAGGAGAAGAAAGGCTCGTTTTGTGCGTAGTTCCTGGATCGTAACCGATAATAACGCCGTGCCTCGTATTTCAACGCGTTCCTCATCCGCGCTGTCCATTGTCGTGATCGTTTTATCGCGTCCACTTCACCGACGCGACGAGTTCCAGAGATTAATAAAAACTTTTCGGAGTCGTTGTTTCCTTCGATTTGATAATAGAAGAGAAGAGCACCGTGATCGATCGATATTAAAATTACGCCGTGACGATAAAATCCGTCTTATGATGGAAATATAAAAAAGAAGTATCTTGGACGCGAACGATGGTCGGTCTTTCGACGGATATGGATCTCGCAAAAATTCTCCAGAGAATTCTTAACAGCTTCCCGAAACGATATTACGTATCTACTTAATACTACTGGCACAGCTGCTGCTGCTGCTGCTTCTGCTGCTTCTGCTCCTCTGCTGCATCTATAGAGACTCAAACATTCGTCATATGGGAACGACTTGACGGTTTCCATCATACCAGGCGCTTCGACTTCTCGTCGTTATTTTTTCCTATTCGTCGAAAAACTGGAATGGTTATCTTTCTCAAACGTTGCCGTCTCTCCTATTTTCAATTTTAGATAGAGATTCTATCACAAAAGTCTTTCGACATTTTTCAAGCGTCGTCGGCTCAAAGCGCAAAATCGACTGGCGTAAAGCGGCTGAACCGTTTGGTTCTTTTTCCGTAATAGGAGAAAGGCAGTCGCGCGTTCTCTGCCGCGACGCAAGGCGAGTGTAAGTACGCTACTGCGACACAGTATATGCTAGTTGTGCGCGAGATCGAAATACGTTACGAAACAAACATCTTTGAAGTTGCACCGGTATTGCAACGACAACTCGATTTCAGAAACGTGTCGTCGGGTCGTTTCTCCCCGGGGGATATACCAGGATATTTTCCTACGATCTGAATACGATCTGCAACAGTTCCGGTGCACTAGCCGACTCTCTGTCGAGAGTTTTACCAGATTCGTCGCTTTGTCAATCTTTTTGGTTACCAAGTTTTCCGGAAAGTTGGTGTTTCGCCATACCTTCGAAAGAGCATCCTCGTAGCCGTCGCCGGCCCGCGTCGAGTCGATTTCACCGGCGTATTGTCGCCTCGCGAGACTACTCCCCTACGACCCACGCGAGGCCATATTTTTCTCCATTTCAAACGAATACCGCCACGTTCTTGCTCCAGTTCTGTGCTCGATTTCCTTATTCCCCCGATTCTTCCAGTTTCTTCTCCGATAACCAACTTCGTAAAAGCCGACCGTCTACGTCTACATAGACAGCGTAAACAGCCTCGAATTTTTAGCACGCGCTCGGTTCGGAGTTTGCGTACAACTTTCGGAAAATGTTGCCCCGGGACCTGCAGCGATCGTTGGTGCCTTGGACGTCGTCTAACTCCGCCTAACGTCTCGAAAATGTCGTCCTTTATCGGACGAACGAGCGTGAAATGACTTCCGTGGGGAAACGCAAAAATTTATCCACGAACAATTTCTGCGAAAGGGCAACGAGAATTATGTTCGCGCAACACACGCGTTCCTGATGAAGAATGGCAAATTTTACGAGCTCGTAAACGAGTCCGACGACCTCGTAACTCAACGCCGGCTCTGTTCCCGCTATTGCTTCTCGTTTGCCTCCGTGCTACCGACTCAGGAATTCCCCCTTGACATTGTTTCTGTTCCTTTTTGGCTTGCGCGTCCTTCCCGTAATACGTTCCTCGTTAGTTTCCTATATTTCGGGAAAATTCTCTCAACACGTTGAATACCACGGGAATCACCGATGATCGGCACTCAACTTGTCGGTAACCGGCGCGCCAAGATTAGTACAAATACATAATTTGAACAAAGTAGTTGGTAGTTATAAATTTTTCATTATTACCATCGTTACAACAATGGTGTGACGAAATTAACGCGGTATAAAGCGTATGAAAATAAGCTTATTTATACATGAAATATAGACCTATAATATTTCAACATTATATGTATCGGGTAATAAATAATTCATCGTGACGGCACGAGCAATCTCTGTAAAACTAGCATGGCGTTCAACGTGTTAATCCTTCGTCAATTTTCAGGTTCCATACTTCGAGGTTCTAAATAAAACAATCCCTCCATGTTTATCGGGCATTGAATACATCGTTAACGCGCATAATCGTCCGGATGAGTCCTCTCCGAGTTCGAAAGCCCCAAAGTACGAGGATCGCCTCCGAGATATTCAAACAACCGAATTAAACAAATTGCAAAGCTCGACCATTCGTTGCCCCGTTCGTTAGAACCATTCCCCCGGGATTACGCAAATATTTTCCCTCTACCTCATTGGTTTTTCTTTTCCTTCCACGGTCTTCCGGTCTCGACGTTCCCATTTGTTTTCGTACATCGAACTCGACTCTATGCGAAACTCGTTCCTTTTATACGCGCGCGTTAGTTTCGCTCTACCCGGAACAGTAACGTCGACGTTAACGAGACAAACGAATACGTTGGCTTCTTCCTCGCTTTCCAAGCTGTTACCCGCGTCGATATACGTATGTAAGTACACGTATTACGATCGAAAATCTGCTTATTGCTAGCTACAGGACTACAGTGTCGAACGTGTTTCACTTTCCCAACGAATCGCGACTATCTCTTTTACTTTTCCAGTTCTTTGAAACTATCTATTTATCGCAAGCTTCTAAAAATCATTTCGTAGATTCGGAGAGTATATAGATCATAGCAACGTTCCTGGTGGTAGATCCTATTTGCGGTAGAGAACTTATCGTCGTGCGAGAAACAGCGTGATTCTCCAACGCCGAATAAATTCCCTTTTGGTTAAATCGCCGCGAAATCGAAAGCCGTCTCTCGATCCGACCAAACCTGTGGAGAATTCGCGTTACAGATAAGGAAGGCCGCGTTGTTTTCGCTAGCTCAGGCAAACGTTCCACCTATTTGCAAAATTTCCATCGTAAATTCGAGACGTTGCGAGGTGTCTTATTCTCACTCCAAACCGATCGTTGGCCACGTTCGTATCGACGTAGATCGAATATTTCGGAGTAGAAGCAAATTTCGACATAATTTGACGCGGCTTTGTCGAAAGACGATATCGCAAGACGAAACGAGAAATTCGATGGAAGCGATTAACCGCGAAACCGCGAATCGCCGTCTATCCGATGTATCTCGATATCGCGCTGAATCGTTTAGCTTTAACGTCGCGTCAGTCGGATACGCCGCCTACAACTTCGGCTGTAACGGACTTTATTGTCTTGTAAACTTGTATCGTTGACATTTTTGCGGAAAGAAGCACGAACCGACCACCACCGATCGCAAGGATAACCGTAAAACTGATATTCGCGTTAATCGTAACTGTGAAATAAATCTGCGGATAATCCATAAAACGAAGCGACGATTTAAGCTCTCCGTCCAATTTCCCTTTGGCATCGTTACTTTCAACCACAGAAAAGAGGAAGAGAAAGTGGATTTTTCGGTGTTTCGAATGGACGTGTTTCCGTATGGATATAAATCCGGTCGCTAAATCGGTGTGCAATGTGCGGCTATTATCTACAGACGTTGCACGAATCGAGCCGCAAACGTTGCAACGTAGAGGCATTCTCCGCGAACGAAAAGCGGCGGCGTTCCTACGCTCGATATCGCTTTTGTTTTTTGCATCTGTGTCGAGAGCCTCTTCTGTCGGCTGTGCGAAAAAGAAAGGGAGGAAGAAAGAAAGAAAGAAAGGAAGAAAGAAAGAGAAAAAGTAGGCGAAGCTCGCCGTCTTCGAAAGCGGAAGAAGCATTTCACGCGGGATTGAGAATTCAAAGCGGTCGGATAATCCGTTCGCCGTTCACCGGCATCTATTTTTTCTCGCTCTTCTCGCCACCCTCTCCTCGTTTCTCTTCTTTTTTCTCTCGTTTCGTTGATCGCACGATAGGAAGTTGCGCGGAATGCTGCTGCTTACGGATCGTGCTGGCTGAGAAATTCCCTCTAAAGAATCCACAAAGAAGAAACCGAAAGAACGTTCGAGGAAAAGTAATGCTTCGTAGCAACTCTGTGCGGACCAGCTACGCCAACTTCCGAGATCTCTGCCGATCTCTTTCGAAAACGCTAAGAGAAAAGCCTGAGAGAACGGATCGGAACGCTATCCATCCCTTTTCCAAAGAGCTTGGCCTCCACTCTCTCCATGTATCCTTGGTAGCCGCGCGTCTTCCCTTCCATTTAAAGCTCCGGAATGCGCGTGTCGCGTTTGCAAAAATAAGAAGAACAAAGATAGAAACGCGCGATACCAAAGATTCCTTCCTGACCTGGGGAACGTCGGAATAATTCACGTGGAACAAAGAAGGGCGCGCGCGTACAACGAATAGCGTGGGAACACGGTGCATGTTGCGCAAAACGTATCGTGCTTTGGGACCGGAAATTATCTCGATGAGACCGTACCTGGCTGCAAGGACAGGGGTAGCCATTACCTACGACAAGAAAAGCAAACGATCACGGGCTTCCGGACTTCCACGGTGAAACGTTACGGACCGTCGTCGGTCTCTTTCGTTCTGGATACGAGCTCGAGGATTGCTTGTCAAACGTAAACGTTTGACGTTGCGACAAGAAAAATGGACGACGAAAAGCGGAAGGAAAACAAGAGGTATGAGAAACGAGAAGAAGTATCGAGAGCAGAGAGAAGAGGATAGAGAGCAGCGAGAAAAGCGATGAACTCTCGCACGGTATTTTTCGATTCGTCTTCCTCGGTCACGTTCATCTCGAGTCCGCGGCGTTCGTAAAACATCCAATTTCCGTAGAAGGTGCAAACCATAAAACGCCCATGGTGTTTCCATTCCAAGCCGGCAGAGAAAGACTCATGCAGGAATTTTTATCCGACGACTTTTATTTATATATACCGTCGCCTGACAAAAACGAACGTTCCAAAGTGAAGCTGCTTTTTAGAACAGAACCCAACGGAAGCAGTGTATATATCCGTCGTTCCACGGACATTAGACAGAGTCAATTCATGTTCATTTCCGACGAGTTAATTACTTTCGCGGAAGTTGTCGGTCGGCAAAAGCAAGACAAACAAGATTGTCAGTGTCCTCGCATTGGATTTTTTTTCTCGGTATCATATTTTAACGATACGCCCCATGTATTAGCTGGTCCGAAAAGTTTCTTTCGTTTTATAAGGAAATAATAGATGCACAACGCTTTTTGTTCTATGATATTTTATACGAATTACGTACGATCCATTTTGTTCTAATGGAACAAAAATAATATAAAAGAAGAAACTTTGTGCATCTATTATTTCCTTATAAAACGAAAGAAACTTTTCGGACAACCTGATACGATACTCGTCCTTTTTGTCCACTGCTAAATTCCTCGAACGGCGATCGTCTCATTGCTTCAACAGGAAAACAGGGGACATTGACGATACGTAAGCGTAGCGTACCTGGATGGAAGAAAGTGGAAATTCCAGAACAAAAAGACGTATGTATGTACGGACACAAAGGCGTGATGCAGTAGCGTTAAATAATTTGTCCAGCGAAATTGTACGGGTTCTTTGTCGGGCTGGCTGCCTTACCGGCAAAATTATTAATTCTCGCACAGAAAGCGGAAGGTCGTTCGTTTCTCTTGCTTCGTATAAATTATTTCATCGGTGCGACATCGGCGTCGAGAAACGGACTTCTGTGACGCACACCCCTCCGCAACGAATGTACGACGGCCAACTTAACAAAGTACGACTCCAGAGGAAAACTCTGGAAACGTAATCCGTCGCCAGACAGTCGGTGCAACGCTTTTTCGTCCAACGTGTACGCATGAGCCGTATAGCTCTCGTTCACTGAACTCTCGACGCGCTTGTAAATAAGCTTCTCAGACCTCTTTAATTAATATGTATACTCAGCCAGGACTCCGGTCACAAAAGTCAAAAATTTATGAATCGATGAACGTGAGAAAGAATGCCAAGAATTTTCGAGCTGGGGTTGCGTTCTTTCAAATTCCCAGGTGAAACCTGAATACCCTGTTTGTAGGTCGCTAAAGCGACTGCGATCCTCCCTGCGGAATATAAGAATCCTTGCGTGGCGAATGTAGAATGAACGACGAATACGATTACTCGTCGACGATGGACGTTTGTTGTCGCACGTTTGGGTCGCGCGTGTAGACTCGTGGCAAGTTATTGCTGAAAAATCCAACGGAAAGTAGAATTTCGGCGGGCAGGAACGTTTCGAAGAATACACAAAGTGATACGTGCGGCGCATATACGAGCGTATATAACATATAACGGGCACCATGACTGCGGCATGCTCGCATAAAAACAATATTGCTTCCACCTACGACAGAGGAATTTTCCTAAATTTTTAACGGTAATCGTTACGTGGCCGCCGTATGGTACGGTGGTGTGCTCCTCGACCAACCTCTATGGCTCGACCTAACACACGTCTGCCTACCTGCTACCGCTGCTAAACACTTGCGCTACCGAGTCCCGAGGATAGCGTACAAAGAGTCGAACGCCGCCGCGAGAATTCAATAGATTCGAGTCGTTCAAACATTTTCCATGTTCGTAAGCCTAGCACGCTTTCGGTCAAATGTAAAATATTCTTCGAGCTTCCGTGTTATCTGGCAAACTACCCTCGCTTGGCCGCCCACGATTTGCTTAACGTAACCAAATTGTATTTCCGACGGATTGGCATTTGTTTAAAGTGCCGCGGACAAGAAACGTGTGGCCCAGAATCGAGCGTCAAATTGAATTCATCAACCTTGAAAACGACCATCTGTCCACCCACCGATGATGGATAATGGATAATGGATAATATATAATAAACAAAAGCCGTAACACGTACAAATACGTTCGAAACTGATGATTGCTATTTTTACGACTCTTATTAACGGGGAGACCATTTGAATCTCAGCACCGCGTTTCATCGCGAGTTCAAAAGTTCCATGGCCAGGTTTATTCAGAGCGCTGCGTGCTTGTGACGCGCAACCGACGCGAAATTAAATAAAAATTGCCGAACCGTTCGACTCGAAACATTGCAAAATATTTGTAGGGACAAAAAAATTTGTCTCGATTACCATAACAGGTATCGAATCACGGTGTTATATATCGCTGACTCTCGCAACATTTGATCAATACACGGCGAAGCCAAAAAAAAAAAAAAAAGAGATGGCTACCAGGCGAAGGTAACGCAATCGATAGAAATATCGTTCTTGATATATGACAGTGGTACGGTAATATTCGTAATTCTTAAAATATCGCGAGCATTACGTCACACTGTCGATAACTTTTCCAGGATAATACCGTTAATACGCTAATACACTAACTTGCGACCACATTATTTATCGGTGATTCGAATTTTCCACGACTGATCAAGGTGTGTACCGTTTATAAACTGCGAATCAGTAATTTCCAAGCATTTACGAGCATCGATTCTCCCTTTTGTTTGCCGTATCGTAACTAATCGCGATAGATAATTGCCCGTGAAACGGAAAGAATTCGATATTTCCGTACATCGTACGATCGAAGGAAAATCGAACGAAGAACGAAGATCAAAACTTTTTAGACAGCAAAATACCCGAATAGTCCGAATGAAAAAGAGGTAGAAAAAAGTCGCTGTAATTCATATACATATAAAAAGTCAAAGAAACGTAACTTCGACGCGAGAACAAACGGCAAATTTAAATCTATAGGCACGTACCTGTCCACGAAGGGGAAAAGAGGAAGTACGTGGCCGAGCACGTCGCGGCCCGATAGCGTCGGAGAATATCCTGCAAATGGTGCATCCGGATCGTGGCAAGGAAGGTGATAGCTGCTCTCTGTCGGTTATACCTTTACCTATATCTATATCGATGTAGCTACACATAACGGTTTGCACGCAGCCTCCGTTGAAAACGTATAGCAGTATAGCCATATACATACACACGACTGAATATTCGCTCACACAGAGATGGACAAACACGCATGGGTAAACAAATGGGTAGTCGGATGGTGTGGAACGACAGCTCGACGCGACGCGACGCGATGCGACGCTTCGACTATACGACGATGGCGCGCATCGTTTCGATGCACTCTCCGACCAAAAGAGACAAACCACCCTGGACGAATATAGGAACGAGACGAGGTGTTAGCGATACCAAAATCGACGAACGCATCGCACGTGACGAGATTGAAACTGCACTTTGAAATTCTCGCTTCTTCTCGAGCGTCGCGTGTCCAATCGGCGAACATCGAATCACCGTATACGATTCAAAGTGAAACGACAGTGGCGAGCATGGAATCGCTGGGTCGAGCCAGTCGCGAGTTTTAAGACTTTTTTATACCGTTCACAGATTGCCCAAGGAAAAATGTACGAGAATCGGGAGAACATCGGCGATCCTTTGGGTATTTAGTCGTGGGATTAGCAGCGTAATTCGTCGTTTTTCTTATCTCTTGGAGGCCACGATGCGCGGTTTCAACGTAATTCCCCCGACACCATGATATAAAAGTTTACGATCGAAATTCGCCAGAGGGTCTGTGCCGCGATATACACGGACGTAAAACCGAGAGCCGTTCCCCGTTTTATGGTACTCCCCCGATACGATGAGATTCGGACGAATCATCGGCGTCTCGTGATTCACGTCTTCCGGTTCCAGTCGACTAGAATTTGGGTAAAAGTTTTCCAGGTTGCTTGTACGAACGCAACCTATGACTGAGCTTCGCGTGCGTTATTTCCCCCTCGTTTTACCTTCTACCTTTCGCCTTTCACCTTTCACCTTTCCCCCTTGACCCAGCTACCGCTAGCGTGGTGGCGAAGGCAAGGATTGGCGAAAGGATTCAGTCAAGAGCAAGCGAGCATCTTATATCGCGACCGCGCGAACCGCGTCTCTAACCTTCTTCCGCCTCTGCAAAACCAGCAACACACGAAACAGTGTAAATCGAGCTCTCCGGAGTTTTGCTTATTTACGCGCTGCTTTGCAAACAGCGGAAAGCCTTCTCGAGAGAACCGACTATGTTGCAATGTTACGAGAGAGCCGTGAGCAGCATTCTTATAAGATTTCGTGGATAGAGAAAAATTTGCATCCAAGGACAAGAAATTACGATCTCGCGGATTACGATGTACAATTACGAGTTGTTTCGCGGTAAATTATCGTTGCTAACCAATCTGCAAAACACGTAACGGCAATTTTGCAAAAATATCACGTACATAGAGAAAACCATCTACCTCGTCTACGTTCATCTATGTCTTACAAGCCACTTGTCGGTTAAGAAGTGCGAATACACCGATATCAAAAAATAGAAAATGTGAAGACCTTCAAGAGATATTATAGTATATTATACTAGACAACTGGAGTTTGTTCGAAGAGCGAGATATTCCCTCGGAAAATTCAACACATTCGATTCGAAACAATAAGAGTAGAATGCTGTTTTCCTGGGAGGACGAAACGGTTGGCGGAAGAACAATGGCCAGTGGAAGGAAGACTACGCTTTAAGGAACAGCAAGGCCAGCTAGAAGATGTCAAAGCGGCGAGTAAACGCGCTATAAAGGGTCGCGCTATGAATGCCGGTATTAGTGCCGCTAAGCTGCCGTCTTGGGCAGTCCGAATGTAATCTCGGTCGAGATTACGACGTACGTCTTTGGAGCACCTTTAAGAGATCGGTGACTCGTTCGCTTCTTTCTTCGCTCTAGAACTTTTGTACCGAGACTGGCTCGCATCCGCGTCGAAATGGTAATCGTTTCGAAAGAAAAGATGCAAAAAGGAGAAATCTGGACGATTAAGAAGGCGCTTCTCGATCGTCGATGGGAAAAAGTAGACGGACGGGTACAATTTGAAAACAACGACGTAGCGAAAAACGTTCCAAGCATCCATACCTGTCTGGAAAACAATCTATTTGGCACCGTGAGGAGACAAATATATATCCGTGCGCTGCCCACTACAATTAAAAGATGAAAGTGCAAACAAGAGCACTTGTTCGATGTTCGAAGAGTTCTTCCAAAACGCCTCGATTATTTTCATTGCGGAAAGAGTGAGATAGTTTCCCAATTACGACCTGCATAAAGAGAAACAATTATCTCACTAAAAGTGACATAATGCGGCGGAGCAAACGCCGTAGCAAACAGGTAAAACTGTTAAATTGGCGAGCAGCGAACGAACGTCCGTTTGCACCTTCATTTTTTCATTTCACTAGATCGAGGAACCGACGACAAGCGTTCTCTCGCCTGTTGTAAATCTACGATGTAAAGTGACACGTACGTGACAATCAGAACGCGACGTTCGCTGTGGCTACACGTGACGTCGACTCCCAGCGATGATTTATCGAGTTTATATTCGCAGAAGTCTTTTCCAGCGTTTTGCAATAGCGAATCTCTCTACTCCTGACACCGCGAATCTCGCCTCCTTTCCGCCTCTTTCCGTTGAAAAAAGAACAAAGACTCGGTTGTTCGGTGCTTGTTTGCAACAGAAGGACGGCGGAAAGCGTGGATGCACGCTAAGAGTTGACATGGTCGCGGCGATAGCCAGAGGCAATTTCCATCAAGTATCGAGCGAAATACGCCGTCAGGATGAAACTCGGCCTGTTTGCGTTTACTTGGGCTGTATCGAGGACCAAGTCGATCGACGGAAGAATCGAAGAGATAAAAGGAAGCGAGAGAGAAAAAGGTCCTCGCTTCGAGAGTCAGGTAGAAGTGATTTCCCTTGTCTCGTTCCACTGTGACACGATCGCACGTTGTTCCATTTTCGTTTTATCCTTATTATCGGTCGTCTTTCTCCGACCCCTGAACCCTTCGATTCACCCAAATTATCTTCCAATTCGATTCTATCGGTCTAGGTTGAGAAAAGGGAACGCGTCGTCGCTCACCTGGTCCCCCTTTCTGTTCACAGTGCCGCCAGCGAAGCCGATAATCTACGACGCGAAGAGAAGAGACATGAGCAAACTTCTCGAGGCCTATCCCGAAGGAGCTGACCTGTTCCTTGTCTGCGAGGTTCACGGAGGTAAGCGTCGAGTGTAAATTTTTCGTGTGCGAGATTAACGACCGAACGGCTTCCGAAACAATCTTGCAAAACGGTGTATCCCTCTGTTTGCACTCTCGTGTCGGAGCTGTCATTTATTTCGCGAGAAAATAATCTGTCGCCATGTTCCGCCCCTGTGGATTAATTGGCCGGAACCCCGTTGACTAAAGTCCGCCTCCTTTCTAATACCGGGAATAATGGATCGCTGCCAGAAATTGCTTCCAGCCGATTAGAGGGATGAATTATTATAAGTGGCTGCGCATCGTTTATAAAAAGCTGGCGGACAGTAACCGAGCATCCGTCATACTCGATCAAATTGCTCGACGACAGCGCTAAAACTGGCTTTCTTCTTCGAGGGGACTCGTTCCTTGGCGAAATTTAATAGAGAAATGGTACAACGTGCCGTCTCGTTTCGCGTTCATCGATACGTCAGTCAAACGAATAGTCTCCCAGGGTCTGTTTCGCGAAAAAATAGCAACGGAGATAAAATACGACAGCGGAATATCAATGGGATACGTCCCGGGGTATGTAAGTCGCGTTAAGACGAAACCGCGACATGACGCGAGCGACGTCTACCATGAGAAGGGAAATCTGCACGTATATGTAATCGCGCGTAAAACGCAGCACGAAGGGTGACGAATGCGCAAACGTCTTTCGAATCTTGCGCGCCGGACGAAAAATCCTATTTCCTTGAACCGCGAGTATTCACTGGAGCGAAGCCAATTCCATTTACAGCCAGCATTCGCTTATTCGAAGAAAATACGAAGTGAAATAGGCGAAAAGTCCAAGGAGGAAGGAAAAGAAGAAGAAAGGAAAAAGAAGAGTCCAGCGCGATTTTTCCAAGATTCGTCGCCTGATAGGTGTCACGTTGCGCGACAAATTCTCTGGATCGACGCCAATTTTAATCTTCGACGCGGTACTCTCTTTCGCGGTACAGCCTCGTGTCTCGAGTATGCAAACCCTTCTTAACTCATTCGATGATACATCGATCGTTAGCGAAAAAGAAATCCGTCTATATTATCGTCTCTTGGTTGGCGCAACGCTTCCGAACGTGAACGATCGAGAGACTAGCCGTTTCGAAATTATTCGAATTCGAGACTCGCTGTTTTTCTACCGAACGATTTCCGACGATAATGGCAAAAGATGAAAATCGAAAAAAGCCCTCGAGCGGCGATATGCCAATCGCAAACGTATTATTAAACATTATTTAATCGAGGTAAATTTCCGAGAGACTCGCTATCGACATTGTTCCGCACATAAAAGTTCAGAAATATTCCATCGTTCGTGAGACCAAAATGTTTTAATTTCATTATACATTCGATATTACATCGAGCAATGGAATCTGAAAGATTAACGAGAAGCTGCCTCTGCCGGAACTTTTTCCTTAATTCAACAACGAATTTTTTCGTTCTCTCTTCCCGTGCTCTTTCCTCTGGTCCTTGAGGAAGATTACACCGACTTGCAGCTCACAGCCAACCAGTCGTCGGGCCAGCCAGCCGTTCACCTTGCAGTCCTTCGGACGAGCGATTTGTCACTCCAAGAAGAAAACGAATTTCCAACTTGCTCTGAGAGTTTTCTCTTTCCGTGTGCACGGACAGGTAACCCACGACTTCCGGAAGGTTCGCATTGTCGGCCAAACTTCATGGTATCCGAACGAGATACGAGTAACCAACGAGAACTGTCAAACACCGGTCTATGCAGCGACTTACGACAAATTTATACTTTCTCCTTACTTCACGATCGTCCCTGAGTCACGGCAGTTCGCAACCGCTGCCGCTGTTCCGACTCTCCTTTCGAAATTGCCAATTCCGTACAAAGAAGTTCGAAACTTACGTCTGCTTGATGGATTACGATCGAGCAAACCAATGCGCGAGTTGTTTATCGCTAAAGATAATAGCGGCTCGAGTCCGCAAAACGGTTTCATCGTAAAGTATAATCCGTGTCAAGACCAACTGTACAAAAACCATGCGTACAAAAGGCGAACAGTCGTAAGTATAGGATAAAGTACTTGCAGTGTGTCCAAAATTCAAGGTAAGAGTGTAACTTGGCATAAGACGTGAATAATCGTCGGGATCGTTTTCAACGGCAGATTTGGGTTCGCGACGGCAAGGTATTGCTGCCAAAGTAGCGATTATTATTTGGCTACGAGCTTAAAACCAGTCGGATGAACTTGAACGAAATGTCGACCGACCGACCGACCGACCATCCTTTAGAGCTTACGCCTTTTCTTCCACCCTGTGATTCCACGAATCGTGAAAACGAAGCAAAAACGAGCATTCACCGTGTCGAGAGAAATATTTACCGAAAACTTTTGTGGAATAGTTGAAATATTTTTTATAAGTGCTTCGCGAACAAAGGTGCATCCATAAAAAACCAGCGAGCCGTCGCGTCGCGTCGCGTCGTCGGTCGTTGAGGTTCCAAAAATTCCAGCGGCTCTATTTCTACGAGTGTGTTTTCTCCGATGTACGTCATGGTCGTTGGTTAAAAGAAGATTCATGAAGTAAAGAAGATCGGAATTTCGGAATTTTATCAACTCGAGACTTAAGTTCCGTAGATTCTTTTCTCAGACTTACCGCTTTTACCGCTTTTGATAAAACAACAGAAAATGGGAGGTCACTGCGCGACCGAACGTTCCTTTCTTCCAATTAAGGTCGGACATCGAGGGCGGTGGTGAAGCGCTGTTGCAAAGAGACGAGTATTCAAAAACTGAGATAAACTAGACACGAGATTCTCTATATACAAACCGAAACTCTTCTATTATCCATGAAACGAAAAGAAACCCCGATAATCTCTTCCAAATAAGGATTCTGATTTACTTTATCTCGTTATCTCGTTTGTTATCTCGTTTGGAGCGAGTTTTTGCTTTAGCAATTTACAAGGACGCGAAACAATACATGCGAAATATGAAAAACAGGATCGTGACGATGCGGGATCGAGATGTTTAACACACCTTAGCGAGATGTCCATTGTGGCACGCATTGTTGTCGCACAATGTATAGATACCACACGTATATACTATCTTCAGCCTTTGCCACGCGTCACCTTGCTCGACTGCTGCGCGTTGCTTCGGCATTGTTAAAACGTCCGCATGAAAGTAATTTTACAGCAGGTCAGAGCAAAGTGTTTGTTTTAACGTGACTCGCGGCTAACGGTATTCCTTGCTTTAACCTCGCGGACCAACACTCGCGAATCCTGCAGCTTTTCTCTTTCATTGTTTGCTCGATCTTTACTTTTCCGGCTTTTTTAAAGTTCCTAGCGTTCCACTGCAAAGATGGGAAAGAAAATAAAATCAGTACAAACTATAGAATTTCCCGACGAATCGCGGTGGTAATTGATTTCCAGCAAATTCCGCCCGTGTGAATGGGACAGACTCGCTTAAGGACCCTTATTCAGGCAAAAACGTTATCGAAAAGTCAAAAACCCAGCTTAAAGGGGCGCAGATCGATCGCTATTCGTAACAAGACTAATTACCGCGAAAAGGCTGCCTCGTTGACGAATCTTGAAACTTGAATCGTATAAATGGCATCGTTTAAGTAGCAGCTAAACTTAGCTGCGTTATTAGGAACCTCTCGACGTAACACCATGCGCTCTATTGTTCGTGAAACGTTCCAGTTTCAAGCTGCGTCCACGAGCAAACAGTCGCGCGTAGCATTTCTGAAATTTCCAACTTTGCTTCTATCGAGAATCAAAATTACAGAAAAATCAAGTATCAAGGTATATCTAACGAAATTCGTACAGAGTAAACGAAACGATCGGGGCTTGTCGGGGCTACAAATATAGCGAATGCGGTCGAAAGCCACTAAAATTCGCCTTCTATTGTACTTCCTTCGCTGTCGCGTAGCATTATTACGAGCAAGTCGTACTCAGCTCGCGAACCTCGTGATATATACCTGTGTAGCATCCATGATACCAGGTGGAAACCCGGAGAGCAATAAACATCCTTCTCCTCCTATCCCCAGAAATCCCCGGCCCCTTACTTCCACCTTTTCTAGTTCCGTTCTCGCAGAAGCAATGAAATAATTCCCCATCTCGCCTACCGGAAAGTCGAGAGCGTGTGACACTCACCCTCGATTTCTCCCTCCGCCGGTTTCCTTCTTCAACTATACAACCCACGACTTCTGTCACTGTTAGCTCACCGGGCGCGTATTCACCTTCGAAATGAACCAAATCTTGTTTCTCTCAACGAACCGATCTATCCACAGATACTTGTGCGTTCGCGTTCGCGTTCGTCTTTGCTGCGTGTATACAGTAGATATACATATTTTCGATCTAATCAAGGAAATACAGGAAGTACGCTATCGTTTACGTGATAAAATACGCCGACTCTATCGCATCGGGATCTTCCTATACTCGCGATTCAAGGAGACAAATTTGCACGGATAATTAACTCGGAGAATTAGGTGACCATATAACCGGTACATCGAGACTATCGAGATCGCTAATGTTGTGGCCGAGTAAGACCCGTCGAGCGACGTGATTGACGACTAGCTCGGAGTCTCTGATACACATTCGTAAACATGGACACAGTTTCGATACGTCGTCTACTCGGATTAGTCCAGTTACTCCAATTGTCCTAACCAACGATCAACCTGCTTGTTACGAGTAAGCGATAGAGAACACTCCGTCAGATATGGATCAACGATATTGCGGGATTGCCAAGTAAAACATCAAACAGCGATAGATCAAGCATCGACGCCGTTAGATACGAGTGACGGAGCGTGTCCGAAGCTTTCTTACGCTACCAACAACTAGCTCTTGGTCGAGTATCCATCGGTCCATTTACCCCGCTCGGTCAATGGTTACTAAGAGTCACTTTCTCGAAAATCATTTCTATCGATTATCTCGCTACGGTAAACGCTTCTCAGAGTTTGCTTCCGGTTTCAACTACTTTCGTGTGTGATCATCCCGGATCAAGGCTAGAAAATGCCGTATCATTGAGGCTCAGTCGACGGGCTTTCCTTCGGCGATACCTTTTTAAAGTACAACCTACCCTGATGAAATTGCGACTGGGAAAAATTCTTACATTCGAGAAAAGAATTCTACCAGAGGTAAAAGAAGTTGCAGAGAGAATTCTAACAACTAGGAAACTTGACCTTCCGAGGAATCAAGAATTCCGGCAAATAGGGAAAAGGCGTAACAACGACATAAATGAAATTTCAGCGATAAGACTGGGACGCAAAGACACCGGAATACCAACTAGATGTAAGAAACAACGGGAAAACGTTATACGACTAACGTGTAAAGTAACGATACGTCATCAATATCGTATATACTTCTTTCAGGGGAATATGAATTATAAATTCTGTAGAGAGGAACTCGACACATTGTGATTCTAATAATTCTCGAAATAGTTTGCGATACTTGAGATTTACTATAAGATTTCCATGAACGTAATTTTGTTCGCGTTTTCATTCGGTTGTCAAGTTCGCTGACGGCTAAAGTGGCATGCAAATGCATAAGTCGCGTCATTTGTGTACGTTCTAAGATGACTTGTCTGCTCGATTTAGGTAAACCAAGACCCCGAGTCACGTGGTTTCTGGAGTCGCAGACAATCGATGCGCCGTCGGAGATTCGGGAGACCCAAGGGCCAGGAGGCGAAACCAACGTCGTAACCATAAGCAATGTGACGCTGAAGGGTCTCACGAGAAGTCACTACCACGCCAAACTGTTCTGCAAAGCAAGCAATACTCATTTAGCACCGCCACCCACTACCGCCGTTATCATCGAACTTCACAGTAAGTGGAATGACTCGCTTTCCCCCATTCTCGTTAATTCTTTATCGCGATTATTTCTGCCCCTCCCGTTTTCGAAAGATCCAGTACACGCGCTTAGAATACCGCCGATAGCTAAAAACATTGTTCAAAAAATCGAAGGTACGAACGAAATACCAGAGGATCGCGATTAAGACAATTAAGCCGTCTACAAAAGACAGAAGATTTCAATAACGTCGTTTTATCTGCCTAAAAGAACAGTAGGTAATTTGCCCCTTCGTTAGCCGCGAAAGCCAACCCAGTTATGTTAATGAAATGATTAATAATTAACGGCGCTAATTACCCGTGATGCAGGAAATCGCTTGGTTCGAAACTCGAGTGTTTGTCCCGTCGGCACAGAGGTTTCGTCGTGCCCATTCAACCGACGCGTACACGTCCAAGTATTCTCTCTCGTTCTATTTTTCTTTCTTTTTATCTTTTATTTCCTCTTCTACTTTTTTGCAAGTTTCACGCGCGCGATTGCACATAGCATAAAAGCGAACAAAGTTCTTCGGACGAGAGGAACGGATATCGAGTGTTTGTGCGTGTATTTTTTTATCCGAATCGAGAAACGGTTGAACGTTTAACCATCGCGCGTCGAACTTCTCTACGACGGATTTTTTCCCATAAAATCTGACCGAAATGAACGAACTTCGAAAACGGCGATATCAATGGCAGCAGTTAGATTCGACGAGCTGAAATTGAAACATTTTTCAAACGATTATAACGGAAAAAGAGGTATGTGTAGTATGTTCGACAACCAACGGCCGCGCAACGCTGGAAATCACGTTTGAAAGGCAATCAAGACTCTGATGTCATTAATAACGTTACTTCTGAAATCGCCTGGCGAACCGCGACGTGCACCAATACGAATCGGTATACCTGTAACTATGTTCAATCAAATTTTATGAAATGCGTACACATATGTACGTAAATATTACAAGAGGAACCGTTTACCCAACACACGCGAACCATTGTTGCACGTTTCGACGATAATCGAGAAGAAACGCGTATTCGCATCTTGGATAAAACAGAGAAACGTCATCGAATAAATACATCGTGATAATTGCCTCCTTTCGATGCAGCTGACCCGTTAGCGATTTGAATGGTCGAAAGGAACGACTTATTGCTTTCTGTTTATCGGGCGAAAACGTCGATGAAATGGGTGAACGGAAAAAATCAGACGAAAGCGAATTAATCCCAGCAAAGCGACCGGTTGATAATCATCGAAAAAGAAGAGAAACGCAAGCGACGATATATCCCGACGTTTCTTTGACGACCGATATTAAAGTCGCTACGAATCGTTTTACGATATCGACTTCGAATCGTTCTCCTTGATACTCGCGCGTTCTAAACCGCCAGCGGTTTCGAACCCAACTTTCATCAGGGGCCGATCAACGTTTTCTTTAAAATTCGCAATCGCCCTGATATCCAAAAGGGTTTCTCGCGCGAAAAGAAGGGCAAGTTTCGACGCGACGCGACGCGAAACGTCCACGTCGACTCTTTTCGTATTCTCTGCACGTATTAAGAGCTGCCGTAGTTCGTGATCCGATTAAAAACTCTCCGGTTGGTTCGGCGAACAGAACCGCGATTGCAGATGTCAGTCGATGCAGGAAATTAATATTAATAATTTCATAAGCACCGGGTTGCTGGCCGACTCGTCGGTACGCTCGAGATTCATCCCGCGAGAAACTTTTCCATCGGACAAACAACTTTAAATTAAATTGCGCGCCGCGGACGGTCTTACCGCTCGTCGGATACAAGAAGAAACCGAATCGAGTAATTCTGAACGATGATGGTGTAAAAGACTCGCTTGGGAAATACGCGCTAAATGAAAACCATTTTTAGTCCAGGCGTCATAAATATCGTTAAAAATGAGAAATTCGGCGAAACAGAGAAATCTTTCATCGCCTTTCGCTTTCAATCTCCTTCGTTCCATTCTCCTCTACGTTGTTTTACGTATAGATACCTTAAATCGGTTTTCCCACGAGGAGTACGTATCTATTATCACTGATCGCCTATTTAATACAACACTAACACAACTCTTTAAACTCCACTCGCTAAACTTTCTATTATCCTACACCCTTCGATATCTTCATCCCCAGTCACACTTACGGACTACGCTTTAACGTTCACTTACGGACTCAACGAGTAATCGACTTGGCCACGACTCTCTTCAACTCTAACATCTAACCCTGGCAAACTCGAACACTTGCAAAGCACACTAACCAATTACTCAAAACGCTCAAAACTTTAATTGCTTGCACGCTCGTTTACAATTCTAGCACGCGGCCATTCTCGTCGGCGCCATGTAGCACGCCAACAATCGCTATTCACCCGAGTTATCCGTTAAAGCAGTCGGCAATCTGCAAAGAAGCACGATACTAGATCGACTTTGCGATACTTGGCTCGTACACGGGATAGCAAACATCAAACCGCTTGTCGACTAAAGCGTAACCAATAACAAAGTGGAATGGTTAATCGTCGGACCAAGATTACCTTGCATTTTTCTTCCACGATGCCTAACGACCCAGCTGAATCGTTCGTACGGAGTTGGTAACTGGAATGCTCGATTATTCGTTGATTGGACTGAGTTAGATGAAGCACGCGGCGAATGATCGACAAGCACTCCGTTCAACTACTCGAAAGTCTAACGAGTTGAAGAGACGACTTGACGACAGACGTGGGCACGAATCGATCGTACCTTCGCCTCGCCTTGGTCGAACGCCTCGCGTTCACGTGTTTTCATCAGTGATAAGAAACGCGTAAACTTACGTAGAAACTTCGCGCAAATAGATATCTCACGAACTATTCTACAAGTACGGATATTCGAGCAAACGTCGCGTTAAGATTCGATACTAATAACATCGTTAGGAAGTTGCGCTATTAGCGAGAAATAAAATCAAAGAAACGAGATAAATTATTTCAAGATCGCATCCTTTGAGCCGAATTCACTGATTCAAGATTCATTGATATATACATACATGCTATATGCGTGCTATATAAAACCGTAGAAGAAACAGATACATACTCGGAAATTAGCCTGCCTTCGATATGAATCGAACAACGGTTTTATTATTCTTCCGAGAGAAGGGCAGCTGGGATAAAAATGAAGTCTTTCTGCTTCCATTAATCTCAGACTAATTGGAGGCACGACCGATGAAGCGTACATCGGATAATTGGAGGATTCTTGATCGATACAGTTGAAATTCTAACGAGCCGAAGAGCTAGCCGGCATGCGTCTCTCTCCGACCAAAAATGCACCTGGCTCGAGCCGGTCTTTATCATTTGCATCGAATACATCTGCATATTTCGGAATTATCGGAATATCGCCATGTAAGATTCGAGGGTGACGGTCACATCTGGAGGTATGCTCTCGCAAGTTCGACGTCCTTTCCCCATATACATACATATGTATATAGGATATACGTATATCTGATATATACATAAATCCGCAAGGACTGTGATAGTTTACCAATTTAACAAGACTGTTTCAAGAGTATATCGAGTGACGCGAAGATGACACGAACGCGACGTGACCGCGACGTGGCCAAAGATTTTCTCTCTGTGGTTCATTTTCATTAGCGCGTGGAATTGGAGAACGCCGCTGAAGAAAATTGCTCGACTTCGTTAACCAGTCGGGAAATCTCGCGTTTCTATTTCTACGTCCAATGACAACAAAGAACTCACATTCGACAAAAGTCCACCGACCAATTCGCCGTCATCGAGTTCCCGTTAATTAGTAAGAGAACTACCGAACCTCTCTTCGTTTGCTCGTTAGTCTTTCATAGAAAGGAATATCAACGAAAGCGATAAGAGTCAAGCAAGAATCGAGCTGCTAATCGATCATTCGGTTCGTGGTAATAATCGACCATCGATAATAATCAGACGTACGACTCAACTTTTCCTGCCCCTTCGTCTTCGAGCGCTCATCGAACGTTTGTTCGGCGATGCATAAAACAAAACAGAAGGAGATGAAGGTCCGTCGTGTAAAAGCCGCGCGGATAGAGATCGTTCGATTGTTCGTACCGCGTGACACGCTGTGGTAGGAAAAGAACGAAACTCGAGACGTTCGTAGATCCACGAAGTAGTGAATCTCGTAACCGCGAATCCTCGCGGATGTACTTCTGGAGCGGGAGGCAACTGAGAACAGGAACGTTGCAACCGCTCTCAAAGACGAACGAACTTGATCAACTTTTAGCTCCTAATACCGTACCGAGCTCGCAGCAAGTTAATAACTTCCTGTTTTCGTACGATTATCATTGCGAAACGTGTATTTCCCCGAAGACTCAAAAGTATAACACGATCCAATTTCGGTTCCGCTACCGATTCGACGAGACGGTGAGAATAATAAAGTTTGCATCGATAGGAACGAAACTAAAACTTAACCCCTACCATTGGTATTACGTTGGAACAGTCGCGCGAAACCAAGGAAAGTTTGGTTAATTTCGATAGAAAGGTTGAGTTTCGCGAAGTCGCAAACGCGATCGTATCGTATTTGGGCGTGGTCTGCTGGAAAAGCTTATTAAACAGACCGTGCGACTCGTTTAAGCGAAGAGAGAGAAGAGGTTAGCGGTAGCTTTGGTGAAAACGATACGAGCTGCGGTTTTGCCAAATTATGACAATAATATCACTTAGAATCGTGGCCGATCTGGCTAAAATTTCACTTAAGTCGACAATTCGCAGAATCGGCGCATACGGACCGTTCTTTAATGTTCGCTCGTTCCAGAGCTAACCGACTTAATCGACAAACGAGCCATTTAAACTTCTCTCCAATTCCTTTTTCTCCTTTTTCGTTCCCCATGCCCTCCTTTTTTTCAACCTCTGCAAGGTTCCTGCTTAGCCCGACTCTGGCTTTTTCCCCAGCGTGAGACGCATTATTCCCTCGTCAGTAATAAGCCCGCGAACCGTGAAACATATTAAACGCATAAATACGCTGGCAAGACGTCGAAATAAACTGTCGCGGACGGCTGGCGAAACTCCACATCCTTGTCTGTAGCCCGATTTCGTATTTCTCTCGTCCTGTCGCTGTACAAAGAGTTTTGAATGAATTTAAAGCGAGAATTACCGGAAACACGGTAGCCAAGAGGTAATGTCGAGAGAGGCGGCAAGAAAAATGTAAAGATTATCTCGTAGTTGAGGTGTGGGTATTAAAAGGCGGCGAGTCAAATTCAGAGGAGCCGTTCTCGGCTGCCCTTCCACCCGACGACATGAATTTTGATTTACAAATTAAACACTCGGCAGTTTTACTCACACTAATTTCCGCCTGTTTTTGTTTTCGTTTGCTCCTACGAGTTCTATTTATACAGACGTACCTTTCTTGCCTCTGTACGCCATTGCACCGCGTCCAACTCCTACCCCATGCTCCACTTTTTTTACAACCTATTCCCGACACTTCTCATCGATCTTTGTTTCTGCCCTGTTCATTTCCAAAAACTTGCCTTGCCTTGCGGCGGGCTATGACCAACGCGAAACGTCGCGTCGCCGTAAAGGAATAATACTTTTCGATTCGTCTTTTCCGCCATCTATTGACGCTTATCGTTTCCTTTGATCGTTGAAGAGGAGAAACCCTCAACGGTGAAACATAATACGATATATGTGTAGTATCTTGACATTTTTAGAGTCGCGATAGACGAAAGGAAAAAAAGCGAGCAATCGACAAAAGTCTTGGTTTAATTTCCGGCGAGACGAGCACGAGATGGGAAAACTTTTTGTTCCGACAGCGAACAAAGCTGGTGTTTCGAAACATACTGTCAGGATCAGTAAGTGCATCAAAATTGTGGACAGAGGCGAACAAAAAAGTTGTTGGTCGCGTAGCCTGACTCTGACACAGTTTTCAACTAGCTAGAGTGACGGTCCGGTTCTCTGCATAACGTGTCGTTTCCCCTTCCTTTTTCTCCGCTTTTTTTGTTTACTGCATCGCTAAACGAAAATTTCGTCCGCTAAAATTGTCTCGTGCGCGGAAAACACGTAGAAATAAATTTTACGACCCGCAAACTAGCAAATAATCGCTTAAACGTCAACAACCGGAGATCTAAATTTTCTACGTAGCACTTGATCAACGCGAGTAGGTAGACGTTCGTTCAGCGAACCAAGCGTTCATTCGTGTTTAAGCGGTCGATGCGTTCAATTAGAAACTGTACGATCCGGAGAAAAGGTCCGGTTTAAGGTAAGCGCTAGAACTGGATAAATGTAAAAAAGGAAGGGAACGAAAAAGGAAAACAACGAAAGAATGTGCTAGAAGAGAGAAGAAATAACGATGATTATTCAACCGGTCCGGAGCGTAGAGTCTGGTCGTACGGTAAATTTACGTCTCGAGGAAGTTTCTCTCGGGTCTTGCAGAAATCAGTGGAAAGTTGGAAAATCTTTGGCGGTGCCGCGATGCGCGGTCGCCTTCTACTGTATTTATCTCCGCGGGCTGTAAAGTCGAAGAAGTTGCGAAGCGATCAAAATCTTTCTAACGGCAAAACGAACCGTAGAGCTCGGTAACGAGCTGAAGGGAGAAAGTTTTGAAAGTCGGAAACGAAGATTCCACGATCGTTAATCGACTCGGTTAAAAGATTCAGCTTGCCGACCGCGAACTTGCAGACGACGAGAACGCGTAGACACCAAGTAACGAACGCTTTAACGGCCGCGAACAATGGCAGATAATTACAGGCCGGTAACGAGGAATAGCTATGCTGCGCTGTGCCGTGCCACACCGCATCACGCCACGCCGTTCCCGGTTTGCGTCAGCGCACAGTTTTCGAGCGTGCGGACCGAGCAGAACGTTTAATTAATGCTCGGTTATTTTCCCGTTTGCCAGCCGCGCGCGGTCGCAATCTCGTCATCTAATTAATAACAAGCCAAGACCTCGCTGTGAAAGGCATCTGTCAACTCGATCTACGATGAAACTCTCTGACGCCTGCAACGTTTTATTTCCCCTTCAGCCCACCGGTGAAACCGAGCTTCGCAATCAAGCAGAAATTTGTAACGTAATCGTTATTAATTACGTTAAAACGCCGTATCGCATCTAGTCTCGAATGCGTTGCATTTTTTTCTTTTTTTTTTTTTTTTTTTTTTTGAAACCGTTTTATTTCTCGATCCAATCGAGGGATAACGGGACGTGTACGAAACTGAAAGCGCTTAGGCGCGCTCGCGTCCCTGAAAATTGGCCCCTTCGAAATCTTTCGTAGAATGCTGTCCCGATAAACGAGTCGAAAAGTTTCGCAAATAACATTTTCTTTACGCTTCCTCGACGCGCTCTTGTACGTTTCATTGTCTCGTTTCACTTCACGTACTGTACTTCTACAACTTCTTACTGTTTCCACTCTGTTTTTAAAGATAGAATGAAATCACGACGACGACTATCACGTTCCAGAATTATCAAAGAAATTTTTTCATCTGTATCTTGTAAAATTTTCGACTTTTGTTCGTTAAGAATATCTCTTGATACTTTCTGTGTCTGCCGATAATTTCAGTGAAACCATTGAAAGTGGAAATTATGGGCAAAGACAAAATCCTATCAGCGGGGAAGAAATACGAAACAAGATGTCAGAGCACGGGGTCGAAACCACCGGCTGTTTTAACCTGGTGGAAGGCTTCTAAACAACTCAAGAGGACCATTAAAAACGTGAGTAGAAGACAGATTATAATCTTTCAGATACAATTATAATATTAGGCGTTCGAAATAAAACAAAACGTTGAGAACGGCGAAATAAACGGAACAGGAGAAAATCGTTGCAAGCTATGGTAATGGCGCGGAACGAAATGGAACGATTTTTGATATTCCCTCTGGGAGACGAAACGTTTCCATCGATCGATACACACCTTGTCAACTTGCTCGCGAAATCGTTCTCTCGAACTTGAAAGAAATAAAAATAACGACATCTCGATAACGATATTCCGTACTAACGATACTAAGAGGGAGAATAAACTTTAGATGAGACAAGGCGTAAAAAGGTCTCTAAAAATAAAATCGCTTCTATCGCATCCCGCGATCCTCCTGCCTTTACTTTCATTTCCCTTACATTGCCACCGTCTATTTTGTTTCTACTTTCTCCGACACTTTGCTATCGTCAACCCTCCGTCGATCTTGCACTTTCTATCGACGACCCAATTTATTATTTCTGCGCTCTGACTGCAACGCGATAAATACGAGCGCCATTTATAACAACGTTGAGAAAACCACGCTACCACGAGGGAGAAAGAAAGCGAAAAATATGGCTCGAGCAATGGTATTTAATTGGTAATTCATAGACTAACGCGTTGGCTCGTTTAACGTTGCTTCACCCCTTTTAGCCGAGGTCATTACGATAGTCGACGACCATATCGGCATTGAATGTCATCGAGCAACAGTTGAAACGACGCCAACCCGATAGTCGTTTAACGACCATTATCAAACAAACGTGTTTTTCTATCAATCTTCCGCTAGAATAATCATCCCCCACTTATCGTTCGTGTGACCCACGATGACAACAAGATGACAAGATAGAGGAGGAAGGCAGATTCCGATCTCGAAGGGTCTGGGTTTGGTAAAACTTGTGTTTCTAGTTGTTCCCGTCTAAATAGAGGAACAAAGGAGGAGAAGGTTAAAAAAGTTCAAACAAGGGTAGATCGTTGCGGAAGTTGAGCCTGAAGGATCAAACGTGTAACGAGAAATGCTTTGGAAAGCTTACTCGACTCATGGCTGGCACTTCCGTTGAGATTAGACGACTCGTTGGCTATTGTCTCGATAGAATTAATCCCCAGGTCACATGATGGGTTGACTAAGTGGATTTCCGATAAAAAGTGTATCTAACGATATTACTTGGTCCCGCAGACAGCACAGTTAATCGAAGAGATTGAAACGTCAAACAATCGTGTATCTGGCGCTGGCTCGCTCGGCAATTTAATAACGTGAAACTATAGCCTATACGACTATAAAATGGAGCGACAAAACGACGGCCAAACTTTAGTTACCAAAAATCAATTATACCTCGTTCCGCGATGAAACATCGCTTGGGCAAAATTTCGCGTGAAATTAGCCACGAAACATCGTTGCGAAACGTTGGAAATTTCTTTGACGCTGGTTTTCAACGAGATAATCGATCCCAGTAGTTTCACCGTAGATTACACCGGAGATTCGTGACGATAGTTAGATATCATCGAAGATGGGCCATGGATACGCCTGAACACGATCGATTTTCATTAAGAAAATATCCGCTAAGTTACTCGGAGAACGGCGGCATTTTTCCGTGCAACTTTTCCGATCGCAAGTTAGATCCAATCGACAAGTTGCGAACCCCGCGCCATCGAGCAAGGGAAACTAAACTCTGTGAGCTCGCGTAATCCTAGTCAGAGGCGTACTTGTTCCCGGAAAGTGGCAAACAGTTGGACGGGACGTAATTGATGTTTAAGGGAAACGAATGTTTCTTCGGATCTTGGTTTTAGGATGGATCATTGATTCGTTGGCCGTCCCTCTGAAAAGGCAGAAGCTCGCGTACGCGTGCTATTCGCCGAATAGGAAAACACCGACACAAAGAGGAATGGGAAGAGGAAAAGGAGAACAAAATACGGGAGTCACAATGCGGCAGCTACGGTGAAATGGTAGCCCGTGTGGCATGCCAACGACACGGCCGCCCACTCTCTGTACGTTTTATATTTTTCTACGAATTAATCTCTTCGTTTCCAATAAATTAGCATGGTTTCAACTTTTCGCAATTCGATCGTTTCGAAACAGTCGTCTTTGTCTTCGACGCGCAACCATGCGATTGAAAGTATAAAAATTACAGCGAGAATGCAAAGAGCTCGTACAGCCGATAAAGCTCCGCATAAAGATAGTTTACGTTATCGCCAGTAAAAGAGGAAAAACGTAAAGAGGGGAAAACGTAAAAAAAAGCAAAAGCTAGCTGCGATTTATTCTTCGCGTGCCATAAACGCGAGATGATCCCGTAAATTATAGTATAAAATAAATTGAGATACGTATTATTCTAATTAACGTGGTTATACTCGCTTCGAAATAAATGCTTCGGTCAGCTCGGTGCTTATTTTTATTGAACGAGATCTTTCGCTCAACCATAACCGGTGGTCCATGGGTATACGTGAAAACGACGAAGCGCGTAACAATATACGAAAACTCGTTTGTTGTTTATCAGGAAAAAAGTAAATGTTTATCGCAGTGCGGCAGTTAAAAATCAAATATTTTCTTTAAGCAATACCGCCTAGAATTTGTTAGATATTTGCCTGTTCTTTGAACGTGTTATATAACTATGCGAACAACCGTAATCAATATGATCGGCTGGCTGGTAGAGAACACACGAGTTGTAGAGATTACTGCAATTAATTCATTTTATGTAACTACAGTATTGTTAATAATTTTGTACGCTCGATAACGCTACGATGCTTTTCCCGTGATTGACCGTGCTTCGCGTAGCTGCGATTTATCTAAATTCCAATCAGATATCACATGGAGCGCGTTATATTTTTAATCGTTTCGCTGTATCTGCATCGAGATGATCGATGAAAACGGACTTTTGCGTTTTTCACTCGGCACAGTGGTCCGTGGTGTGAACGAATTACGGTAATGGTAGAAAATCACGCCAATTGTTCTTGACTATCGCGATATTAAAAGTTTCATCGACTTACCTTTCTTTGAAAGATCGCGCAAAGGATGATTTTTGTATAAGCGAACTCCTGCTTGTCGAAATATCGCGAAAACGAAATATTATGGAACGAAACAAAGAGAAATCTAAAGATTCGTCTAAGGAAAAATTATCTGTGTGTGAAAGAGATTCCCTGGAAAAAGAATTGAAACTAGCATCGAGCTGCTTAGGAACCACGTTCGATCACTTTTGTTCGACCATTTTTGAGAAACTTTGCGACAAAACTATACCCCGCAGCTGTATCTCGAAGACAGTTACAACATGGTTTCGCTAGGCTTCTAAAAAATCGATAGCTAACGCGGCTGTCGTGCAATAAAAGTCGATGGAACGACAAAAATTCTGATTTTTTTCGTTTGATAGATTTTTCATCAATGTCGGAACGTCATTTTTCTTCTGGATCTCGTTCGCCTAATTTGTTCAGGCGTCGAGGAGAACGAGCGCTCTATCCTGATGAACAAATACCTTTTTCGGCAATTGCTCGTTCGCGTCCGTAACTCGTAGCGACAAAAGCAGCAACGACATAACCGTGAACTGTGTACGAATCGATGGACGAAAAACGTTAACGGGTCAGCTCGCACACAGAATATGTAAAGTTCGACTTGCCTCTTCGTCAAGAAGATAAGGACATTTGTAGAAAGGGTAACGTTCGAAGTGGAAACGTTTAACGAGAGCGACGTAGGGACGTAAAGCACCGTCGCGGAAACAAAGTCGTAAAGGGAATTGTAAAAATCAAACAAGGAAAAGGAAAATTATCCGCGAAAAATTGGAAAAAAAAGAGGAGACGGACACAAGGAAACAAGGTTGTGATTCACGTATCGTTTCGCATTTTGTTCGACACTGAACACAGAAATTAATATCGAATGTCAGAGCGGCCATATTCATAGAAAATACAAGTCTGCGATGATTTATCGTCACGTCAATGTTATCAGTACGCTTAGATTAATAGTTTCATGGATATGACAGACGGTTTGATAATAATTTACCGGGTGCATCCATGTAATTGCTATCGATCCATCTAGGAACATCTGGATTGATAGCAAAGCCATCAGTGACCGTCACTGAATCCACACGTATAATGATGTTCGAACAAATGTAACCTGGAAACGAACGTGTCGAAGCCGTGGACAATTCAATAGTCGTACGTGACCCGTTATTAGGGCGTGTCGCCAAAGATAATTAATAATACGTATCAAGGACTTCGATTCGGTTCAAAGATCCATAGCAAAATCATTAAGAGAGTAGTAGGAGAATGTAGACGCAAGGTTTAACGATCCTCCAAACGACGGGGGATAACTGTCGACGACTTACGAGGGCGTTTTGGCAGGCTGAAGCGAAACCGTTGGTCGTAGTGCTGCGTCGGCGAAAACGGAACGATATCTTTGTGTAGGCTGCTGTATTTCCGCCATTGAAACGTCCGCGACTCGAAAGCTCGTAACGCGAGCAGAAAGAGTGCTTCGAAAACATAGCAGCGGATCAAAGCGTTAACGAGCAGAATTTCCAGCGATTATGAATGACGATGACGTTCCCCGACCGTCTCGTTCTCTTCTCAAAGAGCTTTGGCGCTTTTGCTTACTCGAACTACGCCACGACTATTCGAATCGGAACCGATTTACGTCGAGTTGTACGTCGAACGCTCAACTATCCAGAAGGTAGCGAAGGAAATCTCGACGATAGCAGATACGTATCGCGTTTAATTGCCGCACCACTTTGTACCTGTCGAGAGAGCGAACTTGCCGAGAACGTTAGCAACCAAGTGCGCGGTGACCGGAGTGACACCACCTGATTCGTAGAATCCATTAGTCGAAACGAGGAAGATCGTTACACGTCGTACGTTCCGTTCGAGATGGTGACAACAAGAATAATAGCTAAGCTGCGACGATAATAGCCGGTGTCGCGTCACGTTACCTCGCCTTTCCTCTCCTCTCCTCTCCTCTCCTCGCCTCGCCTCGCCTCGACTCGCCTAACTTTACGCCAGTACGCGATGCAATTCGCGAATCGTCACCTTGTAACTCTCGTTACCATTTGTCATTGGAAAGCCGCGCAAACCTAATTAATACTCCCGATTCAACGCCAACTCCTAACGAGATTTCAGCGTCCCTCTCCAAGATACGTTGTTGACTTTTGAAATATTTCAATCGGGCAAACGTCGAACGGTAGAAAAGCAAGACAATGTACGAGAGAATATCGCGCTGGAAAATTACTGAAATTTTTATATCACTGTAGGAACGTAAGTTGAATTAAATATTGAAAGAACAGATATACTCCGTTAACGCACTACTATATCGCGAAAAAACGGAAACGGTCGGGGAAAATGAAGCCACAAAGGAGCAAGGAAGCTGCGCTTGGAAAAGGAGAAGGAAAAACAGCAATCTACCTGGCGTCGCGTCGTTTTTGCGGCGAAACGAATGCAAGCGTGCATAGAAGAAGCGTTACTAGGTCGTACGATCCAACTCGAGTCGACCGTGACCGTTTTATACTTGCCACGATATTTTATCACCTTTTTTCGGAAACCCGTCAATCCAGTACCATTACCAGACTAATTTTCATGGCACACAAAGAAAGGACGAAGATCGTAGACGGATCGAACGATCCGATAACGAATCGCAGATTTTTTCGCTCTCTTTCCCGCTATAGTAGCTGCACATTCACGAATCCCCGGAAGGCAGGGAACGCGACTAGATGCATCTCCGAGGACCGATTTTCGAGTAATACAACGACACAACTGGCTTTTCCCCGTGGATCTACGCTTTAAGCTTAAATTTGTCGCGTATTATTAGTTTCCTGGATTTTATCCAGGACTAGTTATTAAGCATAGAGTTTTATCGTGCAAGCGTACACCAGTTCGCGAAAATTTCTCCCGTGTTTCTATTCCCTCATCTCCTGCGGAAATTGTCAACGAAAATTATAGCGGAACTACCCTTTACTCTTCCTTCTCTATTTATTTTTCTTCTCCTCGGAGTTGTCCGAGTACCGTTTTCGTTATCACGTATCTATCGACTTTTCGAAGCAAGGAGAAGGAAAAAGGAAAAGAGTTAAAAAATATATTGCAACTAGGTGGATTACTCATTAACTAGGCAGATAAAAGTGTAAAGGACGCACACGCTAGCGGTTCTACCCTCGAAACTTACAAGCGAATGGCCATTCCAAAATTTCGCCGATATTACCCGCTATAAATCCGACGGGTAAACATTTTAGCTTGTGTTAAAAAATATATCGTATTTTTTCTTTTTCTTTTTTTTTTTTTTTTTGTACAATCGCGAATTCACGTTGTTCGTTTTTGTTCGACGTGGCCCCTGTTCGTTTTTGGTCGATACACCTCTCGTCTTGCCACCGATGCAACATTTGAATTTGAGATTTTCCAGATTTTCGAGTTTTTCGATGCCGCTCGTCTCACGTAGCGTCACGGTTCTTCCGTTCTTTCCTCTCTCGATTTCCGAACGACAAACAAAACCATAGGAATCGATGTGGCTACTGACACTAGAAAGGAAATGATGCAAGATCGAGCAAGGACATCCTACAAAAGGGAGAAAAAGAAGAAAAAGAAAAAAGACAATATTCCGTCGAACGAATACGATTGTCATGGAGATTTAATTCTGAAATTCAGCGCAATTCTAAAATTTCCATCGTCAGGGATCGCATTGTAATTATTAGGACGGATTTCTCAGAGTTTGGCCAATATCGCGGTGGTTCGAGACTTGGCTTGGCAAATTCTATCGCAACGTTCGCATAGAAAAGTTTTATTTGCGTTCCCGACTTCTACGTTACGTTACGTACGTTGCAGGAAGTTGATCGTACGTTCGACTAGTTATCTATAAAATACGTCTATATCGGAATTCCGATCAGTTTCAGGAAGATGGAACAAGCGTCAGCGTGTTACAATGGACACCATCGATCGAAGACGAAGGAAAATTTCTCGTGTGCAGGGCAACGAATCCAAAGTTACAAGACGCCGGCATCGAAGAACGATGGAAGCTAAAAGTACACTGTAAGTAGATCGGCGATTCTCTTGGTATTTTCCGTAACCGTTGAAATTATGAAACGTAAAGATTCCCGGCGCACAAATAACAAATAACAAAGCATACCTTTCATCGTTTACGATTCAATTATTTCAATAAATTTGAAAAGCTTGGTATTCGAATTTTTAACCAGGACAAAAGAGGGCTCATGGTATACGATCGGAATTTAGAAGAAATTGATATCCGTACGGTGAGAGGTCTGGCTAGAACCAAGAAAGTTAAATGTTTCCGGCTTAAAGGGATCCGTAAGATAGGTGACTTCCCGTCTAACAATCGTTTCTCGAGGAAACGTACGTGGCATTGTCTCGCCTCAAGTACTTTTGCTAAGATGTTAATTACATCAAAACAAGCAAAACATTTGTCGCGATACGCATACGTTATACATCGTATAAATTGGAAAAATTTATCTCGAGGAAAGTTCGCGAACGAATAAACCGAAATATGCATTAATCCACTTTCGCTACACGCGAGTATATTCCGTTGCGAGCTAACAAAGGCACGATATCGGTTCTCCTTGATTTGTCTCCTAATGGAATAATTGGACTCGTAGCAAGGATCTTCTAATGGTATGATTCTCAGTTAATTCGATTCCGATAGATTTCCCTGACGTACTAGCATACACGCAGTCGCGAGAACGGCATTGGTATAGAGAGAGAGCCTTACTACGAAATTACATGCCAGCCAATCTGTCCTGCCAACGTTTACCTGCATAACGTAAGCCAGATACGAGCTATCGTTATCCGTTTATTTACGACTACGTGTCTGATCGGCCACTCGATGCATCCGCTATTATCCTTGTTTCCAGGATATACATACATATATGTGGAAATTTGGCATTAATAGGACGAATCATATGGCGGATGGTTGCGCGATATCTTTGCGAAACCTATACGACAATTTCGTTACGAACACACTTCACGTCGCCACGCTTTCGCCTTCATTTCCATTTGACATCGTCCGATTTTCAAATATATTGCTTACTTATCAGCGGCAACACCGACGAACAAACGTTCGAACGAAACACGATAATTTCTCGATTGTAGGATAAAAAATATATCCCACGATGGTACAACGGAATTATTTCACCTTCAAAGAACGCGAAATTACGTTAAATTCTTGCGTTCAACTCTGCTAATAAACCTTTGGTCGAGCCTCGGTGGAATCGATACGCCAATTCCAATAGCGACTTCCCAGTGGAATTCCTCACGGCGAAGAATCAATTCGGAGAATATGGAATGATGGTCACGATCGGAATAATCCTGTAATAACGTTACAAACTAACGGTAGATTAAGGTTCGAATGCTTTCCATTTAGCAAAGACGTGCGCGCGTTATATCGAAAAAGTTAATGGCAGAAAACGTTCGGAATGTTGATAACAATTCTAGGAGAATTCCAGACAGCTGGTCGCTATATTCGTTACGGTTCAACCACGTCGGCGTCTATCGGTAATAATTGGCGTAACTCTGTAAACAGCTTTCGACTTATTTACGAGTGCATATTTAACGATTCTATTGATGCTGGTTAGCTCTTTTAAACCGCGTAAACACCTGAATAAAATTTCACGTTCGCGGGAAATAAACGGAGGCTATTGGCCTTGGTAAATACGAATAAGAATTCGCGCATGCATATGTAAATATCGTTAGCGGCGCGGCAAGCCACCGCGCCGAAACAAAAAGAATCGTCGCGTAAATCGTTTCCATATTTTTGCATAATCCGCGCGCAGGAACGGGAACGGGAGATGTTCCTTGTAAAATCGAGCATTTCGTCGAGAAAATGGCTGGCCATTATTGTTATAAAGTGGCCCATAACTGTACAGTTTACCGTAGCTAACGATACAGAGACGTATCTATCAACGTCAACCTCGAGCTGTCAGTGGTAACGATACGTGCTTCATCAGACATAGCTCGCATCTCCACCCTACCGGTGGATTTCGCTGGTGACATCGTAACGATTGGAAAATCTCGTTACGGATTATTGCCGAAAAGCGTGCGAGCGATGCGAAAAAAGACATCGATCGATTTAGGCTGCGATTAAACCAACTTGTGCCGTTTCGATCAGTCAGGTCGGCGCACAATGATGCAGAAATCCAGCGTTTTCGATAATAATCGAAAGGAAGAGATATAAAGTCACGGTGAATTAGTTGGAAAATTCGCGACCGAGGAATCAACTCTGTCCATAAGCTGGTATAAATCCGGAGAACGTTAAGAGAAAATCGTAATTGGCGGGAGGAGGTAAAGGAGAATGGGTCAATGGCATCGTTTGTGTCACGTGGTTAACGATCTGTTCGGTCACGCGAAAACCGTCGTCCCGAGTGGAATGCGAGGCATAGCGCGTGTTCATTTGCCGGAAAGCTATTTCCTGCCTTCCATTACCGGACGATGCTGTATCGCATATTTGTGTCCGTACGGAAGCGCGGGTACACGCGCACTCTCGTGCACGCGAGCAATCGAATCTCCAACGCGATCGCGCCTCCGTACCACGGTAAACCTTGTGCACGCTACTATGCAAAGTACATATATACAAAACGCATATGCGTACACGCGACGAGAAATGTAAAGGCTTGCGCATAAAACGGATATCTACGTCAATATCCACTGTTTGTCTATTGATACGCGTTTCGGCAACGCGGTCAGTCCGCCACTTCTCTGTCGTTCGTAGATCACCAGGGTCTTCGGAAATTCGCAACTTCCAGGGAAATTTGAGGAATATGGAGCAGAAAATTGTTGGGCTAACATTGTCCGATTAATTTATCCGATTCGTTCTGAAGGCGTAGGAATTGTTTTTAATTCCAGTTGCTTTTAGTTTTTGTTGTTTTTAGCTTCCAAACTGATTATTCCGTTTGTATAAGTTTACGCAATTTCACGGCAGCCGAACCGTGCACGATACAGCGTTCCCTCGATCGATCGTTTCCATCTGTAAAAAGAGACTCTATCGCAACAGGATCTCGTCGCGATCAGACGAAAAAATAAACAAGAAAGGAAAATGACTTCTCGCTGCTCAATTACGAGGCGATAGCAACGGCCTCTGTTAGTCCATTGTACCAGAAATTATTGCGCGCGATAAACGTTCGCCATTGATTTTACTTGCCGAAACTAATTACAATCTCACGGTTACATGCTTACGTAGATACTCGGCCATCTCTGCATATCGTTCTATCCTATACGGCAGTCTCTTGCGTTTTGCCGTTTCTCTCCTGTCGCACGCTATTTTTCTTCCTTTTTTCAAATGTTTCGTTAAACACCCGCTAGCCGCATTGGTCGTTGTAAATACAATAAAACTCGTTATAAATAGTTATAATTGGCAAGTTGACGATTTAGAAAACGACTGGAACCAGTAACGAGTTCGACTAAACAACGTCGTATGGAACCTCGCAAACTAATAATAATTTTCGTTTCCTGTAGTAAACACGCTGTAGATGCAACGCTACTCACCAATTATGTCGCTCCTACTGGCGCAAAATAGACAAAGTTTTGAAACGCGTCTCTCGGAAATTGTGAACTCGGGTCAACAACGCGACCCGTCTAGAGTGACAGAACCAACGTAGCACAGAGACGAGATATAAGCCATGTTGCATCTAATTAATATCTACGGCATAACTGCGTGACAAACCGAAACAAGAAACGGACGTTTGAATGCGTACTCCGAAAGGACATTCCTTGTCTTTGTTTATTGCGTCCTACTCGCTACTTTGTCCTCTATGTACGATATTGTTAAAATATATCAAACAGAGAAACTTGTCTTTCGCATATATTCTGTTCACTCGTGCTCGAAGAACGTGCATCGTAGTCGCAGGAGAGTTTCGCAAAAATAGAGGTACGTTGCTACACGAACGAGTGCCGATTCGAAATTAATGTTGTAAAGTTTAAAGTGCCTAGGCGCAGCAGAGGCCATCGCTAGTCAGCAACCTTATCGCTTTGCACTAAATGTACACTAAATCTATTATCGTAATAGAACATTGTTCGCTATGTTGCGTCTGCCACTTCGCTTTCCTTAACTTTATTATATCGGTGAACTTTGACAAAAGAGAGGGTCGAAGGTAAAATTAGCCTGCCCGAAGCAAACTTAGACATTTCGAGAAAAAGGAAACGAGTTTCTCGATGGAACTTCCTCTCTGACTGAAATACGATAGCATACGATGACGAAATCAAACGTCTGCCTACGGAAGGCAACATTTCGTTGAAAGCTCGATATGTATCTACGGCAGAGAAAGCACATAGTTTGTTATTCCGTTATATAACGCGATAAGTTCGTCGGAGTGTGCTTAACGACGCGACGTCCTACAACTTTGATTGGCTACGCAGACTTTGACGGTCGACAACTTTCGGTTTGCCGCCAATACCAGAACTGCGTGTTGTTCAAACAAAGAGAGAGAAAGAGAGAGAGAGAGAGAGAGTGGTTCTGTGAGTGTTCCTTCCATAACTCGCGTACGCAACTATGTATATATATCGCGGGAATCAAGAATGAAATACGCGTCTGTGTTAGCGTTTATTCCGGTCGCCGTTATCCTGTTCGTTAGAGTTTCCCCTTGTTGACGACGCAATAATAAACCATCCTGTCGAAGGAATTTGCTAACTGGACATTGGTATACGTCAAACGGCAAACAGTTATGGGAACACGACACGACAGCCACCGAATATGTATGTGTATGTCGTCGAAGAGAGTTTCATCAAAGCGAATCGAATATGTGCTTCTTTCTTCGGCGATAGTTTATGGAAAAACTTAAGCTCGTGTTACAGCCGCGTATCTAACAAACTTATCAAAAAGCTTCGTGCAAAGATGAAAGATCATTGCGTTGAAAATATATAAAGATATTTGTTCAACGTCATCTTAGTACGGAAATTATAAAATCGCCGGCCACTTTCGATCTGACTATCACAACACGACGTTCTTGTCTTGTGAGAATAAAGCATCTAGCTACCTTTCGGGAAAGTCGTTCCATGATCTGACTGATCCAACCGAGTTTATCATCTTTCGCGATATCATGCACATCTCACGGATACAGCGGAAATGAAAAACAAGATTTTCTCGACCAGTTTTCGTCGCCCCGTCGAACCGGTTCATTTCCTGCGTTTGTAGGTCCTTTAATCATTTAATGCGTCCTCTCTCTTTCTTTCTTTCTCCCATTTTTTACACGCAACGCGTTTGCAAAAGAGCTACTAGTCGATTAACCGAGGCTTTACATTTCGATGTAAAATCTGAAACATCAGAAGATGTTAATTATTAACGTGTCCATCAAAAAACGCTCGTACAGCCAAACGTTCGTAATTACGAATGTTTCGAGACGAAAAAAAACAGAAAACTATCTACACTGCATAACGAAATTTACGGAGCACAACGTTCCCGTTGTTATCATCGTTATCGTTAATAATTATTCGATACGGCAACCAATGTATCATCATCGTTTCGAATTAAGCTCGGCTTAAATATACCGACCATCGTACGAAGACGATTTACAGGCGATAACTAGCGTGAGTTTAATTCTACTTTAAATATTAATCTTCATAGACGGCCTCTATTATTGATCACAGATAAAAACTCAGGAAATGTGGAATGAATTTTCCAACCCAGCATTCTTTATCTCTATCTCTACGTTGTATTTCATTCGCGCTACAAAAGATTTTCTCTTTTCTAACGATCGACTGGAGAACCAGCGAGCGAAATACAAGCATCGGTAAAATTATGAAACAAACGAAACGGAAAGTACGTTGAAACGAAGATGGTAAAATATACTTATCGATTGTATTTTTTTAGCGCCTCTCGCTTCACCGAGAATTTTTAATTCCATTTTATAATTAGCTGATTCCTACGTACCACGTCGTGTTCGACGCTTTCGATCTTTTCTTCTTGCATCCCGTTCTTCGTCCGTTTCTCGAGATCGTTATCACCTTTCGTTATTCAGGTATATTCAAGCGAATATTCTTCACGATAAATCTGCCGATACAGATTTTACAGAAATAGTAATGTACATAAAATACATTACTAAAAGTTATTTCAGTTGAACAGCGATATTCGTGAACGATAACGAAATGGGAATTGTGTAATAAAGGTTCGTTCACTGCTGTCCATCGTGTATCGTAGAAAATTAAATATCTACCAAACGACGAGAAGGTACAATTTATGCAAAAATGCAGCAATTAGCGCAATGGATATAACGTATTTCGTCAAAAGACGTCTTTTACTCTTTGCGATACATTATTCCCGGTCGGCAACCATTTCGAATATTAAACAGAAAAAATTCGTACACGATCTGAACACGGAGTAGTTGATAAAGTGATCGACGAATAAGCAAAAAGTTCGAGATGGGATCACGTCCAGTCGCAATCCGATCTTTCGATTCTTTTTAGTTGTGGGAAGCATCGGCTGATATCCAAATACCTGCTTTGCATATTTTTCTATCGACTCGGCCTCCGATAGAAATTTCCCAACAATGAATACCATCTCTGGCAGTGGAATCTCGAGAATGGAGACTACAAATGTATCGCGATACCTCGCATGTTTGTCTCGCATGTTTTGGGTGTATGTAGAAAGAGCATATTTTTTTACGAAACATAGTGTGTCGCATACTTAATTTCGTTTCTCGCTACTATTAACGTTCATCCAGCAAAAAAGTTCTATGCAGGCGTTCGCTTAAATAAGTCGACCGCAGCGCCTCAATTTCCACGATTTTTACGCTATCGTAAGAGGCAAATACAACGTCTAACATTAGCAGCTTTTGCGCTTAAAATGAAAACTGCCTCGTACCTAGTGAACTTTTAATTCCACGATAAACATAATCTCGCAACTAGTTTAAAAGTCAACGTTATGTACGCGTTATATTCACGTTCCTCGACCGAAGCAATTTCCAGCCGCGTGTCCAGGATCCCCGAATCCCCGCCGATTGTCAACCGGCCAAAGGCTATCCGAAAGTGTCGTCCCGCTTGAAAAGTAATTTCTGGCCGAGCCCGTCGGATATATTTCGGGTGTCGCGCGAAACCGTAAAAATTTAATGCTCGTCTAGCTTGAAATCCGTGAAAAAGAACTGTCGCTGTCACAAGCCATTCCATTAAAACGAGAATAGTTGATACCGATGAATTTGAAAGCCGAAAACAAACACAAGAGAACACGAGAAGCAATCTCGACAACACGCGAGATTTCGGCCGTGCGAATGAAAAATCCGATGCGACCGGTTGACGAGAAGCAGCGATTGTCTATGTCTAATTCAGCTGATGAACTACCGTAGCAGGAACACGACCGGATGGTAGTCCGCCCAAGCTCTATCGTTATATTGCTCTAATCGACGAATGCAAATTCAGGAAAACTAGCTTGATAATGCAATGGTACGGTTACGATGACGCGACCGCGGTCTCGCGAAAATATTGCCCCGAAATTCGAACCGATCGCTACGGTCGCTCATCAATCACGTTTATCACGATCTCGCTCCGATTTTTCTTTCCCCTGGGCGGTTTTTCATTCCTTCTTGTCAACGCCACGTCGAACAAATACCGGCCGACAAGAAATCAATAAGCGGACAAACGACAAGAGGACGAGCAATAATATATTCGAAATGAAAACCTCAAACGAGAAACATTCGATCAACGAATTTTAGAGGCAAGCTCGAAGTACGACTTTTCGCTGCATCACGATCGACCAGACGTCGATGTAGCGAGGCTCGTGGTTAAACGCGAAACCAAATAAAACTTCGATTACGTGATCTTTTCTTTTATCGTTTCATTAGCATGTTGTCCGAGTATTAGGTCACAGTCGGGTCTTTCGATTGTCCAACGTTTCGACGATCGACCACCGTTTATGCGAGAAAATATTTCGTAAGAATACATAGATACAGTATTTAAGTATTTAACACATTCTTTATACTTTTAAGCATATAACGCGTTCCGCTCTAATTTTAATCTAAAACGTATAAGAAAAATTGATACGATACCGATTATTAATCTGTTCTCAAATGAAATGCCATTTGCATTGTGCTTATCAGCTAACCTATCATTTGCTCTAGATTGACGCAAATAAATTGAATTAAACGCGATCGAACGAAACCTCATTTAATCGACTGGTACGTAGGAAAGAGAATTCACTGACCCCGCTTTAACCGGTCAATTTCTGTATGGAAAAGTATTTTCGATGACCGCTTTAATAATCATCCAAACGAATTACGGTTCGATTATCTCGAAATGAACAAAGCGTTAGGCAACGATTCACGATCGATCGGATTCTCTAATTCCGCGATTCAGCCAAACGAAATTACGGCTCGCGGAACGAGCGACTAAAGTTTATTGTAAAAGATGTGCAAATTCGGACGGAATCGTGCGCGTAAATACCGAGGTCGGCCATTTAGCCGAACGGAACGACGCAACGCGACGATTCGAATAGAGAGCGTCCAATCGGGCAAGTCGTAAGCAAACGTGACTCGTACCGGCATGCTACGCCGAATCCAACACAAACGTCCACCCTTCCAATTCCAATCCGAGAATCGACAACAAATCCAACGTTTTTTTTTCAACTGCTAGGCTTCCTTCGTTAGAACATTTCGCCGAGATGAGAAAGAAAGAAACGAAACGAAAGATTTTTCGTCGCTCGAGAATGCGCGATAAAATTTCTTCGACATTTGCCTAGCCCAAGAAGAGTGTACGTACGAGTCGTCGAGCGATTTCGACGATGAATTTGAGAATCGCGAAACAAGGCATCTATTGGAAAAGAGAAACTCCTGCAGATTCCTTTAATTTAATAATTTTCAGCTCGGAATCGCGATAAACCGCAGGAGATAGAAAGTAAGAGCTCAAGGAGAAACGATGGTGCACCAAACAAAGGTGGCATTTTCTCTTAGGAAGACAGAGATTCCATCCGATCTTTATCGTTCTCTCCTGGTAACTTGCGTGTCGAAATGCCGGCTGCCACTACTTCAGCTATCACGACTGCTAAATTGCGCGCAACGGTTAGCAACAACGATATAACGCGGTTATAAAATTGAACGAGTGATGTCTAAACGAGATGCTTAACGAGTGAATCGACAGACACGCGAAAAAGCGAATGTCGAACGAGATAGAAAATTACTGCGATTCTGGTGTATTATGGTGTCGATCGATGCCGCTAATCGATACTTTAATCCGGAATCTGCTGACTGCTGCGAGTGCTAAATATTATACATTACATTACTCGTTGATTTACGCGAAGAAGCTGGCACGGCGATAATCATCGTGTGGATGTAAAGGAACGAAAGGGAATATAATCTTCGGTGTCTCTCATGATGCGGCAGTGTGTCGAATTCCACAGGTAATTTAAAATATTCCTGATAAATATTTAACTCGACGCGGCACACCGAGCCATTTCGTTTCAAGTACGATTATCGCTAACAACTCAAGCTAAAGTGTCTTTTAAAGGCGAGATTATGCGAGCGAGAACCATGCGTCTAGATTCTTCAGCTAAAACGTACAATTTCCCGTTTCCCTGAACAAAACCTGCCGCATTTGCGATGTTTCTGTCGTTTTATACGTATATATAAAGCAAGCACATATAATACGAACGAGTCGTAGTACACTTTACCAAATTTTTTTAATTGAATCGCTGAAACTACAGATGCCAAGACCAAAGAAATCTTAACAAGTACGATACGAGTTACAATGCGAGTTCGCAGTATTACATATGGGATTCGCAAATTCAGAATTAACCAGCAAGGATAAATAGCGATGTAAGCTAAAAGTTTGAAGCTAAAGGACTTGGGATTGCGAGGATAAAGATTCAACGATTCAAGCAGTTGAGGATAATGAATAACGCTATAAATAATCTTAAATAGGAACGGCAAATCCGCCACGATTTTCCTTGATTCTAGAGATCCGTAGTGGCAAGGACATAATCGGATGTAATCGTGGTCAGTAACAGGCATACTCAAACTCAACTCATAAGCCGCAGATCTAGTAAATCCATGCTGCACCCTCTCAACGAGCTGTTTATATTTCAACTGATTGACGAGTGATTTCGTCGATTAAATGTTCGAGTTACGTTGTTTTCGATCACGCAAGAACGGTGCATTCACCTTGGAGAGATATCTGCTAATCACGGAGTAATCTTGGAACCGTCTGTCGCGTGGATGTGCGGTCAATATGCGTTACTAAACGTCGGGAGGTAAACAACGCATGTTGCAGAGTGTACTCGAGCGCATCTCAGCATTTCCATACATATGCATGCGAATACGAGTATGCGCGCGTGTCCCTTGCATCGATGTACATACGCGGACGTCCACAGAGCAGGCAAGTAGCAGTGATGAATGAGGAAACGGAACTGCTAGTCGGAGGGAGCAGCCATGCCGCTGACTATAGAGGGTTTCCGAACTCGCAAGGAGCTTCAGGGTTATAGCTGACGCGCGTCTCTTGAAATATATTACGACAGCCAAGCTGGGCGGTGGTTGTCAGCCACGACAAATTCCTTCGACATTCCTTGCTCCTTCCATCGGTACTTACCCCCTTCTCGGGTAGCCGTTCTTTTCTAAGTACTCCCTCTTTCACCAGACTCTTTCCATTTTCTGTAAGGGATTAACCCAACGATCTGGACAGGAGTTATTGTGTTTCGGATCCAATGCCGACAACGAGCTGCTTCGTGCAGTTAAGATATACCTCCTGTTATGTATCTCACTTAGAAAATTAAGATTTTCCTCCGGGAATTCCGGCGATTTCGTGCATAAAGTTCTTTACTTATCATCCTGTTTATTCTTCTAGAATCGAACGGTGCGAACCCATTGTTTCTTGCTCTTCTTTCAACGCGTTAAATAGAATTAAACTTGAAGGTGTTCGGCGTATGTGTTATCTAGATATACGACAAATACGACGAACGTAGGAGAAAACTATAGATTTGCAACAGCTCGTTCAATCGACGCGTCCCGACGAAGGATGGATCCATCGACGAGATTTAAATGGATACAGAATAATTGTTTCAACCCGAGAAAATAGAATATTGCTCCCTGCTTCTCCATCCTATCTTGGAGTATCGGAAAAAAGAAGATCGATTCCGAAGCTGATTCCACTGATTTTGGAATTTTATTTTAAAACGCGTTAAACTGTCTATTGTATAACTCGTGCTTAGTACTATCCACGAATAAACAATCTCTGGCTCGAATAGCTGTGCAACAAACATAACGTGGCTGATACAGGTGCTGGTCTACGAAGGTGTACTTCCCCTTTGAGATACGAAATTGGAAGGGACAAGACATTCTAGTGATGACAACGCGTGGAAATACGGCTCGTTAAAAGCATTGTCAGCATAATTAATGTACAGCGCATGATTTGATGCGACTTGCGCACAGGAACGACGATTATTAGCGATCTAATGCGTAATATTCGATTGTCGTGACTACTACTAGAATGTAAATGTTTTAGTGTAGATGCTCGTTACGCGTAGTTCGTGCCCCCGTAAATCAATAGCCTCGATATCGTTAAAAGCGATGACGCGTGTACGAAGCGGCTACATTTTTAATTTGCGATAAAAAATGATAAACGAGATCAGCTCGCTTTAGGAAAAGATAAACGGTTACAGCAGAAAAACGTGCAAAAAGATCACACGCCAAATATATTGGCAAAAATATAGGATTATGAGCAACGACGATCCTCCTGTTGCTTGAAAAATATCGAAACTCTGAATAAAAATCGGAAGATACGGAAACTTTACGATATCTCTTGTATGTACTCGAAAGCGAAATCTCTAAGATCACGCAAAAATATAAAAAAGGCGTTTCAAAAATTATTATACGTATATCTAAAATGCATGCAATTTCATCCTACAGACATTTATTTTCATTGCACATTTATTATCCGTATTTCCTTGTATTTTTGATAAAATTCGATTCTCAAAAGCTTGAAACGAATACCTTGTGAAATCGCATTCATGCAATGGTATATACAATTTTCAAAAAATTTTGCAAAAATTGAGGAGCATATTAATAAGTGCGACACTGGAGACCGAAATGCTATATCCGTGTCTATATCTCACAGCTTCTCCGTGGCTTCTTTCTCAGCTCGCATGTTAATTGCCTTAATTACTTGAGGGAGACTGCATTCTCTCTCGAGAAACTATAACGAATTCCGGGAGAACTCTTATGAATATTTACGAATAGTTTATTTGTGGACTGAATTTCGATCTTCTGCTAACGCTCGAATCAACTACTCTCCGGTTCTTCCTTTCTATTTCTGTCCCTCTTTCTCTGTCCCTTACGATATGTGTACCTCGAGCAAGATCTTTAAAGTTCTATTCGTTATTGGTCGTGTAGCCGATTTACATACTTGGAAATTCGTCGTTGAAAGTTTACGAGTGGATAACGATCTTATTCAACGGTTAGAAGTGAATGTATGGCAACTTCGGAGATCGTTTTCAGCGTGACGTTCTACACCGAAGTTGCGAGGATTGGTAATAAAAAAACATGGAGAGAATGAAACCTCGAAGAACTACCGGAAAGTCTGACAATTCCGACAGACGAAATCGGTCGATAAATTCGGTGAACGATGGATTATTCGATACAGTCAGTTCAACGAATATCCAGAGAGACAAAAGTCTATTTTACGATCGATGAAAAGTAAAGGAAACGCTACAAAAAATTACGATAGAGCTATTATGGAGATCGCATGTGACAAATTCATCTTATACGCGGATGTGTCTCGTACGTTTGAACTGGTCTTTCGAAGTACAAATCCGAGAATTCGATTTACGATTTCATCGTAGCCCAATATTTTTCATAAATAAACAATAAAACGTCACTGTATGGAAGTTCCCTCTGACGATTTTTCATTGTCCTCCGATTCATTCGTCCTAATAAATCTTTCGATTGAGAATTGTAAAGCCACCAACGTACACCATGGTAAATATCCCGATACTCCGTCGATTACGACTACAATACAATGGAACGTTAGCTCTGAATATCCCTGCTACGAACTTGGCTTGGTGGTCTCTTGGTTTTGTTTATAGTTGTTGCACCATGACGCTATAACTGTACGCCACTTTTGTTCACACACAGTCAGCAACGTCATTACGAATGCTTTTACGGAAATGCGTAAAATCGATCGATACGAGCTTCCCATATCCTCGGTCGTCCACCTCATCCCTTCTTTGTCTACACGCTTTATCACGTTCCACCATTCACCTCCATCATCGAATGACGATCCTGTTGCCAGCCGCAAAGCGAAACAACCGTCCCTGCTTTGACGTTGATCGAATTATTTACTCAACATGTTTTCAAGATACTCTTCACGCTGGTTTCTCCGCTCCATTCCGTTCACGGATTCTTTGCGTCCAACGAAATGGGAAAAGACCGAAGGCATATGCGTAAAGCAACTTTCCCAACAATTGGGCGATTTCCAGGAAAAGACCAAAGAACGGATGAAAACTCATCGAGAACAGTCGAGAGATCGAAATAACAACATGGAAATTTAACAAACTGCAAATGTCAGTGTATCTCACGACAAGTAAAAAATACGCCTGTCTGGCCGCACTTGAATAGGAGAGAAATTTGACAGGTGCTACAGTACCGGAAGTTCTCTTGTCGGGAAGTAACTTTACGGGACTTTCACGAGGCATCCGATGTAGCGTTTTACAAGCAATAAGAACGACTAGGTAGCTTTTAGGCTTGATACTACGATCTCAAGATGACTTCTTGATGTCTCTGCTCGTATCGCTCGTAAGTACCGTCCAAAGTGGCAAGTTTATTTTAGCTGAAGAATCTCTGCTGTCTAGTAGTGAGAGCAAGAGTTAGAGGCTACCGCAAAACGTATGCTATAAAAACTACAAGTTTTCTACCTTCTTCATGCTCGTACAACTTTGGTAAATTCCCCGTTATCTGCTGACTAGATAATCGTTTCTAAAATCCGCTTTATTTAGCAACTGATTAAGAAGAAACGCGATAAATCGAGCGCGTAAGTTGTGCAGAAACATCGATAATGGTGTAGACACAAATTAGAATTTAACGACAGCTACGTTGCCAGTAAGTTGTCCCAGGATCTTAGAAACACGTTTACGTCGGTACTGCTTTACCATCGTGATTAATTAATTAATTAATGCACAGTTCGTAAACGATATCTGTCGAATCGTTATCTGCACCAACGTGGCTCGCTGGAAATCTGCTACCTGGTTTGGCAATTTTGCGGTCCGAGCTTGCTCGTGCTTCGACTTCGTAGTATCGATATTGCGGTCGAGTGGCCAATTTACGAATACCTACGAATCTAGTGATTTACGACCGATAGTACCGAGGGCCAAAGCAGTAACCCAAACCAACGTAACTCGTCCAGATAATCCAACCTGCCGGACAAGAACTTACAGGGAGTGCTCAACTTTCGATGAACAAAAAGAAAACGGATTTAACAAGATCATTGCGATTCACCGGCTGGAATTTACTCTTATATCCAATCATAACGATCCACCAAAGGCAAACAGGAAAATTAACTATATTCTCCCGGGTATTATGTGTATAATCCAAATCCAATACGTCTTCGGCCTTCGAAATATAACTTGGAAAAATATTACCTGATCGTCGTTCGTTAACGTATTTGCTTACACGATTTACCCGCTTCTTCATCTCTTGTTCGAAGGTTACCCGATCATTCGTTCCAGCTTGCTTCTATCGTAACTTGTTACTTCTATAACAGGGAACGTTAATTAGCTTCGTCGAGGAGCAAGCTTCGTTACAATCTGAACGAAACTATAAATACAATCTTCTCCTCAACATCTCCATACTTGAATCTTTGAAATTCAGAATTCTTGAATTTACAAGTTTCGAATTTTCGAACGTGTCAATTGCAAATTTAAAAAGTGTTGAATTCACGGTTGAAACGTAATCACTTCAGCCGGTAACTGTACCGTAAAAGAAGAAATGTTGAAACCCCACGTTGACGTCGTCGAGGACGAGAATGCCGACTAGGAACGATAAATCGTGGCATTGTCTCCGTACGTTGAAAAGCCATTATCGAATCCCATTATTCGCACAGCTAAATGGCTTCGTTTCGGATCGTCCCGCTATCTGACGATTCGATACCTGCAAAATACCGCCGAGGAAATTTCGCGTTCCCTGAATCGTTAAGCTTCGCCGTTCACCCCGATCGACCAAACTCTAAATTCCAACTCTGTCAATTTCACGATATCGGCGGACATTAACGGCCTGCGTTCCTAGTGCAACCGAGATTCGAAATTTAATTAAAATTCATAGTATCGTTGCCGAGAACAGCAATATTTTCATTTTACAATCTTCTCAAATGAAAGAGCGCGATTCACGCTGCTTTCATTTCTCCCAATGACTGTTCAAGATGGAGACAATCTCTACGTCACGTGGGTACGTGTAGTCGAATCGAATTTCGTTAAAGAATTCCACTTAATTCGAGAATTCTAAAAACGTTACTAATTCGACAGGTGTCGCACGGTGCTTGCGTGACTAATAGACGTGCCTAGACTAATTCCGTACGTATTGCAAAGTTTCAAAAGTTTCGTAGGAGGTTCTGTGCGTGCCATGACCGATGAGATGACTGATGGCTCGGCCGTAACGAGCCACGAAACGTCAACAGAGAACCGGACATCATTTTAGATAGAAAAACGAGCGTAACGAGCGTAATGACCGATGCTTCGCGTCTATGTGCATATACGCAACTTCATTTATAATCCAAAACTCCGCGTTAATACTTTGATGAAACAACATCTTTTTAAAATCGGTGCATAAACTATGGTGCAATTTTCCACGAGTCTAGAGTTAGAAATTTACGGCTGAGACGGTCAGGAGACGACCCAATTAACCAAGACAACTACATGGATTACGTTGGTTTTTATGTACCGTACCGTAATGACGCGTTCCAGAAGCACTGGAGCCGTTAAAGCACGGCTTTAAAACCCATGCTTATATTGCACACGAGTATCTTCTTTAACGCGTTGCATTTTCCTCGTGTACGTTACTCTCTATTCACCGTTCCACCAGGTGGATTTTAATCGAATGTTGTTTAATTAATGCAGGAAGTCAAGTTGAACAGATGCGAACAAATACATATTTCAAGAAGATTCACTGGTGAAATCTTCTCGTTTGGCAACCCGATTCAACTTGATACTTTCTGCCGATGACCTGCGATCCCTCCACTCGTCGACACTCGGCCGACACGTAATCTTCCCCTGCGGGATAGAGTCTTAAGGAAAGACAGAATTCTTCTTTCTTTACGAATCGATTCGATCCGATTCGAACCATTGAAACATTTTCCGTTTTCTTAAGATCATTTCGACGCAAAGAAATTCAATACCGTGCCTCGTTCTAATCGATCCGTAACCATCTAGGCTTCGACGCGATATTACAATTTTTTTTTTTTTTCATCGAACGAAAACGAAAGAACCGTACCATACAAAATTACACTCGTCGTTATCGGTGGAATATCAGCAATTTCGTCGGCGGCTGGTTTCCACACGTTTCCCGAGGATCAGGAAAGGATCCGTTGGATCTGCAGGACACGTAGTCTCGGTCTAGCTTTCAGGGCCACGTATTCATTCTCGATCGGATAACGCGTGTTCCATCGAGCAGACTTTTCGAAAATTTCACAAAGCACACTAAGGCGCCAATATCAATCAGATTCATCGCGTGATGAGACAACCGAGCAACCAAGAGAATTCCGGTCGACGATATCAAGTCCATCCATCGGCGAACGCTGCAGAATTCATATCGCGAAGTGACCTCTCGTACAGGCCGATAGTTCGGGACCAATCCGTGCCTGTCTGCCTGCGTCCTATCTCGCATTTTTGTTTTCTTCTTTCATTCGAACGGTTGCTTCTTCTCGTCACTCGTTTCGTTATAGGTAAGGCGAGTGTGACATGCGAAACGTTACTCACGACTCTCGACATTTAGCAAAGGAAATAGAGGAAATGTAAATGCGTATGTACGTATAATATTCGCAATCGCAACAATTACAATACCCACGAAACTTTACAGAATAACCCGTCGCATCAACTGTTGCTAAACTTCTCCCTCTGAGAATTCGTCCAGGACGCTTCTTCGAGTCTCTCTCGATGACATTCGGCCCGTTGTTTATTCGGGAGGCTAAAAGAGCAAAACTGTGTCAGCCACGAATACATGCATGTAACCACGGTATATATCATTGGCACGATCGAAACTTTGGATCAAACACACGCGGCGACCAGCAACTTTGTCTGTATTTCGTCCGATACATCGATTTGTCTACGATATGAGCGATCTATTTCACTTCTTTGAAACGCGTTTAATACTCTCCGCGTTTCTTATGCCCCTTCTTTGCTTCTTCGTCTTTATTTCTCTCGCTGCGAAACCCTATTTCCCTCCAGTTCCTCGCACATACTCTTTATCAGAACGTTTCGTCTGGCACCGGCTTTGATGAATCGAATCCGGCCAAGAGAAACCTTCGCAAACTCTGCAGGGTGTTAAGACGAATAATGACTACATTTCGAGTGCCAAGCTTGCCTCTGTGACAGCCGTTTGCAATAAACCATTGTCTTTACTTTCCCTCTCTCTCCCTCTCTCTCTCTCTCTCTCTCTCTCTCCTCTCTGTTCTCTCGTTCTCTCTGCCTCGCATCTTCAATATCTAGCCAATAAAAACGAGAGAAGCGTAAAACGTGGCAAACTCTTGGCGTCGAAACTACCGAAGATGTCGTTGGTGGACGCATCTAAAGCCGCGCATGCAGCAACTCGTACGTAAACCACATCTCTGTATTCTTTCGATTGCACGTTATAATCCCTTTACAATCGTAGCTTGGATTAAAATTAAACCTCCGAGAATAGATCGATCCTGTCATTACATAGAATCAAACAAATAAATACGAGTATTAATTTCGGAAAGAGAATGACAAGCGGGAATAACGGATTTCAATTTTACGCGTCAGTTTTCATAGTCTGGCGACAAAAATATGACGAAATATTTTTATCCGCAAAAACACGCATAATCGCGGCTTATCGTGTCACCCGGAATAACCACGTTACATCTGTCTCGTATAAAATCAACGATATCGCAATAAAAATGTAACTTTCGCTATTTGATTCTCTGTAAAATCCCAAGACTTCGTTATACTTGAGAATATACAGTCGCAACGACATCAGGTAATTTTTCGACAACGCTCGTTCTCTCCAAGCAAGTAATTGAGAAGGGAGATAACAATTTCGGATTCCCTTCGTTTGTTCTTTAATTGCGCGTGTCATCAAAGGACGGTCACTGTCGTAGAGTTGACTTTTTTGCGCTCGCGTAAACGAACCCTGCTCAATGAATTTCCATAAGATACGTGTGCTTAATGAAAATTAACCCGAGACTGACCTCGTAGTTCGTTTACGATAGAACCACGCGGGTTGAATTTGCGTAACAAGCAACGCGTTACGTACACCTGGCTGTGTTTTTTATGTTATCCAACTATACCTACGTATACGTACGTACGTTCGTAGCAGATAAAAAAATTGTACGCGATTATAAGAATAATTCGAACTATTAACTCTACCCCTGTGATCATTATGATTCGAGCTATAGTTGAGTGACAGCTCGTTCGGAGTAACCGCAACCAAATAGGTGCATTTGTTTAATGGGTACACGACCGATTCTCTCCGGGACTGTAGAGACACGGAACAAGATTCGCGGAACCAAGATTAGCGTAAACTTTAAATGCGTGGTTGTGCACACGTCGTTCGTAGAGAATGTCAGAGTTATATGCATCTGCACGTATTCTGTGAATCTGAAATCGTGCTGCTGGAGCTGCGACACTGAAGTACACATTGTGTCTCGCCGCGTGTATGCGTAAGGTAAATGCATGCGAAACAGCTTCCTACAAGCGCGCCGATCTACGATTTATTACATGACCGAATTACCGATCACGTGAGAGATATAAGACGTTGTTGCTTCGTTACTTCTAGTCCCGTGATTTCTTCCAATCGATATTAAACTTTCTCGTTGAACCTACTGGTTGAACTGGTATTCCTAAAGAAAGAATAAAATATTCACAAGATGCGCGTACATGAATTTTCGATAAATCATCGCCGAAGGAAGAAAATGAAAATGATCTTCTTTGATATTTGCTACGTTCGTTACTATCGTACCCTCGATATGCGCCCATCAACATGGTAGAACCGATTAAGCACAGTATCGATGCATACAGAGAATCGTGAGTCACGCAAAGTTCAATAACGGTTTTCATCGAGCTGGGAACTACGCGCGATAAAACGTTTCCCGTAATTCGAGTGTGACGTTATTAACTACGCGGTAGTTTCGAGTTTCGATTCCGCTCCGGCGCGACTCGATGTTCACTTGGACGTATTTCGCGTGAACGAAAATGCAAATTTCATTAAACGAGCCCCGCTAATGCCCGAATATTATTGCACCGTGGCTTCGATGAACTCTTGATTCATAAATACCATGGCGACAGATGCGCGACAAACGTAGATTTTCAGTTACCATGGTTGCGGTTGCGATCAATCGCTCTCTTCTTTCTTTGCGATGATCTCGAAAAAAGATAACCGTTCTAATTTTCGTTCCACTCTAACGTTCACGTTCCTGTTTTTTAGTTGCCCCTGTCGTCGCTCTGAAGATGGGCTCCTCGTTGAATCCAAAGAACATCAAGGAAGGCGACGACGTTTACTTCGAGTGCAACGTTAGGGCGAATCCTAGAGCTTACAGATTGACATGGTTTCACGAGGTACGTCCAAACAATCGTTGTTTCTCGTTCTTGCGCTATTACATCCGCGATATTCTCCCGAGAGGAAACCGAAAAAGCTAAGAAACTCGTGAACTTGACGACGGTCCGCAAAGACTTTGGTTGTTCGCTCGAGAACGTACACATCGGGCTGCGCTGCCGTGCCAAAAATAAAAACAAAGAGTTGAGAAATATTGTGAAAAAGCTATTCGATGAATCGACACGGAAGTGAAATTAAACCGATCGGCACAAACTGCTCTTCGCATTTGCTTTCTATGGTGTTGTCGTAAAAAGGCGATATGTATGCAAGAACGTAAAACAACGCAATAATTTTGTCGCGCAATAAAGTCCGTAAAATCGAGAGAATCGTGGTATAACGGAAGGCGAAAGAATGACCCGACCTACAGTTCGAATAGACGCGTCGGATACGTTGTTGGTCCTAGTTTGCATACGGAGTGAAGCGTAAATTCGTAGCGACGCGACGCAACGTTACGTGTTAAAGCGTGTGTAAGTAACGCGTCGAGAGGAAACATGGCCGCAAGAAAGCGACGCGACGGCGCTTATGCGGCCTGGCCGTTCCTTTTCGTCTTGACTCGCGAAAAATATCCTGAAAAATTCGTGACTCGCACCTGGAAAGCTCGAGCGTTATCTCCGGTCACTCGAGGATCGTCGAGTTAAGCCTCTTAAGGGGGATTATGCTTTCCATCATTTTCTCTGCCGGGTCGGAGCTTTCCCAAGAGGTCGGCGAATCCTGGAAGCATCGTACTAAACCCCTCCCTTCCGACGACGGCATTTCGAGCTTGCGACGCCAGTTCCGGTGATCTCGCGCGAGCCTGTTTGCGTCGAACGTCGAGAACCACGCGGAATTAAACTAAATAGGAAAACTAACTGTGTCGGATCAACCAGTCACGCTAATCCTTGTCAAAGTCGGCTGCACGATATTTCTCGGATCGTTTTTTCTGCCGTTTCTCTGTTAAAGCAAAAGAAAGAGGAAAGAAACGAAAAGAAACTTTCTGACGCGTGCGATATCGCGATCCTGTTCCGCTCGTCTAAAGAACAATTTTTTATTTGAAGAAGTAAGTTGAAAGAATCCATGAGCAGCACGAAAACAGAAATTTCTTCAAAATATACTAAATATTCGTTTTACTCGCGTGTAATTTCGAAACATGACGATACCATTTCCTAATTTAACGTTACGCGTGCGATTCTCCCTTAATATTCTCGAGCACTAATAGCAAGAATTACGATCGAATGAACTCGGATAATCGAAAGTTCGTGAAGTCGGATAACAGAGGGAAAAAGTTTTAATAATAGGACGTCTTTCCAAGGAATATGATTCAATGCTGGGTCGAAGAAGAAAGTAAGAGAAAAATTCGGTGAATAAGTAACAGAGTTTAAAAGTCTCGGGAAAGAGTTTTCGTCGGAGAAGAATACTCGCGAATGGCAATGATAATTTCAAACGTCTCGAAGCGTTCGGGCTCCGTATGTGCATTCGTGTGCACTCTGTCGAAATTATTGTAAATTTACGAGCTGCCGTTGTCACTTCCCGTCCATTCGGTAACCCTCCACCCTCGCACAGTCCGAAAACCAAACCAATAAATTGCCCACGAATCACCGGGCAGAACCGGTTTACCAATCCGTAAAAATGTTCGCGTAAAAACGTCCGTGCGATGAAAATTTCCCATCGAATGAACGACACGTATCTAGCATTGCCGCAAGTGTTATCAAAATTTCAGACTTTTCATCAAAATATTCGATGGACGCGACAAAAGCTTTTATCTGACGTCGAAAATACAAGCACGGTTACAAGCCCTCGTTGGAATTAACGACGCCTCGAGTTTTCAACGTAAAGGTGTGAATCAGCCATCTACATAAATACACCACGCTTCTGCGAACAACGCTCGCGATCTGCAATCGATTTACGCTCATCTTTTCAAGAGGAAATTGAGAAAGAAGAGAGACGCGAAACCAGACTAGTTCGGATGTTGATCGGATGTGCGTGCTTCTCATTGTCAGTGATATGTTCAACGGCAGATCAGACCGAGCTGTGATGCGCGGCTGAAACTAAATCCGTCGGACGTGTTATACCAAGGCAAACCTTCCACCGATTTACCTATGCTACATTGCGGTGTGATGCTCGTATTATCGCAATGCTACGCGTTAAATGTCATTACGCGCACAATGTCACCGCACGTTACCGTGCTTGTTCCGCGATGACTTTTCATCGGTCGGTCGCAGTACCATCGCGTCGTGAAGCGAACGATAGCGACGTTTCTAGACTTTCCTAAAGCCACATTTTGGAAATAACGTTAACCATGCTTTTTTATTTACTACATTCACGGTATACGCGAGTTTCACAGGTATCAAACTCGACAACATTTGGTCGTGTTTCACGTATATATGCATGCGTGTATGTATGTGTACAAATATGTAACTTTATAAAGTCGATCGGTATACCGCGTATCCTCGCTGCATCTAAATAACAAGGGCGCGATATACGAGATTTTTTAAAATCATTTCCATGTTTCTTAAATCCGAATTCTCTTGAATGGATTTGAAAAATTCCCATAGCATCGAAATCGATCGCGAACCCTTCATCGCGATATACGTAAATGCGCATCAAACGAGATGCTGTAAAATCCGATTACTGTTTTAAATATTAGTACGTCGCAATTATTCTACCTTGATTAGATCTGGATCGACGGATTGTCGTTGTATCGTGTTCCGTTTCCGAAGAAACATTCAGTGCATCTGTATGCATACGTCGCAAAATTCTTTAAGATTAGTAAAGGTATCACCGAGAAAGGAATCAAAGGATGAAGAAAGCTTGCTTATGCTTTATGCATAATCTGACAGATAAGAATACGGTAGGTAAGTTGGCCGGAAGACGCACGTGCCGAGATATTCCACGAGAATAGGAGTTATCGCTCTTGTCTACCGCTTTTCTGGCATCCGTTTGTAATGCAAGGAAGCAAATGTATTCCTTGCTTGCCACGAATACGTATTATTGTTCTGACATGAATGCGAATATTTAACATCTAATGCAGTCACGTTACGTTATATGAAAATACAGGAATTCGAGGTAAAATGAAGGCATACCGTGAAGAAAGGAATTGTTTCGAATATGTACCTCGCAAACCAGCACGATACTTCTTTGCTCGTAAAGCAGCTTTACTATATTGTTTTTACGATGTTTCGACAAGGGATAAAAGGGAAACGTTACAAATATTGAACGTACATAAAGCGCGAGATAGCATAAAACGTTGTGCGTTCGACGGTGCATACTCCGTTTCGATGCACAAACGCTTGTGATAACTGTTACGTGGAAAGGCATATTGCTTTCCAATTCAAGATAGTTTCGAGTTGTTCTTCCGCAAGTTCTTGCGTTGAAGGCGAGGCGTACAATTGGCACGTGCAAGTTTCCGCATATTCCTACGAAACCGAATGAAACGGGTACGTCGCTCGTCATATTACGTTTCTGACAACGTCACACCGTCTTGGTCTTCTATCTCTGCCAACATCGTCTCGCATCTTTATTTATTCTTCCAATCAAATCTTGAAAGTATGCTAATACGAAGATAAAATTACCCCATTTCTACGCGAATACGTTTCCACGCTGTTTGAACACATCCAAAGTTGTCGATCTAGTTACCTTTTTATTCGCGTGAACTAAACACGATTAATGACGAGTTGCAATTCGGAACTTACAATTAGTTAAAACCGATAACAGGAACAAGCGTACACGCCGAATTAGTTTCGACGCTACTCGGATAGAGTATGTATTAATTCCAAGGTGATTTGCATGGAAACCTGTCAAATTTACAACCAGAGTTTACTACGTTTCGTCTCTCTCTCTCTCTCTCTCTCCCTTCTCCCTTTCTCTGCTGGAATGCCTTTGCTGGAATTTAGCAATGGGTAACAACGAGAAATACGATTTATCGAATACAGGAATTCAGAAAGTTTTTTCGTTAGGAACGGGAAAAATCAATCGAGTCGAACGAGTTATGGTTTTAACGATGCTTCGTCGAAATATTCAAATAGTCTAGTTGCCATGAGACATCCGTGGGTATATACAACGTATACATATAAAGTTCCCGAGGCAACAGGAATAATCGAGTTTCCGAAATTTCCACCCATCTACGGCCTCCATTTTGCGTGACACGCCTTGGGCCGCAATCTGTGTGCAAAGCCTTTGCCAGAAAGTTAAGGGGAAATTATAATATCGCGCGTGGCCATGTGCATATATGTGTGCATGTGTACGTGTGTGTACAAGTACGTTTGCATAAACGGAGATTCGAAGAAGAGTGCAGGACGAAGAGGTGCGAAAATCTGCCCGCTAGTGGGTGTATACAAGTGCGTATAATTCGTAGACGCGTGGTGGAGTGTATTCGTAAACCAGTGGCGCGCGCGCGCGCCTGTTTGAACATACGTAAAATAACGAGCAGGTACGAAAGGAGAATGAAGACGGAGAATAGTACCCGAGTAGTATAAATCGTAAATTCCCTTTGACCAAGTCCACGAAACGAGCGACAATTTGCAAACGGAACTACGTTGTCTCGTTAGCAACGTTTTCTTCGTTCGCGGCGAAGAAATTCAAAACGGGCAAGAACAAAGTTCAGCGTGTTAAACTTTCTCTGTTACTTTGATCCTTGTGAACCTTCATCATTCGTACGCAATCTGTAAACAGAGCGAGAAGAAATTGCTCGACTGCGGTGGGAAAGTACACGCGGAGCGGAGATTTAACCAACGTATGTATCGTATAGAATTTCGTTCGTATTTGAAAAACTCGCACATTCGCCAGAGATTTGGTAAGCAAAGTTCGAGCGAGTTTCGAGTGTGTTTTTGCTACGAGGTAAATTTTGAATCTTTCGCGCGTATGACAGGCTTTATGGTTGGATAGGAACCGGAGAATGTACCAAACACTGTACTAACTTTTCGAAGCTCCACCGACCACGTCGCTAACTTTTCCCGGTAACCGTGGCTGAGAAGACTTAACTATGTATGACATACGCAACAAACCGTGAACCGTCTATTCGTCGACTATCTGCTCTTCCTATCCTTTCTCGTCATTTCAATCTCTCTGCAACATTTTTGAAAAATCTCGTCGTTAAAGACGAAAGTAACGGTTGCCGATTAAATCGAACGAAATCTCAAGCGACGTAGCGATTCTTTGACGCAGGATATTCTCCCTTTGTTTATTCAGGAAGAAGAGCTCCATTACAACGTTACCGCCGGCATAGTACTCTCGGACCACTCTCTGGTACTTCAAAGTATAACTCGAGAATCCGCTGGAAGGTACACCTGCATGGCCGTCAATGTCGAGGGTCGTGCTAGTTCTAACGTAGTGAATCTCGAGGTTATGTGTAAGTATATTTTGCCGCTGTTACATTGCCCAATCATGAGCCAGAAAAAGATATTTTATCTGGCGAGAGTTTGGCGATAAAACTCGGCTGGTATACACATTTCTTTGCTAGTTGCCCGGATAAGTCAGCTTTTATTTTCCTTTATGATAGTGCACGCACTCTATTCCCTCCGAGATAAACGCAGCGCGAAATAAATATTTTACGCCAGTCTCGCAGTGATCCTTCGTTTTTATTAACGGGCAATGTATCGCCGCAAGTGTAAGTGAACGGTGTAAAACGTGAACGGTGTAAAATATCTAAGATACATCGAGCATATTATTCATAGTTGTTGTTTTTATTACAGTCGCTCCTGTGTGCAAACACGTTTTAAACTCGGCTGGTTGGAGGTATCAGAACGCAACGCCACCACCTCTCAACGTTCCCGAAGAGGTTCACGGTGCCTTAAAGCACGAAACCATCAGCTTAGTTTGCGAGGTTGACGCAAGCCCAACCTCCGTCTCCTTCCACTGGACGTTTAACAGCAGCGGTGATCTCAGCGACATTCCGTCCACAAAGTATTCTAACGAAGGCACCTTGAGTAGACTCAATTACACCCCATCATCCGATATGGATTACGGAACATTGGGTTGTTGGGCTAGCAACATCGTGGGTCCCTCGAAACAACCATGCATCTACCAAGTGATCGCAGCAGGTTCGTCAGAACTCGTTTACCATTTGTCACATCGCGTTCACGCGTATACGCCGATCCTGTCGTAGAAAGCGTTTTGCTGGAAATTTTATACGCAGTCTCCGCTAGAATATACTCGTTTACGGTGAGTGCGCAATGCACTGACATTCGAATTACAGTCGATGAAAAACATACTGATCGAAAACCGATCGGAACGATGGAAAAGCAGGTAAAATTACTGCCGAACTTAGCCGAGTTCGCGAAATTAATTTAGTCCGTATCGCACCTGTAGAAAGATCGATAGAGAGGTCTGCTAAACTCGGTCAATAGTTCTCCGGCGATTCAATTTTAACTCAACTTTAACGTGCACTGCTTGCGATAATTGGACACATAATTTATTTTCGGTGGAGGAGCAACGTATTTCTTACGTTAGTAATTATCGGGTAATCTTTTATCATACGGCAACCAGTATACGCCCCGTGTGAAACAGCACGGCTCGCTGGGTCCACCTCGCCGGCCGAGAGTAATTAAATCGTTAATTGTAACGATAATGCAAGGCGGTAAGTGGAAACGCCAGCCTAGTCGCGTTCGAGCGTCGAGCATTTTCTTCCCCTGACTAAGTTGTTACGTTTGTCGAGAAACGGAAGCAAACGGCGACAATTAAGATTCTGATACGAGTACGAGTAAACGTACAATACATTGTACGTACATTATGTATATTAGATACATATAATATAACGTTATACGAAAGATAACGATTTTCGAGGTAAATCATCGAAACAATTTGCGAATGCTCGCTCTCGACCAAACAAAGCATAACGCGCGTTAGAAATATGCTCTTAAATAATTTACAAGGTGCGTACAAAGCTAGAAAATGAAAATGAAAACGCGTAGAAATAAAAGTACGGTCGGAAAAGGTAAGGGTTTCAAAAACGCAGCAAATCTGTTTTATCGTGGCTCCACTAATTTACGCTGCTGCAAAGGATTATTTTCGTTGCGCGTTATACGGAGAAATAAAAAATGAACTACAACGACCGAACTGTCCGACGCCTGCGCAAGCTTTTTCAAACTCCTATTTGCATACAAGTGATCTCGTTAATGCAACACCATCGCCGATAATGACGATCGTGCGACATAATTTCATTGGTCGTGAAACGATGAAGCATCGCGTTCCTATTCTCGTTGCGAAATAAAATGAAGTTGCGCGAACCGCAACGCGACTATGCCACTGTTTTTCCCTTTCCATCGTCGTACCGCACCGCACCGGGCCGTGTCGAGCAAAATTTTGCTGTTTGCAATAAACAATCCTCTGTCAACACGCGTGCTCGTTCTTTTCAAATAAAAGACATTTATATATCCCGCTGTATATTTATACGTCCCCGCGGTAACTCGTCTTGTTGCTATAATCGTATTCATCGTAAATACTCGTGATTTCATTCGAAACGTTAAGTTACGCGCGATCGTTCGTCTCGATACGTATAGTAGCCTTTATGTATAAATTGTACGTCGTATAATCGGAAATGATGTCTCGCCCGCAGGCAGACCGTACCCGTTGCAAAACTGCACGGCGTACAATCAGACCGGTTCACGGATCAGAATATCTTGCGTGGAAGGATACGACGGTGGTTTGCCGCAAAAATTTGTCGCGATTGTGGACAAGCAACGACTGGAATCGCCAAATCCTTACTGGGAGTTGGAACTTCACAAGCCAACGACGGTCGCTCTTTACGCGGTCAATATGAAGGGCTCCAGTGATCCGGTGATCATGGAAGGAGAAGCTCTAAAAGGAGTGGCCAAGTTCACCGGTGCGTAAGTACCTCTAACGCGAATTGAACAGGTTATATGTACAAAAAGATAGGAACACAGCTATCGGTATCTGTTTTATAAGCCAAACGACTGGCCAAAACTTATCTCTCGTTCAGAGATGAACAGGTCTTTCTCACTATTGCTACGCATCCCACCAATCACGATGTGTCCATTTACTTCCCTTTCCATTTGTTAATTAACGTGTACAAAGTTCGCTTGTTTACCAAGCTTTACAAAACTTTTACGAAGCTTTTACAAAACTTTCCATTAGTTACGATCGGCATTTTTCAAATTTAATAAATCCTAATATTCAATGGATGTAACGCAGTCTTCGTAAAAAAAGGAAAGATATACGTGCATACATATATATGAGAAAGAGGGCGAAAGCGAAGGAAAGAAGAATAAAATTCAGAATAGTAGTCGAATGAAAATTGGACACAGTTCTATTTCGCCCTTTTCGCGTATCGTTTGGTAATACATTCGTTGTTTCCGCTTCGCTATTCCGTTAGCTCGGTCAAAAGTGCCATATCACGAGTAAAGACCGTAAATAAAATATTCGCCAATTCTTTTATTTACATCCATTAATTCGTCGAAACGAACATTTAATTAATTACACAATTGCATACACGTACATAGTTTCGATGTACACCCACCAAATAAAATTACTCTTTAAATTTTATATTGACTTACAATTTGTTTCCAGTAATGTATTTCCAATGATCATTTATCATTGCAAATAGTGTAATTAAGAATCGATCGATATAAGTAATTAAGAATTAATTCAGCTTTTACGAAAGAAACGTAATATAGGATTATTCCAAAATTAATAAACACGTACTTACGTCGTTGATGAAATTTTCATCCAACTGTGCATAATGAATATAAAAATGTACGTATGAAATTTGAAAAAGAGAACAAGAGGAAGGATAAAAGTAATTCAGCTACGTAGATACGTTATAGGATTGAGGGTGATTTGATTTACAGGCGAATCGACATCTTCGGTGGATATGTCACCGATCCTGATTGGCCTAGGGGGTACCGCAACCGGTTTGGGTCTAATCGTGACCGGAGTATTAATGGCGCTTTGGAGGAAACACGCGGCCACTCCGGCAAAGCCAAAACCACCCCAACAACCGAGTATCGCGACTTTTGCTACCAAAGGCGAAGAGGAAGATGGGAATCCTGATCTCATACCAACTACAGCCTTGACCAATCATTTCACAGGTGAGTTACGTTATACGCTTTCTATACGCTTCTGTTTCGCATAAGTTGAAATTTAGAATACACTTGAACATTCTGTCACACACACACACACACACACAAGATTAGTTTCTCTACCGCGCGAAATCTACAAGTGAATTCGGACGGAAAAACATATTCTATCTTTATTCACATTCGATGAGATCGGCGAAAAATAACCCACCATCTCATCTGGTAAATTTCTACTCAGACTGATGAAAGTGCTCCGTTTAAGCGAAAAATCGCAAATATATCGAGTCTCGCCCTAAACGACGACCATGGTTAACGATACTTTCAAGAAAATTGCTCGTGGAAAATGCGTACGTTACGTCGACCTATTCGACGTAGATGCATCGATTCAGAAATCGAATATTTGTTTTCGTGAATACCGCTGTAGGAAAAATCCGCACAAACAATCGATACGACGTGGTTATCTTATGAAACGTCTTTCCCTTCGATCTCGTCAATTTATCTCTCGTAAATGATCGCTGCACGGAATACGCCGCTTTTCGAGTTTAAAGAGGACTTGTCAAAAGAAAAAAGAAGGCACATCCAATTATACCGATGACAGACTTTCGATAAACCGAATTGCACCATAGTGTATAGAATGCTACGATGAAATTTTTCCAGATAGGAAGCTTCTACATTACGGTTCCTTACCGCGGAGGCCACGACAGCTAGAAGGCCGAGAAATATCCCACGATGTTATAGAAGACTCAGATTATCCTCGAGCATCGCCGAACGTAAGTAACTTCATTTCTGCTTCGTCGTTTTTTAAAGGATGAAGCGTAATAACGCGAATAATCGTGTCTTTCGATTAGGAAAGCTCGTTCTATAAATCTAGCGAACGTTGCCATGAAAAACATTCCGTTAAAAAAAGGAATAACTCTGTTTGCAGACATTTTATAGTCTTCAGAGGCCACATCGATATTCGGAAACGGCAATCAGAAGCGCCGTGATCCAAGAAAGCTGCATCTAAAGATCGGCGAAGAAAGGAAACAGTGTTGTAATTACAAGGAAAGGAGCATAGTCACGGACTTGACACTTGACACACTCCGAATAGGCTACGTTCTGTCGCAACACATGAAAATCAAAAAGACTAAAGCCATGCTTATGCAACATTGTACACGTTTAAGCGTACGAAGATATTTATTAGCTACTCGATAACAGTATGCCTTTGTAAATATTGTATATAAATAAAACACATCGATTTCGTGTTACGCGATTGCATTACGATACTTTCAACGGTCCTCGATCTCAGGTAAACGTTCTTAATGACTAAATATGCTAAATAAGAATTCGTAGATACGAAAACGAGAAACTTTGAACGCGATAAGAAGAATGAACGAGAAAACAGTGTTTCTATCAATTTGTTCTTACAGCTCAGCCAAACTACCTCTTCCATAGGTAGATTTTTACGTAAAATACTCGCAAACTAAAAGGAAGAAGTCATTGGATTCGGATCGAGCCCTGGACTATTTCCGCAAGAGATTTAATGCACCCATGGACGTTAAATGCACTCTGCAAAAAGGGAATGGCGCTATCTCGTATAGTAGTCGAGAACAAAGCTCGAGAACGTATATCTTCGAAACAGACCAAAAGGTGATCGCATAAACTCTGCTCGGTTGCTGTTGAAATTTAGGTCAAGGAAAGGACGCGATTTATTGTGGCCCCGTTTCCAGATAATCTTTGTTTCAAGACGCGAGAAACTCAGATACCTAATGAGAATCTTCTTCTATCTGTTTTCTCTGTTTCACGTTGCAATCTTTGTGTCTTTTATCACGGCTAAATATATCGGACTGACCTAGTCAAGCAGGTTACTTACGGTAGAAATCTCTTCGATCGAGCATATAATTTCTCGTAACGTTCCTTCCAACACCCTCGTAACTAAAGATTTTCGAACGAGAATCTCAATAGCCTATTCTTCCATGTGAAATCCGAGAGTGGATATAAGTATTATACTTTTAGATACAAAAACCAACAAAAGCAAGCTTTCGCTAGAAAATTTCACGCTTTCGATTACCTTAACGTTTTAAAAACAATTTACCTTTATACCTCTGTAAAAAAATAAATAATTAATACAAATTATGCAAAATACAATTGAAATCATAATAAATCTCTCCTGGTTGATATTTGCCAGAAGTTGGTACTGATTAAAGTAAAAAAAAAAAGAAAAGTAATTTTAAATTGTTAAAATTTCATTATAATTTTTAATTTTATCTTACTAGTATTATCTTTCGCATAATCTTTATGCTTCGCGATACGCCCAATTTGATGCTTATCTCTGTTCGAATAATCCAACAGAAAGACAGCACTATATTTGCCATTTTACCGAGAATTGTATCTTTATTCGTTATATGTAATGCTATAGTGAATAGTGGGAATTGAAAATTGTCATAAAATTTCTAGAACGCGAGTGCTGTTGCAATTTTAATTTTACACTAGTAGATGATCAAAATATCCACTCAGAGTAATCGGACAACCCGTGAATAGAATATTCATTCTATTTCACAACTATAATTTAATACATATATGTAGCCATTAAATAGGAAATTCTCAAAGCAAATCACGATGACCACATTATCATTTTGTTAATATTAATTAATCTTTATTATTGATAGAAAAAAACAAAAAGAAAAGATAGAAAATTCCCGTGTGAATTATTTACGCAACACTAATAATTATTAATCTATGCACTCAGATCAATATGTTCGCAACACTAATAAAGTAATAGCGATCCAATGTAACCATATAGATGGCTAGTGACGAAGCTGCGTCAGATGATCCAGGAACAGAAACGTGCTTCCACGGTTCAGTGGAAGAAGATTGGGCATAATATAGGCGCAACACTACTTTAAAAAACGCGATCATTCGTCAACGCAACTCTAACTAGAAAACTAATTTAAAAGTTCAAATCAAAAAATTCGTTCAAATAATTGACACTATAAATTATTGAAATTACATTACAAAAAAGACAAACTGACACTGAATAAGAAATTTATTTAATACTTGCTGAAAGTTAAATATTAATACAAACAACCTCAGGCAATCCCTTCGTGAAAGCACATTTTCGAAAGTATGCAAACAGTATTCAAAACTTGTTGCTTTGACACTAAAATTTGCCTGTCGCGAAATTTCTTCTTGCACATAAAATTCAATACATTTCTGTACGGCAGGATTGAACTTTAGTATCTCTATATGTATATTTTAAATCAATATGCAAATTCAAAAATGAATATGAAAAGACTATATGAAATATAATTTGTTCTTAAAAACATATTTTTGATTGTTAGGAAGTTTGATATAATGAAAAATAAAACAACTCCAAACTCTAGCCAAATTTGAAATTTTAATAACAAAGTGAATTAAAATTCGAATAAAGTTTAATTACTACAGAAATTGTAAATTCTAGATGTAAAATCTTCATTAAATTATAATAAATTATTAAATAAAAACGTACATTAATTAGACGAAGTTAACAGTAGCGTGAGTTTGGGCGGTAAAATAATAACTACGCGTGTAAATACGTACTACAGAGTAGGAAAGGAACACTAGTCACGGAGTTATACACACATCTAATCGCTCCGATTTTCGTCGGTAGAATGACACCGCGCCACGATTTACCCGACAAAGTTCGGTTGGCGGAGAGTGGGGAGACAAATCGAGCGTGCATGAACAAGAGTTGTCAAATTCTTGAAAAGGATATGTTTTCAACGATTTGATATTACGTGCGAAGTGAAAAAACAATAATACGTTAGACTGAAACACAACGCGGAGATTGTAAACACACAGGAGCTAATATATGTAATTTATACGAAGAAAATTAAAATAAAAGAAAACGAAATTATTATTACCGTAAAATCGAACGATTATCAAACTTTTCGTTAATGATTATAGTTGAATGTATGACAAAAAGGGGAAAGAAAGCAAAAAGATAGGAAAGAGAAAAGAGGAGAATGAACAAAATTAAGGGGAGTGAAAAGAAAAACAATTTCACTTCAACAATACGTGACTTGTGCTTCTCAGTGTATGTATACAGTGACTTCGATCGGAAACTAGCAACTGTCTATTCACATTCATATAGAAAAACGACAAATTGCTATAAATCGTATTAGATTATGAATAAAAAATAAACCAAATTAAGATTCTCACCATTTCGAAGCAATGACTTGGTGTTGTATATTAAATTTTTCACATTTATGACGAGCTCTCGACAGTTGCTTCCCTTTTCAAGATGACGCCGCGCGAAATGGTGTAATTTCAAATTTTTATTTCACAATTGACCACAAAAGTGCGCTTGGTTCAGGAACGTATCACGTTTTATTAGTAACCGGTTATTAGCCGGATTTTCTTGAAATTTATTTCGATATCCATTTATTTATATGGAAATACGATAAATCGCTATTAATTGTGTTAGCATATTGTAGACTAGTCGTTTTATTACTAGCTATATTAAGGGTATAGTTAATTGTCTCTCTCTAAATCACAACGATAAAAATACAAAAATTTTCGTAACCGGCCTCAAGTATTAGAATAAGCACAAGAATTTTTACGAACGTGACGTGTCCGCAATATGTTAATACCTGTGCATATAAAACGATTCAAAGTAGGATTCTTACCATTTTGAAGTAATGATATGTCGATATGTATTAAATTTTCCACATTTATAACGAACACTCCTCAGTTACTTCCTCCTTTCAGTATGACAACGCGCGAAATGGATTTCAAAGTTTAATTCCTAATTCTGTCACCAGAGCGCAAATTACTCAGGTACGTATTATGTTCTATTAGTACCCTAATACTGCATTTTCTCGACATTTATTTTAATACAGAAATTTATAATTCATGAAAGGATTTTACCTTCTTACGCAAGTTATTCAATTCTTTCTAATAAATTATGTATTATATTATAGTAAAGTACAAGATTTTGTAGTAGTATACATAGATATATCTTATCGAAAAATAGTATTAATTTATGACGTAATTGGAATCACGTTTTCCAAATATTAATGTTCTAAAATATTACTATATAAAAAGCGATAGAAATATTAACATTTCCGAATACTGCTATTTGAAAAATGATATAACCTAAGAAGTGTGCAACCTGCCAGTCCAAAGCCTGTTGCATATTGCAATCTGTACACATTTTGTACATACATATATACATATATAATCTTTTATTATATATTTTCCCAAAATTCTTCTTTTTTTTCCTTAGGCAACAAATACATTAATTGCACCCATCATTGAATATTGCGGGACAGTTGAACATCTCTGGGTAGGTGACTCATCGACTAAGGTTAGGTGACTCCCAAAACGTGGAACACGAAAAAGCACTGAATGTCAGATCTATCTTGTACTTAATGCCATTGTTATTACATATATAAATAAAGAACAGTATCAGTAAAAATCAGTATTTAAAATTATGTCACAAATCAAAGGTATATTAATGAAATTATAAAATATTTTAAAAACTACTTTGTATCATTCATGTTATCAGTTTCTTATAAATCACTTTTGTTTATAATATTATGTCATCCCATAAGTTCGTACCGACTTTTGTGTATACATTTCATGTGTCGATTTATAAACTAGAGCAGATTTTCGTGGGTATAAGATCGTAATATAGTGAACACAGTGACTTCTAACAGTAAAAAATCATGACTGAAATGCGTATCCATTTTCGACATCTCATGTTATATGAATTTCGGAAAGGAAGTTCTGTAACAATTGCCACGAAAAACATATGTGCTGTTTACGGAGAAAATGCGCTTTCATCTCGCACCTGTAGGAAGTGGTTCCAACGTTTTAGAGCTGGGAATTTCTGTTTAGAAGACGAGGAACGCTCCGGGCGTCCTCCTCAGACAGACAAAGACAAAATTCGCGATCTTGTTGAAAAATCACGAAGTTTGACAGTTCAAGAGATGTCAAATGTTCTGAAAATACCTAAGACAACAATTCATAGGTGTTTAAAAAAAATGGGAATGGTGTCAAAGTTGAAAACGGCACGAACTTATGGGATGACCTAATATTTACTAAATCCGTGTGATGCGATTTTAAATCAGAATGTACTTCATTAAACCAAACATACCGGCAATTTTAACAAAGAATATTAAAATTTTAATTTTCTTATTTTATGATTAGACGAAGAAGGTGGAGAAAATCATGGACATTGCTGTACTAAGAAGATTAACATCGATTATAAGAGAAAAGAGATCATGGATATTACAGATCAAAGCATTGAAATTTTACAACAGTTTCGAGCATATGCGACTGAATTAGATAGCAAACATGATCGTTTTGAAAGGATTGTAAAATTTGGCAGAGATATTACTATAGAAAGTAAAAGAATAATTTTTCTTTTGCACACCATAGATAAAAAAGGCAAACAGGAAAGTGTGCTACTTGAAGCTGATAAGAGATTGCAAAAAGTTGCGAGATCCCTTTTTAAATCTATTGCACATGAATTAGAAGGTCAAGATCCATACCTCTATCTTAAAGCTTATCGTAATGGTTTGGAAGAATATATAGAAGCTGTTACATTTTATCAGTATCTAAAATGTGATAATATGAAAAGTTGGTTAGAAATAGAAAAAACACTTACTTATAAAATTCCTGAGATTAGTAATGTTAAAACCATACAGGTTTTAGTCAGTCCATATGAATATATCTTGGGCATTGCAGATCTGACTGGAGAACTAATGCGTCTGTGCATCAATAACTTGGCAACAGGAGACAGAGCTAGTTGTTACCAAACATGCAATTTTGTTAGAGATATGTATACATGTTTTCTTGGTTGTACAAATGCTTCAAATAGGTTAGTGAATAGAAAGCTTTGCACACTTGAACAAAACCTCCATAAAATAGAAAATGTTTGCTATACGGTTAAAATAAGAGGTTCAGAAATACCAAAACACATACTTGTGGATCTAGTTAATGAAGAATATGCAGACAGTGATGAAAGTTATCATGCCTATTAAAAAACTTAAAAAAAAGAAAAAAAAAAAGAAGAAAAAAAAAGAAGAAAAAAAAAGAAGAAAAAAAAGAAGAAAAAAAAGAAGAAAAAAAAAAGAGAAAAAAAAGAAAAAAACATCAACTTTGAAGATAATCACAAATATTCCATAATTATTTTTAAGTAGTTTATTCAATATTGTTTTTATACATTTATAAATATAAATGAGATAATGTTTGTATCATGTTACTTAGTTATCAACTTTAACATTGTAAAAATATTTGTAAAATATATTATTTCCATATTCTCATTTTTCTTATATTAACGTATATTATTATATAAATATAAAGACTTTATATATAGCTCACTTTCAATTTTTATCAGAGTACATTTCATCATCATCTGAACTTTCATCATTGCTAGAAGGCTCATACTCAGACTCATCAATAGATTCCTCAGCAGACTCCTCTACGGATGAATCCTCCATTCCACTTATAGCATCCAAAGATTTTTGTATCTGTGTTCGTTTAGAATTCTGCTTCTTACGCTTATTATTTGCAATATTTGTACCAATATGTTTGAACTTCATTTTATGCTGAGGGTTTTTACGATAGCATCGAGTGCCATAGGGACATTCTTCTCTATCATCAGGTATATCATAATCAGAATCTTCAGGATGGCAAAATTTATCTCTATGCTGTGAATTTTTCCTGCCAAAGGATTTTTTCATGAAATACTTTATAATAAGAAAAAAAGAACATATAAAATTACCTATAACACTCCTCTCCATATTTGCATTTGTCTCTTCTGAAAACATTTCCTGTTGCATTAGCAGATATTTTTGATCTGTGTACATTTTTTGAAACAGGGGATTGTATAACTTTTACCATCACTTTTTCATTGTCTTCGCTTATAGAAGGTAAATCTGAATTTTCTTTAAGGCTTAAAGTCTTTTCATGTACATAAGATTCACTATTCTCTTTATTCATATTTTGAACTTTATAAGCAGATCTCTCAATAGCAGATGACTGATCTATATTGTGATGATCACATATTAATGTAGAATTTGCATCTTGTGTTTTACTTTCATTGTTATTATACATTAAATTATCTTCGTTTATAACACTTTCTTCAACATTTATTTTATTTTCATCATGATCGTTATTTAGTATTTTATGCAATGCATTGCATGAAGAACGTGAATTATCTCCTTCTCCTGAACAGAGTCTTTTATCACGTACAGTATTAGAATCTACATCTTCATTAACCTATAATGGAATTATTAAGAAATGTCAGAAAATTAATTTCACTATCATTTAAGACATTAATTTAATACTTTTCGTTTTAACGTATAGTCCTCATTATTTTCCATTTTATCAGGTACTGATATAATTTTAAACCAACATTTATCCGGTACCAGAGTACAAACATCTCCAGGTTTTACCGGTACTGTAACTCCCAATTTAAGAAGTTGCCATCGCGACGATTCGATAGACTTCATATAACATGGTGCAACCTGATACTAGAAAATAATTCCTATAGGGCACTAATAAATGGTGCATTTGATATATCTACAGCATTACAAATAATCACGAATTCCTTCTTACCGGTGTTATTGTCATTTCATTGTCAGATGTTAAATTTATTATTGCGGCATATTTTATAATTCGATCATCATCACACTGAAATACAAATTATGCACACTAAATTTTCACAATTCACAGTAGTTTTAGATTGAAAGGGTGCAAACGTTTTTAAATGTGGAAGGAATATATGAAAAAAAGCTTTCCCGCAATGAAACATACTCATCACGCATACATAAGAATGTGTACATATATATAAGATATAAGTACATAATACATCTACAATTTTAAAATAGATAATCGACAATTCAAAAATAATTCAAGATTATTTTATTATATTTTTCCTTTGCATAATTAACATACTTACTCCAGTTTCAACATTTCGGCCAATGATGTTATTACCTATTTGTAAGTCCATTTTTTGCACCACGTCGTTATCTACTCGAAGTATTTGTAATTTTTTCATTTCTTCTATTTATTATATTTACAGAAAATTTTCGGAATATATTACGTATAAAATTTGTCATATTGTAAAATCAGTTACAAAATAAAATTTTGTTGCACTAGTAAAAACACGTTACACAAATGTTAAAAAAAGAAATGAAAACAGAAAAGGACAAATCGAACATAATCGTAGTCGGCTAAGCAGATAGCGTCAGAAAAAAAATGTATTGTCTGTAAACTTTTTACGAATCAAACAAAACTTAAACAAAAACTTAACTAACAACGGTTTTGGAAATAATAATATTCATAATATGTATCGGGTAAATATGTTAGAAAGAAAAGTACACGACGATAATAACAATTAAATTTGTTTCATTTACAATTACAAAGAATGTACACTTTTATAAATAAATGAAGTAAAATGCGAAAAGAATTAAAAATTGAATACGATTTAATCGTAAAATTTAATCGTAAAACTGCATTGAAAAATGTTTCATAGAAAAGTCAATAAATAGGAAAAGATCGGACATTTTTATGTGCATCTGTACGGATGTAATCAGCCAGACTAGTTAACCAGTTCGCAATAAAATATTCCTTTGTATCGTTGTATCAATTATTGTATTAATAGTAATATTATGCAAATTGCAACTACAGATTTCTTCGATATAAAGGAATCTTATTCGCTTTACAAAACGAAAAATATCTTTGAATAATAATAACTAATACTTGAAAAATAAAACTTTAAAATAGAACAATTCAAGAAATATATTTATGGTCATCGAATAAAATAATTTTATAAGTTAACTAATAAATTTGATACTGCGATTTCTGGTCAGTACTAATCAAATAAAACATATTATTTATTATGGACTCGTTATTTAGTTTACAATGTAGGAACATTATAAATCTCCGATTCGGTAAATCAAATATAGTTTAATATTTAACAGGCCAGCCTTCGTTAGTTTTCGGCTTAATAACGCATACCGATATGAAGAAATGTTTGATCAACAGTTTGAAAATTAATCATTCGCCTTAACACACGATATTAGCATAATTCTTACTTTCGTTACTTACAATTAGGTAATTAGTCAATGTCAGCATACGCATGTATCACAGTACACCTCGAAGAGCTTAAATGAAAAAGAGCAATGTTACATACATATTTATTGTTTATCAAAAAGTAGACGGTATCAAGCGTTATGTAACTTTCAAATTTCAAGTAATACAACAAAAACTTGTCGATTCTTGCCTGGAATACCGACAATTATCACGAAAGCTGCGATGCTGTTATTATTGCAATAATACTTTTATGTTTATTAATTTAACATAAAAATATAGTTGTTATTGTTTTCTTTTGCACATGATATTAAAACATACCTTTCAAAACAGAATTACCTCTGTCTGTCCATTATTTTTATCTGCGTAAAAACAGAATTTATTAATATATACACAATACGCATTTATATCGAGAATAATTCATTTACTTATAACATAAAATATGAATATGCATGAAAATATCCTTGGAAATACTTTTAATAATTTTACAAAAAAGATTTCAGAAAAGGTATACTATCGCCAAGACCAGTGATTCTCAATGACTGAAGTATAAATTAAGTCTATAATATGTTTAACAATCATAAAATATTTATGACTATTTGAATGCATGCCATGACAGATATTATTGTCCAAGAAACACTGGTTCACACACAATTATCTAAATCATATAGTTTACTTATTAACTTTGTATGATAATGAATAAATACGTTTTATACAATTACGATTCTGTACTTCGTCTGCATCTCATCGCTAAATTAATAACATTTTGAAAGAAATGCCCATGATAGGTGAAAAAATGTGTCATCGTTTCCAAACTGTTTAAAAATTACAACAATACAAATCGTTTTTACATTTTGACGTTAATACTTTAACGTGTGTATATATATGTATATATATATATTTCTGTAATTATTTATTTTTATAAAGTAATAAATAGTATCGCCGTGTGGAATATGCAATATGAAATACTGTTTATCATTAGAATATTCAATAACTATTTGTTCATACATTTATAATTATTTGTTTACTGTGATAGACTTTCGTATCTGAGAACTATATAAAACTATTTATTTATTCGTTGTAAAAATGATTCATTGTTATGTTGTAATAACACATAAAATCTTTGTAAATAGAATTAAGAAATACAATACTTACTCACAACAAGTTGTTTCAAAGACTCCATGCAGAGTTATAATCAAATAGAAATTTAAAACAACTATTCTAACAATGTACAGGTTACTTTTCTAGTCGGATTTTTAATTAATTATTTACGACCAATGCTTTGTAGCTCTCAGATATAAAGTCATCTTTTACACTTCGTTTTCAACTGATCGTACATCGACGATGCACTCATTATAGATTTTCAATAAAGCGAACAAGTTTCTTAGAAACATATTCGTGTAACCACATTATAGAACAAATAAAAATTTTCTTTATTTAGCTTACAATCTTATTAAGGCAATTTAGTTATCGATAACCCGACTATATTCCTGAACTGCATTAACAAGAAGTGAAACATAAAGAAGGAACATTATAACATATCTTTTCAGTAAATATATCTTAAAGTTAACGATATAAAAAAATAATATTTGGTATAATTAAATTTAAAAAATGAAATAACATAAATCCTGTTTTACATATTATCTAATTCGATCTTTTCGTACATAATATTACTCAAGATAAAAACAATTAATCCCTAGTAACAATACGCAAATTAAAATACTTTATATGTACATATTGCTCTGACTGATTACAATAGTTGCACTGCTTGTTAATCTAAGCCACAAGAAGCTAACTATTTAAAATCATGTTTCTAAATAATTACAAGTAAATGTTGGTAATATAAAATTCTTTGACAATATACATAAGCATTTAGTATTAACACCATTCAATTAAAATTTATTTTCCTAAGCGGATCTTATTGGAATGATTTAGTACAGTATGTAAGATCAAACATACATATGTATACATATATACATGTACACACAATTTATTTATTACTTTCGCTGGGTTCTTTTATAAAATTTGTATAACATTATGAAATTTTAATATCTTCTCACGTTTAAAAAAAGAAAAAATTAAGAAGGAAGGGCAATTGGTATTCACTAGAAATAACTTACCAAATAAAAATGTATTTTTTAGCAATCAATTGTTAGATGCTCTTGGAATCACCCATTTTTCAAAGAATACTGGAATAATTTTCACTTGGCCATACATAATACAAGTGGCAATAGTGGATATATGGTTGAAACTGCATTTTTGAAGATTGCAACGTATGCATTAATGGGACGTATTTTTCTTCGTGCTTTGAAGATGTGTTAATATCTGGTTCTGGCTATACTATGGTGCCTCCACCTTCCGTGGGACTGATCACGTGGAGAGCATTTCCAACCTGTCCTATTCCTGCCTGTAATTGAAAAATGCATAAAAATTTATTATCAAAAATACTTTTGGTTGTTTTTACAAAAATTCTGCAAATGTTGGAAGCATTTGGAACACAGATATAATTTCTATAAGTGCATTAAAGAACAGTGCAATAATAGCATAGAAGTATGATCAATGACAATTTAAAAATGCCTTAGCAAGGTACATACTACTACACGAGCATATAAAAAACACAGTATACTACTTTGTTTGATCAAGCAATAAACAAGTTGGAAACAAATTATTATACGTACCATGCGATAAACTCTGGGAAGACTCATCCATGATTCTCTTGCATCAGCCAAAGCATGGTACAGAACATTAATCTTTCCAATCAAAGTAAAAAATTAATGTCCCAACGGCTTAAGAAACAAGCACAAGCATCTTCCGATAAAACTATAAGACTGTCACTATAAAAGAAGCAATGCATACTATATGAAAATTATCACAAAAATTTTAACTGGTTAAACCACTATAACATAAAGGAGCATAGGGTATTTTGATGATAGAAATGCTTTATGCATAACACCAGGAAACTGAATCTGACATTTTAAATTCTCATATTTCAGAATAAATTACAACTAAAGGAATTAAAATAAATTATAAACATATATATTTACATATGTATATCTGATTCAATTTTTACTCTGGAGCTTCTGCATTGCATTTTGTATAAAACTCAAGCAGGAAGCAAGCAGCAATATTTCATTCAAAGTTTTGCTTTATTGTACAACGAGGCAATTCATTGTTTTCAACAAAGGATTAAATGTCACATCATTATAATCCAGGACAATAGTTTAACTAAATAATTCATTGTTTTTCTATCATTTGCTAAGCTAAGCTCATAACACTTTACAGGAAAGAAAGAAGGGTTTAAGGGGCCTGCCCTGTTACAAAATCTTATGGGGGCGCAAACAATATTACTCTCAATGATGGAAATCAAATATAAATATATTCTATTTATAATCATACTAATATATTCTTCTAATATTTATATTGAATATATTTTGACCAGATGATCATTAGGCACAAATATAAATGCTGGTTTACACTATGAATGAACCTTATATTATTTATATTTATGATTTCCTTAATTTCTGCTATTCAATTAATATCAAAATTTTACAGAATAAATTTTGAAAAATTTCCTTAGAAATTCATATTTTTCGTAATTGAAAAAATTGAAAAATATAAAGATTGAATGTGAAATCTTATATTTCATATATCATGCAATAAGAAAGACCTGAAATTTTGTTAAAATAGAATATAGATTGATATATTAAATTTTTCCATTCATAGTATCATCCATCCATGTATTTCTGTAATTGATATACAATACAGGCTAAAAAATATTGCTAAATCTTTAATGTATTCCAATGGCACCTTTTAATATAATGTATACTGCTTTGGATAAAATGTAAACTAGTATTTAATTCGTAAATATAAGACAAGAAATACATTCATTCTGAAATAAAAATTTTGCATGTGTATGTATGATGCCACAAGAACAATGTTTATTACAATACTAAAGATAAAAAATAACAAAATCACTCTTTCGTATTTTTCACATTTAATAAAGTTATGCGTCCAAAAGAACATGTTTTGCCTAATATAATTCAACAATGACAATAGAAAAATTGTTCAAGGTATTATTGTGTTCAATAACAGTAATGATTTTAAGTTTTATCTCTATATACAAATCAGAATTCATTACTAAAAAATCCTACTTCACAAAATTGCAACAAAAATTGAAGATGGGTTACATCATAGATCGTTAGATCGCAGGGAATTAATGTTGGTGTAAGGATTGCTATGATGATGTGGCCTGTGCAGAGTGCTGCTGATGGTGAGAGGACCTACCATGTGACCAGGTCTTGCCCATGTATAGACATATCCATCTTGACATGCTGTTACGAAGCAATCTTCCCTAAACACTAATTCAGTCAATCTCTCGTGTGCCAACTTCTTGCACACTAGTGGTTCTAGCACTGGGCACTCATCAAACCTAGGGCACCAGGCAGTCCCTATCAACCTCATAGGATCATCCATCACAGAACTAACCTTTTTATTTGCACCTACTAAACTTCCACTGACACTGTTCAAATTACTATTTGTATTTAAGTTAGTAGTAGCTTTATCACCACTACTGTTCTGTATTATTGTGCTATTAGATGCACCACTACCTCTCATAGTGAGGCTAAAGTTCCTTTTATGATTATCACCCTTACGATCACCAAAACCAAGGCCTGCTAACCTTTGTGTCAAGGAATTTACAGTTGACACTGCTGTATTTGTACTCATGCTATTATTACTACTTTCATTATTACCACTCGCGTTTTCTTTGTAATTAACATTATTCAAATTATTATGTTTAGAATTGTTCAAATGATGATTCGTTGTTGAACCATTCCCACTGTTGACTGTTGATGTAGGAAGAGTACTAGAACCTGCTGTAGATGGCCTTTGTTTTGCACACATTGGTTGTCTCAACACATCTTCTGTAATATCCCACAAACACAACTGTGTATCTTGCGACACACTACCTAACCTGTAGCATGTACCACCTGACACTCTTAATTCTGAACCACAAGAGTTTCTGTTTGAATGAATTCCTTGCGATGTTGTAGACAAACGGTTGGCCTTCTCATGATAATGATTATGATTATTATGTGGTAATGTTTCATCATCTGAACCACTGAAGTCTGGGTCATGATCTTCATAAGATGTAGTATAAGGATCAAAAGCTACTACGCTTACCCAGCTATGATGACCTTGACCTCGAGCCACCACTCTTTTTTCATGAAAGCTCCAAATTGTCACAAGATCATCTTCACCGCCCACAACAACATATCTTCCATCTGGAGACCAACATACACATAGAAATCCACCAAAATAACTTCTAGCTGAACCCACTAACTCCATTGTATTATATTGAAATACTCGCAAAAATCCATCTTGGGAAACAACTGCTAAGTTTGAGCCACATGGGCTAAAGGCAAATTCATTTATACAACATCCTTCTGCACCTATTACCCATCTATATAATGGGTTTCTTGTAGATTTTGTTTTACAAGTATATATAGCATAACCATCCCCTGATTTAAAAGATTGATAGTTAGGGGCTGTGGTTCCACATAGAAGTTCTTCATTATATAAATATAATTGCCCAGAACTGTGCGATACCAAGAAGAGATTGTTTGATCCAGGAACCCATTTTATACATGTTACTTTACTTTTGTCAATCAATCTCTGAAACATTAAAAGATATATATCTTTTTATTTATTGAACAAATAATAAGTATAATCTTAAAAATTGGGCTGTTGCAGCTATCTAATAAGTTAACGAAAAAGTTACATAATTACTGATTAAATTTATTTAGTTCCATCATAAAATCTAAATAAGACTTACAAAATTAAATATTACATATGAATACTATTAAATATATGTTACTACAGCATAGAGTATTATGAATCATTAAACTATCATACTAACTAACATCTTTGTTTATCATGTTACAACAAGATAAGACATTCATGTCACATAGATTGGATGAAGTGGTAACAACCTTTGTACAATCTTTTTAATAATAAAATATTATACAATCTATTTGTACCTATACACAATAAATGTATTCCCAGAATTTTAGGATTGTACCAGAAATATTTTACAATCTTCTTACATCTTCAAAAAATTTAGTTCAGTATGTATATTAAAGTATATTCATACATCTATATGAATTTCTATTTTTTAAGATAACAAATTACTTACATCTTCATTATATAATTTGCTGAGTTCCTTCTGTATTGGATCTATCAGTTGAATTTGACCTGTAGAAAAACCAACTAATAGCGGAGCGCTATCTGCAGTTGCTGTTGTTTGATTAAAATTATGGCATGTTGGATTAGTTCCCTTATATAACTTCTTGTCCACTGGTTTATTTAAGTCCACAGCCTAAAATATTTTCATATAACATTGACTCATTGTAAATTTTAATAACATGTTAAAATTAAGATATTGTAAAAATATATTGTGATTAATAAATTTTATTTATTTTATTTGTCTATATAAGATCATTAATATTTCTCAGTTACATTTATTTGAAAGATATAAAATTTTATCAAAATTAATATTTTAAAAATATTAATTTCTTGTATCTGCGTATATCAAATATTTGCATCAGATTTATAAACATGGACTATAAAATTGTTAAATATACTAATATTTTGTCAATTAGCATATATGGTATGTATTAATAAAAAGTTAAAAGTTTAGCTAGTAAGACCTGAAGGAAGGAAGAGAAAGATAGATAACATATATGTTATAATTTAAATGAAGTTAAATAAACAAGTTATTATTCTAAATAAAGTGACTGATGTATCTGTTGTTAAAATAATCGTCTAATTAGAGATAAGTTTGATAAATATAAGTTTACATGCAGTAATATACAAAGTAAAAGGATTCTCTATGTTAGGTGTGGTGATAGTGCAAAGATGGAGGCTTGATACGCGTTTTCGAGGTTAGGTTTCAACGAATCCACGCTCAATTAGATCTAAATATAATAACAAATATAATAACTATGGGGGAAGTTTAGATTACCTTTTTAACTCCTCGATAGACATAAACATAAAGCTCCTTGCCAAAATTGAAACACATTCGGTCACCAAGTCCTTGTGTACCCGTAGGATCTGCTGGATCCGGTAAAGTTACGAAAGACACCCTAACGGATGCACTTCCTTGACCATTCGTGTAACCGACCCTATTTGGCCTTGAATACTCCGACAAAGTCATTAGTTTATAAGTTCCTTCCCGCGTGACAAACTGTGTTTTCAAGTCCTCCTTCCCTCCTCCATCCAACTGCACAGCCATCTTACCACCAGCGGTGCGACGGAGGAGCTCATCAGACACGAAAAAACCTGTGTTGGTTTCTACCTTTCTATACGTTTGTCGATAATTTCTTCTTCGACAGCTTGTAAAAACTGTCAAACACCAACTATGCAGCTCCTTATATTAAAAATCTTCCAAATATCAGAGCTTACCGGTTCTGCATGTAACCTTCGCTAAGGGCGCCCCAAGTTCTATATCGAAACTGCCCGTCGTGCATTTATGATCCGCAGCTCATACTCTCAACCTCGTATAGGACAATTCCGTCCCCACCATACCCCTGATACTCCCTTTACCTCCATGTGATAAGCAATGTGTAACGTAAAAATGAATTCGTATATATTAAATAAGCAGCTTAATAAAGAAATTTCAAATATTTATTGTCGTAAACATTCAAGTACTTAAAATACAGATTTCAGATAAGAAAAGAAAAAATACATTTACGCATATTCTATTGAAAATATTAATAATGTTGTGTGTTTGTGTGTGATATTTTCAATATATTTTTAATGATATTAAAACAATAGAATCATACAGAATAATTTATAAAATAATAATATGACGTAATACCTAATACAATTGGATGTCTTGTACGGTCTATCAAAATATGTATAATTATTCTGGATATTTTTAAATCTTTGTAATTCAACGTTGCAATGAAGAAATTAAATAAAATTACAGAATGCACGGCACTGTTAGCGCCGTGTTATTACTGCGCGCGCAGCATTGCCTGAATTCGTTAGTTCTGACAGCCTGTCAGGGACCGGATATTTTGTAAACAACCGAGCGAAGGGTTAATTAATTTTGCCCACTTTTTTCCACTTCCTCTGTTTCTTTACCGGTTTAGCTTATCAAGAACACATATTCAATTATCATGGACTACTTTGTACTATAGATATTAATCATGACCCAGATAACCAGTAATAAAAAGATGCTATGAGTATTTCTCTAATATGATAAGCTAATATTCATTTAAATATATTATCATATTATGAATTCAAAAATCTTATATATTATTAATTTTTCACAATTTGACATGTGACAACTTTTTAGATTCCTGATTCGTATAATTGTAGATAAGAAAAATAAAGATTACAAAATTCAATTAGGCATGATAATTTCATCTATTAAAATTATTAGTCACGTGATCTAAATCCAGAGAATTTGCTTCAAATTTCTTCCGATTTTCCGAATGGTAATTCTAAATAAATTCAAATTCTGGTACGTATATTATTTTATGCATATACAAGTATTATTTGATAATATTTTGCTTAAAAACAACGGTTATAATTATGTACTACATATAATAATTATTATATGTAGAATTACTTATCTTTGTAATTTGTAAAATATTTATAGCTAATTATAATAATATAATATACAATAATATTGGGAAACACATACATACACATTAGATACACATAAGAATGACAAAATATTGTTTTATTTTGAATATTGATATTTCTCCTATAGTATATACTTACAATATTGTAATAAGTGTTTCTCTAAACGAATAAATGATATAAAATCGTGATCGTGTATAATTAAAAATTATAATACTAATATATTTTATTATAAATTATAATCTTATGTACTTGTTTTCTTTTTAATATATATCATGTTTTGATTTAGTTATATAATTTACGTAATTATGAATATACAAATTCATAACTCGAAACATAAATACGTATTCGTACATTCAAAAATCATCGACAAAGACACGTGGATGAATTTTATTTCATAACATTTTTTTTATTATTATGGATTGTTAATTAATGTACATAACATTTGATTATAATGGCACGTGGTAAAAGATCAAATCGCGGTGGAAAAAGGAAATTTCATCGGTCCGATGATCGGCCGAAACCCAAAAAGAGTAAATTTAACCTAAAAGAGGCTTCGTATGTCAAAGATCGTGACATTAAAAATAAGGAAATCGAGAAACGTAGGCAAATGTTGGAAGAAGAAAAGTTACAACAACGAGACATAGAAAGTGACAATTCTGGCGATGAACAAGAGAATCCATTGCAAAACTTATTATCCTCTTTTGTAAATACAACTAGTTTACAAATTACTGCTATTGAATCTAATTCAGAAAGTGATGATTTTAGTGATAAGGATGACGTTGAGGAGAGTAATGAAATTAGAGACAAGCTAACAATGGAATCTAACAATATGGATGAGGAGGCAGATTTACCAAGTGATAGCGATGAAATAAAAATGAAAGACGCTGACGAAGAAGATCCTGAAACTACTCAAGAAGATGCTGGTTATTTGAAGGATCCATTCTCAATTCATCTTCATGATGACCTAAGCGATAAACTTTATGAAGCAGTTTCTAATGTCCCACAAACTGTAGAAACACAAAAGATAATATGGCCTGTTTTAGGCAATCTTACATGTCAAATACCAAAATTTTTAGATGATGCTAAAGACACAATGAAAGAATCTAACATTTCTGTTTTAGAATATAAACAGTTTGCTAAGTGTGGCACTGTTCCTCAATTAATTGATAATATAAATTGGGATAAATTATATGTCAAGTCTCAAATTCATGGCAATCTTACCCAAGCAAATTATTCAAATACAAAGGATAATGCGAATACAACTCCATTACCTATGACTCCTTTACAAAGGGAGCTATTTTCAATAATAAATAATTATCAAGATTTATACTATCCTGAAAGGACTTTTTCTAATGCGGATCAAATAAGATTTGTGTATTGCTTACATATAATTAATCATGTGTTGAAAACACGAACGAAGATATTGCACCATAATGCAAAGATAACAAAATCAAAATGTACAAACATGACAGAAATCCCAGATGAATATAGAGATCAAGGTTTAGTGAGACCAAAAATTTTAATAATTGTTCCTTTTAGGCATTCATGTCTAAAAATTGTTGAATTATTGATATCTATTTTAATTGGAGAAGATAAAGGTGGTTCTGTAATGAATAAGACAAGATTTATGGAAGATTTTAGTGGCAATGAATTAGCAATGTCAAAAAAAAATCCAAAACCTGAAGATTATGAACTGACATTTCAAGGAAATACAGATGATACTTTTAAAATAGGAATTGCTATTACAAAAAAGACTTTAAAATTATATTCAGAGTTTTACTCCTCCGACATAATAATTTCATCTCTACTAGGTTTAAGAATATTAATAGGTGCAGAAGGTGAAGCAGATAGAGATTATGATTTCTTAGCATCAGTAGAATTATTGATTCTTGATCAAGCAGAATTGTTTTTAATGCAAAACTGGGATCATATGATACATATATTAAATCATTTGCATTTACAACCAAAAGATTCTCATGGAACAGATTTTTCTAGAGTAAGAAGTTGGTGTGTGAATGGATGGACTAAATACTATAGACAGACGTTAATATTTTCAAGTATTCATGTGCCTGAAATTTATGGAATATTTAATAAGAAATGTTACAATTATGCAGGGAAAGTAAAAATAATAAATCCTATTTCTCCTGGATCTATTTGTCAAGTAGCTGTACAAATTCCACAAGTGTTTCACAGATTTGACACTTCAAGTCATTCTCAAGCCTTGGAATATAGAATGGAGTTCTTTACAACAAAGATACTTCCTCAGTATAAAGATAGAATAATGAATCATACATTGATTTTTATACCATCTTACTTTGATTTTGTGAAATTACGGAATTATTTTAAAAAAGAAGAATATAGTTTTGTACAAATTTGTGAATATTCTAAAGATGCAAAAGTGGCAAGAGCAAGAGACATGTTCTTCCATAGTGATGCACATTTTCTCCTATATTCAGAAAGATTTCATTTTTTCCGTAGAATAAGAGTAAAAGGTATAAGGCATATTATATTTTACGCACCACCAATCTTTCCTCAGTTTTACGTAGAAATGTGTAACTTAATGCAAGAAGCTAATCAAAATCCACGTTCAGGTTCTGGAAGTAATATGACAATTACTGTTTTATATTGTAAATATGATATTATGCAGCTTTCTGCAATTGTAGGAGCTGAAAGGGCAAATAAAATGTTTGGATCAGAAAAATCCATCCACATGCTTATGACTGGTGAATAGGAAATAAAAAGTACGTCAAATTCCTTTATATAATAGCATGGGTATCGGATGTTATCGATATTGTGATTGTTAATATCATTAAATATGTAAAAATGTATCATTAACGTTTGTAGTTCGTATTATTATTAGCAGGAAACATTTTTATCTTCATCGTTTTGTTTAATTTCTTTATTATATTACTATACGATTTTTAAATGCATTGAAATAAATACAATCTTAATTACAATTATCCAAACGATTTTGTTCAGAGAATTATTTTTACATACCAATAGTATAATTCCGCAATATTACGATTATTTCAGCAAAGAAACATAATTTGATCTAAAAAGTATTCGTTTAGCATTTAATAATTATTTGGATGTAAAGATTATTAAATTGTTTTTGTCGTTATTAACCAAATAATTGTTACATAAGCATTATAACAAATCTAAAAGTTTTGACAGTAAAATCTAATTCTTCTTTTAATTACTTTTAATATTCTAACATATTAATTAATGTTAGAATGCATTTTGGTAGATATTTCTTTGGTTTCTGTACTTAGACTAGTTTGTAAATCCTCGAGTGTTGTTAGCGAGGGAGCAGTCGATGATTCAGCAATCTCTGTTAAGATAGTTAATAAATCCTTCTGTCGTGGAGTGGTTATGATTTCTGACATACTTCGTTCACTCGCCATGGTCGTTAATTTTGTCGTCATTTTTTCTGTTTGCGTATCTGAAAAAAGAAAAAGTAATTTTAGTTTTATCGCATCTAAATTAGCATTTACAGCGATCAGCGATTTCAAGATAACGAATTCCGTATTGATAAATCATGACAAGAGTATAATTACACGATATATTTACACGATAATTGGCTAGTTCATAATTCGAACAAGAGATCGGTTTTTAAAGTTTTTAAAACGAATAGATAACATCGCAGCGATTGGAGGATTTGAAATCTGTTTTTATCGTTCATAATAGAGCGATCAGCGATATAATTTGATAATTATGTATTACCACATTCTGATTTTGTACTTGTCTTGGTAGGGACGTCTTTCGGATCCCACAAGAAAGTATAATACAACGATAGCAGGATAGCTGCCATGCTAACAAATATAACATAGGCAAACACCGTCAATACCCGTACCAACTTTTGTTTATGTTTTGGTTCGTAGAGCTTGTCTTTCCTTTCGTCTCCTGCAAATCGAATTTCATTGCCTGCTGGTTTATGTTCGCGATTTCCCAATGTACGACTAATGCTTGCCATTACGTTTTGAGCGCTCATTTTGCGCGGCAACTGCATTCTCGACGTGCTGATGTTTCAAAGAAATCCGTTTTATTCAATTTTCGATTGTAAGGTTTCGATTAACTTCATAAATGTGTTTTATGTTTCAGTTTTGATATAAAATTTCAATATAACATTATAACATTTTAGTTTCTATAATATTAAGTCATCGTACAAAAATCGTAATTGTAATCATAGTAATTCGATGTAAGGTTTCGAGGGAAATATCGAGGAAAACATTGTTTTCATCGAATGTTACGTATTTATAACTTGCTTGATCATTAATATTTATGAACGCTCAGTAAACTTTATAAGTTTATTACTGTAAGCTTTGTAGCTTAAATATATCTTATGTTGAAGACTGTTACGCAGAATGCTTTTGCGTTCGACAGGTTACGTACATATGTTTGGTCGAATGTTTTCTACGATTTACCACCAATGTTTCTGTAATCCTCGCGTTATCAATATGAATTCGAATCCACTGTTGTTGATTTTCGAATTCCCAATTTAGTAGACAGTTTGGTTTACTGATAGGGCGTTCCCGAGAGAATACTGCGAGTATCGGGAACAGTGGTAGGGAAGTGCTTAAACTTCACGATAATTTGTCAACAGGGAGATAAATTTTCGAGAATGCAATATGTAGAGGGTTTATATTGACGTTTTCATTATTCTACAACTATTTCTGTCTCCTGACTATTGGATCAACGTTTCTCACAGATACAGCTGGTAAGACACACTCGTCCAATGATATGTATCAACGAGTTTTCACTGCGCAAGTCTCAGAATCTTGACTCATTGTGCTTCGTTCTGCAAACTCCAAGGGCTGCTCGATTTTACGGAATTCATCGTGGAAAATGCCCTTAAACCGTATAATGGGCACCGTCTCATTGTATTTCCAAAATTTATCCACCCAAAATTATCTCGTACGTTTTTCGATAAATATACGTGCTTAACATATTATATATCGATTGAATCATTGTTTCTGTTTATGATTAGAGTAACATTTTGATTTTATTTATTTCAAGTCTTTTTTTAAGTGAAAAATTCAAAGGTAATAATGTTTAACGTCAGAAACAATAAGAATCTCTTTGTGTCATTCATATTATATAAAATAAGTTATATACCGAGTTAAAGGAATGTTCATTAAGGCATAGGTATAAGTACTACATCGGTTTCGAATTGAAGTGCTTCTGTAGAAGTGACAAAGGAATGATTAAAAATGTTACATAATCATTTTACGTAAGATTGAGTTTATGTATTGCTTCAAAGTTAATACTTGCACGTACAGGTCACGCAAAACAGGATACATTGTCGTTCCATACAGGATGCTATTTACGTAAACGTAATCATTCCAATGGATATAATTCGAAAGTTACAAGTGTCGAGAATAGAAGCTGCTAATACAAGAGCCCATAAACTTTAGTCAAAGCTGATAGGGTTTTCATTTCGAGAGTAAAGTGACTTTTACGACATTCTCGTTTTACATAAGAGGCGCGCCTTTATTTTAATAGCATTTAGTAGCATTATTCTTCGATCTCGGATAAAGATAGCAGTACGATAGGTAATCATTATTCAATGGATATTTCACATATTTAAGAAGAAATAGAAAAGGAAAAAAAAAGGAGTGGATATATCTTTTCTTTAGTTTGATTCGCGTATACCTTCATTTAAATATTATACTTCAACATGTTACTTGGGAGGATGAAATAAAATAAAGTTGTTTAAATCAAATAAAGATTAAACAAGTTTGTTCATAGGAGTAGTAAGATTTTTGTACTGATGCAACGTTAAAGAAGCCATAATGGATCGACCTGACCCTGTTCTGGTCATTACGTGAACAATACAGATAATCATCGTAGGTCAATTCACCGACTATCCTCTTTCTAAGGTTTTAATCATGACTTTTCATTGGAGTTATGTATATGAAATATTTTTATGCTTTGCCGTTACTGAAATATAATTGTATATACCTGACTACGTACGCGTGTAAAAAATATATTTGTACAAAAAATAAACGATGATCACGTTCATCGCTTAAACGAACGACAAAATATGTGTAATGCCGCACATTTAAAAAGGTGACTTACTAGGTGAGTAAAGTGGAAAAAAATCAAATTATAGAAAATTTATTTACCTTTGAAGTTCAACGCAATGTTTGCCAGTTTGCCAGGTAATTTGTTGGACTGTTCAGGATATTCTAGACGATTTTCAAGTTCCAAATTACGAGAAGAATCTAGAGTTGTTTGTTTATTTAAATTAATTTCTTGTTTTAGATTGTTGATATTATACGCACGATCTTCTCTACTGTTTTGGATATCGAAATTTTCTTTATCATTTATCGTCATAATTGTCATTGTAGTATCTATAAATCTTTCATTGGGCAAATGTATTTCAGGATACTGGGGCGTTTTAACTTTCACACTTTTTTTATTAAACGTTTCAGCTTTCGATTTAAAGCTTGATAGAACATTATTTTTGTCTTCGTTTCGATTGGTAACTGTATTTTTCGTAAAATTGTGATTTAATGGAAAAATATCTTGAGATGATTCAGAATAGTTTCTGGTATTTGTAAAATGATCATTATTCGTTTCATTTCCAAAAATAGTCGAAGACTCCAGTATCTGGAATGTACCATTATTACCGAACATACGATTCGTAATTTTAGATGAATCTTTTGTACCTCTTCCATTTAATTTTCTTGTTAAGTTCAACGTCTTTTCTTCTTCGAATGAAGTATAATTAAAAAAATTAGATGTTCCACTTTCTCGAGAGGAATCTTGAACAAAAGAGTTCGGATTATTGATTCTATTTTTCCAAGATTCAATTAAAGAATTTGGTAATAGAAACAAAGATTCGTTTAATTTTTCACGATGCTCTTTTACATGATCGTAATTATTGACAGGTTTTTCTATGTCAGCAATACGAGCCAAGAACAAAACATTCGTAGCATTAGAGTGTTGTGCGAGTTTGTTGGGGTCATCTTGCACAGTCATTTTATCGCCTTGTAGGTATTGTACTTCGGGTTCGGAAGATAATTGAACTGGTCTTCGTATAAGCCTTGGATTAGGTGGTTCCCAAAGAAATAAATAATACGCACTTAAGACAATGGCTACGAAACTTACAGAGAACATGTAAGCCATCACAGTGACTAATCGTATTATTTTCTTGGTCCTTCGATTTTCATAGATATCCGTCTCCTTTCTCGAGCTTTCACCACCGCCAGCTCCTTCTTGAGGAGCCCCATCACTGTTTTCTTCCTTGCTCATCGTAATTTGAATTTTATTTGTATTATTGTATTAAACTCTGATTGAGATCTTATACTTCCCAGTGGATTTCTATCAGTTTTATACCCATTTCCCTAATTTTTCTTTTTATCTCCATTTTAGTTACAATTCTTCTTGCGTATCGTTGCCATCTTGTAGAAATATAAATTTACATTTCACAATAATTGTGGGAAAAAGTTCACCGAATCAAACACATGTGCAACCAAACAAAAACGTATTAGGCAATCTTCCGTTAGTACTTTATATTTTTCATTAATTTTTAATATTTGATTTTAAGTACGTGAACGTAGACTCTGTAGCCGGTGTTTAGTTTTCAATATATGCGAATTATTTGATATTTTACTTTTACATCTTCTACTAAGGTGGAAATGAGAAAAGGAAGACAATGTATCGTAGGACGCGCTTCGGTAGCGAAAGCACGTAAGACTGCAGTTCTGAATAAGCGTTCGTAGAAAAGCACCTTCCTTCGCCACGTGTTCGAATCACGCGCAAGCGTTCTTAAGTCGGTACGTATTGTACACGAGATTATTTTTTGCTTGCAATTTATTAAACCCCTGTTCAGTATTTCAGTAGTATCTAAAGATATTTTTATTGTAGTACGATGAACTTTATATTTGATCAACATTTCCACATATTTGTAAACTTAGATTTTGGATCATCCCAACTTCCATCATCCAAAATGGTAATGTCATCTTGCATTAACAGAGTTTCAGAGAATTCAGGATCCTCTTGTTCCTTTTTCGAAACTTCTTCCTTGTTTTGTTCGGATTGTAGCACTGATTTTTCTAATACTACTGTTTCTGACGATTTTGACTTTTTGTTTGTCCATGTATACATCAACCTTTCATTTTCTTCTATTTGATCGTGTGAAGTATTTTTACTGCAACGCGAAGATGATTGTTTCATATTATTACAGTTACATATTTCTAAAGAAGTATTTACAGCAACTGAATTTTTTCCAAACTGGTTGTTTTCAAAAGTTTTCACGCTACAAGCATCATCTCCAAGTTGCTTCGAAGGATTCTAAAAACGTTTGAAACTTTGTAATTAGATTAAATACGTTTTATAGCTATGATTATTTATGCAGGATAGAGAATTATTATACCTCGGGAAGCGAATTTGATCGCGACGATAAATTATGTGAATTCGATTCCCGAAATTGTCGAGAGTTTTCGTTGATTCGAGGATTTGCTACATACGATAAATTTGGGACACATTGCTGATTGCTCAAAATTGTAAAAATTTGCGTCAACAAGTCGTTTGAACCTTCGGAGCAAGGTATTGGAATTGTCGTTTGAATACTCTGTCGGGCAATCAATGAATTTAATGCCGGCATCAATGCCGGAGCATAAAGTAATACCGCAAGTCTGTCAAAAAGAATCGAAAATATGAAAAGGAACTAAAACTTTCATTCCTTATTTTAATGTTTATCCCATACCTCAACAATTGAATGGTAAAACTATTGGGATCTAACAAAGGATTCCACGTAGGAGATTGCACCATAGGAGTGTAAGCGGTATGAACGTTGCTACGTGGAGTTGGTATTTTCTTATGTATTTCTTTTTTCTGTCTCTGGATCATACGCGTAAATTGTCTGGATGAATCGCTTGTACAATGTGTTCCTTCATAGGATAACTTCTTCGCATTATTGTTCCAATAGCTGCGATTGCCTTGAGGTGTTTGAACACGAATATCAAAATTATCTTTTCGATGAACATCCGTATTTTCGAAAAATTTAGTTCTTTTGAACATACACTTCTCTTCGCGATTGGTATTTTGTTGCTGACAATGAAATGCAGATTGATCGGAAATATCGCTGTTAAACTTTGATCCCATTATAGGTCGAAATTCTGGTGTATATACAGCAGGTTTAGTCTGCGTATGATCTTCATGTTTAACATCGAAGTCAGTATAGTAGGACGTTTCCGGCTCATGTTTCTTGTCGAAGCTTTGGCATACTTCCATCGACGCCTTTATACATCGTTGATAATTATATTAGTTCCGAATCGTTTATAAAATAAAATTATATATTTTGCAACATTTAATTAACTTTAGCTCGATAAAGAACCTGTTATACGATCTTAATACCTTTCGTGTTTCAGGGGGACCGAAATGTTTCCTCGATTTACCAAAAATCATTTTCGAATGATCAGAATCACATTTATCTACAGCTTTATGAATCTCGTTATTTGCCTATAAAGAGATATATTAGTAACATAATATTTCAAATTATTAAAATTTTTATATATCTTGATACGCATACTTTAGAATTTGTTGTTTTGTATCTCGACGAATCAATCAATTGAGTTGAATCCTGTGGAAGTATCATAGCAATATTGTGCATCGAACAAACTGCTGTTGAATTGTTAATTAGTATCCTTGATTGAAATGAGGTGCTATCAGGCTCCTTTATAGGATAAATATCATTCTGTAAATTCTGAAAGAGCATACAAGTGCAAACAATCATGTTTCAACTTGTTGATTTTTAGACGAATACCTGTGAAGATTTTCTGTATTTCTTCCAATCTGTATCATCAAAGGTTTCATTAATTGAATCTTTATCTTTTTTCATAGTGTGACGTTTCCTTCGTGATGAAACGTTAATTTGTTCTTGATTCTTTTTGTACTGATTTCTTGGAACAGTTCCAAAAAAGTGTCCGTACTTTCTAACGGAACAATGTTTCCAATTTACATCTGTTTGCGACTTTAGAAGAATGAAATTAAACATGAACGAAAGAATATTAAATTCAAAAAATTAGTAAAATGGTAGATGATGAAAATACCGATTGATGTACGGCATTGGTATTTCGTGTTATTATAGGGATTAATGTTTTCATTCTTGTTAATTCTCTTTCCATAATTAGATATCTTTCTTTCATTTGTCTGATATATTCCAATAAATATCGATTAGGTATATTCTCAGTATTACTAAAGCATAATTAACAAGTTATTTTATGTTTCCTCTTGACAATTCATTTCACTTAAGAAATTCAATTTCTTGTTTGTACTAACGTTCGGAAACATAAATTATTCGGCTGGCCATGGTCATTATCTTCGAGAAGAATAAAATTTAAATCAAACAAGAATCCGTCGTTCCTTAAAGATGGTATATTTACTAATTCATTAAATGATATCCCATGTCCTTGATTTGCAGAAAGTCGTCGAACAAATTCATTATGTCTTTGATTGCGTTGATTGTCCATAAGTTCCAAAAATATTTGTCGTCCAAACATACTTGTTAATTTTGTGTAAAGAAATTCACAACAAATTTTGACGAATTTGTACTATAATTACAATTATTTTGTATAATCTTTCATATAGGTTGTGTTTTCCATTGTATGTTCATCTTTTTTTGGGGGCGGGGGGGGGGGGGATAGAATAAATTCTATTTGAGAAACTTGAACATCGATTTAAAATTGAGTCGTTACTTTTGTCATTATATTTGTACTTTTGTTCGTTCTATAAAATCATCTCTCTAAAATGCTATCAACAAATTGACACTTGTGTCTAACACAGTGTTTTACACAATGTCTACTTCAACACAAATGTATATGACATTTAATGAAATGATAGTACATATGTATGAAGATTTATTCTCCGTATTTTTAAAATAAAGTTTGACGTTTCCTGTGTATATTTGTTCAGTATCTTCTGATTAATGTTAGCATGCATATAGAAATTTAGTATTCCGTATTTATTACCTGTTACTAGCGATTGTTTTATCACACCTTATTTTTACAAACTTTGTTTAACATTTTTTCGTTTGTATATTACTTTTTTATTTACTATTATTGTATCTATCTCCAATTTTATATTTGAAAATAAACTAACATATTTATTAAAGAGGCGCTTATTAATATAAGTACGCTTTGTAAGCACAAGGTTATTATTGTGTTAAATAATGTAAATCATAATTTTTGTCAATTTATTTTTTGATGTTTGTTATATCCACACATATAACTCTTGCCAAGTTTCACGTATATCGTATATATATATACTATAGTAGGCATTTTGATCTTACGTTTTACGTTACATGTTGCAACTATGATTTGTTGTACGTAAATTGAACGATACTTTGTAGTATCTGAATGATTTATAGCATGTATTATTTTACGGCTTAAGGAATTCCGAGCATGTTTGTTCGGAAAACGTGCTATATATGATTAACGTTGTAAACAGAGATGTTGGTTTAGTTCTGGTAATGAAAGGTATATGTAATTTCCTTGTTTTGTATCATCTTTTTATGGTGGAATGGTCAGTCTTAACAGAGATTTAAATACGTCAGGCAGTGTGAGTATAATAGAAATTATATCACCCATTATATTATTGTCTTGTATTCGTTTTTGCGTATTGATATAATATAAACATAACCTCTTTTTTCATAATCCTTTGCCATTCATGTTTTGACTTATGTAGTTTATATTATATTAACATCATAATTATAATAAATATTACAGACCTCCTCAAAATGTGATTCTCATACATATTGTACTAAAAATTTATTGAATGAAGCATTTACTTATAAATATGCATTTATTAGGGAGCTGTATTTTTTGATTCGCCTTATAACATGGAAGAAGAAGACCCTCATCTACACATATTAACTTCAGAAGAAGTATATTTTAAAAAATTGGATACTATACCAATTGTGTCTGTTTCCCTTATATTTAGTGTAAGTGGCAACTTCTTTGAATTATTTAGAGGGTTATATAAAAGAAATTGTTTGTCATGCAAATACTATGTGTTTATTTCAAATTTTAGGTGTCTCTAGAAATTATTGGGATTATATTTATATCTGTGTGGCCTGAAGAAAAAAATAAATGTGATACATATTTTATATACTTGTATCTTCACTGTGCATACTGGCTGATAATTATGTTGACAGATCATTTTGTAAAAGCAAAGCATCACAAACTCCGTATTTATGGGTATCTTGATTTTTACCGATCGACATATCAGCAGATAAGGACACCTCTTTTCATAGCGTCATTATGGATAACGTGTTATCTATTATTGGCTGTGATTTTGCATCACACGCATAAAGTTAATTATGAACAATACTGTCATGCTTCAGAATGGTTCACTCCTCTAAATTACATAGTGTTGTTGACCACAGTAGAACTTACAATTATTATATCAGTTTATATACATTACATTAGTAAGTATACGAAAAATTATTGAAGAATTTATAATATATAGGAAGTTATAAAAGGATGTAAACATTGTTTTTCTTACAGGAAAAGTTTTGCGATTCAATCGATTACGTCCTCCAGCTGATGTTGCTAGAGAAGAATGGACATCTTCTTTTACTCAAGATACATATGCAGGTAGCAGTGAAGTAGGTTGCTATCATAGGAGATCTAATTTGGAAGAATTGCTTGAAATGCAGGCTGATTTAATAAGATATTTAAGAGATCGTAATGATAAATTCGGTCATGCAATAATGTTGTTCGCAGCTCAACGTAGTTTACCTGAAACATAGGGTTGTGCCCTATATAAAGTACAAACTTAAGGTAAAGCTTTCTCATTTTTATTTGTGGACTATAGTTGAAAGAAACATCTTTATATTTTATGGAATTCAACTTGTTTTTATTGTTGATATCTCTTTGTTGGTTCTTTCATTATATATACAATATATAAAGAATACACTAATTTTTAATAGTAATCATAACCTGTTACATTTTTACTTGTATCTAAGGTGTGTAATACATATTAATATTTAGAAGTTCTCATACACAAATTACTTTTGCATTAATTTACATTAGTTTGAATTGAAGTTATATTTTATCAATATTGTTACGATTAAAAGAGATATCATATAACAAGAAATCAAAAATAATTTCTGTGATAAAAAATGTATATCTCCAATTCAATAAAGTATATTTTTTTTTCAATATACAATTCTTATAATTCTAATTACACTTTACAGTTCTTATAATACATATATGTTTGTATGATGTTTCTACAATTAGGCTAACAATATCTTCAATACATAATGTTTATTTTCTAAGATTTTACTACAAACGTTATTATTACAGACTATTATATGATAACAGAAACAGTAATCATCTATTTATTTTGCATTCTTTGAAATATTGTTCCATTTTTTCATTATCAAGTTGGACAAATATATACTTTTGATTCGAAAACTAATTTTTAAAGATTAGAAAATAACATTGTCGGAAAAAAGAGCGAGATTACATATTTTTTACATTGCGTGCTCGATTTATTATATTGAAGGAGTTCTTAATAATAGCGAGGTTAACATATATGCCAAATATTTCTATTTATATACTTTTTTACATATGTATATGTGCATATTTCTATAAATGCCTAATAATACCTAATTTATGTCAATAAAAACTTGATGCAGTGCGCACGTGAAAACAAGAAAGATCATACTCGTGATTTGTTGGTCCGTATTTAACTCGAACCTTTAGTATTTTATAAGATACCGCGAAATAAGGTTCTCAATAACGATTTTTTTTTACTGTATAACTGCATTGTAAGGCTTCTTGTGGATAAACACCTTAGACGATGAGAAGTATCATATTAAAAAAGAAATCTATTTACAGAAAGTTTACGTGTGTTACGGCAGGCTTAGAGTCCTATGCTATCATATGTATGTATGTTTATGGTATATAAAATTATTTACTTATACATATGGAACACTCAAATATACAATGCTATAAAATGTAGAAGCTTGTACTTGATCGAGACGTACTACGTAGTTATGATTTCGACGTTTTTCTTGGAAATGAAAATATCCTATAAATGATCGCGTATTAAAATCAGTGCTAAAACCGAAGACTCTCGCTATTCAGGTTAGTACTATACCTCGTTCCTTGTTTTTTGAAAGTTTGTACTACACTTTTAGGCCAGCCATTTTTGCTGCGTATGTTCATACATCGGATACATCTCATGGTTTCAAGAATGTATACCGATTGTTTTTTATTATTGTCTTATAGAAGAAGTTTTTCAGACTTCATGATAAACGCAAATCGAGATAATCTTCTCGAACTAATTAATTTTGAACATTGTGCCAAATTCTTCTAGAGTAATGAGCAATATAACCAAGTTTCGATTGATCGTTTTTACTTTTATAAATCTGCCGTTTGCAAAGTAGAAGTTTACTTTTCATGAAGTAAAAACGAACGTGGAAACGTTGCGGCGCTTCGGATGTAATTAGAGCGAGGCGCAATAACTTCGTTTCACATTTAAGGACTGAACCATCGCGCCAAGATTTTCCTCATGGCTATAAAGTTCCAACCAAATTTTCTAAGGGTAAGCAGTTGTTGATCAAGAATTTTGCTCCTAATTTTCGTATAATTTTCATCGCTTTTATTCAAAGCAACATTTCGCATTGCAAATGGTTGTTTAAAAATAATTCCCATAAATTTCATTTTGTAGAAATTAATAACCTTTATACCATAGAAATATGCTTGTTTAAAAAATAGTTTTCTCTTACATTTTAACATTGCTGTATTTTCTGTTCAATCGTGGTATTATCAGTATCGCAAAGAAGTATTTTTAATCTCACGCAACATTTTTCGGAAATTTTATAATTTGCCATCGCATTTAAAGAATCGACACGCGTCGCAAAGGCGCGGTGGTCCCAATCATACAACTGCTTTACGCGACCAATAATGATAGAATCACGCGTGCGTAGCTCCCACTACGTTTCCGGTTGCTGAGAGCTGCTCTTCGGCCTCCATCATTTTTAACTTTCTCACTACTTGAGCATGTTCTTCGAGTAGCCTTGCGAATTCTCCTCTTCTAGTTTCGGCTTCCACTTGCATTTGTTTAATTTTTTCTCGAGGTCCGCCTGGACTGTCCAGTGGAGTCTGAGGCGATGAATTCTGAGAGCTGTTTACATTCGACAAACCATCTAAATCCGAGTTGTCGCTTGATATCGAATGAGAATCGACGTCATCCACAATTAAACTGTAAATTAAAGAGAACATTGAAATCTACAATACCTCTTCTATCGACGACTTAACAATTAATATTTTTATCGACTATTGGTATGTTTTTTAATTTGGCAGATGCACAGTTTTCGTCTTAATTTTAAGTAAAAAAAAGGAAAACAATTAAAACATGAATTTGAGGCTCGATTCAAGCACGGGATATTTTCGGAAAAGGTTATTGTCGCTGGATACACAGGTATTACTATTTACCACGATTAATAGTAATCAAGTAATTGTAATGAGTAATGATAATCAAGACGTCCATTCTGTATTTTGAATTTCAGTTTTAAGAGCGCAATTTGCTGGCAAAGAGGACGTGATTTTTATAGTTGGTCTAAACTATCGACGTTCTGCCCTGCAGCATTCTAGTGGCAACAATTGTCGCTTGCGTCAATGTTACGTCATTGGTACTGAAGCACGTAGTCTAGGCTATGGATAACGAATTGATTTTACGTAAAACACTGTATTAGAACCCTAAAAATATTTCAGTAATATTGAAGAAGGAAACGATATATACGAGACTTTTTATTATCGAAACGAAAGTGTCGGTTTAATTGTACCGGAAGAACATTCTGTTGGGAGGGAAAAGGGGAAAGGAAGAGAGTCTACTCATTTGCGTCATGATCTATTATGCTGGCTGAATGCCGGCTGCGATATAGTGATCTTGATAGAAACATGGCAATTTTCGTAATATATGAATTATTATTGTTAATCTACAAATCATGAGATTTCGAAATCGGAAAAAGTATTTAAACAAATAGACTTGTTTGTTATTAGATTATTTGGTGATCAACAAAGTCAAAATCGACGTATTATTTGTGTACTAAATTAAATTCATGTTTTTCATTCGCATTTCATTTTTTATTACTGCAGGCTTTTGAATACGCGTTTAGAGATGTGTGCTTGATTCGATCGAGATAACTGAGTATATTCTTAAGTACACTGCGATCAAGGATTAACATTGACTCTACCGTTCTCCTATTTCCGTTACACGATACTTTATACGTATTTCTTTTTTGTTTCTTGCTTTTTATCATTCAATATCGATCAAAATCAGTTGATTTTTTGTAAGATTTTGATTTTGTAAAGATTTGCTATCGCTTACCTGAATGCACCGTAAATTTCTCTTCCTGATGCCATCGTCACTGCGATATCAGGCAACGACCCTGAAACAAAGAAGTCCTATGCTGTGACGTAAATTCATTAATTCCGAAGGAATATACAAACACGTGAACAGGCAAAGATTTACGATAGGATAATTTTGCGGATAACGCAATATATAGTGACGTTAATTGGTTTTTTGAAAACTATTCTATTTTTTTCATCGAGTGACAAATAGCTAGGCCCACAGCTCTGACGTGATCGTTGTATTCTCTGTGTCGAGCTAAGAATATTATTAAATACTATTTAATTTTAAGACAGCATAACACGGATAACGTTTCGTTCGCTTTGCCAGACAATGAGATTCTCGTACGTACAAAGCACATATCGAAATCAGTAAATAATTTGTGAGCATTTTGGCAATTGAGTGAAGATGGTTGACTCGATTGTCCAAAGAAATATATAGTCGCGTTACGCTTTATATCGTAGCACACTTCTCTGGCAAGGGCACGATGCGTAAAAGAAGCTTCATTTATTTCAAGACAACGGACATACATATCGGAAAGTACAACTATTCAGACTCGATATAGCATAAGACAATGCTTATCTTGGATCGCTCGTGGAAAAAGATTTTTCCCAGAACAGATTAAAACAGCTATAAACGATTCAATGATAGTTACTTTGTTTGTGGTCTGTAATTCTTGTTTCCTGTTTTGCGCGAAAGAAGCAAAACCAATTTTCGATCGAAACGAAATCAATTGTCTTCGCGTTGGACGAAAATATATTATCTAATATTAGCATTGACACGCTATCATCTACGTTTATCATTTATAAGGCCAACAATGTGATTTCCAGTGATTTTCTTACGTAAATTGCATTGCATCGTTTTATTTAACGAAGATCGATTGGCATGCCATTGATGTATTGGCCGTTATCATCGATCATAGAGCAAACGATAAAGATCCTATAAAATATGCTTTCGTTCGAAGAAGTTGTTAGGTCAAAAAGAAATTGAATCTCCGGTAAAAAATATTATTCGTCATAATAAGCCAATAAATAGCCGGCTATTTTCTGTGAACGACGTGTACAAATTTATCTGATGGAAGCGAACCAAATCGGGTGCATTTACACGTGTACGCTTCACACGTCATATCCTACGTTACGAACCACGCGAATTTCAATTATACTTTACTGAATGCATTTCGCCCTTGCTAGTAATAGCAGCGTTTAAAAGTTCGACGATGAGGTCAGAAAATGAGAGCGAATCGAGAGAGAAGGTGCATTATCTGTGATAGCTAATTGCTGAGAAATCGCGATTATCGACGGCTAGCGCGAATTCGCCAGAATAATCGATGATGTATAAGGAAGATGGTATCCCGATCTGTCTAAAATAGAATCACGAACGCGAATACGACGAGATCGAAACCTTGGCCCCATAGAGCAAAGCTTACGTCTGTTTCGTTGATAAAATGATTAATTAAGCACCGCGTGAACTAAATATCTCCTCCTATTCAGGCATCGAGATCTTAACGAGCAATCACCTTGGAAACACATTTGACCAACGATGCTACATTGTGTGTGAAGGATGTTAATTACAGTTAAAAAAGATGCGCGAAAAGAAAGTATCGATATGTAATATTTCGTTACTAAATGTTCTTAAATGTTACTAATTGTACGTTCGGCTATACGTATAGCCGTGAAACAGCTAAACACACGGCTTTACAAGCTATACAGAAGGAATTTTCTTTATTTGGTAGAAGCTGGGAATCGACCTTCGTAACCACACGGGAAGGAGGATCGAGCTCGAGCGAGGAGTGCTTCGCGACCTTAGACAATGCGACCTGCACACGAAATATCCACGAACCGTGACCACTTCTGCGAGCTAAACGTAAGAGAAACGAAGAAGGTAAGAAAGTCACGAGCCGACAGAGAGGAAAGTATCCTCTCGTATTATTACACCGGATAAACGTCAATGCCGTTTAGAACCAGTTGTAACGTTTCTACTCGAGATTCCTGTGTCGATCTCGAGCTGAACATTTTCATGGCGGTCTGTTAAAAGCACTTCGCTCTAATTGCATACCGGAATCTTTGACTCAAATGTACGCGTAAAATACACAAGTTAATACACAAGTGTCTGGACCATGCCTGCACGAGCGTCAGTTTCGAATGTCAGCAATTTCTTTTCACTTTCTTTTTGTTCCTTCAAATAAATTTCAAGCGAATGCGAACGAATTCTAGCAGGACAAAATCACTAGACAACGAACTTTTTATATTTTACGAAGGCGGCATCTAACAACAGTGCGAAATTTTGATGGAAGACGAAGGGATAAATGTAATTACTTACCTCTGACCATCTGTGTTCGACAAGTTCCTGCTGTATGAGCAACTTCTCTCGTCTCCTCTTACTCCTTTAAATAAAAGTTAAGGAAGAGTTTGGCAAATTTTCTATGCTTGATAACGAACAGTATGAGGGGAAAAGAACAAAAGGTCCTTAAGCGAAAGAATACGTTTCAATAGATAGGGCAGTGAACGCATCCAAAGACACGACACGGCAGAAAGCACAACGTTCACTACTCGAGAGACTCGCGCAGACTGATCTGCTTGGCCTCTATCGCCGCGCTACAACCTCAACAGCAGGTTACCGCTTTACCGGAGAAGGGGGATGCAATCGACAAATTTTATTTCATGCTACCCCGCCTTTTCCTTCTTATATTCCTTCTTTTTTCATACATTCAAGAAGCTTCCGTTTCCATTTCGTTCATAGATATGCTTATTACTAATCGAATGCCAAAAGAATCAAGACAATGGAATACGCGCCGTTGATACTTTTACAAAATTGCTAACCGTGAAACGATGTTTTGTCCCGAAACGTAGCAATTTCTCAATGAAAATTATGAAATCGACGTATAAAATTGGCTGTATTTCTATTCTTGCGCGTCTCATTTTTAACTCCGTTGATCTATTTTTAAACGATCGGTCGTTATTGTTGTTAAATGATTTCATAAAGCGTCGTCGAGTATTCGTGCACAGGCAATTAACAATTGTCCGTAATTGTTTTTCTTCGCGATTCTATTCGTTAATGGCGCGTCGAAACAAAAGCCAGCGAAGGAGAAAGCAATTTATGATAGAAAATCGGATTGCGCTTGAGGGAACCGTACGAACGAGAAAAATCTTTTTGAAGTGACAAACTAACGACAAAAGAAAAGTAACTGACTATATTCGAATCGATGTTTCTTAGAAGCGGATATTGGCAGCTTATTTAACTAACAGATGAATCATTCGTAATGACGTTCATACTTCTCTCTGAATTTCGATTTATATCTTCTGCGTAATAAAATTGTATTTTGCACGTAAAATCAAAAAACAAGAAGATAACTGAATTCACGGGAATCTCATTGAAACAGACGTCTAAAGGATATGTATATAAGGAAATGAATATTTCACGAGCATTTTAGGGCTCTCTTTGAAATTGATTCATCTATTTGTTAATAAAAGCAATTTTTCCTCGTACAAGAGTTCAATAGTCGATGTTTCTATGAAGTCAATAACAAACTCTTAAATCGTTAGTTCTCGATTATAATCCGGGTGTCCCGTTGTTAGTCGATGCACGTGACGCTACGTGCTAGTCGATGCTGTAAATGGATCGTCCATTAATATCACGTACAATGTATTCCGAACGAAAGGGAATCTTTGATTGGATGCCCGTGAGAAGTATCTGGGTGATAATGAGCGCGGATGCGTCAGGAACGCGAGCGATCTATGTCGGATTTCAGGGTCACCACGAGACGAAGACCATACAACTCTTCGAGGAGTCCACTGGTAAATTATTTCGGTTGGTCGCTAATTTTGTCGCGGTATGCCATACCGCGCAGAGAGCGCGGTGGTTAACCATTGCTACGTAGAGCGAAACAGTTTACTCGTTGTCTGCGTCCTTCCACGCTTATCTCCCCGTTCTTTGCATTCTTCTCCCGCACCCTCCTTTTCTATTTCTTTGTCTAGGTTTTTTCCAGGATATTTGCTGGACGATTGACTCCCTGTTTTCGCTTGTTAAAGTCAGCTAATCAGTCAACATTCTCCTCTAGGTTGAGAAAAGCAACCTTATAGTTTCGATGAGAGACGCGAATTGCCCTGGAAATGTGGAGATTTCTACAAGAAATGTATGCGATGTATCGCACAACAGGTTATCAAAGACGTATTAACTTTCTAATGGAAATAACGTGAGCCCGAAATAAATTTGATCCAGGCATAGCGAATTAGTCAATAAAGGAGTTAATTACGTGACGAGGTAGAAAATAAATAACGCGGTGACTACCCAAACTGTACCTAAAGCACGCTGTGAAATCGTGAGAAGTTAATAAACGCAAGTGCGTCAGCGATAGCAATCGTCGAACATATCTGTATGTGTGTGTCAAATCAGGAACGAAAGGAGAAGAAATTGTAAGGTCTTCGATAAAGATGAAAATGAACTGTCTCTGAGATAAGTATGTGCGTCAATACTGATACTGTATCTTATCGAGCTCTCCCGTTTTTGCATAGATCGTAATCTTTGATCGCTGCGAAAAATCATTGTTAAATACGTTGCAAGAGATATATACGTTAAGTGTTCGATAATTTTGTTCTCAGAGATATTTTGCTATTAAAGGAAGATAATCATTTTGATCGTCGTTGACTATATACCTACCGTGGAATATATTTACATATTCCGTTTTTGCTCTATGATTTAATTACGTGCAAGAAAAGTCCGAATAATCTGATAACGAAAAGACTTTACTTTGAAACGTGTCAACGTCATTTTCCGTCAAGGTTAGTGTTAGTACATTGCCGAATTGTTTTATAGAAAACACATTTGTTTCTGTGTAGAGATCAATCGCAAACGTCGTAGAGACGCGCATCTATCGATTTATTTAGAACGAAAATTTTTTATTTCTACGATAAAAGCTCTCGCGTATTAGACAAACGAAAAGGGATTAAGACCTTGGTTACCAGACCTTGGATTCAGAACCTGAGTTAACGCATCAGACATTTGATATCGAGGTTAAATGTTCCTCTTCGGTAGAAAAAAGAAGAAAAAACGAACAGTTTGTTTCTCTTAGCAAAAATTGCGAGGGCGTCGAGATTCCATGCATACTGATTCAAGTTAATAAATTCAAATTTTTTCATCCGGAATTCCGTGCGTTCGTCTATTCTAATCACTCAAATTCGTTTTCTCTCGAATTAAATATTTCCTGGGCAAGTTTGACCAAAAATCGCAACTATGTTATAGTTATGTAGCTTCAATCGTAACGCAAGTGGAATTTTTGTGTTGTCGCGAATCAAATTTCGACTTTTCTTTTTATTTCGATCATCGGAGAAAACGAATGCAAGGAAAGTATTTACAGCGTTTATCGAGGCGCCAGTGATTCAAGATCGTCTAAATATTTCGATGCGCAGATCACGATTAAGCTTACATCATAAATATTTTTCAACAAGAATAAGTTATATATGAAAATCTTTTCCGGCAGATTGGAACGTCCGGTCATGCCGCGACGTACGCTGAAAGTCTATAAGCTGCTGAAGAGTATTTTTGTCCGTGGATATTATCGATTGCATATACCCCTGATTCGTCCTCCCTTTCTCTTGCACATCGAACGTATAATTTGAACATATAGATTCTTCTCCTTATTTTATTTTCCGTCTATGTACGAGTTCTCCTATTCCAATGCTGATAGACGTTTTATGCGTATCGTTTTAAGTTTACAAACATAGATCGCGTTCTGTTTCAACTTTACACAGACTGACATAACATGACGTAAACAAAAGAGAGAACCCTCGCAGGAGAAATTATGTTTTTTCACAAGTCTTAACACCTCTGTACATATTTTGTTCTTAATGGCTTTAACAGAGAGCTACTTTTTAGATTTGCTTCTAGAAAGAAATTATCGATTCTATGTACATGCGGGATTGCGAGACGAGAATCAAGATATTTTCAAGCGGATCTAAATCGATTTCGGTATAATTCACAGATCAAATCGTATTAGAGAGGAAGAGTTTGACACGGTGGAACACGAGGTCGGTTCACAGTTTGTAAATTCAACGATGAGTGACGTGTCTCAATTGTGATTCACTGCAATGCGTCACAGTGAATAGAGAATCTTATTCTTGGTTCATCGTGGCTTATTGTTCGCAGTCACCTACTTTCATTTGCCCAATTGTATCGTTTGCTTCGCGCAACACTCTATGAACTATGTGTCTGTATGTATTTTAAAGCAGGAAATTTCACTCGGTTCCCGCAGCGTTCGAGAAAACATTTATTTTTCAACTACGACACGTTCGCATTCCTAAAAGCCTTTCTCATCTTCCTAGCATATCTAATAAACAGATGGATTTTTTTAAAAAAACTACGCTATCATCGATTTGATGGAAAGTTCCTGCTCGTGATTGGCGGAATTTTACCAGTTTACTCCTATTTGACCGTATCACGTACTATAAATAGGTTTAAATAATCACGTGAGGCTTGCATACTGACGTAAACGTATGTAGTATTGTATAGAGTATCCATTTCCTAATATTAAACTGATTTTAAGCGTAATCGAGTTTATCGACGATAACTCGATGTAACCAAATAACTGGAATTACTTGATCGTTGCATGTATATATATAAGGGGGCAGAAGATATAGAAGAGAGTGATAAAGTTATCTCGAATTTACGTCTTCTCTGGTTTGATCTAGGCTTTTTTACGCGAGAGCCTTTTAAACCTCTCGGTTTTAAACGCTGGTGTGAAAATTCAATGGCGCTCGTTGTTTTGGCCTTCCTCTCAGAGAAATTGTAAATTTCGTAAATCGTCCACTTCGTTTAACAAGCTACTCCGAAATAAAAGCTAAAAACACTCCGATTCTTTTTTTCCTTGTGTTTTCACCAGATTTACGAGAAGTTACGAATACGCGGCTCTCGCCGATCGAACGAGTACCCGTAAAAATATCCTTTCGGAAGACACAATAAAACATGAAATAAAAATATTTATCGCTGTTGATTACGGTAGAGTATAGCTTTTGTCATTTGTTTATTCTTTACCTTTCACTTTTACGATTGGCCTTTATGTGACTCGGTGCTTACGCCACTGATTTCGCGCTAAAGAATCGGTAAAATAACGTAGACTTGTAAGAGGAAGGTTGGAGTAGTACGAAGTGAGATTACATGGACGAGAGAGGATGAGAGACCCAACTTCAACACCAAAATGGCGGAGACCTGGAGGGTTGAATGTGGCACGTGTTTGACAGCCTAGCCCAGTGGCGTAACAATAAATTTATACCTTTTCGAGCGTTTGCTAATAACTATCTCATAACTCTGATTCGTGGCATGCAGATCAATCGATTTACGATGTTACGAAATAAAATGGTTAAAAGTAGATAGCTGCTCGTACGTATGTAGTTTCTTATTCGATCGACCAACTTGGTTCACGCTGCCAAAAAGGAAAAAGAATAGGACATCGGAGCTTAAAGTGAATGTCATTTTATCGATTGATGATCGAGTTAAACGGCCCCTCGTTCGTTCTAAATAAAATGTCAATAAATAAAAAGTAAGAATACAATCGCAATGGGATTCGGGTGTAATACGGATATGTTTCTCTTTTATTTGTTAAATATATTTGGACTAGGAGAGCGAAAAATACTAACAAATAATCATTAGGATGTCGATAACATTTTTTTAATCATTACGAACTAAACATTCTATTTCGACATTCAGGATTATCGGAAAAATTCTTATTGCTGTTTTCTGAATTCTACGCCTCTGAAGCCCGACCACCCCCGCGTACCACCCCAAGTACACCCCTAATGACGTCATAGGACAGTGGCGCCAACAACTCTGTACTGACGTCAGTCCTGAACATTGGGCAACTAAGTTTCCTTCGCGCTATGAATTCCACATTTTCCCCTTTCGTTTCGTACGAAAGGAGAAAGCAACAAACAATACTTTCACGATATTGCGTCCCTTTCCCATTATCAGTTGATCTTTCGTGGCCTTTTTATTTCATTTATTAGCGAACGAAGCATCGCGCGCGCTTAGAATAGAGTAGAGTTTTACATATATCGTGCTATTATCGAGTCGGCGTAAAGCAGTACCTCTGTCATCGATTCATCATGACGACAGCAATGACGATCTCACTCGTCGCTAGTTATACGAGTTATAGTTGTAATTATTTTACGTCAAACCAATTGGTTGGTTCAATTTATTTTTCAATTTAAACTGTGACGTTACATATCGGTAGCAGAACCAGTAATCTTCTAATCTTTCGCATCTTTTTATAATCGCGATGAACCATCCATACAATAATCGATACGTGTTGTTCCTTACTTTTTTCACCATCTTTTCCATTTTTTTTTTTCTTTTTCTTTTTTGCCGATTTTCCGCTTCGTGAAATTCGGAGATTCTTGAATCGTCGAAGAGAAGGAGCTGTTGTACTCGTATATTTCACAAGAGAGCACGGTTCCATCGGTGAATCGACTTTTCTAAGGTCCCGTTTGTGCTTACGTTCGCGCCGCACTATTCACACAATTCATTGTCAATGTCGTACACACAGAACGGGGTGATACTACGAAGATGGCTGTTTAAAATCTTTCAGTTTTACGGATATAACTCGCTTTAGAAATATTAGTATTGCATATATCATTTATCATGCGAGACGACGTAAATGCGCTGTTTATAAAGACTTCCATAAATATCGCTTGAATGTTTATTACGATTGACGTTTGCGTGATGGAGGAAGAAGAACAAAGATGTACATATTTAGTGGTGAAACGATCGAAATTCCTAAATATTTGAACGAGTAAGGGAAAATCAAGATATCCAATATTCCGAGAAAATTTATTAAAAGATCTTGACGTTTGCCATTGACGTCCCTTAATTGAAAAATAATGCGTTCAACCGCAACGTTTTCAATGTGTAACTCCAAATTTATGTATATATATACATATATATGTATATCCATACATGCATATTTGTGCTTACGTTGCATCCTGCTTTCTCGACGACGATTCATTGCCGACGACGATTCAGTGATATGTATACACATCGTTCTCTGCGAATGGACGGACGAACGAACGCGAATCCCTCTTTTTATTGTCGCGACGATGACGTCAATTCTCTCTAATCTCAGCGCTCATTTCTGAAAATTATGATAGTACCGGTAGGCCAACGTACCGTCGACGGACGTTTAGGACGATCATCGGTTTCCTGATTACGACCCTCCTGCCTTGTACAAACGATTTTACCTTGTCGGTTACGGTTTTTCGTTTTGAAAATCAACCAATCGATACAATTAATCGTATGGCATTTGATTCAACGTCATTCGTCATTTATATCTTAGTTAGAACGTTATGAACATTTTTTCTTTTAATTAAATACCATTTTTCCTTGACGTTTGACGTTTCACGTGATTCTAAAGTAGCGTATAAATATGATAACGTTCGATGATCGTATCTTGTGTTCCGCCCTTTGGCTAGCGTTAATTCTGAAGAAATTATGATCCGTTATCGATGCTCACAATGTACCAGTAAAATTTATGTATGTATGTATGTGTTTTTTAACATAGATTTGCCCGGTCTTTGTACTAGAAACGATATTATGTAATATTAACGAAAGTCGAGATATACGCGATTGTTCTTCCTATGAAAGCGACCTTATAATTGTGGCATATATTTTTTTAACATCGATTAAAAGAATAATAATATTGAAGATGAAGTTTAGGTAAAGATAAGGATAGGAAGGCACAAACTAGTATTATAAACGTTTGCATTTGGACTCGGAGTTAGAAAAGAAAAGGTTCGGAGCTCTATTATAAAGTAACGCTGCAAGGGTGCGGACCAGGACTAGCATACTTGTACCTATACTTAAATATATTTCTATTATACATTTATCCACTGGTTCCTCTCTATTCTATTCCGAGATAAACTTCAATAGCTATAAAACGGTTTAACGAATCGTTTCGTTCTACCATGTTTTCATTTTCTCTATTTTACGCAATCAGGATTTATCGTAAAAATAACTTTGCGATGTTCATGTTCGACGTAGGACTTGAAATTACAAAAAAAAAAATCGGTTTTGAAATTTCCACAGTCTTATAGATGTAGATGTACCTAGAAATGGACAAATGTGAATAAAGGAAAATGTGAAGGTGATAATAATATATCCTTCTCGAATACTCATTTGTTAATTTTTATTGTTATAGAGGTGTAATCGAAATAAATATTACGTGAATATACAGAGCGTGCTAGAAATACGAAAAGCACTGTGCGAATAAAGTGTAGGAACATCATGACAATTGATAGATATATATATGTTGTTCGCCACGTATTTCTGGTTTTCTTCGTAAAAAAACACGCTAAAAAGGCTACCATTCAAAACACTGCGGTAATATTTTGCATAATTATTTAATTATTTAATTTTGCATAGTTATTATAAAATTCTGTCGACTTTCCATTTCCAGCATAACCGATATGAAATTAATAATTTCTTACATACTGGTTTTCATTCGCAATTGTAGTATACATTATTTATACGTTACGTAAGACCTAGGAAAGCATTCTCTGATATCGATTAAGTGAAACGTTAGAATAAGCGTATACAGGAAGATAAATTACAGGAAATAAATACGACGATATTATACAATAGTCTCTATACTCTATATAATTGGAACATTCACTAAGCAATTTCTTCGCCTGAGAAATAAATAATCATTTCCTTTCTCCTTTTCTTTTTCGTTTCCTCGTTCCTTTGTTTTTCCTTTTTCTTTCTCGTATCTCTGCCGCTCTATTTGCATATCTGTATTTGTGATCTATACAATTAGATTTACGTGTAAGAATATAATATAAAATCGTTTGATGATGGACGTAATGTTAAATAAATATAGTAATGTAAAGTTCATTGAGAGGATCATTTTCATACGATATTTAAAATATATAAAGTCGTTGCTATAGACAAACCAACAAAAATCAATGTTCATTCTCGATTCGGTGGTTCTGTCTCGACAGCAATGAACCATACGTGCGCATTAACAATAGATGCAGATAGTTTGAAGCTGATAAAGGAGAAAAAAAGACTTAAAACGGTTTAAATTGAACGACGTTTGACGATACCCGAAATTGACAAATGTTCATCCTATTATTATACGCGATTTAATGAGATGCAATGGTAATACTCGGAACGCGACAATGATAGCATGTACCTAATGTTTGTAAGGAGGAGACGTAATTTCTGAGAAGTTTTTAAGCATCTTCTTCAGCCCATTCGAAACTCTCTTCTCCACCAGACGTTACTTCTTCGATGTTTGGCGATTCTTCGACGGCATTCCCGCCGGTTACAGGTTTGCTTTCCGCTCCTTCTGGTTCCTCGACGAAAGGATCTTGTGTCATCTCAAAACGTTCTTCTTCTTGCACATCATCTTCGACCTTCGTAGAAAATAGCAAAAATAAGATATAATATTAATATTATATGTAGTATCGAGGAAAAACCGTCGAAACAGGCAGAAAGTAGTAAAAGCGCTGACAGACCGGGAGGAAGGGATAATTTCGATAGGTCATAATCCCGTGGACCTTTAGGACATTGGGAAATTAAAAAAGATGTACTTGACCATCTTGGATCAACAGCTGTAAAGCACGTGTACGTTGTAGTAATACCAAAAAGTCTGGTATAAAAAGAACATCTTAGTGGAGAGAGTGGTCAGTAGTCAGTAATCAGTAGTCAGTAGTTGTAGTTACGACTGAGTTGCCACTAGTTGCAGTTGCGAGGAAGCTGCGAGTAGTTGCGGGTTAATCGTTACTCGTGAGTTGTCGAGACGTTGTTAGTTATTGAAAATTGGTATTTACCCTCGTATCGTCATCTGTAACTGGATCACAGAGCCTTTCTTCCCTTTCTTGATCAGTGATATCGCTGGTTATCACATCGTCGTGAAAATGCTCGATGTCTTTCACTTCATCTGGATCGTCGAACGTAACATTCGCTAACCTTATCTCTGTTTCCTCTTGGTCACGAGCCTTCTCGAGTTCTTCCTCTATGATCATTCGCTCCTGTTCCTTCAACAGAGCTGTTGTTCTAGCTTCTGCTATTTTCCTAATATACAAAATTATGCATCAATTACATCGTACGTGATTCACAATTTAAAAACACATATCTTCTTCTAATGCATAAATTATACCTTTCTTCCTCGAGTATTCTTTCTGTTTCCAATCGATTAGCCTCGATTTTCGCCTCCTCGGCTTTTCTTTCGGCTTCGGCTTTTTCTTGTTCGACAATTTCGTCAAGATGCGCCAAACGTTCCTGCGCTACCTGCAATGCTTCCCATGCTTTCATCTCATCCGCTTCGAGTTTTGCTATTTCTTCCTCGGCAGCCTGTTTCTTTTCTTCCTCAGTTCTATAACAAATCATGGAATGATCGCATGAAATATTTTCAGTGCTCGATTATAGCGTCATTATTAGATACCAGCTCAATTACGATTTCAGTTCGACAGAGGTTGAAATTTTGGCTAGTATGTCGATTGCAAATCGATTAACAGGTTACCTGGCCGAGTTCAATGTTATGATGTTAATCGTTTCGCCAACAATCCCGCTTCTTACATAATATCGTAACTACCGATACGTGCCAATTTTACTAAAAACTACGCACCTTGCCTCCTCAACAGCTTTAACAAGGTATTCCTCTATTCTTTTAACCGCCTCTTCCTTGTCGTGTTTCACTGAAATGAAAATCTTCTCATTAACTGGCCGATCAAAATTTTCCTTGCTTAAAAATCCTAATTTTAAATCGACCAACTTCTATTTGTGCAACGTCTCGCGCACAATACATTACGGTACGTTTTCAAAGACCGAACAAAGGAATTATATACGATACAAAACGAATATCATGCAACATAAAATAGATTTGGGAATAATTGTACACTATAATAATAATCATAATCATCTGGTTACATTTTATACTCGCCAGCTGACTCGGCATGTCTACCTACAATTTTTTTTATCAATTCTTAGGCAACTTCTTTTTCGGATCAACATACCAACTTTATTTGTCGCCTTCTTTTCGTCTGTTTCGTCCGACTCACTTACACCTTCTGTAGTTTGAGGTTCTGAACTTGCTTTCGGCGTAGATTCTTGATTGGTTTCTAGCTCGGATATCGGTTGCGGCCCTTGAACTGCTTCTGATTCTGACTCTTGCAAGGCTTCCGTAACCGCTTGTATAGATTCCGCTGGATTTTCCGAGTTTAATTCCGGTTCTAACGATTTCGCAGGTTCTCCAAGTGGCTCAGGTTCCTTCACAGATTCGGATTCTTTCACGGGCTCTTTTATAGCTTCGAATTCCGGTTCTGATTGCTTCACGGGTTCTGTTTGCTCCGCGAGTTGTACTTCTTTCGCAAGTTCCGCTTCCTTCACAGGTTCCGGCTCCTCCACAGACACCGTTTCCGTCACAGGCTCTGGTTCCTTCAAAGGCTCTGGTTCCTTGGCAGGTTCCAGTTCCTTCGTAGGTTCCGGATCCTTCGCAGGTTCGGGTTGCTTCGCAAGTTCCAGTTCTTTCGCAGGTTCAGGTTCCTTCGAAGGTTTCGCTTCTTTCACAGGTTCCGGCTCTTTCATAGGTTTGACTTTTTTCGCGGATTTAGGTGCTTTTACAGGTTCAGGTTGTTTGCTGAGTTCGGATTCTTGCAAGGGTTCGGGTTGTTTCGCAATTTCTGATGCAAATTCAGCCTCTTTTATAGTTTCCGGTTTAGATTGAGTTTCGTTTACCGGTTCTGGCTCCTTTACAGATTGCAATGTCGAAGCTTTGGTTGCTTCGTCCTCTGTTCCCTTCGTTTCCGCTTTTCCTCGCTTAAATCCACGTTTCTTTTCTGGCTTTGATTCCGTTTCTTTATCTGTTTTAATTTCTACAAGACACATGGAACGATCACGATGTCATGTTTTTATGGAACATGAACACTTGGAATTTCAAGAAGAATCGTACCTTTCCTCAGCGTTGATTCATCCAAATCAGGTTGCAACGCTCGCGCTAAAATTTGTCAAACTACGTGAACAAGGACAACGAAATAACATGTACAGGTTGCATTTATCGACGAAAGTTAGTGAGAAATATTACTGACCCTTCCGTAATTCTCTTTCCGTCATCGGCACATCTGGCGCTATAGAATAATACGAAACGTAAATATTCAGTTAACGATCAAGATTCCTGCGAGGCTATATTTCTGTATCTGAAATAAACACGAGTGAAAACGCGGAGTAAAGCTGCGATTAAAACGTTAGCCAGGGCAATATTTGGGAAGTGTGTTACGATACAAAACGTATTTGTTAATTCACCATATCCTATCGACACGGATAGGATGCTTTACAAAGATAAAGCAAATTAATATTTACACATACGATGGTGTGCGACCAATGAATTAGAATATTAAAAATCTTTGAATTCGAGAATATCGGCGATGAAATTATTTCTGCGATTTATGATATTTCCTCTTACGACGAAATATTACGACGTAATACGATTTGCAGAAACGATGAATCGGATTGTTGTCCTCGTTTTATCTCGGTTTTGCGTTTGTCTCCGATTATACATACGTGGTAACGATGATCGTAATACGATGGTCAATGAATAAAAACACACGGTTTATACTTAACATGTTTCAACTTGAGTAGCATTTGCTTCTCCGATGGGAATTTCACGTTCGTTTGTGTTACAAATTACATTTTCATTAGGATTATATTTAGATAGCGCTCGTAGCACGAAATGAACTCGTGCGAGACTCTTTCGTCCCTTTTGATGCAAGATTGTACGATACTGTGATATCGCTCTTGTCGTTACAGTGTCGTTACTGTTACTATTAAAATTAATGTTTCTTTTCAACAACCGAAAACCACTCAACTTCACTTCAGAAACAAAATGTCAGCCGGCCTAATTATTAGAAATGTAGGTAAAGCACGTAAGGAATCTTACCTCGAAGCAATGCATTCACTGCTAAGCCACTTCTTCTAATTTCCCGATTTTTGTGCAAGGGGAACAATTCACGGTGCTGTTTTAATCATCGGTTATGCTTAATTTATTTGGACATTTTCTGGCAAGGTCGAACAGATTCAACGAGAAACGAAATAATGAACATCGTATTAACATCCAATATAATTACAGATTACTCGAATCGTGTAGAAATCGTAGAAATTTCTCAAAGAAAGGAAATTTTGCTCAAACAGAACGATACAAACGATTACTCGTAACTGCTATTACGAAATTACTATCATTCATAGAAATCGAATTAAGTCGACATAGACGTGTCTAACTTTTAATGAAATACTCGACTATCAGTCTCGGGTTTTTACCTCAGGCAGAAATACTTTCGGTAAAGATTTTCACACGCGATCGATCTTAGAATAAAGAACATGTTGCGCGAGTCATCTTTGTATAGAAGCGGGAACGTGCGTTCCCAAATTAAAAGGCGGTAGTTTCGTAGATTTAAAAAGTGGAACGATATTTAACGCGAGCGTAGTCACTCCTCTGCGGGTGTCTCGTTTTCTTTCACTTCCTCCTCCTTCTTTTTGTTTTTTGTTGGATCTTCGTATAGCTCTGGAACCCGATCCCTCCATCCTTTGCCTGAAACGTTGAAAAAAGCCGAACTGGTTCTTCTCTGCCATTTTTACCCGCGTGTACGTGTCCCAGTCATCCGATTCTGCCTGATACTGAAGTTTGTCTTCGTGCAAAATCTTGCTTTCTTTTCGGTTTCCAGTTTCAAGCCGCGTATCGTCGTGATTGCCGTTTATTTCGTTAATGTGCGCGGTGACGATGAAGATGAACAAAGTAAGAAAAGAAAAACGTACGGAACCGTTCGATGCAGCATAGACGAGGAAAAAAACAATGTTCTGTCTCACACCTTCGTCGCTACATACATGTTTCATTAGACACAATATACATATATATATATATATATAATATAACAGAAATGTACAGCCACGAACAAAATACGAGGAAAAAAAAAGATAAAGAGGAAACTACGTAACGAACGAGGAAAAATACGCTAAAATATAAGAATAACACAGCACAGCAAAAATTGTCAGATAGAGCGGATCAATGGCAATCCATCCAAAAAAGAGAAGAAAAAGTAGAAAACCGAGCGGGAGAGAAAAAACCAAAAAAAACGTACACACAACGGCGTCACATGGCCGCTTTTATTTTCCAAAATTTTCTTCAAGATATATGTGATAACAGAGCGCGAGCGAGATTAATGCCAAATGACATTCTAATTCTTTTTCTTCTTTATCCACATCGGATAGTAAGAAATCGCTTTGCATTTATAATTGCACGTTATATTTCGAGAGAGATGATTAGCGTCATTCGCGCATTAAACTTTCCCGCTATAACGTACTACTACGTATTCCTATTGTTTCTACATGTTTCGTGTTCGAATTCAGTAAATTATTGGTTGATTTGTACCGTCTGCTTCATATAGACGTCGATCGCAAAGGAAAGCTAGTGCACTCGAGAGTTTTTCTTTTCTCGAATCGTCATACGTGTCGTCCGTGTCCGATTGTCAGTTATGGTGTTCGTAACCGTCGTTGCATTAAGTATAAATAATCGTGGCGTCGCGTCTGTATATCGAAATTACTCACAGGCGTTAGCCGCCGCCTCGCGGTTCTTGCTGTAGTAACTCAGAAAATTGACATCGTTTTTGACGTCCGAAGGACGTAAATCAGCAACCTTGAAGTAGGGTTTCCTGACCGATTGTGGCTTGCCGGCGACATATTTAACGCAAGCCAGATTACCGAAGTTACCTCGATCGGGCACATCATACCAGGAAATCGGCTCTATCGTGTCTTTCTTCGCGTTGTGTTTTCCAGAGATTAGTCGACGGACGTAATCCCCGCTGCCCATACGTTCTGGTATTATCTCTTCCGCGAAGTCGCTAAAAATTAAACGGTTCGTATTATCGTGCCGTCAAATGATATATTTCGTCAAATGATATAATCGTTACGCGATTCGATCGTCTAACAAATGCTTGGAATCGTACTCTAGAATTGCTTTCATTTTCGTTCTAACCGCATAACAATCGCTACTTAAATACCTTGCTACGGCTCGTGGAATGAAGACGTGAACTCGTCGAAGAAGAGAATCCACTCTCGCACGTATTTCCCTCGCCTCGTCGTCGAAGTACTGCGAAGAGACACACGTAAAATATACGTCGAACGAAGGACCACTCTCTTACGAGAGGAATTATATATATATATATATATATCTACTACGATTTGTTCGTTATTCGGTTAATCCAGTTGACCGACTCTATTGGATTAAATTCTATATTCTGGAATGAAGAGACGCGACAAAGATACGATACGAGAAGCTATGAATTTCAGGTGTTAAGCATGCTCCGAGCGTAGTCCTCCCAACACGAAATTCGTACAGGCTGTTCGAAGAATTAACAATGCTCGCAGAGTCAAGTGCGACTCGTCAAGTATCGATCATAGAAGTGTAAAAGCTCTACATTTCTCGAGATGTCCATTAAAAAGACGACGCGATTCCGCCGAACAAGGATGCCAGATGTTGCGTGTCGAAGACGAGTTGAAATCGTGAAGAGACACGACGACGACAATGATCGGTGTAATACGATCGATGACATGGATGATGACTGGATGACGCTCATGCTAATGGCCACGAATGATGACGCTGTTTTGCACTGAACAGATATCACGAGAAACGTGGCAGACTTACGATGTGATCCTTGGATCGAAGATACTTTTCCGTGTAGGATTCGGTCGACGGTCTTGTCAGGTTGCGTATCCTGTTGATCTCAGCTGCAAGGACGCTGGGACGTACGCGCGCATGAACTCTTATCGGTATCAGACTGCCGCCATGGTACACGGTATGGTACGGCAGGTGGATTACAGTCACGAGCCGTTTATGAGCCACGTATGGCATGCGAGGAATGCTTCTCAACTAGAGGCACGAACTCTGCTTTACTAATACGTCGACTAATTGTTACGTTCCCAGCGGCATCAGCGACAATTAGCTTCTCACAAGCGTACTCTTCTTAAGCTCGCACTAGCTCCATTTAAGCGTACGATCTTTCTCATTCTCGCCTTCTTTCTCTCTCCCTTTCTCCCTTTCTCTTTTCTGTTCCTCATTCGTTTCCATAAATTCGTTCGAGCGGTTAGCAGCAGAGCGCAATAGGCAATCGATTAGGTACATAATCACGATTACCGTGATCGCTACGTGCAGCAATGTTCCAGCTGTTTCCATGATAACTAGAGATAGTAAAGCATTTACCTGTGTGCGATCGTGCTAATTGTAAGAAGAATCGATGAACGCGTGCACGTTTCTATATTTTCCTTGATTTACGAAAATGAATAGCGATAGATGATGAGTTTGGTTAATCGAAGAGGAGCCAGTTCGGCCAAATTCTAGCGATCGACGTGACGATCGAACGATGGTTTAATAGTGCGGATGAAATAAGCAGAAAAGCGTCGTTTAACAAAATAAGAAGAAATCGCACTTGCCGCATTTCGCATTTGCAATTCAACACTTTCCGTGAACATTTTCGCAAGCGAGCTAGTTTCTTGTCCATTAGCGTCAATTCCATGCTACTTACCTGAAGAATCGTGGAGATCGGTAAGGTAATCGGCCGGTCCTGCTGTTCCGTTTCGGTTGTATTTATAAAGATGAATGTTTTGTGTTTCATTTAATCGATTTTCGACGATATCGGGCGCAATCCAGCAGCGGCAGGGGACGAGGAGTCACGTAGGAAGCAGAATAAATAGAAAGAAGAAGAACAACAGCCAGTTAGTAACGTTTGCAGTATAGTATCCCTTTCGGCACTCTCTTTTATGTTTCTCTTTATTTATTCCTTTATTTCCTTGTTTACACACGTGCGTATTATCAAATAGTGATCATCGGTCGAATCGATCATGTATTCTCTCGATAGAAAGCGATACGTAACGGGAAGAAGGAAAAGCAAGGAAAAGTGTACCTTCGACGGAAAAAAGTAATGCTACGACAGTTGTAATGAATTTTCGATCATTTGTAACAAGTAATTTGGCCGATTGTCGCGTTGTGTGTCTATTGAGATGGGTTTAGGTGTTAGTCACAGTTAGCAGTTTGATACACAAAAGTGAACGTTCGCATTATATTCGAATATAGTTGATATACTGACGAGTTATCTTTATAATTTTATTTTGATCGCAAAGATACTAATGCGTTCTCTTTCATTAATTCACACTATCATTGCACACGCTAGAAGAAACGAAATTATGCTTGCACGGATATAAAACTGTTGATTTGCTATGCGAAAGCAAAAAAAAAAAAAAAAACACTCCCATACGTACAATCGATAAGTAGAAAGAATCGATAACTACGAAACAAATCCTACACGTTGGATCCATCGAACAAAGTCGATCAAATATTGCACGAAATAAGTAAAGCGGTACTTTTGAATTTATTATTTAAATCGAAACAAAGATTCACATAACCATCGTTACAATATTCAGTGTGTCGTTTAACTATTAATGCAATGTATTTAACGGTGTTCTATAATTATCGCGTCTACGGAATATCTAAGTACAGCTACAAAATTCGTTTTCACAGTAATATAATATAAGTAGTACGTGTTGCTTCAAATACCGTATAGCGGCGATATTTAAACGACGCAAATAAAAGAAAAAACCTGAACCCCGTCTTCCTATCGAATTATATACTTCGTCCGAATTGATTCGCTTCGATGAAGCTTCGAATAGATTCGAGTAAGTAATTAAAAACGTAAGTCGACGGTTCTTTCGTTTCACCAAAATCAATGTTCGTATCTATATAACTTAGGTGTTGAAGATGTAATTGAAATTCAATGTTAAATCATTCTTTGATCAAAATCGGTGAAACGAAAATATCGAAGGCCATCCGGTCGGGAATTTAGACGCGGTAGGAGAAATGGCGGTAAGTGGTACCGCCAGGTAAACGACCGGAAGTGTGGGACTCGTAAGAGGAATGATAGCTTCCAGGACCGCCACCACTCGATGTCCTAGATGACCTCTCGGTCGAATACGATCCGTACGGTCCGCTCTCCCTCTTGACGACGTTCTCTTCGGTGTAGCTAGTCCTCTGCGGACGGCGGCTGTACGAGTACGGATCCGTAGAGGAGGAGGAACTCGATGAGCTGGTGTTGGTGTAGGCATAGCTGTACTGCTCTTGAGCAGCCCTCACCCCGGTTTCCGGATAGTCACGGACCACATAATGCCGAGGCGTCTACAGATTCGGGTTACACAAGGTCAACAATGTGGAGAACAGGCATTTCCGGAGAACAGAACTTTTTCATTTTTTTACTAAAACATCTTGATCACATATCGCGTTTTTCTCTCTATATACTGTGTTTATCGCGCGTCTCGTGAGTCGCGAAGCAACGCGATCGAACAGCAAAAATGGATCAAACGTTACGATTTTTTTTTTTAAGCAATCATGGAAGTTCCCAAGTTAAAAAATTATAAGCTTCGCGAGCGGATTCCATTGCATCTTAAATATTTGCAGTTTGATTTGTTGCGGGTAATTGATCTTTTAATTTTGATCGAATTTTGAATCAAACGTTTTGCGCAATCGTTCTGTCATTCTTGCGTTTTACCCGTTTGAAACTGAATTTTGGCTGGCTCTGTTCTCCGTTTTGGAATAACATGTACTGGAGAAAAGGACGTATCGCGTATCACGGTATAGTATTAATGGAATAAAAAATACAACCGGTACTTCGTCCGATTCATCTTGCCTCGTGTAGTTGAATCGTTATCATCGAAATATCGATTAAAACGCTTAAAACGAGACACGATCCATTAATCGTTGATCATTGCCAATGTTACTTTTAAGAATTCAGACGAAGCGGTGGGTGGACTTTTTGGAGATTGAGAACGTTAAGATTTGGGTTATATTGTTTGAATCTACGATATAACTACGTATGTTAAAATGCGGAAGAAAAAAAGTAAAGGAATCGCTAAGATATTTTGTGATAATACATATATCGATCTATCTGTAGACACACAACGTGCGGGCCAATTATAAACGTAGAGCGGTACACGTATGCATTAATAATGTCTCCTTGCCGAGATATTCAGGACACTCTAGAGTGCAACGTTGAGCAACTGAATTAGCCTTTGCCAAGAAACACATGGATAACGTAATGTAATAGTGTCTACGTTATGTTCGTATTCTTCGCTCATATGCACGAGTGCATCTCGGTGTCTCGTTTCAACTTTAGCTTTCGACCTAAAACTTTTGCTCATATTCTCTGTCAACTTTGCTCACCTGCATCGATATTTAAGCTTAATAGGAAGTTTAATCTTCCAACTATCTGTAATACCGATATGAAATAAGTTCATGACCCAGACGTCGATAGTACTATAGCAGAAATGTATTCTTAATCAGTTTCCCCCTTCTTTCCACAAACAATATCACTGAGATACGATTATTATTGTATATTATAGAACAGGGTATTGTTCGACTCAAGGTCTTCGACTTAACGCGTTTAGATAAACATATCTCGAGTAGTAATGAATCCAGTAAACACGCTTTTCGAAATCGAAACACTTTATTTGTTCGATGTGCATACAAAGTAAACGAACAAGAAAACGAAAAGTAAAGCAACGGTAGTATATGTATAAAGCAGCAATCCATAATTTCCATAGTCGTTCATGGTTATGGAAAACAAGATGTTTGTCTGTGTATATGTATATTTGTATGGGCTAAAAAAGGAAATAACACGAAAGTATCAGGTTCGTGTAAAATTTGTACAAAAGGGAAAGATTTGAGCTATTACGAGTATATCGTCGATTGTAAAACTCTAATCTTCGTGAGAATGTCGCTCTAAGGAAATGCCAAGATAAAATTCAAAGAAAGAAGAGTAAAGACTGGTAAAAAAATTTCTAAACCGACCAAAATTAATCGTCCTAATATTCGTCACTGAATTAATTCCAAGTTCTACGAAGCAGCATATTAAAATATCTGTCAGTCGTGTCGAATTCTTAGATTATCTTTTTACAAAATGAAAAAAAATATCATTTGTTTCCAATCAAACGTCATTTACTCGCAACGGTGTTGTTAAAATCGGTACCAAGAAGGCGTTTGGAGTGCCATCAGTATCTTAGTACGACCACTAGCGGGAGGAACGATGTGTCTTTTAGTAGCTGGTTGTCTAGAAAGCACTCCTTTCTCGAAAACGTGACCCTTAGTTGCCAGTTCAGTCGCGGCGTCCAGGCTGACCTTTGACACTGCGCCACCATCCACCAACTGTCGAGTATGGTCTTCTCTCGCGGGATTTTTACCACGCACGACACCCTCCTTGTCCTTTAGGGTAACGTATTGATAAAATTCTTTTTTTGGATCTTGTTTCTTACGTCCCCAAACGGTGAATGGTTCTGGTACCAGGGATGGTCGTGGAACAAACGGCACTTTTTCCCACGGAAAGTAGTCCTGCTTCTGTAAATTTCATCAGGTTCGAGATGCGTTTAACTTCTGCCCCATTCAATTGCTTCCTTTTCTTATTCGACATCGTTTTCCCTTTCGTCGTCGAGCGTCGATCAAAAACTTTGTTCCTTTCGATATCTTCACTTCCACACCATTCTTCCGTATTATCGCTATGCTATATGTATCGATCGTTGATATTATACTAGTAAAAGTCATGACATTCCCGTCTGAAAATCGTGCGTGTGTCATGACAGTTACTCTGGAGTATAAAGAGAGTATAAATATTATCTTCTTTCTCTTCCCCGCGATGATTCTTGACGCGATATTATTTTCTGCCACAGTATATGTTTCTTATCCTTGTGTAAAAATAGATCAAAGCATCGTGAATGGTATACAAGGAACGCAACATCTCGCGCCCCCATATTCGCCTCCGCACATTCCGAATCGTTGATGTCGATCGAGATTTTTTACGGCACAACCCCTCCTTATATCATCTCTACAAATACATTCATTCGTGTTGCAGGATTTTCTTTCACTTTAAATATTTTCGTGCGATCGCTTGTGCAACTTTCCATAAAAATTATTTTTATTCTCTCTCTCTCTCTCTCTTAGTCATCACGAAAGTGTCACAAAAGACACGGTCTGTCTAATTACCCCTCTTCCTACATGCGGAGGAATCGTTATTTTAAGATCTAAGTACAACGCAAGAAGAAGAGGATTCTCTTTTTCTCTGTCCATTTCGTTGGGCTGGAACGACGTTCGATAAAAATAGATATCAAGTTATATTACCGATTCTAATTGCGAGCAGTTTGAGCAATAGTCACGAAACAATGAGAAACATGAACTGCTGCGACACAAAATCTGGGAAGCAAGTATGGTCACTAGAAATCATGTATGAATTTCCGTGACGAATTTTAACTTTTGTGGTGGGAGTCAACGTCGTTGGTTCGTCGGGAGTCTAAATTAGGGCAGAGTAACGCAACACCGATGCTCACAAATCCCCTCTACTGAAACGGAGAAAGACGGAAAATGTTTTAATAACATCTTCAACCATCGAAAGATGTTTCCTCGTTGGCGTGTTGTTTCGTCAACCTCTTTGTCATTGAAATCGTTCGAGATGCTCGAGTTAGAGGCCTCGGTGAAGATCTCTCGAACATAATTAGAATTACCGAGGAGTTAAGTATTTAGGTCAGCTTTTAACGGTACCATTGATGGATGCATGATCAACAATGGAACAGCCCAATAATCTAAACTGTCGAAGAAGTCACTACGACTATAACACGTTGTTACAACAACATTTCACTAATATTTCTCGATAAATGATTCCTTCTGTTACTGATTCTGTCCAAACTTGTAACTCAGTTACATTTGTACAATTCGTTCATTTGCATTTTTATATATACTCTGTTCAGTTGATTTTTGTCGTATGATAGATTTGTCAGCCCATATACGTTTTCGTGTTCACGGATCCAAAATTTGCCGGGTCGTGCGGCATCTAAGTTTAACGCGACGAAGTCCCGGAAAATGGCTGCACCGCTATGAATAGGCTTTTCTCTAATTTCCCTACTCGCAAATCACTTCGATTATATCAGTTTTCAATTTTTTTATTTCAGAATAAAAATAACCGTTGTAATGAAATAATCGTCAGTCTCGAGTAAAAGTTTACAACAACTTTTGCGAATTTTATTATTTGTCTCCTCTGTAGATAAATTTTATTTCGGATCGAAAATATCTCTCATCATTTAATATTTGAAGAATTGACACAAACAGGCACATGAAACAATAAGTACAATTGATACATAGCCGATGAAACCCTGGTTACTATAGGGCGTAACATATACATACAAAACAGATTCAAAACGGGCACAACGAGGGTGTCTTGAAAACAAATCATTCAACAAGTAATTTTTTTCCGTCCGTTTAAGTCGACGGGTAACTCGTGTCAGAGCTTATTTGGTGCAGGTAAAATTAATTCCGTAAACTGGAAGTTATTACCGTGCAGTTATACGTTTAACTCTTTTTAACTGATATACTTGTCAAGTTTGCATATTAATTCAAGTGTGTAGGTTCTACTAACAGTAATCGTGTAATTGACTCGTATTAAATATTTATTTGATTTCTAGGAGACACCGAGTGCATGTTTCGAGGTTCAAAAAACTGTTAAACAATAACAGTAATAACAATGACAAAAGTGGTAACAACGAATAACAATATTTATCGGAATACAGTGTGGAAGTAGAGACTTCGAAATGCATCGAACTCGATCCGCCGACAGCAATAACGATTCGTTTAGATCGTATTTGTATCGTGGTTGATATCGTGCCTGTCGTTGATCGATTTCGCAAACGAACGGGTAATCAAGGAGTGTCGATCTTTCGATCGTTAAAGAGCCAATGTTTCGCAATTTTATCGATTTTGCAAATATAATATGTTAGCAATGGTGAAACTGTCGCGCATACAAATATCTTCGAAAATTTGACAGAAATTTTCCGAGAAACAAAACGTTGACTCCGGATCGAAAAAAGTCCGAACAAGGGTGGTTCGGTTAAAGTGTTTCCGAGTTACACTCGACGCTCTTATTCGACGTTAGTGCCATCCAGCAAAACATTATTAAGACATACTTCATCCCGCTCTTTCAACAATCCCATATATACTGACCGTGATGCTGTAGGACGAAACGAGAGGCCGTGAGTAAGGTCGTCGGGTTGTATAGAAGTCGCTCTCGTACACCATTTTTCCTTTCAGTTCGTTTTTCTTTTCGGTTAAAAATTCGCTCGTTCGTCGGTGCTACGTGTACCTTTCGTTGAACTCTTGTCGACAAACGAATTGCTGCACGTACGGTTGCTATCTGTCGTAATCTGTTAACGTGCGCACCAGAGTGAAAGATCCACCACTGCAGCCACGATGAAGGTACGTACGATTCTATCCGTTCGCCGAGACTCTTCTTCAGCTTCTACTATGATCGTTCCACCCCACTTCGATCCATCTTTCTCTTTCTTTCGGTACACGCACGAGAGGGAGCGAATTTTACGTATACGTATACGTACGTCGCCTCCTCTCGCGGTCACCACTTTGATTGCGTCATTTTCGGCACACGGCCTAATGCATCGAAAAAAATAGAATTGTGTTAAGGTTGCAGCTGACAACCCTCTTTTAATGTTCTTTTCCATGATTCCTTCTTTTCTTCTCTCTCTCTCTCTCTCTCTCTCTCATCCCCCTCTTCGTGTTACCTTTGACAGATTTCTGATTTATTGACATTTAAACCTGCTAAAAATTTCAATGTCAATAAATTAAATAATACGCTTTAATGAAAAGTGGAATGTCAATCTTTTTTAGCAAACGAATAGACTCTCGTTTATCTGCGTAAATCTACGCACTACTTTCTTTTATCTGTCTTTGAATGACTCGCAATATGAATTACATAAAAATTACTTTGAATTTTATGTTTATTTACTTAACAATACGTCGTATCTGCGATTATGCGTTATATTATGTCAGATATTATTGGCAATTAGCCAATGTTTTGCGCTAGGTTCTGCAGTTGGATCAAATCCTAATCCTTTATTACAAAGAGCAACTTGTCTCTGTTTGTAATCTGTTTGGGTGGAATCTACGCTTTTGAATAAAGATTCGAAAATACCCTCGTCTACGAAGTTCTCTAAAAATATAGCTAGTTCTTTCATTGGGTAGGTTTAGTGAAATGGGAAGCTAACATTATTTATTATGTTACAGAATCATCACTCTGAATAGTGTCGTGAAAATTTTGGTTGGAGATCGTCGTTTATTAAAAATTTATTGCCACATGAAAGTTTACAAAAGGTGTAACTAGTAATCGTTTTACTTATTGATACTACCTGTGTTGATAAGTAAAAGCGTGCATACCCCCTCATCTACATCCCGAGAAAAATCTAATCTTATCGAACCAAAACCTAATAAAATTAATGAGAAATGAGTTTGGATTAGATCCGGGTTACCTTAACAAAATCTCGGTTATTCACACTCTCTTAAATGCAGTTCGCAAATAGCGTCCAGAATATTACATACTTTTGTGTAAACTTGTGTAAAAACCCCAACTAAGTTCTTTACGACGCTACTCAGGATGAAGACTTTGACAATATATCAAAAATTACCGAAATCGGAGGTGATTTGTGAATATTTACTAAAGAAGTGAAGAAAAACAAAGAAAAATCCTGTATACCTGTTTTAGAAAGAAATGGTAATGGCGGAAATAGTTATTTTTATAATCTGCCAAGTAGACGGCTGTACGGCGTATTTTATAGAAATAGGACGAAATCTGTTCGCGTCATCGGAATTCACAATAACCAAACGCAAGCTATTAAAAATACATTTATTCTCCTAAATAATAGTTGACATACATATGTATATTACTATGAAAATTTTTAACATTTTTACTTATACATATACCTAATTATTATGCTATTATTACAACAGATTATTGAACATATAAATTCGCAACAAAATACTATTCCTATTGACTAAGGATAGAACCTTATTTCTATTATTACAACTATTGAATTACACATTATCATATACATACGTATACGTATATTTCTCTTTTCCTATATCGTCCTCTAATATTCTTAAATAAAAAGTAATTAGAAAATATACAAATTATTAATTTTATTATTAGGATAAATGAATAAGAAACTAAATATACATATAATGCTCTTGAAATAAGAAACAAGAGACTGTTTTACCTCGAAGTTCATCCACGTTTACGATTAGATAGTGAGTCGATAATATTGAGTACAATAAAAAAGTAACAAATGAGTAATTTGAGTAGCATTACCACAAATTGTTTTCTCAACCTTAATATCACTAATTATAATTACATACGTACATTTTTAACAAAAATCTAGAGTGAAGTTTTGATCGAACCATCCGTCGATAATACAGATAAGGAATAACTCCATAGGCTTTCGTTTCGCATTTATAGACTACTATACTATATATATACTTATATGTCATGTCAGTCACAATTCGGGTATTGCACTAAGTTTTTATAAACCGCTTACTTGTCAAGAAATAATTTTTTCGTTGAAAAAAATGCGCACATTAATAACAATAAGTCAAGTATTATATTTAACGAAGCATTTCAATTCGATTAGCGCATCTTAAGCGAAAGTAAGAAATACATACACATGTTACGAAGCGGAGCTGTTATCATAGCACTGTAAACAGAACGAGATTGTATTGTATGATTACTCGACACTTAAAATGTCCGTGACTGAAGATAGAATTCAAGAATTAAACAGACGATTTCTGGAATTTATGAGTAAAAGCGAGAATGTGGAAGGTGCGACTAAAGAAATTTTTGACGACCTCCTAGATGAAGTTTTAATGGGATTTGTTTTCGATGTACATCGAACTACAAAAACTGGTAGTTCTGATGTAGAAGAAGGCATACCTGATGATGAATCTTATGCTATTGTAGGTGAGTAAATGGTAAAGAAATATTATTAAGGATATCAATAACTAGACTTCAGTAATCAGGTTATGTTTATTTACTACCAAAATGTTTATATTTGACAAATACTTTTAAGTACATTAAAGTATGTTAAAGCAGCTATTTTTACAATGATTATTGTTTTTATATAATTTATCTAATTGTAAAATGTCTTAAAGATTCTCCAGGATTGGATGTTTTTGGACAACATCCTGTCAAGAAATCCCAAGAATGCAATTGCCCAAATTGTGATAGAGGAGTCGCAGCTTGTCGTTTTGCAACTCATTTAGAGAAATGTATGGGCATGGGACGAAATAGTTCAAGAATTGCATCAAGACGCATAGCAAATAATTCAAAAGATCTCAGTAACTTCAGTGGTGTTATAAGCGATGATGACGATGATGTTGATTGGAGCTTAAATAATGATAAGCGTAAACGCAGGAAAGATCGCAATGGTATAAAAAGAACAAAACAACAAAAAAGTAATCAAAGGAATGGGGAAACTATAAGTGAACATATTCATAGCAGTAATGAGAATTCTCCATCAAATTACGAAAATATGTCCTTGGAAGATAAAAGGATTTTATTAACACAAATCTGTGGAGTAATATCAGAGCATACAAAAAAGTTATGTACAAGATCTATGCGGTGTCCACAACATACAGAAGATCAAAGGAAAGAAATGAGGGCAAATTTGGAATCTGGAAACAATATACAACCTAGTCAAGATAATCTTCATGTAGATGTAGACACCTATGAAGAAGGAGATGGACAAAATTTAAGAGAAGCATTAGCACGTTGGGATCGTGAGGGATCAAGTCACTCGAGTCCAGCGGATTCTACATCTACCACATCTACATCTTCAATAAGTAGAAAACGAGAAACAAAATCAAAAGGAAAAGGCAAAGGTTCCAAACGCGATCGCGGTTCGCCCATTTCACAAGGAGATTAAAATTAGTTTGTTTAATTCATTTTTTAATTTTATGAATTTTCTAACAAGGAAAGTTATGTAACAATAATGTTCCTATGCATTGTATAAAGCTTTAAGAATATATTATCCATCATAAAAATATCTATTAATTCTACCCAATGTTTGGTAGATTTTCAAGAACTTGTAATTTAAATACGTACATACAATAATGATTGCTATAATTTGTAACCAATACATACACATATAATATAATGCTTCAATTTTGTTAAATGTTTCGTTATTTTGATACCAGGAGGCGCTACGTTTGAAATATCTGGAACGTTAGTTATATTACCTATATTACTACTTACTAATTCATGGTTATAGGTACCGACATACGCTATTTTTCATAAAAAATTACTCAGTTGACGCAAAGCTACTGTAAGTGTTTTAGTAAAACAGTAAGCAATTTTAAGTTGCGTTACAAAATAAATATGTTAACTATTCAGTTAAGTACCGCTTCTGGAATAAAACAGATTCTTACTACTGATACTCCTTTGAAGATTTATGAACTACAAGAACAAATCGAAGGATTAGCAGTATGTATACGTGTAATATAATTAACTGTCCTAACCTTAAAATAATTTGTTTAACGTCGAAAAGGAATTTTATAATGATTACTAAAACTTATTGCAGGAAAACTTTTACTTCATATACAATGGGAGACTCGTGGATGAAGATGTCACTTGCTATGATGGTTATATTTCTATTATACCGCGATTGTTTGGCGGTAAAGGGGGATTTGGTTCCATGCTACGAGCAATTGGAGCGCAAATCGAAAAAACTACAAATCGTGAAGCTTGTAGAGATTTAAGTGGACGCAGACTTCGTGATATCAACGAAGAAAAAAGACTAAAAGCTTGGATCGAGAAACAAGGAAAACGAGAAGAAGAAGCAGCAGAACGTAAAAAGAAAAAATTAGAAAGACTTTGCACTGAACCTAGACACGAATTTAAAGATCAAACTTACGAACGCGAAAGATCGGTTCTTACAGAAAGAGTTGGAGATGCAGTTGAAGAAGGTTTCAAAGTTGCTACTTCTGGAATAAAAAGAAAATGTGACACAGAACTAAAACCAAATAAAAAGAAAATTTTACTAGATCTTGATATTGATTCAGATGAATTAGATAGTTCTGATGAAGATGACGAAGGTAATAAAAATTCTGAAGCAAAAGATAATAGAAATAATAAATAGTAACATAAGCAAGAAAACTAAATATGGCTGAAGAGCTTATAAATTAAAATATACTTTTAGTACTATAATTTATTAATAAGCGATTTAAATTATTTATATAGAACTTCTCATGTATGCTAAAATTATTTGATATTTTTGTTCGATATGATAAAGTAATGTAATTCTTATAGCGTTAGATTATAGGACCCATTCAGAGACTACATTGATAAACTCTGTATACATCAGAAAAATACTCATGATATTACAAATATTGCTCTTCAAATTGATATTAGAATTTACCATCATATACTGTCATATTCTTCCGATAAGTGAACTTATGGAAATAAGACAATTGTTTCTTGTAAATTGAATTATCATGTACTTATATACGTAATTGATCATCTATTTAGGTAATGAAATTAACAAATTGTGGAGTTGATCAATTTGGTTGCTGAAAGGCTTATTTATTGACTGGAATATAGGAATAAAATTAATTCGTATACACATATTTTAAATGTTATATTGTACAAATATAAGCTTAATGTTTAAAATGTATGGAGATAGGGTAACTTTACTGACGTTTTTTTAAAACTCCTTTACTATAGATTAAAATATCCTCCATGCAACTAATTCGTTAGTCAGTTTTACTCCTATTGCAAATAAAGCTACTGATGTAATAAGCGACTTTAGAAAGTCATTTACAGGTACTTTATTGTATTTGCAATGTTGTAGCCATTTATAAAGATCTTTTATGTATCTTGATCCAATTAAATATAGATAATTATTTTCAGTATATTTGTCTTTAATTTGCTTATCTATTGTATGCATCAGAGCACCCAGGCAAACGTAATAATAAGATTTACACCTTTTGTTCGAAATATGCTGAAAATATGTAATTATTATCGATTTATTCCATTTAGCTGTTTAAAATATATTTAAAAGATAAGAAACTAGATGTTTTGTACATAAATCTCACATTTTTCCGAACTTTCTCTTTCTTAATGGACGCTGTATCCGTTAACGTAGGCAATGATAATGTACAAATATTATGTTTCACAGCCATTTTCAATCTTTTTCGTTCCAAAATTTTATATATTTAATTACATCGTTATATAAGATTCAAAATTTTGTGTACAAACGAAACTAAAGAACATCGGAGCCGATATTCTTCTGTTCAATACAAGATTCCTCGTATTAAAGAAGAATAAGAAATAAAAGATACATTTCAGATGCTTAATCTTTGGTATATGTATCGTTTTTCGCTCCCATTTATAGTACTGCATAAGGAAAAATATACTGTTGTAATAATATCTGTAAGGCGATTGCACATAAAATACATATATACATATATATACACACAACATAAGTGCACTTATATGTGTATAACGATTTACACATTGTTACTAAAATACATCCATTTTATATCTATAAATGTACATAATATACAAATTTATAAACCGCTTAGAATTAAACACAAACGTGTTCCTCTCTACTTCTCTCTCTGTCCCTCTAAAGCCATACTTGACTAATTTTTTCATGATTTATTTATGTCTTTCCGATTAAGCATAAATAATTTGTATTTGAAAATTTAAATTAAACTGATAATTGAAATCGCAAAAGACATTTTTAATCATTTGAAGCCTGAGAAAGTTATTGCTTTGTAAAGAAATAAAAAGAAGGAAAAATAATTATACTCGATAGATATTAAAATAGTGGGAGAAGCAGTTGACCATGGTTGTAGACAAATCATTTACTGTATAGTTGGCATCCTCAACTCGAACGCGAAGGATGTCATTTTCTGAATCGCGCGTGAAGTACATATGAAAGCCGCAATAATTTAGAAACTATACGTGAAATCTAATACTTTGGTTTTTCTCAACAACTGTTATCATTTTATGCGTTAAAATGATTAAGTTATTTGCTTTCGGCATCTTGCAAGCTATGATGCTTGTTGCAGTCGCTCGTAAGTTATTAATTGTCTTTTTAAATAATTTTGTAACACATTAGTCATACATTTAATTGATTAGAATTAGTTTTTTTTATTATAAAGCTTTTATTTCTTCTATACGCTCTAAAGACGGTTTTTATAATGTAAAATTTAAAAATCAGTAATGACAAATTGAACAATAGTCAAAGAATAGTAATCATTACAGAGTAACTGTTAATAATTATTTTCTTCTCATACATTGAAGACAACTTTCTTTTTTAGAATTTCAAGGACAATCGAATTGTGCGTCACTTTATGGTGTATCCGGTCAGTGCATTGGATTGCGTCAATGTCCACAAATACTGAATATTCTTCAAACACGACCCCTTCCACCACAAACAATAGATATATTAAGACAAATACAGTGCGGTTTCGATAGTCCCAACAACCCCCGAGTATGTTGCCCTATACAAACTCGTATTGAAGATAACGGCAGAATAAATTCGAATTCTGGGCAACAGAATACCAACAATGAAAATACCAACAATCAAAATACCAACAATCAAAATCTACAATACGATATTTTTAACAATCCTTTGCTTCCTACTGAATGCGGCAAAGATTTAACTCAAAGGATCGTCGGTGGAGAACGCGCAGGACTCGACGAATATCCATGGATGACACTCTTGGAATACCTTACATGTAAGAAGTTAAAAACAGACAGGATGCTCTAAAAGTAGTTAACGCAAACATGGAAAATAATTAACATAAAATTATATTTTTCAGTAAATGGAGTATATACAGCTTGTGGTGGAGTCCTTATAAGTCAGCGTTATGTTCTAACGGCAGCTCATTGTGTCAAAGGCAAAGATATACCAAGCACATGGCGACTGCAAAGTGTCCGTTTAGGCGAATATAATACTGATACCAATCCTGATTGCATTAAGGACGATGAAAACAGCGAAATTTGCGCGGACGAAACCGTGTCGGTTGAAATCGAAGAACAAATTGCTCATGAGAATTACCGGCCACGATCAAGAGATCAGAAATATGATATCGCTCTGCTAAGATTGTCCCGTGATGTTACGTTTACCAATTACATAAAACCTATTTGTCTGCCACCAAATGCTTCTCTCGGACAAAGGCTATCTGTTGCCGGCTGGGGAAAGACAGAGAACGGCTCATCGTCGAACATAAAACTAAAACTTACGTTGCCTATAGTTGACGAAGTACAATGCCAGATGACTTATGGAAACGTTGGAGTGGCGTTGGGTTACGGGCAGATTTGTGCCGGTGGACAAAAGGGTAAAGATTCGTGTAGAGGAGATTCTGGTGGATCTTTAATGGCTGTAGAACGAGATCGGAATGGTAGCGCTAGATGGGCAGCTGTTGGTGTTGTTTCCTTTGGACCATCACCTTGCGGTATGCCTGGATGGCCTGGCGTTTATACTAGAGTAATTGATTTTGTACCCTGGATACTCAGCAAAATGAGACCTTGATATCTATATTGAAATTATTCGTCCAGTCTCTATCTAATCTTTATACATGTAAAATTGTAAATGCATACGCGCAACGATGAAAGGAAGGTGAATTAAAAGATATATATAATATATATCATTTGTTAAATAATATGAAAGAAAATATAACGTTCTTCATTTTATGAAAGAAAATTATTTTTGTTCTCTAGTGATAGGGTTACGTTACATCAGTAGTATAACTAATAACTATCGGTTTCAGAGGTTATCGATTCTGTAGCACATACAAACTATCACGCAAGATATACGTGTACAATTATTTTTATATTTTTCCTTAATAAATGGAGTGCATGTTATTTTCAAAACAATATGCGGAAATTATCAAAGGAATGATTCGTCTACTGCGAAACTTATCGTCTCCTGTATGACGTAAAACGTTCGATGTTAGAATTGGAAATCCCTGAATCGTTTTAATAAGCCAACCCACAGAGTCAGAATGATGAAATTTATTCTCAGAAATACATTTTATATATATATATATATGTGTGTGTGTGACTTATTCCAACATCAACAAATATATAACGCAGAAGAAAATATATTTTTATTTCGATGCTTTACTTGATTATGAAATTATCAGTAGGTCAATAAAGCAAATAAATATCTGTCGATACAATATAACGTCCTTATTAGTCGAGAACATTTTCCTTATAACCCCTTCCCTCTAGATATTTTTTCCAATCGAAAGGCTCATCGGACTCAGCAGATGGCAGCAGTTAGTACGCCGAAGACTCTTCGCGCGAGTCCATTCTCTGCAAAAGTAATAAAAGTAAACAGATTTTGAAACTGGTTTGTCCGCTTGCTGGTTTGAAAGATCTCAAGTACGACTTTATTATTTTTCTAAATATCGTTGTTTCTTGCTTTCAATCGGAAGGAGCGGAACAAGTAAAGGAATCGAGAAAGAATTTGTAACCGAATATTATCCGAGTTAAAAAAATACAAATCTTCAAACTTGTTTCAAGAAAAAGAAAAAGATAGCTTTGACGATAGTTTCGAAATCGACATGATTAATCATTTACTTTTAGTCGGAATTTTGGTTTTATGCGGAGTCAGTGCGCGTGAGTGGGATTTCCTAAATACTTACTCGCAATATAGCAACAATCCTCATACAATTACTAATTATTGTCAAGCATATTAACAATCATGTTACAGATTTATCTTCATACAAAACCTCTTATTCTTTTACATTTTTGTTCAATGAAAATTAATATATTAAGTGGTTATTGCGAAAAAAGAAATAATTTATATAGGCATTACTGCTGAAAAGTAAAAATTTTGTTCGATTGATATACGTATAACAAGCTTCTACTAACATATCACGCGCGTAATATCTCACTTGCACTTTATTTGTGATTGTGATCAGTACCGTATACAGCAACTGGAGAGAGATAAACTTATGAGACGTTACTCTGAATACTAACGACACACGACGTTTCTTCTTTCGTAGTATTAGTAACATTACTTATACTTTGAAACTAATTTGATAATCCGAGCAATCCACTTCTGTAAACAATGGATTTTTTTTATAGAAGATATATGTACCACGCCACAGAATAAAATTGGTGTTTGCATCAATATACACAGTTGTCAACCAATTATACAGATTCTTAAACAACAAAAACCATTGACAAAGGATACTCATGATTATTTGATCAGTTTACAATGCGGATTTGAGAATAAAGATCCCAAAGTGTGTTGCGAACAGGTAAACATTTTATGTAACCATTATGATCTGCTCTGATGATTATGTGCTCTTCTGATATAAAATGAAACGCGTTACGACAAAATATTACAATTTTAGCGTTCGTTAGTAACTGAATCCACAACCACAACGACAACCACAACAGAAAATCCGTTGTTTATTCCCGATCCCCCAGACGTCACGAATCATCCGAATTTACCATTACTGGATCATAATTTGTGCGGCCCAGTATCGCAAGAAAAGATTTTTGGTGGCAATAAAACACGCATATTTGATTTTCCATGGATGGTATTGCTCGCCTACAATACTGGGAAACAAATCCCAGAATTCAAATGCGGAGGATCGTTAATCAATAAACGATACGTACTCACCGCTGCTCATTGTATTACAACGCTACCGAATGGTAAGTCAATCGTAAAATGTGTTACTGATGAATTCATTTGGTTCAATATTTTATTCAGAATCAATATCTTAGATTTTACATTAATTGGAGTACGACTAGGAGAGCATAATTTAAATACCGAGCGCGACTGTGACAAAGACGAAGACGGTATCGAAATCGTTTGCGCTGAAAGATATCAAGATATCGGTATAGAAAGTACCCACTTTCACCCACGATATACAAGAGCGAGATTACAAAATGACATTGGTTTGCTGCGACTGGATCAGGACGCTGATTTTAGACCACAAAATGTGCGGCCTATTTGTATGCCAATCGGATCAGCTGCAACTTTGACCAGAAAAAAAGTAAATGCGATAGTAAAACACGAGCATCTTTCCATGTCACTTTTCTTTTTTCTAATCGTAGATACTGATGATTCTTACGTTTTGCGATAGGTAATAGTAACGGGTTGGGGCGCAACTGAACGTGGACCACAGAGTCCGGACTTGCTGCAGGTTCAGTTACAACTAATGTCCACAAATAAATGTGCAGAACTGTATGAAAGACAGGCGCAAATTTGGTACAAGCAAATGTGCGCGGGCGGTAAAAGCGGTATGGATTCTTGTTCGGGAGATAGCGGTGGGCCACTTCAGGCTCCAGGAAATTATAGCCATAATTTAAAATTCATTCAATATGGAGTTGTCAGTTTTGGACCTCGCATGTGTGGTACGACAGGAATACCTGGAGTTTATACAAAGATTGTGTATTACCTAGATTGGATTTTAGATACTATCAGGGCATAAAATATGCACACATAATATTGAAACTGTTGTTAATATTTTTAAAATTAAGAATTTATAGACTTTAAACATCGAATAAAAATTAATCTGGTATTGTTAATTTCAAAGCGCTTTATTTATAAATTCTTTTTCTGCTATAAATATTATATTAAAATTATACATAAGTCTAATTATTTGTATCGTATAGTTCGTACCGTTTCAATCTGTTTCCTAATAACATTGAAATAAATTTTTATGGATTTTAATTTTTGTTTAAATATGGTGTAAAATACGTGAAGAAATATAAAGATAAGGAAAAAAAACATATGTTTCCCGTACATGTTCCTCTTATATTATACATGTATGTAATCACTTTAAGGTTTTCAGTCACTATCTGATTACGATTAATTCTAATTAATAGTTGTCAAATTGCTTAATGAACACCTGATAACCTTCTCTCTGTATTATATTTGTTGCTCTGTGTCGCATTTGCATTGCGATCATCGTTAGAGATTAAACATTCATTATCACATAATTTATCGCTTTTATTTTTATCTTCGATCAGCTCTGCGGTTTCATTTATAGAGACTTTCAATTGACTACGATCTCCTTTTCTTTTCGAAAGTGAAACTTGAGATTTAGTTATCGACTTTTCAGATGATTGCGATATAGACGTATTAGATGAATTTAAGGACTGACTCGCTGATAAGAAAGTATGCGACGAACTAGTTGAGGATCCGGAATCCGATCTAGAAATGTTTTCGTAATTTATATACGAATTTGCAGTATTCAATGCTTGTCTATATTGCTTTTTCTTTTTCTTTTGTTGCAACATTTTTGAACAACTAACATTCTGTTGTCCTTGTGTCAACGACTGATAACTCTACAAGGATATTCTCATAAGTGATTACTTCCTCGATATTTATTATTATTATTATTATTAGCAATAATAGTAGTAATAATAATAATGACAGCAGTTTATCTTAAACTTTCTCCTCCCCCCCCCCAAAAAAAAATAAATTTTATGCACCTGAGAATGACGTTCAAAAAGTGTTGGTATTTGTGTTACGCGATCCAGCATCATTTCCATCTGCAATCGATGACGTTCCTCTTGTTCACGCGCTTCATCGCGACGGAGTAAAGTTCGAATACTAAGATCTCTTTCGTGCTCGTGCCTTACAATTAAAATTTATGTAGTCATAACAATATGAAGAGTAATTTCTAATCTTTACTATTGCACAACACCTCACTGAAGAAAACAAGCAAATAACTATTTATTTAAAAAAATCGCACCTCGCAGCAGATCTCAGAGCTCGCCATACTGGATTACGTCCAATCAAAGATTGTCTAATTTTTGCTGTTTGTTCTCGACGTCTCTCTTCCATTTTTTCCCTTATTTCACGTTCCAATTTTTCTCTATAATATAAATACAAGTGCAATCATTTTCTTCCCTTGTAATATAAATCAAAGACACATATGTATTTGTTATATTATGTATTATACCGTGATACTTGACATCTTAAAATCGCTGCTAAATTGTTTCCTCGTATTGGCAAAATAGGCATCGTTGGTTTATGTGTTTCTACTGGCGTTAAATTATTATCTGGCAGTTGTGAAACATTCTTGTCCTTAATGTCTTCGTTGCAGTTTTTAACTGTGTTCTGTAAACGTGTGCACGCAGATTTAACGCGTTCTCGTCTAGCCATTGACGGCGGTAAAGACGATGACTTCATTAATTGCGCTGCTCTTAACTGTTTTTGTAACTGCCTGAAAATTGTGCTGCTTTTTAGTTAATCGAATATAGGACGAGAACTGTATATACTGTATTGACCTGTAATATTCGTCTTCAAGCATACGGTCGTATATTTCTGTGCTGAAAAGATTCTTTGGTACTGGTTTAGCCTTAAACTTCGTATTCATGTTAACGCTTTTGCTACGAATTTCTGGGCTAGATCTTGCTAAAAATCGCCAAGCTCGACGATCACATTCGAGCCTAAAAGGACGTACCTGAGACATTAAATTTAACGCACTTTCTTCACGGATTATACGACTCCTAAAAGATAAATGCTCGTGATAACTATAGATTTATTACTATACATAGAATTGAAGCCGAAATATATTCGATACTATGAATTATATTGGAAAATATTTCAAATAAAATTTCAATGCCTTTAAGAGGGACATATTCTAATGTTATTAGTTATTCTCTACGTAGGCGTGTAAAGATCATGTGAAGATCGACTTTTTTTTTTGAATGATATGAAAGACAAGGAAGAATGTAAAGTGATACTTTTGTATTTGTTTTTCTTGTTTCTCATACAACAGCTTTTACAAAATAAACATTAAAATATCTCCTAGCTAAACAAACGAACTTCTCAACGTACGTAGATGTATACTTTTTTTGTAGCGAATGTCCAAATGAATTGATTAATGTATTAAAAAATATGTGATTACATTTAAAAAACATCGATGACCTTCACATGTCCTCTACGCGTTCACCTATGAAAAAACTAATCATATCAAATTATGTCTCTCTTATATACCTGAAACATTTCTAAATATTGTCGAAAACAAGTGAGATATTGCAAGTGATAAAATTAGGTAGACCATCCTGTATATTGATAAAAACGAAAAGGATTATTATATATGAAAGACATAAACAAACACAAACCGTTCTTCCTTTTCAGCTAATAATTTGTCATAAAGTGGAATTTTTGACGTTAGCGGAATTGATCTCACACGTCGTTTTCTACGCAGACTTTTCTTATTACTTTTTAAATTTTTGCATTTTTGTTCCTCCATTCCAGTATGTGCCATATACTTTCCTGCTTCTTCTCTAAAGCATACAATAGAGTATTATTAACTTCATGTGAATAAATATTTAATTTGTTGTTACAGAAAATATAGTTCCTCACCGTACAGTAAAACTAAATGGCTTAGGTACGGTAGGGTGCCATTCCTTTGCAATATTGGCAGGCAAACTTCTTGTTTCTATACTGTCTGTATCACTTTCAATATTATCATTGCTACTTAATTTATTCCATGTGCTCCAATTTTTATTACTCAAATATATTTTTTTCTTACATACTGTTCCATTTCCTTCATATCTTCTACTACATTTAGAAATATCAAGAATTACAGCCTTAATAAGATACAAGAAATTTGCTTTTACATAATTATATATACCTATTTGTCAAAAGATCCTGCTCTTCTGAGAGTTCATTAAATTTACTAGAAAGAAAAAGTAAAGGACTAGGAGTTCGAGATTCTTCTAAGTAACACCTTTTGCCATTTAATGTTAAATCATTAATATCATTCTTACTTTTAATCTTTAATTTTTTATTATATTTAGGTACAGAAAATTTAGGCACATTTGCATTTTCATGATCGATCAGTGAATTTTGTAAATTTTTCAATAATAATTTTTGTTTCCTTCTTAAGTAATCAACTTTTTGCTTAAACTGCTCATTTGATAAATGATAAACTTGATCATAGTTTGGTATACTGTCCAAAAATTCTAAAAAGTTGTCCATAATTTCTGTAGGACTTGATATTCCAGATTCACTAATAAGTTGATCACCTTTCATAAGATTTATTTTATGTTTATTATAAAGATTATTATCTTCTTTGTCTTTTTTAGATCCAATGCGTTCATAAGATGGAATTGGTTGCCCGCTGTAAGGATCTACTGGAACTTTTATACAAGAATTGTAAAAAGATGTACCTCTGTGCTCTGTCATTGCCTATTGCAACAAATAAATTTGTACTATTATATTTATGTTTTCAGTCAAAATTAATAAATTTTATTTGATATACGATTACTTATTTATTAATTTCTTTCTCTAACGTTGAACAAAACATATTTTAACTGTATACTAGTTTAAGATGTAGTCAAAAATTTAGTTTTATTACTTAACTTTAATTCTAATTTTTGAATGAATGAATCAATATAACTTATAAGACAAATTATTATATATATTTAAGATAAATTATTATAAATTATTTCTACAAACACACACACATACACATAAATAAACCTTAATACTTACCTTTGAATTTTATTATGGAATATTAACGATATTTATTTATAAACTATAGATAGGTTTAAAAATCAGGAATAAAAAATTGTAATTTAATTGTATATATTATTAATTTGTATTTATTATATAATACATTTGTTAAATTTCCTGAAATTTGAGTCTGGATCTTTACTTTGTAAGGTTCTAATCGCTTCACATAACAACTCCTGGGGAAGATCAATATAACCTCGTTATATTCATCACCATGGTGAATAAAATGCTACACTAATAAAGATCTTTTTACAATAATTAGTTAGAAATTAATAAAATTAAACGTATTAACATTTAAATTAGAAAAAATAAGTAATTTATTGTTTACAGAAATAATTGAAGTTGCTGTATGAATATATTAATAATTACGATTATATAAATTTCAATCACACATATTCTGAATTATACGAGTTTCATTTTATACGAATTTCAAAGAATTCATTTATATACATTTCAAACGTTATACTATATCAGAAAAAATGATCATCATTTAAAATTTATTATTACTAAATATCAAATAATAGATTATTACTACTAAAATATATATGAATACTAAAACGTTTTGTTATGCCATTATTTGTCATAAAATGATACGAAGCGTTTTCATATGCATATTTGAATGAAATAGAACATTTCAAAATTTGTTAATATAACAAGTATTAAATGATCTGGACAAAACTATGTACCGAGATACTGATTAAAATAACACATTTAAATAATTAAAGAATTCAAATAATTCTGTTAAAATAACTGTATAAATAAAATAATTTTATGGATTAAGTGAAATTGAAAAAGATTTGTATTTAATATATTTTTGATGTGATTTATTTTAAAGTAATTTCATTCTGCGTTATAAATTATATGTATTTAGAGTATATAAATAAAAGGAAAATGGCGACTTTTATGAAAACGGTAATATATTGTGATGTTTTATCATCAGCTTTAAAAAGATATAAATATTTTATTCCTAATGGATCAATGCTAGTGACGAGAAATTATTTTAACTCTGCCCAAAACCATGAAAATTATGATATTATTATTACTGGAGGTGGTATGGTTGGAACCACACTTGCATGTGCAATAGGTTAGCTTTTTTACTTATTTATAATTATATATAACAATATTTTTAGTGTTTACCAAAGATTTGATAAATAACATACTTGGTGAATGTTTCTTTACGTCTTGCAATAGCAAACAATAGGAAACTTGAATGTAAGAAGATTCTTTTGTTGGAAAGTGGTAAACAGTTTGAATATAAATTTCAAGAAGAATATTCCAATCGTGTGGTTGCTTTAAATCAACAAACACGTACCTTACTTTCAAGCATAGGAGCTTGGCAACACATTGCAGCAACACGTTATTGTACTGTACGAAAAATGCAGGTATTGAAACATTGATAATAGTAACAAACAACAGTTTTACAGTAATATTCCAAATATTGTAATTAAATATGAAATTTGTAGTAGGTTTGGGATGCATGCTCTGATGCTATGATAGTATTTAATGAAGATTACTTGAATGAAGAAATTGCTTATATAGTTGAAAATGATCTATTATTACATGCAGTCAATAAACAGTTGATAAGTAAAGAAAATGTAAACGTAATTTATAACTCTAAAGTTGAAAATATTAAATTACCTAAAATACCAGAAGAAAATGCAGAAATACAATTAGGAGATGGAACGAGATATAAGGCTAAGTTATTGGTAAGTAAATAATACCCATAATTTAAATAGTTTAAGTACTATACATTATATTGAGTTATTACTCTCTCGTAAAATACTTTCGACTTTATTAGTTAACCTATCCAAACGTGTAGCAATATTGAAAGAACATCTTTTTAATTCTGTAGCTAATTCATTCAATTGTTGATTATTATCACTGGAAGTACTACTATAAAGTCGATTTAATCTAGAAGTATCCATTCCTATACTATATGCATTATATATGGATGTTCCTTTTGTTTTCACGTTCCTATGTTTTTTTTCAATTACTAAGCGATAGATAGCTTTTATTAATTCTTGTGGTAAACGTTTCTCACGGGGATCATTAGGACGAATATAAATTGCACAATAATGAGGTGGATGTAACAGAAGTGCACCCCGTCTGCATGCTTTCATTATAGCATTTGGTGCATGGTCTAGAAATTTGGAAAATAACATGTGTTCCAAGTGTGCTACTAATTCTGCTCTGCGTACTAATCCATCCAATCCAGCACATCTTCTTAATTCTTGTATATCTGACACTGCAAGGCCCATCATTAAATTTGCCAAAATTACTGTTACTAAAATGACAAAACATAGAAACATGAAGTGCGCAGTACCAGAATATTCAATCGGTGCTTCTGTACTAATGAATATATCTTCAAATTCTAATTCTCCAGACATCATCACAATACTTTTCAACAAAGCAATTAATGGATATTTAAATGAATCATTTTTAAGTAATACATTGAAACCTAAAGAAAACCCTATTATAAGAAATATGTAAGCACCAAGAAATTTAAAAAAGTTAATTGATACTTGAGTAAACATTTGGATATAAAGGCCAAACATTGGAAATTTTCCAACCACCATCATTAATACTATCCAAATTAATAAAATACTCACAGCAGCTATATGATGTTGCCAACCATGACATTGCCATCCAGGGCAATGTTTTGGCATATTTAATACAATACTTGATAGTAATACAACACTCCACTGAAGCCAATTTTCCCATCTTTTAATATAACTGCACATACCATGAGCCATTTGAAAAAATTCTTTACCAGCTATTGTAATAGTAAATATTAGTACTGGCCAAAAAACTATTCCTCTGAATTTTTCAACTACAATATATGCCGTAAAAAATGCAACAAATATGGAATGGAATATCAAACTTAATAAGAAAAATTTGCGAATTCTTAACCATTTTAAATAAAGGAAACTCTCACACAAAGGATGTTTCAATATATGTCTTTGTCCAGATTCCACCAAACATAGCATCAAATTTGTTTCTCCTCTGCCACCTGACACTAATGGTCTAAAATCTAATCTTAATTCACAATCAACATCACCTAACTCATGATCATGTAAAGAAATTGCTTGATCCAAGCGTGAGATAAATCGTGGTAATACATCTGGAGTTCTGCGTACAATAAAACTTAATGCAGATATACCACCCTTTGTTCTAGCAGTGAGATCTGCTCCTTTTGACAGTAACATTATTACTGTTGGTGAATTTTCATTCAACGCCGCAATATGTAAAGGTGTATAACCAAATTTGTCTGCTTTGTTGACTAAAGCACCAGCCTATTATGATAAAGAAATTATGTAATTACGGATAGTTACATATATTTTATGTAGCATTCTTAAAGAGTAAATGAACCTGTAATAAAATTTTCACCAATTCGATTCCTCTAGCAGATTTTGTAACTGCAGCATGTAATGGAGTACGGCCATCATTGTCTTCGATGTTAACTTTTGCTCCAATATTCAGAAGTACATCTAATGTTTCCATAGATTGAGACAAAACTGCTAAGTGCATTGGTGTTTGTCCCCTTGCATTTTTTGCTTCGCATTCTGCCCCAGCATCTAATAGCAACTTTGTACATTCAGCACTACCTTCTTCAGCTGCTAGATGTAATGGAGTAGATTTCATAGAACCAAACCGAAATCTTACATCTGCTCCATAAGTTAACAATAGTTTTGTGCACATAACAGAACCCAAACCAGCTGCTACGTGCAATGGTGTTTCTGTATAAACCTATTTAATTGTCATATCTAAATATAAAATATAAATAATTAGAAATATTTTAGTATTCATGAGTAAAAACCTGTGGGTTGTTAGGAGAGGCACCTGCTTCTAATAAAGCTTTGACACAATCTGCTGCATTATTTAATACAGCATAATAAAGAGGGCTTTTTCCATGTATTCCAGCATTTACATCTGCTTGTGATTTTATTAAACATTTAACACAAGCAAGGTCTCCAGTAGCAGCAGCATAATGCAAAGGTGTATATTTTTTACCAAAATCCCATTCACATGGATTTGCTCCATGTTGCAGTAATTCTTCCAAAATTGTTAACGAAGCTGTACAAGCAGCTAAATGTAATGGTGTCCTATAAAATCAATGGATTCATATTTTGGAATTAGACTTTTCTATTATCTTTTACATACCTGCCATCGCTATCTCTAGCTGAAATATTTGCATTTTTACTTTTTAGTAAAGCTTTGACCACATTTACATGACCTAAATAACAAGAAACTAGGAGACAAGTATTTGGCCATCTCAGGAAAAGTTGTAGTGCAGTTGTATTTAAAGCTGCTTCATTTTCAATATTCAATAACGTATTTTGTATACATCTATATTAAACAGAGATTGAATTATATTTATTATAATTTTTATTATTGTGACTAATAATTAATGTACCCAGTAGAAAATGAAGATGTAGCAGTTTTTTGAATATTCACTGATAATTTGCTATCATCAGTGTTTAAAAATTCATGTAAAACTTTATCCAAAATATCTCCATGCAAGGTAGGAATAACAGAAAGTGCATGCTTTCCTGCTGGAAGATCAGATAGAGCTAAAATAATTTCCTCTGTATTCCATGGTTGTTGATTTGTTATTTGTCTCTCTTTTATATGACATATAACAGGCTCAGAACTATACTCAGAACTTATATCTTCTTCCATGTCGTTCATCCAAATATCTTCACAATCATCCTAGAATTATTGACATTTAATAAATAGCAACCAAACTTATATTATCAATTCATACTTACTATATAATTATTAACAGTAGAAGATAACGACATGATATTTGATCCTTCTTGAAAATTATGATTGTTCAAAAATTTATTTAGTAATGGTTTATTGTTTAAGATTGACATTTTGTTTTGAATATCTTTTTACTTTTCAGTTGACACTTAGTAAATAGCTAGAACATTAATTATATTTTTGTTCCTAATTTTACTACATACAAAATTTATGCTATATATCTTCAGTTTCAAACACTTAAAAACTATTTTCAGTTGCCAGTATGGTTTGAAACAGGACCACACATGTTCTTTGGTGTTTATAAAACAGAACTGGCATATATTTAGCTCTGACTACTTCTTAACATATATGTATAGCAAGATAAAGTTCTAAATTATTAGATTCTTTCTTTTAAAACATTTCTTCTGTTAATATAAGTAGAATATAAAATTGTTATTTTCATATAACTTCACTTTCAGAATATATTTCTGTGTATAATAAATAACATCATCCTTTGAAGACAAGATTGTACTTTGCATTTATTACATATAAATCAACAGATCAAGTTAAACAGTTTTTTCATTTCTTAAGCTGTTTTCAGGACTTATTTTTAATTTAACGTAAAACTATTATGCATATAAAAAATATACAATTTGTGATAAATAAATAAAAATGTATAAAAATATTATAATTTTATTGAAGGCAATTTTTTAGAAAACTAGATATAAAACACTTTAAAATTACATTTAGAATTCCTATTGAAATGCGGCACAGAACTGAAGTTATTTCCAGACATATTGTCAGTTTCTCGCTCCCTCTCTATATATACTTCCCCTTCCTATGATATGATGTTTGTGTTATCTTCATATAATATCACAAACTATAATTTAGTTATTCTTTATTATTGTAATATATTTCATTCACATCAAACCACTATAATATATGCTTCAGGTTGGAGCAGATGGTGTAAACTCATTAGTACGACAAACAATGGGTACACAATATGTGAAATGGGATTATAATCAAATGGGTATAGTTGCTACTCTTAAATTATCAGAGGTAAAAGTTATATTATTATAAAATTTCTGTACTAGTTAATTATATTCTGAATTATGTATTAATTTTATTTTTATTTCAGTCCACAGAAAATATTGTTGCATGGCAAAGATTTTTACCATCTGGACCAATAGCACTACTTCCAGTAATAACTTTTTGTTCTTATAAAGTAGTTAGAATCAATCAAAAAACATCACTAACTTGTCTTTCTGGGTTTTATAGTTAACAAATTGTCTTAGTTCTCTTGTATGGTCATTACCAACAGATGAAGCAAAAAGACTTTTGCAAGTTTCAGAAGAAGAATTTGTTGATAATGTAAACAATGCTTTATGGAAAATTTATCCAAAAGATGGTATAGTTGAAAGTGGTTTACGAGCACTTCAACAATTACTTGAAAGTTTATCTTTACAAACTGGAGTAGTGAGACAATTACAACCATCGGTATCAGATATTTCAAAAGGATCTCGTGCAGCTTTTCCTTTGCAATTTGGTCATTCTGTATCTTATGTTCAAACAGGAACTGTTTTAGTAGGGCAAGTAAAAAGTCTATGTATATTTAAAATACATTTTAATATATGTATATAATTATATATACTTATATTATTATATAATTATATATAATTATATATAATTATCTAATACATATAATTATTATTTAATGTATTATATATAATTTTGATACAAAATATTTCAGTGATGCAGCACATAGAGTCCATCCATTAGCTGGTCAAGGTGTAAATTTAGGTTTTGGAGATGTAACAGCCTTGGTTCAACTTCTTGCAGAAGCAGTTATAAATGGAATTCCTTTAGGGAACATAATGTATTTAAAGAAATATGAAACAGAAAGACAACGATACAATGTTCCAATGATGCTTGCTATTGATGCACTGCATCGATTATACAAAGGAACTGCAGCGCCTATTGTACTAGCTAGAAGTTTGGGATTGCAATTGACAAATGCTTTCCCAGTGATAAAGGTGAAACATAATACATTTGAAAATAGCAAAATTAAGTGTAATATGATACTCTATATTAAATTAAACTTCATTGTCTGTTTTAGAAAGCGTTGATAGAACATGCATCTGGACAAATAAAGAATCAGTGATACTAACAACCAATGTAAATATTTATTAATAGTAACATAGTATTATTATTTTTGTAGTCAAACTTTTGACGGTAATTATATGTGATATATAAATAAAAAATTTGTTTAATGGAATTATAATTTTATATTTCATTTATGTTAAAAATTTGTGTAGTATATTAAAAAATGGAAATACATATGTACACATATATGTGTATACATACATGTATATATATTCATATATAACATTTTCAATATTTTTTGTGGTTGATTATAGTTATTACATGAATAAATTCTTTTACTTAGGATACCCCATATTTAACATAATTTTCCATAAAATTGTACAAAAAAAATAAGATTAATGATTTATAAAATTTATCAAAATGTAACTCCATCGATATGCAAACGTAAAAACATCGACACAATGGTGATCAATGTAAATTGATTATTATTCCATGTGAGCAAAGATCAACAGTTTCAAAATGAAAACAGGTTATGATGTTACATTCTCAGAAAAAACAAGTAATTAGACAAATATTATACAAAATTAACCAAATACTTTTGAAGAGAAAATTAAAAAATTGAGATATTCTTAAATAGAATTTTTTAATACACAAATTCTGTTACACTTTTTACATGTACATAGTTTAGGTTACTATACAATCTTCGAAATTTCGGAACAATTTATAAGTCAGAAAGACACAAGTGGATTGCATAATTTTTATACCTGATTTCGTGTTATATAATGATGTTATATTGAGGAAAAAAGGATTTTAACCTACCGCAAAGTATGTAATTTCATTCTTGTAAAGGTTATAAATATTTACATAATTATTGTATAAAAATTGACAAATCTTTTTACCATTGTCTCATTTCAGATTCATCATATATAAAACTAAACAGAAAAAAAGTATTTGACAAATTTTTAATTGATAATGTTTTTATCAAAAAGATTGCTAAAAGGTGCAGCTCTTGGAATAATTGGATTGGGAACGCTAGCATCCTTAAGAGCAAATGAATATGACTTGGGAGCTATAGGTATTGTACGATTAGGACGTGCTGCAATTACTGTCTTTATAATTGGGAGGCATTATAGAAACGAATTGTATGGTAGTAATTTAGATCCAAATACTCAGGAATATCTTGACTTAAAATCAAAAGTACATAAATATGGAGCACAGAAACTCTTAGAACTTTGCTGTGCCAACAAAGGTGTTTATATAAAAGTAGGTCAACATATTGGCGCACTAGATTATTTATTGCCATCAGAATATGTTAATACAATGAGGGTGTTACATAGTTCAGCACCACAGTCATCTTTTAAAGATATACTTACTGTTATTAAAGAAGATTTCAAGAAAGATCCATATGAAATATTTGAAAGTATTGATCCTGAACCTTTAGGCACTGCTAGTTTAGCACAAGTTCATAAAGCTATATTAAAAAATGGTGATGTTGTTGCTGTTAAAATTCAACATCGATCAGTTAAAACAAATTCCTATGTAGATATAAAAACTATGTCAGCCTTAGTAAAATTAACATCATTAGTTTTCCCTGATTTTAAATTTGATTGGCTTGTTGATGAAACTAAGAAGAATATTCCTCGAGAGTTGGACTTCACTCAAGAGGGAAAAAATGCAGAAAAAATTCAAAATATATTTTCACATTATCATTGGTTAAAAATACCAAAAATACATTGGGAAATTTCATCACCACGAGTTCTAGCAATGGAATTTTTGGAAGGAGGACAAATTAATGATTTAAAATACATTCAAACCAGTAATTTAAATCCATATGAAGTTAGCAGTAAATTAGGTCGACTTTATAGCCACATGATATTCATTGTTGGTTTTGTACATTCAGACCCACATCCTGGTAATGTTTTAGTCAGAAAGAAAAATAATGAAGCAGAAATTATACTTCTAGATCATGGATTGTATGCAAACCTCTCAAATGAATTTCGATGGGAATATTCTAAGCTTTGGTTGGCAATATTTGATGGCAATAAAGCTGCAATGCAAACGCATTGTGCTAATTTAGGTGTTACAGATTTGTATGGGTTATTAGCTTGTATGGTATCAGGACGATCTTGGAATACAATTATAACTGGTGTTCAGAAAACCAAATATGATATACAGGAAAAAGAGGAATTTCAAAAAGAAATACCAAATTTATTACCACAAATTAGCACTGTACTAGACAAAGTGAATAGGCAAATGTTATTAATCCTTAAAACAAATGATCTTATGCGTTGTATCGAATATTCCCTCAACACAGAATCAAGAATGTCAGGAATGTTGGAAATGTCAAAATGTTGCATACAATCTGTATATGGAGAGAAACTGAAAACCTGCACGAATATATGGGAAAAGTGGAAAGTTTCTATATCTCAACAATGGGCACTCTTTAAATTATCATTATATTATATATACTTGGGAGCATTAAATTTTAATATACAAAATTCTGTTAACTCATTTATGAAAAACGAATTTTATACTTTTTAACATTGATTTTGTTCTAGGAAAAATTTGCTATGTATAATATAACATTTCTTTAAATATGTTATGATTTAATTAATTTAAACAAATAATTTTAAAAAGTTCTATTTATTTATAATATATTTTTTTTCATTATTCTATTTTTCACATTTCGCATTTTCATAAAAATAAAAATTAATTTATGATAAATAAGAACAATATTCATATTAAACAAGTGTTTAATATGAACTTTAATAATTGCGCAAATTTATTGTGCCATATCTTGATTGTCCAATAGTCAAAGTTATCCCAATTAAAGAATAATATTAAATATTTATTCCAAATATGTATGTATATACATATTATATACAATCATACATTTTTATTTTATTATCATAATTTATCATATTTACGTATATTTTGCATGAAATGCGAAAACTTGTATATTTTGTTTCTCCTTCATTAGTGGAATAGAAGAAATAAATTATATCTGATCGATTATTGTATTTAATAATAAAATATGACAATAAATACGTTTGATCATGAATCATGTTTTTAATGTATAGATAAAAACTTTTTTTTTAATTTTTTTTTTAATTTTTCCATCGAGACAACGATCTACAGTGAGATCCGTTATAACGAGACGTGATAAAGTGCACGCGTACCGAACAAAAATTCAAAGTCGATTTTCTCGAAAACAAAGCCTCAAACGAAAAATTTTTATTCTATATTTTCCCCCCCGAATCACCCCGTTTCCGCTTGTACCACCAGTTACCAGTGTATATATTACATTCATGGGTAGAAAAATGTTGAGAAATTACATGTGTTTATTTAAGATGTATTCTTAACTTAATTACGTCACAGAGGTAATTTATCATTACAACTTAAATCAATTTTACGAAGTATAATATTTATTAAAAGTATAGAAATTCATTAATTTATATCTATATATAATAATAAAATAATATCATTTATTCATTAACTTTCTACAAAAATTAGTTTAAATGAGAAGATTTATTGTTTTCGATAATCTGCTGCAATTTCATTATACTCTATCTTTGATCACGATATAAAAATAGAATTAACGTGTAACTGCAACTGACTAAACCATTTCTAAGAAAATTAAATGTGAACTTAAAATATATACATGTGTATACTTATGTACCTAACTATATATGTACGCGTATATGTATCTCTCATGCGTCATTCATTAGTCACGATTCAAGAATGCTTCATTATAACATAAAGAATACATATCTTTATTTTATATCTATTAAATAAATTGTATCAATTAAGAGAAAAATGAAATATGATAATTATTAATGTTATGGAATATGGTTAAAGATTCTGAAATATTTCAATTTTCAAGAACTTTCAGATTTAACGAAAGTAATTTTTGTTTTTGTATCGTGAAATAAAACGTAAAATGGAAAGCATCTTATTACACTCATTGAGTATAATGTGTAACAGCGTAAAAGTTATTCCTGACAGTGTTGCCATGTGTTGCAATTTCTATAATGTCAAACATTTTTATATCAATGTTATTGTTTTTGTATTTGTAATGTCGCAATTTTATTTCATACTAGTATTTCAAAAAAATAATTAAAAGTCAATATATTTGATTTGAATGTAATTTAATAAATTAATATTTTTACAAGATTTATGTTCAATATATATATTTATTTAGTTACTATTCTCTGCTTATTTCATACGAATTTCATAGTCTACAGCCTACTTTATTTATTATATATGTAACTTACAATCATTGGAATAATGATTTTTACATTAACATTAATGTACGTGCCAAATAATACGTGCACCGGAAATGACGTTAACAAAATGGGGCACGCAATTGGTTAGAATTAACCGCAGTACATCTTCATACGCTATTGATTATTTCCTGTAAATGAAGAATTTTAATATAATGTACAAAATATATAAAATTTAGCATTAAAATTGTCGCACATATATTTAAAAATTTATTGGATTAAAGTATTTTTCAAAAATTCTAAGAATGTAAGGTTAATGTAAGATTTTATACGGAACTAGTTTCCATTGTCCACGCGTAAGACCACGTCATAAAGATAGGCGTGGGGGTATATAAAGCGGCCATTACACGCGCAGCGTAGGCATTGGCTTAGTCTTCTTTAAGATGTGAGGAGGGTATTTTGCTCGGTAGTTTCAAATCCTTTGTGTGCATTTTGTGTGAATTTCTTCTGTTTTGTTCTACAACAAACACGAGCCGGATACAGGTTGGTGTACTTATTACTTATTCAATAATTAGGTGAAATAGTTGAGAAAGCTATAAGAAAACGTGAATATCGTGTCAGTCGATAATTCATGTTAACCCATTTCTCAAGAAAAGTATCATCTATACTGTGTTAACGTCGAAAACGACGAGGACATTTGTATTTCTACAAATTAAGAAAACTACGAAGTCGTCATCATGGTGAGCACACAGAAGAGACTTCCAAAAACTGACCCCAACAAGCCAAGTGAAACTGAACGATTAGTAACTTGGATTAGCAGAGTTCGCAACAAAAAATTAAAGTGTCGCCGAAATCGCAAACGCGATTTACGGATTGAAGCAGTACTGACGTGCGCTCTTTCCAAAGCTGAAAATGATTTACGCATCCAGCAATTATCAACAGCTTCAAAATGGCAGCGACTTAAAAGACAATGCTTGAAGAAGGGAAATTATTCAAATTATGAACTCTACAATGGTGAAGACACAGAAAATCGGAGATTGTCTCAACAGAATCCCTGGAAAAAGCCATTATGTCCTGAATTGAGCAGTTTAGACGATTTCATGTCTAAGTTGGCAGAAATAAAAGTACCGTTACAACGCTGAAGTAGTGGGAAAAATGCAAGCGATCAGGTTTGGAAGACCTAGAAGCTGACTGTGACTACTTTGACAAGAGGATTTCTGCGTAGAGATTTCAACAACTATATGGAATCTCGAGCGATTATGGAGCACTGTGTATTACGTCGGTGCTGCAGGAATAGAAATCGCATTACTATCCTGATGTATATCTGGATATTTTTTACTTGCAGTCTCACCGTTTGAGATGGCATTGGGACAGGCGGAGGGAGTTGGTGTTCGCAACGATGCTGAAGCGTACCGCACGATCGAGGACCCCATGTTCTCTAGTCTCTACGCCTTTCATTGATTTGGTTTGTAAACTGTATCGGGACCAATGCATTCCCCTTTACAATTTTTTGTAGTAATATACGTAATAATGAGCGTTCGAAATATGTCCGAAGAGTGTTTGATCCGATATTTTTTATTTTCAGAAATATGGCAATTTACATAAAACATTATGTACTTTATATGTCTTATAATTTAAAGAAAATTTGTATAGTACATTTTAATTTGTAGATTTAGTAGTACCGTTTCAAATATTCGTTCCATTATTCTGAACGTCAAGATTTTGTATATTTGCTTAATGTTAATTAACAGTTTTGTAGACTTTAAGAAATAAAATGAAATTAATAAAATTTGGAAAATGTTTACAATTTTTCTGCAATCTTCTAGTTCATATTAATGCCAAAAATCCTTTTTTGTCCAGCATACTACACAATAAAATTCTGTCGCAGGCAAGAGACCCGCACATGCGTCCAGGCTGTTGGCCGTCATCGGCGACATTATTTGGCCTGTCTGTGTATGAGATAAGGAGTGACGAGAGAGGATTGGTATGGGATAAACAAAGGGGAAAAGTCTTTGTTTTTAGAAAATCGTGCAGGAAGTTTTCTGGCTGACGAATGGGTTGCACCATGATCAAGTTGTACATAAACGTCTCATCACTCCGCGCTTCCGTATCTTGAACATGCAAGCATCAACTAATTCCAAAATCGTCTGATGCGCGATACTCATAGGCTTATTGTGACCAACTACAGCAAATTGTAGCAAATCATATTTGGTGAGCTCTAATCCCTTTTGTTCGTTATCTGTGCAAATGTGTTTTCTCAGGTCCGGAAAAGTTTTTTCAACGTTTGTACCACCAACTTGTATGTGAGTTACTTTGGCTTATCAATATGCCTTGTTCAAAGTTGAGCAAGCTGAATACTGTCACAGCTCTCTATCTTCCCATTTGAATTAAGATAATAAGAGCTTTTTGAGGTATGGAGTAAATTGAATGCATCTTTGTTGAGTCTAGATGATCCAGAATGGCGAACTACCGCAAGTAGCACAACTAATCGAAATAATAGACATGCACATATATGAAATATGTTTAATATGGATAGGAAATTATTTTGAAATTTAACAATCATTGCAATAAATATGTCGATTCGGAAGTCATATTACTAGATACTTATTTTCACAGATTTCAATTCACTTATCCATTGATTGATGTTAGAACAAATGAAGAACTTTACATGTTATTAGATACAAATAAAATGTATTGTTCCTGACAAATGGTATGCAGAAGAGTAATGGAAATAAAAGACTGGTTTATATTACAGTTCAAGTGACTGATAGTAGGAAAGCAGTGATGGAAAATGAAGCAACGTATTATAAAATTGAATCCCTAAGTATAGCATGTAGATAATATTTTGAGTGTTGATGGAGGACAAAATTATGCACATTCCTTTTTTAATTCCAAGGAAATAGATCATCGATGCGTCAGTTGTCAAAACATGATGGAAATAGCTCATTGTTAATTGAACAAGTTTGATATAATTACACAAGCTAAAGATTTAACTTGAAATTTGTTTGAAGAAATTTATTTTTGCTTATACCTGATGTCAAGTGCGGTATTAAGTATCATGCTTCTATAACTATTGTTTTAAATATTTTTGTGTTGAAATATTGTCGTTTGGGTGTCTGTTTTGTACTGCAGGAGTACCCGAAATAATTATACTGGTCGTGTACAGCTATACAACTACAGGCAGTTGATTCTATTCCTGGAACGCGTTGGATTCGTGTTTACATGGTACGTTGATTAGAATGATTTAGAGGTGGGTTACTGGGGGTGTGAGTAATTATGTTTCAGCCAGGTTTGGATAGAGAATGCGTTTAGTCAACGTTTAAAGGTCCGCTTAAAATACACATGCCCTGGTAGTTTCTAATTGGATCGTTATAGATGTCGTATACTTTCTGCTAAATCCGTTTTTGGGAGACATTAAGATGAAAAAGGTCGTATTTTTAAAGAGAGGGAGAGAGGTAGTATGCTTTGGATAAAGGTAACAATTTTATATGAAGGATGATTATTGTAAACATTGAATATAATTGGGGAAAATTGAGAAACTGGTGCAACTTGTTGTATTATGAGCTACAGGCCTGGTGCTGTGTCTATCTCTTTAATACAATAGATGAGACATTTGTATGGCACTTTTGATAATGGAAAACGTGTTCGTGCTGTATGTTTTGCATTCAATAACAGGAAATGGTTCCGCAATTTCAGTAATTTAAAGTACTTGCGGTATAATGATAAGCATAATACAATATAAATTTGCATTTCATCCGGCTACTGAAGGAAATACTTGTTTGACAATGGAACAGATCATTGCTAAGAAAGGAAGAAACGAGCAGTTAACACGATAGTTGTAACAAATTTTTGTTCCATCAGTTTTGCGGCAGGTAAAAATCAAAATATAATCATTGAAGTCAAATGTTTTTCAGATTCAAAATTGTAAATTTAATATAATTGTTTTACGGATTCATTACGCACATAAAATTCGCATGCAATCTGTTGATCCAAAAATATTCCAAATATATAGAATGATAGTAGTAAATATAAGTACAATATATATTTTATTATAAAGTAAGGGTATTCAGATTGAAGGACAAATTACACGTGAATGTGAAAAAAATGATCAGTAAGTGTTTTTTGAATTGTGGAAATTATAAATATATTACAGAAAGTAATATTAAATGATCCAGAAAAGCATTTTCCAAATGGAAGGATAAAATGAATTACTATTTTACCTTGATTAACAACATTTTTTCATGGATAAATAAATGAGAAAATAATTCAGTATGTATTATTTTCAATTGAACGTTCAACAAATCTGTATATTGTGAAAATTATGCATGTATGACAATTAGACTATTTAGAACTGTTATATTTCAAAGTAATCTCAGTGCCAATGAAATTGATTTATTGAAACTATATATGAATGTGAGTCTTTATATTCTGCTTCATTTTTTTTTTAAACATACTAAAGCATACTAAATCTTATAAAAAGAATTTGATTACAAGTTCATTTATATGAACATTGAAACATGAAGTAAAACAACTATGGTATCGTATCTTGTAATCTTCACTATTTCGTCTAATTTGATGTCTTGGTTGTATGCAATTTCATGCACCATTGGATAAACAGCTTTCTGTATTTTCTAATGAAGAAGAATAAAATTATTTTAATATGAACGAAGAAATGACTTCGAAACAGATTTGAAATTAATAACTTAATTACAATCATCTATGTATTACAACAGTTGAAGATTTTGGATATGAAGATATACAACAGATGTAAAGTAAGAATCGTTTAACAATATATTTCTCCAATTAGGAGGAAATTGAATCAGTAATTCATTTTTTAATTTCAGATTTATATAATATGCTTCAGATATACATTTTTGGAATATACTTACTATATACTTATTAGTAAAATGTAAATATTTTTGTAGAAAAGAGTATAAAATTCGACATGATTTCTTTCATGGCAAACAGGAAATTGTAACATTTATTGCCAAAATTTTACAAAAGTTGCATTTTTTTAAAGCGAAATATCACTCATAAATAGCAAGATCAATTTGGCATATGGAAAAGGATCGGTATTAGAATGCAACTTTTAAAGATTATCTATTACTTGGACAGTATAAGAGATAACTATATATAGACTAGAGGAACATCACAGAAGAGAAGGAAATATTTAATATCGTGTTCATTCAAGGATCAAATGTCAATGATTGTAACAAATAATTGGGACGATTTAATTGGGATAACAACTTAATGTCCGGAAAATGTGGGAACATTGTGATGAATCATAATGTATATTCATGAAATTTCAAAACAGTTATCTCGATTTCGTAAGATTTGAAAAAGACCAGCTATTAATCTGAAATTTAAAGAAAACCAACAACGCAGTACTAATCTAAAAAAGCTACCAACGTGAGATTTCATGCTATTCAGAAGAGGCTACCAATGCAGGATTTCATACTACCCAGAGGAGGCTACCAACGTGGGACTTCGTGCTATCTAGAGGAGGCTACCAACGTGGGACTTCGTGCTACCCAGAGGAGGCTACCAATGTGGGACTTCGTGCTACCCAGAGGAGGCTACCAATGTGGGACTTCGTGCTACCCAGAGGAGGCTACCAACGTGGGACTTCGTGCTACCCAGAGGAGGCTACCAACGTGGAACTTCGTGCTATTCAGAGGAGGCTACCAACGTGAGACTTCGTGCTATTCAGAGGAGGCTACCAACGTGAGACTTCGTGCTATCCAGAGGGGGCTACCAGCGTGGGACTTCGTGCTATCCAGAGGGGGCTACCAACGTGGGACTTCGTGCTATCCAGAGGAGGCTACCAACGTGGGACTTCGTGCGATTCAGAAGAGGGTGCCAGCGTGGGACTTCGTGCTATCCAGAGGGGGCTACCAACGTGGGACTTCGTGCTATCCAGAGGAGGCTACCAACGTGGGACTTCGTGCGATTCAGAAGAGGGTGCCAGCGTGGGAGTTCGTGCTATCCAGAGGAGGCTACCAACGTGGGACTTCGTGCTATCCAGAGGAGGCTCCCAACGTGGGACTTCGTGCTATCCAGAGGAGGCTACCAACGTGGGACTTCGTGCGATTCAGAAGAGGGTGCCAGCGTGGGACTTCGTGCGATCCAGAAGAGGGTGCCAGCGTAGGACTTTGTAGGATTATCAGGAGACTACCGACGCGGGACTTTGTGGGACCACCAGGAGACTACCGACGCGGGACTTTGTGGGACCACCAGGAGACTACCGACGCGGGATTTCGTGGGGTTCAAAGGAGGTTACAAATGTAGGATTTTGTGAAGATACTGCAAGATGTATTGGCGCCAGGCACATAAATATACTTTATGCGACTCACGGACATTTAATTCAGCACAATATGCGTACATATAAACAAAATAACAAACCAACAGTATCATGTCACTATAAAGGGTACCGATACCTTTTTTTTTACAATTTAGCAAAGCAAACAAATGAGGATGGTCCCTATATAAACCATCGTTACTACTGACTACGATAACAATCAGTAAGAAGGTCATAGAAAATCATACATATTAAATATTAAGAAGTGTAAGATTTATTCTGTATGAAAACAGAAGCTGTGTGATTACATGATAATAACGTTACTAATAAAGAAAGTAAAGTATTGAAGTACTAATTTTATAACTCTAATAGTTTAAAAATGCTCATAGATTGTACATGTCTAATAAATTGCCATGTTTTAAAAATATTTCAAACTTGACTTTGATCATAAAATTTAAGAATTGTTAGTAGTATTACTAGTTATTAGTAATTAGTATTATTAGTTAGCAGTAAAATAATTTGATAAATGTAAGATGTATTATGTGTATTAATAATAATTAAGTAATACTAATAAAGCTGTTGATTATTAAGCCAAAATTGTATTTTAATTTTGTATAATTTATACATTAAGCAGAAATAAAAATATTAAAATGAATTGACTGTTTATTAACATTTATTATACCAATAAAATCCAACAAAAATTAAAGTTTCAATCTTTTTATATCCTCGGGACGAAAATCTATCCTCATAGAAGCAATACGTCGAACTTCAGCAGGTGTTAATCTCCATGCTATTGCATCTGCACCACAATAATCTGCTAATTCTTCTACTTTTTCAACACTTAATATGGTAGCTATTTGCGTTAATCGTGCAAATTTATCACGTACGGACCATGAGGTAACAGCGGCTAAGTAACTTGCTAATGATCTTACTTCTTTATCGAGTATAAGACCTCCTGCCTAAAAAATTATTGATTATTGGAAAATAAATATTAAGATTAAAATAAAATCATAAAATATACATACTCTATTGAAAGTAGACTTTAATACAACTTTTTCTAAACGAGCTGTTACTTCAGCAGTAAGAAGACCAATTAAAGCATCATAATTAGATGTTGTTAAACTTCCCTTAAAACTTTGAAGTAAACCTTCTAAATTCATAATTAAAGTTTGTACGAAAGGTTCTTCTGTTTCATATCTTAATAAGTCATCCTATGGATATTAACGAATTGTTACGAGTTTTTTATGTAACTCATTTTAATCATTTCTTATGATTATATACTTTGTTTACCTCGTTTATATGATGATCCACTGATAAGAATGCATCGACCCAAGGTGTGACTCTCGGTTTGACAGCGCTTACTCGTAACTGTTCTAGACCATAATCATTAACCGCTCGTAAAATCGACATAACACCTTTTAAACCGGATAAACAACTGTCGATTTTACCTCTTTCTTTACTTTGCATATTGGGAAACGTCGCATCTATTTCTGTACTAAGACTTTTACATAGCGTTTCGACATATTCGATACTTACGTCGGTGTTATTTAGATAGGTCTATGAATGAAATACGTAAAACAAATTAACATATAAAATATGCAAGAATTGTAAATTTTGTACTTAATATTACCAAAAACATTAGACGGGCGAGCTCCGTATCTGAAGTTTGTAGACGACCATGTTGTATACTTGTTTGAAGGGCACTGTAAGCTTGTGCCAGATCCAAGTATCCTGCTGGATAACCTTGTCGCAATCGATTTCGTAATCTGTTTGCAAATTCTCCTTCTAATATTCCACAAGCCATATTAACTACAGCACAAACACCGTCTATACTCCAACTTGACATAGAACGCCTACACACGAAAATTTTGTATTCTATTTGTACTTGAATTAAACATAAATTATAAAATTTTGTCAATACCTAATACATTTCTGTACTATAAAAAAAACATCATCAACCATACTAGATGTTTGTTGATCTTGATCTAGGGTATCCATTCCTAGTGCTTTATTTACACTTTCTTCGAGGAAATATCTTTCTAAAGCAAGATAAGCACCTAAAAGTTCTTGCATACCATGTGCTAAATCAGAATTGTTGATAATATTTTCGAATTCATTTATTAGATCTTTGTATTGTGCATCATTTGTTACGCTAATTTCTACATCATTCTAGAATAAAAATGTTATAATTTTATAGAACTTTGAAGTATTTAAAAATATTCACGTATGTAAGAGTATTTAAAACACATTTAACTTACTTTAACCCTCCTTTTTAAGAACCTTATGTATAATTCTGCACGTGAATGCATTATAGTAATTTCTCCCAATAACAAGTCAAACTCTTTGGGATCTGCTTTTTCAGAACTTGGTTTACGAACATGATCATTTACAATTTGTACTTTCTTAGATATAGATCGGTGTTTCATAAATTCTGCAATAATCTTTTTAACTTGTCTATTAAAAACATAAATTTTATATTTTTGAAAGTACATACAATTTCCCCATATACGCTATAAATATAAATACATGTAATATACCTGTCACATTCCTTTTGCAAAATAGAAATTGTCGTTAATAATCTTCCAGGACCATAATATGTTTCGATTATTGGTTGGTGTATCTCTACAATACGAGCAATTCCTTCAAATAGTAATGTCATAGTGTCAGAAAAAATAACTGATGCCCTTTTATCATTACTTTTTATTTCCAGAGCTGCTTTTAAATTTTTTTGAGCTGTTTCCTGCAACTGATGTTAGAACTATATAGTTATATAAACTTTATAGCATTTAAAAAATCATATAATTTATTACCTTTGTGCATAAATAACTACAAAACTTTTTAAGGCCTTCGGTATGCATCTCTAATAAAGGAAATATTTTGAAAAATCTTTCAACAGATGCAAGATCTTCTGATTTTACTGCTTCATCAAATTTATGTGTAACCACAGTTCTGAGTTGTAATGCAGCTTGTTGTAATGTAATTAGAGAACAACTGACACTAGTGTGATCCATCAAAATGTCTTCAGCTGTTCTTTCTAATAATTGTTGATCCATTGATAAATAACGATAAACATGTGCTGCACCTTGTTCATAATCTTCATTACACAATGCCATAGCTACTCCTTCACTACATAGTTGTAAATCAAGAATGTCATTAACACGTCTTTGACATTCGTATACTCTGCTCTATAATGTAACAATAAGTAATTAAACTTGATGCTTTATATGATAAACAACTTAATAATGAAATTATTATCAGTAGCGTAGTCAATATTGCAGCTCAACTTACTCTTGCTAAATCCAATTGTCTTACTTTGGCACTTACATTTTCTGCTAATTCATTAGTACGTCTAATCATATTACAGAACTTTTCTCCTTCTGTCCGTATTATAACAATATTAGGTAATACCTTACTTATACTTTGGAGTTTTGCTTCTACATGACATTGTTTTGAAAGTATATTTTCTAAACTTTTTTCTATCTTAACCTGTAATTAAATACACCTGATTTTTAAAAATCCAAATGAAAGAATCAAATTTGGAAAGAAGATATGATGAAACCTCATCTTCTGATAATTTATTAAGTATATGTGTCAAATTGTCTTGATTTGGAGATAAATCCATGATACACATTATACTAGTGCAGAATACGAGATTTACATTACACCTAGAATAGTTTAAAATTCAACAATTTTATTAAGCCGCGAAATTCATCATACTAGATAATAACATAAGGGAAAGACGATTTAACCGTATATATATATATATGTATGTATGTATACGGCTACGTATATATATATACATATGTGGCTAGAAATTTATAATCTATCGTATTCAAAAAACATTTTATGACATATATGATGAATAATTGCAAAATTCAATAATGGCCGAATCTTTAAATTTACATTATTTTGTAATTGGACAATTTTTATGATTATATTAACGAATAAACGTAGCATATTTTTAAAGTATATATTTTATTGTTTTCAATGATACATATAATAAATATGAAAAACTAATAGTAACAGTATTTAAATTTTGGTTAAGCTAGAAAATTGCATCTTTATAATCGAAACATCCTAAAAGAATTTTGCTAGATATTGATTAATTTTGAATATTTTTATAATGAAATATAAAGTATACTCGAACGAATAAAAATCGAGATCAATCGTATTCATGAATATCAGTATAAATGAAAATTCACCAATGACAACGCCTTTAAGGTGTTCCACACATGCATCGAATCGTCCCACGCATCGCGCGTGGTTTGTGAAGGAAGTTGAGTTCTTTCCGCGCATCTTACGCGTTTTCCTGAAGGAAAATGGCTACCAGCTGTCATTTAATCGAAAAGTGCAACTTCTAAAGTGACAGAATTCTGTGAAAAATCGTTTAACGTGCATAAGATCGTCTGGCGCGATGCAATTACATAACGTTGAAATCATTTAGTTGAACGACGCCACTTTTCATCTACATGCGGAACCCGTGAAACCTCCTACAGTGCCATGAAATTTTATTCCACTTTACTGTTTACAGTTTTTATTTTTTGCAAAACGTATCAGGACTAACAAGTCAACGCTACTTCCACGCTTTTTAAATAATTTCATCACTTCAGTAGTCATTTTAGGATCGTTACTGACAATTTAATCGTGCTACATATTAAAGACTACAAATTTTTGACCTGACTCATTATTTTTGGAGCTCGTTAATTGCAAATACGGTAAACCATTGTTTAAGACTATTAAATATGGAAATTACAATATGTAATGTAACTTATATTCTATGAATTTTATGCAGATACTAATTTTTGTGATTATACACTTTTGTTAAAGTTGTCAATGTTTTTTTTTACATTTGGACAATACTGCTGTCTTATTTCAGAAAAGCAGCATGGGTTCGAGCCAACAGTTTTCTCTTAGGTGGAATAATTACTTAAAACATATTACTTGTGCTTTTGATACACTGAGAACAGAAGAAGATCTCGTTGATGTAACTTTAAGCTGCGAAGGAAAAAGAATAAGAGCACACAAAATGCTATTATCTGCATGTAGTACATATTTTAGAGATTTATTTAAGGTAGAGTGAAATTAAGAATTTAATAATTTATTACTGTTAACATATATTTTATAAATGATACTTATTCTATTTTAGGAAAATCCATGTCAGCATCCTGTTATAATATTTCGTAATGTAAAATTTGATGATTTGGCTGCATTGGTTGATTTTATGTATCAGGGTGAAGTAAATGTGGTTCAGGAACAATTAGCTAGTTTTTTAACAACTGCTGAACTGCTTGCTGTTCAGGGCCTTACCGATGGTACAGGAAAAGATAATGATAGTTTAGTAGAGGTATGTTTTTCAAAATTGTTAAATATGATTAGATATTTTCTGCTTAAATTAAAATAATACATTTGTATCGCGTTAAACTGTGTTTCAGGATGACATAGAAATTCCTAATGAACCTGAAATTCAACTTCAAAATGCTTCTAGCAAAACATCAGCAGACAAGAGAAATAAGTCACCTTCATCTCCAATGCCTTATCATGCTGTTGACTTACAACCTGATGCTCCACCGAGCAAAAGACGAAAATGTAGAGAAAATGCAAATACAAATGTGGATAAGACTATAAGTAATGCTTTATCTTCAAAAGATTCTGAAAATAAAACTTCCGAAAATCAATCAACGACTGGTTCGGATCCTGTTGAAATAATACCACTAATGCCAAATTTAAAGTTGGAAATGCCTGAATATTTAGTACAAGATGGAAGTAGCTGTAGTTACGAAGAACAAAGTTTGGGAGACAGTTCGCTAAATAAGATTGGTATAGAAGATACATCATCTAATACTCCTGATCATGATCAGAAACCTGATATCACTCAGACATTTTATTCGAGCAATCAGTCTACTTCAGATAGCTTGGATCTCAAACATCAAACAACTGATGTTGGTAAGATTTTTATTATTTTATTTTATCTTTAAAGCATAGAGGGATATGTTGCATAATCTCGTTTGTTAACTAGGGCACTTGCTTTCGAAACCTAGTACTTCTGGAGAAAGATTAACACAAGAAGCAGTGCAGGGTAAGTGTTTCCCTAATCAGTATTTACTTTATCTTACTATGACACACGATATAAGGTTGTGCCATATCTTTTAATTTTTTAAAATAAATGTTAACAATTACCAGAACTGTATTAAGAAGTTATTATCAATAAAATGTACATAACATAATAGAATCTGTAATTCCTAGTACAACAATTTGAATCAAATATGATGATATTTGATATTTATATCGAAGATTTAATTAAGAGAAATGGCACTGCAAACTAACTTTAAGTTTTGTACCCATATATTGCTGATGCTAATGATCCCTAATTAATTTTAAAATGATATTTAATTATCGATAGATAGTGCATTTTATGTTTATAAACGTGAAAAAAACAATTTTCGTTTCACCGAACTATGGTTGTCCTACAATATATGTATCATTAGTATATTATAAAGAACTACTTGAATATGGGTACAAAATTGTTTTTATGCGTATTTTTACATATAACTTCTATTTATTTTAAATTATTCGGAATTTGATGATAAAATTATGCAGACTATATACATAGAAGAAAGGGGATTAATTTTATTATATACTTAATTTGAAAGAAAGTTGCGTGAACTTCTTATGACGTAAAGTGTAAAAATTTAATAGAATGTAGATACAGTTTTCTATTATCGTTACACATAAAAAATTTGTTAACAAAACACTGATAAAGTTAAAGCCATTAATAGTGGTTGCAGCAAAGATTTGTTATCAATTCAAGATGAATAGGTTTCAGACAAAAAATTCCAGTTATTACTTATAGATTCGATTTTATGAAAAAAAAACAAGAAATTAAAAATTTTATGAAAAAGTTTACTCGCATTAAAAATATTATAATTTATCGAATATCAGATTTTTTAAATCTTACGTTTAAAATAGTTTTTACCTTTTTTGTTTGTAAATTTATTATTTTAATAAAAACATCAGGATCGGGTTAACTAAAACGATCGTGTAGTAAAATATCGATGCAAATATCTTGGAATCATTAAAAAAAAAATGCATTTTCTATTGTGAAAAAATGTTACTTTATTTCCGTTAATCATTTAACTGTACTATAATATAAAATATGCATGGTTTTTGGATGTAAATGTATGGCATAGGCACTCGGGTGTAGGTTGAACTGTAGATATTAGTAAGCATTGCCAAGTGCTGTATGTGTGCCGACAATCATCAACATTCCCTTAATAACTCGTATAAAGCCACTACTGCGTTCCTTCCGAGCACTAACTGTAAGCATATTTCTGTGTATACACTAAAATATCTTTCAACGCTGGTATGAGGTAATTTCTTTGAATCCGCAGAACTGTACGCAGGACACGCACGCACGTGTGTGGTGCAAATACATACATATCTCACATGTTGATTTCACTTGCATGCAAAGTTAATCTTAAATTCATTAATTTCATCGTTGTCTCTATCGTTCATGTAAATATAACGAAAGTATGGATGAAAATTCAGAGAAAGAAAAAACAAAAGATTATTTATTACACGGTTCTGTGTATATTCCAATGCTATGAATTCGACGCATCGATTGAAATTCACATTTGTAAATGAAATACTTATTTCGTTTTCCTTTATCTATGATTTTCGTATGATTTGTGAAATTTAATTGTATTGCTATTTAAGATTAACTTGCAAGCTTGTATATTCATCCCTTTTTTTTTTTTTTTTTCTTTACAACAAAACTTCGTAGCCTTGTAAAAGAACTAATTTGAAGTAAGTAGCAATGGTGGTGGTGCTGGCGATAATGGCATGTAAATGATCCTTTTCTGTATCCGAACATCTTGTTATATACTCATTTCTTCTTTTTATATAATGTACCGTAAATTCGAAAAACTCAATGTGGGTGCGTGGGTATCCGATATTCAGGTCGAATCGATGAGCCTTTGAAACACGATAGGAATGGGAGTATTATGTTTATTTCACTGAACGTTCAATTATTTTGCCAATAAACTTTCATTTCTTATGTAGAAACGTCAAAGTCAATTGTTACAGCGCGATTATTTTCAGACATGATATAATTCGAATTGTTCCGCAAAGAATTTTTTAACGCGACCCGATCCGAAATACATTTGACCTGTTCAAAAGTCAATTTCGGCAGGTAGGTAAGCAAAGCTTCTTTGTGTTTATCGTTTGATCGTTAAAACAGGAGCATGAATTATTCGAACAAACGCGAATTTAATGTCTACCGATAGTTATACCTTTGCGTGCGGAAACAGGCCCGGAAACAGGGTTTCTAGAAGAATTTTTGTATTGAAAATTCCGTTCGGAAACTGTAAACCGAAAAAGGAATAGGATCGTGTACACAATTCATGTAACAATATTTCAGGCGTGAAATAATCATGTAAATAACGATATAGACGATACAGGAGGATGTTTGTATGTTATTATTAATGCGCGGAAGGGCGATCGAACTGATGCTCTATATTAGAATTACGAGTGTTGTGTGTGTGTGCGTGGATTACTCTCCTTTGCTCGCGCTGTACGCGCTAAACTTTTTTATAACTGAGCGTGAAGCGATGTTAAATTGTAATCGTGTGCCGACCCATTGCTCTCCAGCAAATTGGCGATAACATACTGAATCGAAGAATTATTTATCAAGACGATGAAGCGTCGGTCGATCGATCTTCAAACTTACAGTCGATTACCCAAGCGTAACACAATCGTTTATCAGAATTTTAATATATTGTTCTGTCTATATAAAAACGACCAGGCAGGCTTCAACTTGATACTTTCAAATCTTTAACGACATTGTCGTTTTACGTTCATGCAAATAAGAAATCTCGGAGCGCAGAGAGTAAACGTACACATGCCCGAACAGGGAGTACGATTTCCGAACGATGATCAGCAGAGGCACGTAACGAAGTTAAAAATGACAAAATAAAATAAAAGATATATTAAAAGAAATACATGTGAACGAACGGCTTTTTTTGACGATCAAAGACAAAAAGAGAAAGATGATTCACGAAGGACTTGATTTTCGAATGGGAAGGAGCAGCATTCGCGCGATATACGTACTATATACGTATGTAAAATGTATCAAACGCACGTATGATACGTGATAGTTGCCAGACTGCGTTGCAAACGCAGGGAAAAAGAGGAGGGGAAATAGGGAGGGGTGGTAGCAAGGAGAAAAAGTTAAAAATGTAACGATTTTATTATCGAGACGGGAAGCATCGATCGAGGAGTTCGAGAAGAGAAACACGAAACGAGAAGGAAAGACCGGTGATCGACAGATTCGGCTAGCACCTGGCAATGTTACATTTCCATCTAAATACACGCATACACGTACGAAAAATATATCGTTGGTATTGGTATCGCTGATACTCTAGACTGGCTTTCACGGCTACGGGATTGGTTGGTGCTGGGATTGGTCGTTAAAGAAATTTGTTTACTAATGGTTGCCTGCATGTGCACATATACTTAAGAATTGACTAACCGAAGTGTTTGGCCAATGTGTTTTCTTCAGGAGGGATTACGTACGTATCTGGTCAGCCGCATAGCCTCAGCAAAGCAAACGGTCACGGAAAAGTATGTGTACACTGCAAGCAGCGCGGAATGGTCACATCACGTGGAAAACTCAGGCAGACGCGCTTCAAATGTTGGCCCTGCAATGCCTGTTTGTGCCGCTGGCCATGTTTCGTCGATTTTCACAAAATGCGCGCCATCCCGCACATCCCGCCCCCATAGCACCAACTCGCCCCCTCCGACCACCCTGAGTTAATATCGTTACTCGACTAATCACACACCCCTTGTGCTTTTCGACTTTCTCTGTATGTTACATCTACGACAAGGGAAAACGACGTGAATTGATAGTGAGAAACAACAGGGGAATAAACAGAAGAAGAGAAAAAGAGGAGAGAAAGAGAGAGAGAGAGAGAGAGAGAGAGAAAGCGAGAGAGGGTGAGAGGGAAAGGGAGAGGGAGAAAATGAGCATTAGAACGGGAACAACATTCTTTGTTGGTTTCTTTTCTCTTTTCTTTTTTCCTCTTTGGTCGATACCGAAAATGTTATATTTCGGCCAAGTTGTACGCATGTGTATTTATTAGCAAACGTATGATTTTTTTTTTTTTTTTACTCTTTTTCCTTCTGTTTCTGATGCGATCGCGAATAATTTTATTATCCTGCTTTCGTACGTTTACTCTCCACGTTAGTTTTCAACCGGTAATCTCTTTCGTGCCTTGTGATCGTCGGTTTTATTCCGCAAAATTATTGGGTGCGAAGCGCATTTCGCGTGTTCTCGATGTGGACGCGTGGTCGTTCTGCACGCAACCTTCTCGCCGAAACAGCTAGGAAATGCATAATACGTTTAGGTGATAGTGTTGCGTTTTCATTTTTGTTATTTTAATATAATGTACGCGCGCGCGCGTGTACAATTCAATCTATTCAACAATGAGAATACTTTAATCGTTTATTTTCTGGTCTTTCGGCACAGAGGCTACTTCGTGAAGGAAGTAACAATGAACGTTCTCGTTCGAAACCTATCATACTCCGAATACGATCTTGCTTCGTTGCAAGTATTGTCCACCTGTCAACTATTTTTTACAATGTAACAACAATTTAGTGCTTATTTATAATTCATATTAGTCGTAAATTATCAGTTAACTGACCGGTTATTATCCAAACAATGGATATTCCTTCAAACCGTTTGTATTTTATATTTAGTAACTTGATCGCGCTCGATGGCTTGATTGTCTCATATGCTCACACTAGCATAATAGAAGAAACGTTATTTAATTTAATTTTCACTCTATACCTACATAAGACTGCGACGAGTAAATTCGTTATCGATTTATATGATAATGCTCTACGACTCTTTGTCGATGGTACTTAGATACAAATACTTGGTCACCTTCGTCGGAGTACCAATGTCTATTTCGGCCTTCTTTCTTTTTTTTTTCTTTTTTTTCTTTTACGAGGTACGCATATGTGGTGATATTTTACGCATATATTGTTTTGTCATTTTTACCATCATTTTTATTTGTATCTTGGTACATTTCACGAAACATTCACATTGTAAGTCGAACGTCATTATATTTAACGATTTCGTTACAATAATCACGGTCCAATTATATTCAACTTATAGATATGTGAAAAGTAAGCAGCTTACTCATTACGCGATAAGTCGACTAGTTGGTGAAAATAACTTGTTTAATCATACAGTTACATATACGTGGAATTTCTGTGTCACGCGGTTACTATTATTGAGTCAGGAGTAACCATTTCGTTGGTACAAACTACGAGAGAAAAAGGCGTTTTATAAAAATCCTACGTTCATTATCGTTATCATTGTCGTAACGTTCCGAAGATCTCGTATAATTAAGTTTGTTAATGGCTAAATAGTGTCGAATGAATGCTTTTTGTATTTGTATGTATCTGATGGACTTAATCATAAGGCGAATAACGATATAGCGTGCTTTCTAGTACGAGCACTTATAGACTGACATTCATCGTTGCACACATCGCTCATAGTATGAAGAACTGGTTGATTTAATCTTCCCGCTAGCATAGATTTTTTAGAATCAAATTTGTCGATTTATAAGGTTCACAAAGAGTCAGAATTCGCAAGTATAAAATGCCGTCCAATTAATTTCTTTCAAATACTCGTGTTATGTAAGGCGTTGGGTCGATAAAAAGCGCAACGTGAAACGTTGTAAATGATTCGGTTCGAATGAACAACTTTAGAAGAAAGTTGTGAAACACATGCGAACTTTCTAATAAAAAGAATCGAAGCGATATTGTAATTGAAGACAGCTTATCTTCCTTAAAACCCACGTCACGCGAACGATCCTTGGAAAGGAGTAAGTAAACGCGCAAACGAAGATGGAGGAAGGAAAGGAAAATGAAATGAATTTCACATTCCTTGATAAATGGAGTTATTACAATATTAGAAGTATATTATATGTATATCGTGTGGTTGGTAGTTTCGGTGTATTTCAATAGCCTGGGGCCTTGTCGGGCTTGTATCTCCTTTCGGTGGTGTCATATGCTCTCTGTCTCTCTATATGGTCTAATTAGATTTAATCTAATCAGCTTAAGCTTTCAACGCACATCGTGTGAACGACCGTGCCCGAAATCGCGAAGGAAAGTAAACGATCCATCGTCGCGAATACCAAGAAAAAGTTCGTGGATCGTTGAAATTTCAAATGATCTGTGCATTCGCATCCATATCAGTGTCCGTGTTCGTGTTCGTGTTCGCGTTCGCGTTCGCGTTTGCGGTTACAGAGACGATAGGAAAGGAAAGATTTTTCGGTGTTTTCGTAAGAACTAAACCGCGTAACGACCGCGTAAGAAGCAGAGGTGAAAGATACTGAACGGTATCGTGTCTCTTGTCGAGAACGCGATATCTAAGTTTGCATACGGCACATAGTGTGTTCTAGTTAATATAGAGGTGATCTTGTGTGTTTGTGTTTATTTGTAGAACGAGCAGGAGATACCGCAGGGGGCGGGGGTGGTAGCGCCGGTCCTGCAACCGCGGACCTCGTCTCGGACGATGACTACGGTCAGTCCACGGATACAGAATTATTGTTTCGCTGTAGAATTTGTTGGAAAGGTTTCAAGCATCCGATGTCGTTGACACTGCACAAGGACTTGCATACAGGGCAAACCAGGTGCCCGATTTGTCAGCGCATCTTCAGTCGAAGTTACGACATGAAGGCTCATTTGCTGCGCATCCACAAGTGCACGTTCAGTGTCGACGCTAAATTGAACTTTCGAAAGTGATCGCATAGTACTGCCTCGTGAGGAGACATTTATTTTTTATCGTCCTTATATTTTATTTTCGGATAGAAAGAACCGGCTGAACTATCGATATCGTCGTGATACTGTTGATCGGTGACCATCGCGTGTCTCTGGACCAAACATTAACGTTTCCAACGTGATTGTTTTTAATGTGATTTATTATTTTCTTATATATATACATGTATATATGTATGCATATATATATATATATATATATATAGTTTTTTTTTCTGACTCAACAGTATCATATCGATTCTAAGCTGTTCTAATCTCCGGAATATACTCTTATGCGTACCTCTTCTATTTATCGTTCGCATTAAATCTTGATATATTTAAACCTTTGAACAGACACGAGAGATTTTGGCAAGAATCGATTGGTTTATTGTCAATCGTTTTCTGTATTCGTGTTAAATAGACTGATGTCAGTAGACTCGAACAAAGTGCCATCAACGACAGATGACGCGAGAAAACGTAAAGTTCCTCAGAGAGAAAACGTATTTAGAAAATAAGCGATTCAAAGAATTAATTAATATTTTTTACTCGTGTCGCTATAAAGTAAGATTCGATCGATCTTAGTTTTTGTTTCCTATACTTTGTTTTATTTCGTAAACGATTATTTACTTGTTCGAAATACGAGAGAAATGCGACTGTTGTTGGTGCGATGCGCTATACCTATTCGTTTAATTTTTACAATTTAATACATCGTATCTATTTATAGCTGGAAGTTTTACGTTATTACAGGATGTTTGTATACGATTTACTAAAACAGTCTCGAAAGATATATTTCATATTTGAATCACTGTTAGAAAGTTGTAATAAAACTTTCCAAAAACTACATCCCTTGTTTCACTCGTTCAAAGATCATAAAGATAATTAACGAAAGGACAACATTGAAATCGATCGTTTAACGTTCGGTTATTCGTATTACCGTAGCTATCGATACAGAAACGTTAACATTTTCAAGCTTCTTGTTGTTCCGGTACTCGAGAAAATCTTCTCTTTTCTCTTTAGCAACAGACGCTTTGTTAAACATGCTTGTGGGAATTTTTCAACTTACAGTGGCTATACAGCAGATATACTTTCGTGAGGCGAGTCACGCTCGAGAAGACGATGGTTATTTGCGATACGTGCCCTAAATCCTCTGCGAACAATCGCTTGCCTGTCTTTTAGCCGTCCGTTACGACGTATCCCCTTCGCGATCTTACTCCCTTGCTCCTATTTCTTTTCTTCCTTTTCGCGAGGCAAAAGTCACGATCGCTATTTTCAAGATATTCGACGCGTCAAAATTCAACCAAGTTACTTCCATGATAGATTGACATTAGGAAAATAATACAGAGCAAGGGCAAGCAATGAACGAAACCGCAGAAAACATTAAAATCCCGTTTTCAAGATTCGAAACATGCAAAACAGTGAAATTTTATCACATAAGTACGAAGCTGTCTGTGTGTATGGGAACAATTTGGATTGTGTGCGCAGAATCTACGCACGATACAACGCCCATTGGGAATCATCATGAGCATCAACACGAGCTTCAGCAGCAGCAGTTGCAACAACAGGAGCAACGACCACAACAACAGCAACAGACCAGCCTCGGCTACGAGCGGATCAGACGTAGGCATAAGCCTCTTCATGATCGAAGTGGTCGTTGGGTATGCGACGTCTGCGGTCGTACTTATAATCGTGGTGATTCTTTGGCGCATCATCGTAGTATACATAGGGGTGATACAATTTGTCCGATCTGTCAGGCTGTTTTCGCTCGGAAGTATACGATGCGCTGTCACATGTTAAATGTTCATGGTATTAATGTTAAATAACACGAAACTTCACGCAACTAGAAATACTTATGACATTTACAACAGTTGAATAACAAACTGTAAGAATCGTAAGGCTGGTTTTATATTATCATAGGCTGTGAATTTCACGTTTAATTTAGTACTTCTAATTCCACGCGAGGAAATACCGAAATCGATCCACTACTGTTTCGATGTCAATCATTTGCATTCGCTTCTTCTCTTTCGGCTCTTACTTTCAATTCGCTTTCATATTTTATTCGTGTACACATATCACGATAGTCGGCAACGACCAAGCGTAAAACTGTGTTATCACGTATGTGCATGGAATATCCATTACTCCGTAAACAGTAATACGTATCCTGCACAGTATGGCTTACGCCATGATCACTGAATTTGTACATATCGTGTACATAATAATTATATAATCTATATATAAATTATGGAAACCCTCTGGGTATAATTTTATTATTTTATCGTTGAACAATTTTTCATGAACGCCCGATTGATTTTTTATACTTGTTATCTTTGTTCGAAACATACCAGAGATATCTTAATTAATCGATACTAGAGATAGAGAGAGGGAAACAGTAAATCGACACGTTGCCTTTCATGCTCCTGAGTTCGATTCTTTCCCAAATATACAAATCATCTCTTTGGAAGTACGGAACGTAAGACGGTAGATTTCTCTGTTTCTTACTAAGGAATTCTTGTTATAGTTATAAATGTTGAACAAATTATTATGTAAAGATAAGTCATTGCATCGTAGCTTGTAAATATTATAGAAGAATGTGTTTGGCGCAAAGAATTACCATACACCGTTATCGCTTTTTGTTTTGTACGTACATGCGTGGTCTGAAAAATAAAAGTGTCGTATAAGATGTATCGTTTTTTGTTTTTTTTTTCTTTTGCTCTTTCATTTTTTTTTTTCTTTTCCTTTCTTTCCGTTGACAAGCGCTTGCGTTAACCGCGTCCACGAAAATGTAACCAATGACGACTCGTGATTATCGCCCGATATTCACAACATTATCATGAACCTAGTCTCACAAATAGACGTATATTCATCAAAAGGAATACATGATTGTCGGTTCACTGCACACAGCAGGCGTTTAACGAAAATTCACAGAAAATCTAATTTCTTGTGTATCATATATAAGGTAAATGTGTGATCACCGTAATTACAAGATGCTTGTTTTGTGATTTTCAATTGCATTTCTAACTGCAACTGATCGATATACCTTGAAATAGGATTTCTGATATTCTTCTGCATGAATATTGAACATTTTTTGTACGTATATACATTGTTTGGTTGTCGTTCAAACGTTGTATTCACAATTCACAGTAGCATGATTGCTCCAAAAGTTTAAAGTTGCGTGTTTACCACCTCGTGGTTGCTCTTTCTTGTACAACTCATCGTGTGTGCTGCCTTTTCTTATCGTTCGTCTCCTCGAGCCGTTGATGCATAGATCGAGTGAATTGCAAGTAGGATAACAGAAAAGTAATTATAATTGAATAAGATAAAAGAAAAAGAGAGAGAGAGAGAGAGAGAGTGAGAAAGGAGGAGGTAGGGAGGGAGAAGGAGAGAAGGAAAATGGAAAAAAAAAGAATAAAGGAAGGAAGGAAGCAAGGAAGAAAGGAAGGAAAGAAGGGAAGGTACAGGAAATGAACGAATTAGAGAAAACAGCGAAAAATCGCGTGCGATCGATATTTTCTAATGCTTATCGATGAGAATAGTATTGGTTGTGTAGAAGATCGTTCGCGCTTTAGCGACGATACGCAAAAAGATGAGAGAGCACGAGATTAAAGACCGATAGACGTAATAATCGTGAGTGTCAGATTGCTCGCACAACATGGGCGTACGTACTACCATGAACGTTTATATCTGATTTAGATTCTCGTACGGTGGTCATCGAACAGCCGTCGCATTCGTGCAAACTCTGCGGTAAAACATTTTGGAATCGGGACTCGATGTACAAACACATGAACATGCACAAAGGAACGACTCAATGTCCGGTATGTCATAAAGTGCTGAGCCGCACGACGCACATGAAGCGACATTTAAAAAATCGGCACGGTTGGCTGGGCGTCGGGACGACCGCCGCCGCCGCTGCAACTGCAGTCGCAAACGCCGCAGCAGCCGCCGCCGCAGCAGCCGCAGCCGCTGTTGGGTCTGCAACCCCAACTGGAACCGGAACCGCGTCCACCAACACCGTTCCCGGTGTTCCCATAGTCTCCACTGTTAGCGGCGCTTCAACGGCGACCGATGTTACGACCACCCTGCCAACGCCCATTTCCGTCTCCTCCACCGCGATTGCCCATCAAAACGTCGGAAGCCCTACCGCTGGCCTCGAATCTAATGCTACTTATACTACTATACGCATTAGAGAAAGCAGCGTCGAAAGAATCACATCTAGTCCTATTCCTTAGTGTGAACATATCCTGCCGAATTCACTCACCCGTCGACGGAAAAGAGGATAAACGCGCGCGCGATTCTTCCACTCTTTCTGTCCCCTTCTCCTTTGAACCTATATCTCACCTATTGTCATTGCCATGTTTTTTCTTGACTCGTACACGTATAAACTATTCGAGTCGATATAGCACGCGTCAACTCTCCTACGAACATATGCTTTCGATTATAAATATCTTCTCTTTAGATTCTAACACGTAGGTATATTTATTTATATTTGCTTATACGATCCGATTTGTCGATCGAATCGTTCAAAATGATTTGCGATCGAAAGATCGGAATATTTTTGCGTGAAAGTTATTCCTGCTAAACGAGTAATCAACGTATCGTAGCCACGAGCTAAGCATACCAAAAAGCTATTACGTTTTTACCTATAGCAGATTAGCATTCCGGTGTTGTTTGATTAATCGAGAAACGGGACATCACGAGCGCCCTATTTTTCAAATTTAACACGGAAATTCGCTAGAAATGTATATATCATGAAATGTCACTCTAGTCGTCGACGGGAAGCCTATGTTAAAGACACCTGTCTTACACTTTACGTTATACCCTAGTCATTTGTACACATGCGTGTGTGTACGTCCATTTATGTACATCCATATATGCATATGAAAACGGAGGAGGAGGAGGAGGAGGTGGAGAGGGGAGGAGTAGAAGGCGAAGACGGAGGAAAAGAAAACGATGAAGATGAAGAAGAAGAAGAAGAAGAAGAAGAAGAAAGAGAAGATATCGCGTGCGTAATGACGAGGAAACCCTGTATTAACGTTTTTTATAACCAAAGACATGCAGTAGAACAGAAAGAAAAAGGCAAATTATTTTATCTAGTCAAATGAGTTCGGTACTTAATAGCGTGTAAGGAGGAATGTGCATCTTTCTTTGTACGATCGGCCGTGAATATGCAAATTTCGCAGAGTCCTGAACGATAGATCGACTATGAGACTGAACGGAAACGTTCGATCGTTTTCGAAGCTTCGATGTCTTTTCAATTAAGTTTTTCCGCCTCGACGAAAGTTTCAGGATCGGCCGTTAGAAGCTTCTATCTTTATTTTCAATCATCTCGATCGATCTTGATGGTTTTCTTGTTCGCGTATGATCGTAAACCTTCTTCGAGGCAAGGAACGATTCGTACTCACGATGTTGCAGCGTGTAAAATGTATTCGATCGTTGATTGGAAGTACAATTGTGTACTAGAGAAACGTGCCATTTTCGTTGCTCTTTCTTTTTCAAGTGGAGCGAACAAAAGCTTTATTTGTATTTAGCGACCAAGCTGTTCTTCATTGACAGTAATTGGCATTATGTTGCTCATTTATTTGTCTGGGAGAATCCGTATGTTACTCCCGGACCAAAATTTCGCCATAATATATACGTTTATGATATTAAACATACTCATTACGCCGTACTATTTTAATTATAAGCACAGAGGCTTGCCGAATTCATATACGTGCACATATTCGCCTATCTACGAAATATAGATAGAACTTTGTTTTCGTTTATACGTTTATGACGATATGAATATAAGAGTTTAATATCTTTACTTTATGTTATTTTTTGTTAATTTTATTATATTATGCTTATTGTTTGCTTGTTTCTTTTTCTTTTTAGTTTTAATTCGGTTTCGTTTTTCTATGTTAGAGTTTTATTTTAATCCGAGGAATCGTAATATCGAAAGAAGCTTGGCTTCTATCACGCGAGTTAATTCGATTCGAGTCGTTTACTTCTGTACGATTATAAAGAGGCTATTATTCGATTATATATACAGACAACATGCGATATGATCTCTTGTTCGCTGTATGCCAAAGTTCTTCAACACGTTGTAAATCGAGCATAGCGTTAAATCTATATTTTGCGGAACTTGATTGTGACGTGACTAAGTACAAATCGAAGCTAGTTGACAAATGTTAAAAAGGGAACAATTTAGCGCAATTGTCGTAAATTAATCACAACGTTGACTACGCCGCTGATTTTCGATGCTTGTACGATTCTGTTCTATTTAGTTTCTATACGAAGATATTTACAAAGAAACACTATCTCTATCAACAGAAATGCAAACATCACAGTGGTAGTCAACGGGTGGGTCAACAGTTTAGTAACGTTCTTTTATTATGCGAAGAAGCAAATTTTCTTTGTGCAAATTAATGATGCTTAAGTTATAATTTGCGATCGCATGCGTTCTATAGTTCTATATATACATATATATATATATATAGAGAGAGAGAGAGAGTATATAATATATATGTATCTCGTGCTTATTATATTTTACTTCGCACAATTTGCACGTATACGTTTTATTGTGTAATTTCGAATCGTCTTTTTTCAAAATTGACGATATTTTATTAGAGGAACGAGTCAACGTTTGATGAGATATATTCCTTTCTATGTTACTTTTATCCCCCCCCCCCCTCTCCGTATTTTATTTATACTAATTTACTTTACAAATTAAAGAAAAGAAGCAGGAAATATATTGAAATGTACATGCGTTTACTTATACTTGTGTATGGATAGACGTCTACGTTCAATTTAAAGGAAACGAATGTGCACATTCCTCGGAAACCACAATACAAATAAGTACAAGATTGCCAATTATTACTTTAGAAAAATTGATATTTCCTTCTTTAGTTATTTATAAAAATAAGAAGTATCTATATATATATATATATAAAAATATATATAAATATACAAATACAAATATATAAATATAAATATATTAAAAAATATATATACAAATATTATAATATATCATTACACGATCTTATGTTTGGCTTATGCAAGTTAACAATGTAAGTAAAAAAGAAAAAAAAAAGAAAAAGAAAAAAAGAAATATGTGTGAATAAAGTTTCAAAATGTGAATGCTGCAGAGTTCTTTTTTCAAACATAATCGAAGGTTTCAAATTTCGATGTTGTTACGTTCTTACTAAACTTGTTACTTTAATACGAATCGATCTAGATGAGTAAGTATATAACGAGTTGTTACACTTTATACAATGCGTGTTGCACAAACGATAGATACAAGCTTCGCATTTTTTTATTACTCGAACTTGAACACGTACGATATTGTACAATAAAATTTTGCGATAGAACTAATGTTTGCAAAACATAAAACGCTCGACGAGTCAGCATTATCAAGATCACCTATTGTGTTAACTAACGAGAGCTGAAGGTGACAGAATACTTTGCGTATGTTCAGCGATGTCTATTTATAACGTAGTCTATGTAGGTATCAAGTACTGATATTCGTAAATGAACACGGAAAACTATCTAATTAACATCGATTAATGATTCTGTTCTGAACACGGTATAATTGAATTATTACTTTTGGCGGTTGTCACTGTACCATGTTAAATTGTGCTTTAACGTTTTCACGCTTCTCACAGTTACTACGTTTCTTTTTTTCGTTTCTCAATTTTGACACACCAATAGGACTTCATTAATATACTGCATATAATATTAGTGGCAATACGTTGATACATAAAGATCGCGGAATCACATCGTGTCGCATCGATGTAAATTATTATTAGATAGAATGAAATGAAAAATATTTCTGGAACGAAGTAATGATTCGAAAGGGATCCTTGGTTGATATTGCAACTCGCAGAGCCGCACAAACCGGATAAAGCGATCGGTTTTCGTATTTACTGTGCGTATCGTGTTGTCGTATCGACGCGACGATGACGCGGCCACGACCGATACGTACGAGTCGGCTCTGAGAACAAACGCGAATCAACGGAGGATTCGATATATGGTGATTTATCATTTCCGATTGGAAAGGCGGTACATCCAGCACAGGTAGAACAATGATCTAGTCTGTGTTACGTGTTACTGTCCCCTCAATTTGTTTATGAAATGTAATTGCCTAGAAAGCAATGAGGAATCGGCGGGTCACGTGGCTGTTAATGTGTTGCAGGGGGGGTGGGACGCAATCGGAAGCATGTTGGCGATACAACTGGTCAAGTGGTGATGCAGGGTCCAGGGCGTTTTTCGTGCAGACTCTGCGGAAGCGTTTACAAGCACCTTGCTTCGCTGACCCAGCACCTTGAAGTGCATCGCAACCAGACTACCTGCATCCTATGTCACACCACTCTCAGTCGTAGAACCGACCTGCGACGTCACATGCGTCTGAAACATAACATGCAATGGCAAAAAACGATCCAGAAGCAGCGCAGCTCGAAAAACGAATTGGACTCGTAAATTTTTTCGAACGCGTCGAGAAATGTTGCTTCTCGCTCCGCCCTGGTCCCCCTATGTTTTTCTTCTTGTCTGTTCGCGTCAAGTAGAAACATCTTCCGATCTTTTCCCTCGGCAATTTCTCCCTTTTCTGTTTCTTTTCTTTTGTCTTTAGCTTCAGCCGCCATTTCTCCTTTTCTTTGTCCGTTAGTTGTCGTTCATCGTCGATGTGTCAACGCTTTTCTCTTTACTCCGAGAAGTAACCCGCTTTTACTGAACCATCCTTTAAAATAACCCGATGTTTCGCCATGTATTTTGTCGTTCGTACACATTGAGGTGAACCATTTGGTTAGCGTGTTCTCCCTATGTACAGTATTAAAATCGGACAGGGGCAAGAATTGTAGAATCTTACGTTGCTTGCATAGTTCTTATTTTAATATTTTAACGTTCGCGTAACATTTTATGATATTAACCGTTGCCGTTAATTTTCGCGTGAAGCAGAAAGTTTGAGGACAGTAACATGGGACTTAATTAATTTGTATCTATCATTTTCTAATCCCGATCTCATTCTGTCGAAACCTCTGGTACAGTATCTAAAAGCTGGACTTTTTTTTTTTTTACTGCAGAAAGCTAGGAGTACACGTTTCCTTCTTCGGGAAATAAATATCCACGGATTTCTTAATTCTCTGATTTTCGCAAGCTGATACATAATACTTACCCCTTTGCTATACTGGTAACATGCGTTTTCGACTTTCAGAGATGCGAACAGTCACATGGCGCGTATGCTTTTATATTACTTTCGTTTCTCATCGTTATGCTTTTAGTGTAAAGCGATAAGAAATCGAAAGATTTAATTGCAATGTGTAACGTTATTAACGCGTCTCCGCTCTATAAAAATTCTAGTCAATACTGTACAGTACTTTAAGCCATTGTTAATACGTTTCTTTCTCTTATCGTATCTTCGCTTACGATACAAACTTTTAAGTTGACAATGTTTCATACGGATCTCTGTTACGCGCCCGATTATTAACACGTTAGCGTTAAAAAACCTCGATAACTATTGTGTTCGCAATGAAACACTGCGAAATCGATGATAATACAGTTTTTTCGATAAGCGATGATTATCGACAGTGTGCAGACGAACTTGCAGTTGTGTACATTAGTCGACAGGCGATAGAACGTATGAAATACAAGATATCCATATCATCAATAGAAGAATTACGATATTTCGATGCGAGTAACAGGATGGTCGAGTCAAATGCGTTGCATTAGCGTGCAAGTAATGGCGTTCTTCGAGACTTTTAGATGCGTATTATTACAACTAAATGTTGCGACTCAGTAGAAGCTATACTTGTGAGCAGCCGACCGTTTTCCACTCATAATGTACTCGATTCAAATGAAACATGCGGTACTCGTCGTAAAAATCGTTTTAAATAACAACCTCGATATTGATATTACACTGACTCTGTTTACACGTCTGTTATTCGCGTGCTCGAGTTTTCTTTTTCGATAAGGATGAACTTAGCTACTTTGAAGGATCGCATAGACAGTGCCTTACACACAATTATCTAGTTTTACATTTTACATATTAACTTTCCAGATGTTTACCACAGTTGAACGCGTATAAGAGAATATAAGAGAACTGAAAGTTTTATTCTTTTCGTCTGTGGCTTCGTGTAAACATTGTCTCTGTATAAAATTGAACGAAACGATTCGTTCACCGATAATCCATATGACGAGAATGTAATTTTCGATCGTTTGATACGGTTCGGATTGTGTCTCTTAACTCGTTCGTTCTTATTCGTATATTATTTTCTTTCGCGATTTACGAGGTCGAGAAGTGTCGCGTTACCATTCAAAAGTTCCAACTTTACCGCTTAAGTGTCGTGCGTGTCGCTTTTTTATAAATTAATTTTATCGATAATGCTAATTAACTTAAGTTATTCGATTATTCTACGCTATAAGCCTTACGGAAATTCTACTTAATCCCCGTGAGTAGATCATATCTAATGAAATTCTTAGAAATAAATAAAATTAAATAAGGGGTAATTACTCGATAATATTTTAGAACGATATGTTCAAGCTTGAATATAGTGAAACTATTGTACGTTAGATTTGTAATGCGACACAGTAAATCTTAATTAAAAAATAATGAACGTAAAGCGTCATTTCGATTACGTGCATCTGAATGGGAATTATAAGATGTGCTTCTTACTTTATCCTCGAATTGATTGATTCGCGAGATACAGGCATTCCGTTTCAACTATCGATACAAAATTATACGTAAAGAGAGATCGATTTGTCCGATGAAAGACATTGTTTATGCACGATGAAGCACTTAATCGTAGAGTTACGCGTAGTTCTAAACATAGATGTTCGCTGTTGAGAATCGCACCAAGTTTCAAGGTAAAGTCGAAGTTTTCGAGATATCTCGTAAACGATCGATCTGAATTTATGCCATTAACTAAATATTAAGTAAAACATGTACTTGATTGCAATGCGTTTTTCTTTTAGATATTAAGTAAGATGTTAGAGTGACAGCGTGAATTTATACGATGTATATCGCACGATAGTTGACGTGTTAATGATAGTTTACTAAATTGGTTTCACAACCAACAATTGTCTTATCGTCGCATCGATTAAATTATATTTAAGCAGCTGTCGTATTTTAAAGCACACACGCAAAAAAGAACTAAATGCATTTATCAGAACGATGTGTTTGCATTAACGAATTTCATTTAACAGGTCATGGGTAGCTTTCGCGAAAGGAACGATATACATAATAGATATCATGTTTGAGTGGAAACTTTATTTCATAAACCCATGGTTAACCATATATCGCGAACGCGGAACGCACCACGTACCTAGACGGACAAATGCAAACTGTCTATAGATAACATGGTCAAGTAATAATTGCGCCGGTAGTAGCAAGCTTTTCATTTCGATTTAAAAACGTGTTACGTATATGTATTAATTGTGAGCTTGTGAGTTAAAAGTGACATAACAGTATGCTTTAAAATGTTATTACAGCAATGTAAATAAATCAATTTACAATGGAAGTTCCAGTGTTGATATCTTTCGGGAAAGTGATATGCATATATCAAATAGAAATTACGATCGAGGCAAAAATTTACGAACAGACATAGGTTCGATGCATTTCTCTTACGTACTGGATACAATATTAAGTCTTAGATGCGTTCTAATAACATTCAACTCGATTTATGGTATTTATTTATAAGCAATTAAAGATATAAATGTGAACATAACCAATTATCTTCTTTTAAATGTATTCTTAATTACGGTTCTGTACTGCTTGTGGTGTGTGAACATACTCTTTCCTTTTGCCTTTTCTTTTCTTTTCCTACTTTTTTTTTCTTTTTTTTTTTTTAATATAGTAGGAAAGTGAATATTTTACAGTTTCACAGACAATACGCATTGCGGTAAAAACCGACCAGTATACCGCGAAACATATATGTTCCTGGGATTCTTGGAAATATCTCCGACAACCGGACAACTAAAAATTCTTGATCAAATTTTGAGAATTTTTACATTTAATACTTGGTTAAGAATCTCAGGTTATCCTTGTGATATCCATTATTTTACTCTATATACTAGTTTATATAATAATAAGTAGACTTGTGAGATTTGAAGTATCATTCGTTACGCGTATAGAAAACAAGTTCGTTAAAATCATTTATGTTAGTATTTAACAATCGCCGAAGTACTTCTGAAAGAATTAAAATTCGTCTCGAAATATTTATTGCGATATAATGTTATTGCAGCGTTAGTTATAGGAAGATATAAATTTATAGAGGCACACACAAGGATACCGGAATGGAGTTTGCATTCGCCAGGGTGGTTCTGTAATAAATGCGGTGTAACATTTACGACGCAGCCCGCTCTTCTACGGCATATTACATCGAGACACGAGGAGTCGCAGAGTTCTACCGCGTACTGCAACATTTGCCAACGATTTTTCAAAACAAAGTGGAGTCTGGCAACTCATAACAGCAAATATCATAGAAACTAATGTTGAAATAATACGAGCTCGAATTTTCGAACGAAATTTATTCAAATTCGGATCGGGTCTCGCCTCAATGGAGACTTCACAAACTTAGGAAAATTAGATTCATACTACAAATATTGTACGCGGATATTTTTCATAATAGATATAATTGAAAGATGATTACGATATTGGTTATGCAAATATTAGGTTTCTATAACTGAATTACTTTTATTAATATTTATTTCAATTCTAAATGTAACCGTTCAATCAAAGAGAGATACAAAGACGATTACAAGTCCTTGCAAACACAGCGCAGCGAATGTAACATTGGAAAGCATCCTATTATATTTGTGGCTGATCTTATACAATCTGTAATATTCACACACACACACTCGCACATACATTCCAGAACAAGGAATGTTGTAATTATAAACCCCCTCTTAATGCGAGTACCAAGTGCAGTACTGATCCACCTTGAACTTTATAATCTTGCGCCGTTTTTTCATCATTCCTAAAAGACAACAAAAATTTTTATATTCACGATACATTCACAGTCGTTAAATAATGAAAAACGTACACACACACACACACACACACACACACACACACACACACACACACACACACACACACACACACACACACACATACACACACAGCTATGAGTATTAATTAATACAGTTCTGATATTAATGTAAATATAAGATATATTTGACAAGGGAAAATAAGAAGAAATGATGTTAAAATATCATAATTGATGGAACAGGAACCAGAAAACCAGGACAACTATACGACTCAGATTCAGTAAGGACTGTAGAAAGTCACTTTCCAGAGTATGTTCCATCAACACCGAAGAAGATGAATGCTACAAGAAGATGTAAAGTTTGCGCATCTAAGGGAATGCGGAAGGAATCTCGTTACTATTGCGCTTATTGTAATGTAGGGCTATGTGTTACACCATGCTTTAAGCAGTTTCATACTAAAAGCAATATCGAATGAAACATTAAAACATAATTTTCTCTTTAGCAAATTATCTTGTACAGTTGTGTATATTATTTCTATATTCAATTATGATACCTACATTTGCTTTCCAGAAAATATCAATCGCTGTTGTTGAGGCGGTATCCCTTCCTTTTCTTCCACTCTCTCCTTGATCCTTTCTACTTTATCTGTAGGTTCTATATCTATTTCAATCTATGAGAATAATGATATCTGTGATTGCTCTTAAACTTAAATATGCATCTATTAATCATACATATTAACGATGTATTTGTGAAACTTAATAGTAAACAACAATATGTGGAAGTAATAGTAAATAACAATGGAGGAAGAATATATCCATTATTGGAAACAAACTCTAATTTGTGATAATACATTATTATTAATTACATCAAGTGTCAAATTTTCTATTTTTAACTGACAACATGATTTTATTAGAATGATGATTTTACTGCTATAACTGTTCTTTTTTCTATGTGTATATAAAGATAAACGTTATGTTACATATTAAATCGCCAAATTGTATTTAAAATACATAAGATTATTTTGCAGTTACTTGCCTCCTTTCCGGTAAGAGTCTGAAACAAGGTTAGAATATATTTTCAGAACTTGTTATAAATGTCGTAGGTCCACCTCCGCCGGTCAATGTTCTTACCTTCACTTTGATCAACATTGTTTATGTTTTAAAAGACAATTTAATAAATAATCACTCTATGGTTACAAATTAAAAGCTATTGACATAAAGATGCACGAATGCGGTTTTCTGAACTTTGAATAAAATGTTCTATCTTCACCATATCTAGTGAGAAGTCTCTATAGCTCCATCTAACGGTAATTCGGGAACGTATATATTGATAGCAGAAATGAGCAGGGAGATTGCCGATGAGCATGGAAGAAATACAGCCAAAAGTCCGTTCCACGAATTACCGCCTCTAGCGATCAAATAATCGAACTATACCCTTCTTTGCTTTGAAGGGTGAAACGAGCATATATAAGGGGCGGGGGAATGCGGGTTCGTATCGGGCCATACGGAATTGGTTAAAAGCAGTTACTTAATGGCGATTCGAAAATAAGCAGCAAAACGCTGCGCCATACCACATGCACGTGTAAGTTTTCGATCGTTATTTTTGTATCGAGTTGTTGTAACTCCATTAATCCTGCGACGAAATCAAATCACCGTAAAATGATTTAACTACACAAATTATTATACAGAAAATTACGAACTCGTTGTAAAACTGTACGATTATTGTAAACATACAAATTGAATTGAATAAAACAATTTTATTTTGCAAATGAACAGAGCGTTTAATTATTTAAATCCTTCCAACTTTCAACATTCACAGTCTCCAAATTCTTTCCAATTGCGATAAAGAATTTTTTTTTATTTGGTAGACTATTTACAATCAATCCTCGTTGAGAATTTTAAGTAATTCCATTTGACGTGGTACTTAAATTTGTTAAGTTTAGCCCTGAGTTGCTTCGATTTATCTATGATGTGTGATAAAGAATGACTAAGAAGTTCGAAAAAAATTAGTAAGATCGTTGCTATTGGTTACTATTGATTGCTGCTAACTGCTCATGGTATCTCGATCATCGTTTCTGTAATCGATACAAAGAAAGAACAATTTATTTGCAATATGTAATTCACCTTTCAAACAATTTTTATGTCCTTCGATCTTTACTCTTCACTAATCGCCGCGCCGTTACAAATTTTGTTTCTCGTGTATAGTTCGGCCATTGTCCGCTAGAGGCTGATTTGTCGAGATGCATTTTTTGGTTAACTTTTTTAACATTGTAAAATGATCTAGCTATCTATTTGAACTGATCTCTGTTGACAGTTTCCAAGCAACATTTATTATTTCTTATACTTTCTTAAATTGAAACAACCGTTTTTTTTATATATAATTACGTAAATGGTAAAATGTAATTAAAAGCAAAATAGGTTTATATTTATATAGTTAGACAACCAAGGCACTTCTATCAGTTTATATGTAAATATAATATATTTGTAATCTTAGTGTAAATTTATCAGCTATTGCAGTATGGCCATAGTATGATAGTGTAATGAATTTCTTATTGTTACATTTTTAATTTTTCTTCTTGAGCAATCAGTTGATTTTTTATTTTCTGTAGGAGTTCCTTTTTAACAGAGTCTGGAACAAGTGTTCTTGCTTTAGTTGTAACCATTGAGAGCAATTTATCATAAGTAATATCATGACCATGTTCTTTTATTAAATCCTTGCAGATTAATTTTACTTGATCTCTCCATCCACATTCAACTAATCGACGACGTAGCAACTCTTTTAGCCTAAAAGTAAGGTTAATTATAAGTTTAAATAAGCAATTGTTACAAGATTTTAATCGGTGAATAGACTAACGAATATAATACAAAATTTTGGACATATCATATATTTATAAATGAATATTTACCCGTCACGATCTCCAACCATAACTAGTCTTTGATGTGGAGCAGTCTTCATTAGGTCTTCTAATTTTATCTACTTTTCTATTAACAGAATTTTATAGCTTCTCTTAAAACACGATCTTTAAAGAGAGCCGCACTGTTTACTCCTTTTAATATGTAAGATAGGTTATGTTGTTTTGTCTTTTCGAGTTCATAACCTAACATTGTTTCATTTCTCAATTTCTCACATAGATGATGAAATAACCAAACATGAGCATTTCTAGCAGATTCTAAAAGTGTTGTTTAAAGTAACCTATCATTAAAATACCATTATTGATATTTATTCATAATTATTTCAATTTTTTACAAATGAAATATTTCTTATTAATCCATAGGTATGTAAAATAGGTAAAGAAAATAGATGATAAATTATTAAAAGACGGTTTCAAAATCTACTAGGATAATTGGTACAATGTTTGTGATAGTTTCAGAAATATTATTTTTACAGCATGCAACGTACGTTAAATGTTATTTGATCATTGTGAGACTACAAATATCACTTTTGTATTTTATTTAAATACTTTTTAACTACTTTTATCAGTTACTTTGCATTATTACTATTGATAGAATTTTGTATAGAATTAGTCTGTATGGACAGTGTAGTTCAATACGTTGCAGTAGTTATTGTTTACATTTATTCTATTTGTACAAGGAGTATTTATCATCATTTTAGGAGATGGCATCAACACGAGTAATCAATTGCATTTCGTACAAAAGACTTGTAGCAGTTTCTAGTCTAAAAAATGTATACATTCTTTCTAATTTTAGTATTAATTCTAATTTTCGACAAAATGCATTATATTGTACGAAAAAATCAATTGCTAAAACAGATTATATTGAACATGAAAATAAAATACAAGTTGGATTTGCGGATGTAGGTAAATTTCCTATGTATATATGGACACATAAAGCATAAAAACCAATACCATCCTGAATATATTGTTTTTATTACAGTTAAAGAAAATACAAAATCTATTGGATACCTAGGTGTAATAATTGGTGGTATAGGAATTACTGCCTTCATGTTTTATATGATTTTTGACGAATTATTTTCCAATAAAAGTCCAAACAGCGTATATAGTAAAGCATTAGATCGCTGCATCAAACATCCTAAAGTAACAGATGCCCTAGGAGAACCAATAAAAGCATATGGAGAAGAGAGCAGACGTGGACGTAGAAGTCACATAAGGTAAAGTTATATTTGTACTTATTACTGTTTCTCTTTATAGTTAATATTATTATTAACTACATATAATATTTCAGTCATATTATCTTTGAAAAGGATGGAGTACGTCATATGAGAATGAAATTTTATATTCAAGGTATAAGGAGACGCGCGACTGTGAATTTAGAAGTGCAAGAAGTAAGATATAATGTTTTTATATTTTGTAGACATTCAGTTTAAGATTAATTAAAAATGTAACTTTTATGTATTAGGATGAATCTGGCAATTATATGTACAGATATTTATATGTACTTGTGGATGATATTTTGCAAACTATTATTAAAATAGAAGACAATAGAGAACAAAAGAGGAGCTCCAGTACCGAAGCGGAACTTGAATGGAATTAATATGTTAGATCTTTCTAATTAATATTTAGTATATTATGTACAGAAACGATTACAATCGATTATTTTAAATACACTTCTGTAAAATTTGTGTCAAATAAATATGGTGATACTTGAAAGAAAAGTTTTATATTTATTTATAAATCGTGGGCTGCATAATAATCGCAAATAAATATTTTTACATATGTTATAACAAGTTCTTATGAAATAAGGAAGAAAATATGCTAATAACAATATTTCTCTTTAAAAGTAATAGTCTTTAAATAGATGTAACATTCAGGAAATTCGAGGAACGAAAGTTTACTTATGTGACTTCATCTTCCTGTAACGAGAATCGAGGTTCAAGCGAAATAAATAAAAATGAGTTACAATACTTTTAAGATAATGTTTATGTTATTACTAACAGAAAGGGTAAGTGTAATTTAGAATGAATGAAAATGAAAGAAAGAGGTAAATAGTACCTACGATGGTTAGGTAAAGATGCGAAGGGATCGTTAGCATTCATGATCATCTAAAAATTGATCGGAATCTGGGGAGAGATCATGTCGTCTGCATCATTTATGATGCCAACTGAGTCTCTGACAGTCCTTCATTTACTCGCGAGCAGATCGACAGAGCGCGTCGTCTATATCAGTCCGCGTTGGAGCTTAAATTGTGACGTGATATCATACAGTAACTCCTTGTTTAATTCTGAATCTTTTTCAAACTTATACCGATATTTGACAATTATTTCAATGTTAATAAATTGACATTTCATTACAGAGTTTTAACATACTCTCTGTGCCTTTTAATCGTGTATCTCGATGATTAAGATATAATTTAAAATTCTTCTAAATTTCTTAATTTTTATACTGAAGACTTTTCGTGGTAGTGAGTCAATAGCTGAATTGAAACAGAGTCCTCTGAATAAGTGATTGGTACCGCAAGATCCAAATTTCTCTTCGATTGCATCAGATGACCTGTTGTCGGTAATTATGTTTCGTAAAGATAATTCAACGTGAGGTGTACTACTGTTGAACGATCGAAGCGAAATCGCGTGTCGTAGTGGAATGACATGGAAATGTCATCAAAAGTATGGGAAATACTATGAACCTTTGAATTTGAAAGGCAGACAAAAACAGAAGACAATAATTAAATAAAATATATCGTATTTATCGCCGTACAAGATTGAACAAAATGGGCAAGGTTTGTTCTTGTTTTTCACGATTTAGAGCAATTTTTACACCCGAAACTGTTACGGACAGTCCCCTTAAGCCATTATGCACAAAACCGGAATGTCTTCCACGGCCACCTGCTGCATCTAGTTCTGGTAAGTTCCGAGCAACACTGTTTACATGTTAAATAATTTCCAATTGGAACGATCGCCTCAAACTGTAGATCAAACTATGCGTTTGCGAGAATTTCTGTAATCTAACGCGCGATGACAAATACATTTTAATACTTGTAAATCATTGTAAACATATGTGGACAATATACCTTTTACTTTATACTTGCAGAAGTTAATCTGCGATAACCTTCTTGCATGATTGATGACCTTGTCGCGTGTAATTCACAGATAGGATTGATGTTTTCCTATATATATTAGATAAACGATATCAGAATCCTGTGATTTGGCGCGTGTGAGAAAAAAAAATGACGTTTCTAGAAGAATATTGTTCTTCGTAGAATTTCGTTCTATTTTGTAAGTCAATTTACTGAGAATCGATTTATTCCACGCTCGAACAAATAGCAACGTGTTAACGCGATCTAGACAGAAACCGATGATTTATCGTGCTTCTATTATTATATCTAACGTAGTTATAACGGCGGAAACTAGCGCAGCTCGAAACAATCCTCGAAGGATTTCCAAAGTTTCTAGTCCTTGGCACGAGCGACGCTTTTCTTTTTGTATACATATTCTTAAGACCTATTTTAAGAAAGCACGTGCTAGCCAGCCAGTGTATCGAGGGTGCTCCTCGATCTTCGATACGTGCGAAATGTGCTTTCGATAGTTTCGATCATCGCTTATCATAATCATCCGAGCTATACCGAAACGTTTGCTTTGAGTTCGTTACGGCGGTGATGTCATTAGCCGCTACATGTTTTTAGGCAACTGCGTAATTTCGAAAACTTCCTGTTACTACTTTTTCGATGTAACGACGCAACTCGGCGTTGCTTCTGTTTTACCGGCTCGGTATGGTTTCAAGATCAAGGCGAAGATTTACGAGAGAATCTTGGAAGAAATATTTTTCAAAAGTTTAGTCAACAGATATGTTCGGTTGGAAATTAGCAAGCAAACAGAAATCGCGCGAACAACGTGAATTCCTCTCGGCGCTTGAAAATTTGGTCGATAGTACTTCACCAAAGAAAATAAACTCGTCTTGCCAGCCAGATGGGAAATCTCACTTTTCGCTTCTTTCGCGGCCAGTCGGCCCAAATCGAATTATTCGACGATGTACGTCTCGTTAGTCTTGTTACGCGTGCAGACTTTCGTCGTGACTCTTTAGCTGCTATCGTTTCCATTGCAATTCTTTCATCCGGCAATGTGCAACGTAAAACGGACAAAACGTCCCTCCTCTCGAGACCGTGGATATTTGTGAATCGATAAAAGGTAGAAACGAATGTGACATTACAACGTGTGTTTAACGGCCTCGAGGTGTGACCACTGCCATGAATGAAAGTAAAATTACGCAAGTGGCACCCTGACCTCTGTGAGGCATGACGTCAGCCTCAATTACGCACAGTTGTATTATTACCCGAGCTTTTTCCGAGATCGAAAGCAGACTCGACTATTTATGATTCATCTTCTTGGCATTTCTAATTGTGAGATAGCAAGTCATGTAACGCGAATTCATTCGCGCCAACGTTACTTCGATTGATTTTAAAACCGACCGTACGAGTTATCTCTTCTTCTGGCGATATTTCGTAGCCAATCATTTTTACGCGATTACCTTGCGGATTAAAATTGCGCGCGATGTCGTCGTGCAGTAAATAAAAGCCAGTATTAACGCATAGTATTAACGAACGAACAGAGCAATTCGTTATACGATAAGCATACCTTGGATGTTCCCCGTTTCTTCAAAATATGCGTCTTCCTGTCGCCTCGCGTTTGAAACTGCAATAATGCCATGTACAGTATATACCAAGAAGAATGTTAATCTTATACGGATATCGTTGTTCGCATGAAACGAGAGGAAGTTCCTGTTGCACCAGGAACATGCATAGCCGCTATTTATCGCCGTAGCTACTACGGCACGTGCTAAAACTCGTCACACAGGCTTTTGCTTAATTATTTACAGCCGCTTCTCTAACAAGTGTAACTTCGCTTCCTCTAGCGCTGATAACTTTTTACGATATTTGCACCGATAGAAACTCAAATCCACGCGTTCTATGTGCTCGTCCTATCTTCGTTGAAACTTATTATAGTTTGCCAGTAATTGAGTCAATTTTTATGGAAATTATGAATATTCCCGATCGTGGTAGGCTTGAATTCTCAGTATCGTACGAAGGAAAAGAGATAAATCGTTTAGAGAATGAAAATTCTATTCTTACGTTGCATCGAATACATGACATCGCGCGTCATCATCGGTTGCTATGGATAATCTGCATTCTAGAACACTTATCTGTGTCTACTTAACTATATGTATATATATATATATATACATGTGCATAGCAGATTGCCTCGTGGCGTTATTTTTAATCGAAAACAATACCATTAGGTATATAGATGCCATAATTTCTTGCCGCTTACCAACTCACCAAAATAGCATCGATTTCGTATGAAACCGGTTGAAGTAATCGTATGACGGCTGCACTATATACAGATACTTTGAGTAATTTGATCGTTTAACACGATATTTCTTACGCGATCGGCTGTCCGGCTGTCGGGTTATTATATATTATGCGATAGATCAATATTTATTTCTAATTGATCCGGTATAACATTAAGTACGACGGTGTTAATAGAAAGGTAACTGAACCGGGGAATTTTCACTACCAAACTAACCGATCGTGAGTAGCTACGTAATCTTGAAGATTAAACTTCAGTAGATAAATAAATTTGTTCTTGCATCTGTGTTTTCCTAACGATTCTCCGTTATTACGTATAGGCAGCTTACGATTCTCCGACTTGTGTACAGACACACACACACACACACACACGTGCGTCGCAGCGATAGAAATTGCAAGCGAACAAGCAAGAATCTGTGAAAGGATGAAAAAATAAAAAAAATAATAAGAAAGGGGCGAAGAATTGGCGAAAGGAGAGAAACAGAGCGTAGAGGATCGAAGAAAATTAAATAAACGAACAATAAGGAAGAGTAATGTACATGACGAAAATGAAAAAACTTAAAAGTGCGAAGGAACTTTGGCTGTACCAAAAATTTGCAAGAGAACGAATAAAGTAAAATTTATAAAAAATCAAAGGATGAAAAAGAAGAAAGGATAGAGAAATGAAAAGAGGTGAAAAGATTTGGAAAAGATGTTTCCGCGTATTACTTTAACACGTGCTTATCTAGCTTTTCGATGTATCTGTGATACGTATTTGTCGATGGATACGTTGTTTTCGTACACACCCCTCCTTTTCTATCTCGCAAAACTCTCCGCGTGAAGCTTCTTAAAAGTTAGCCGCGCGAAAGAAAATCGGTCGTAAAGATCGATATTTGTCTATTTACTCTATGGAACGTTTTCGCTTGGAATCGCGATTGTGCGAGGACAAACGAATCGCTGACAACGAAAATAGGTGACGGCCAGTGCGAGCAAGTCGCGTTTCCACTTCTTTTCGCAACATGGCAATTAATTGCGTCGACGAGTTTCTTTGTCAAGGCTTGAATTTCAAATAGTCGCGGCTTTTGCAAACCGATTTAAGACGAAAACACGCGAGACGTCGATACTAATTGAACGTACCGATCGATTCTCGTAATTGTACGATACATGGAAACGAGACAATTATTGCCGCCAAAACTGGTAAACGTGTCAACACCGGCGTAATGACTCTTTCGACGATCCGTAGTTTTTCACCGGCCTTGTCAATCTACTCGAGCGTATGGATCAGCCGCTTTCCACGTACATCTTGATCACGTTCGACCATATAAAGATGTTGTTGGCGATCTTCGATATCCGTTTTCTTGGAATACGGCGCGACAGATTATCTCATATACAATTCGTTTCGTAATTACCAGAGTAAATTGTGAGAAATAATCGATAGGACGAAGAGTAGGTGACTCCGACTGGTACCTAGACTCATCGATGACGCCATGTATGGTTGCGTTCGTCGATGCAGAAAAGTCCTTGACGTATCTCCTAGAATATAGCAACCCACCCAACGTGTAGGGCGGCGCGGCGCGTAAAGCGGAGCACCTCGTCTCGCCGTTCCGTACCGTGCAGTCATGTACAGTATACAGCATTGCAATTTCTTCCTTATTTCCAGAACGGGGAGCGATCGCTCACTCTCAGTGATTTCATAGAACTGTGAGCGGTCGAAGGACCGCGGCGCGATATCCGCCGATGGATTCAGTCTTTCGTTCGTTTTCGAGGGACGAGTTTGCATTCCCGAGTCCTCGAAGGATGTTTTATAGATTTTACGATCGTTACCGGTCTTTCAATGATCGCCGTTCCAATCCCTTTCCATTCAGATTTTACTGTGAGTGTTCGCATCCTCGCGATCTAGTTTCTATCTTGAACCTTTCGACGCGCGGTGTTCCTCCTTTCAATATCTCGCAAATAGTAAAAGACCGGGCAATTAATTTTAATTATTCCATTGGATCGTATCTTTGTCGTCGTTGGCAATTCGCCATACGCGCCAATTTACTCAAGCGTTTCAGGATGTCGGCAGAATCAGAAATATCGTTATGTAAAGCGTGTTTTCGTACGTGGGAACCGTCGCGTCGCGTCGTAAACGAAGTTAAAATGGTAAAAAAATCGTATTCGTATTCTGCTCGCAGGGGAAGATTTTGGTGTTCCAGTGTTGACGATCGCAGACGTGGATCCGTGTATCGCGGAGAATGGAGTCAATCACAGAACATCCAGATACGACTTGATGACTAGACAGGACGACAAATCTAGGCTGGTCGTTAGACGGGGGCAAGAATTTTACTTACACTTGACTTTGTCCAGAGATTACGAGCCAAGTATCGATGGTATGTCGATAATTTTCACGGTTGACGGAGTCGAGAGGCCGCTATACGGGCACGGAACCCTCGTTGCGACGGCTGTTCTTTATCCGGGAGAACCGTCCGAGGGTCCCTGGCATGCCACCATTGACGCTATTCAACACAATTTTATTCGATTGAAGGTAAGCGATCAAAGGCGTATCGTCTTTCGTTCGTTTTCCATCGGCGCGGTCCTAACACCAGCGATTCTTCTTTTGTCACTTTCTCAGATCGTTGCAGCTCCCGACGCGATAATAGGCAAGTGGAGGATAGACATCGACACCAAGAACAAGAATTTAGACGGAGCCGTTAGTTACACGGTGAAACAACCGTTTTATCTAATTTTCAATCCCTGGTGCAGAGGTAGGGAATTTCGATTTCGATGAAAGAGGCCAACCATTCGAATACGCGGGACAATGATCTTTTGACGATTTTCCAGAGGACGCGGTGTACATGGAGGAGGAAGATCAGCGACAGGAGTACGTGATGGCGGAGGATGGTTTGATATGGCGTGGAAGCTACAATCGTCTGAGACCAACGGTTTGGAAATATTCGCAGTTCGAGCGGGACATATTAGATTGCGCGCTGCATCTGATGATTCAAGTTGGGAAAGTTCGAATACACGGCAGAAACGATCCTGTCGTTATATCTCGCATTCTGTCGGCAGCTGTGAGTACTCGAATCGACTTCTTTGTCTGACACGTCTTTTCGCTGTCGATCGCGAAACTCAAGGAAAGTTGCCGCGTTACAGGTAAATTCGCCGGACGACAATGGCGCGGTAATGGGTAACTGGTCCGACGATTTTGGAGGTGGTACACCACCGACCAAATGGTTGGGTTCGCAAAAGATCCTGCAACAATACTATAAGACGAAGAAACCGGTCAAGTATGGTCAATGCTGGGTATTCTCGGGTGTGTTGGCCACCGTTTGCCGTACCCTGGGACTACCTTGTCGCGTGGTAACCAATTATGCGAGCGCGCACGACACTCAGAGCAGCTTGACCGTCGACTATTTCGTCGACGCCGAGGGGAAAGTTATGGAGGAGATGAACAGCGATTCGATATGGCAAGTATTACGTCTAAGTATACTCAGGTAGTTGCAGCGCGTATCGATCGTATACGCGCACGCGGTTCCATCGTTTTTCACTGCGATCCGGTCATTTCGTAGGAATTTCCACGTGTGGAACGAGGTATGGATGACTCGATTGGACTTGTCGCCGGAATATTCTGGTTGGCAAGCGATCGATGCGACTCCTCAAGAATTGAGCGAGGACGCGTACCGTTGCGGACCGGCTTCCGTCGCCGCTGTGAAGAAAGGCGAGGTTCTCCGACCTTATGACAATGCCTTCCTCTTCGCCGAGGTCAACGCGGATAAAGTGTTTTGGCGTTACAACGGACCGACTCAACCTTTAAAGTTGATTCGAAAGGACGTGTACGGGTGAGTATTTCACGCGTTACAGTCTTCCTTTAAGATCGATCGATTCGTCGTTTCGATTCCAGCAAATAGAATAACGTCCATTTGTTTTACCTTCTTTTTTTTTTTTTTCGATACCTAGCATCGGGCAATTTATTAGCACGAAAGCGATCGGTAGATGGGCGAGGGAAGATATCACTCATACCTACAAGTATCCAGAAAGTAAGAGATCCTTCGAAGAGCGAGCGACCAGCGAGTCCTCGATTCTTGCTAAAGTCTTAACGCGCGGTTCCTTGTTTTCGTTTCACAGAGTCGGAAGAAGAACGGGCTGCCATGTTGAAGGCGTTGCGTCAAAGTCAGTCGTTGTTTAGTCGTTATTACCTGAACGAGGAGTTCAACGACGTCATGTTTAACTTCGAGTTACGCGACGATATCGTGATCGGACAACCTTTCAGGTATTTCCTCGTTCGTTCCTTTCCTTAGCTCCGTTTACTCTCCGTTTAGCTCATATACTCACGAGATGCGTCCTGTTACAGTGTCGTGTTGCTGATTAAAAATAGAAGCAATTACAACGAGTATGAGGTCTCGGTGATTTTAAGAGTGGAGACGGTTCTGTACACCGGACGGGTCGGCGACCCAGTGAAGAGATTAAATATCGATCGACTGGTGAGACCTGGAGTCCTCGAGGAAGTGCGTATGGATGTATCCTGGGAGGAATACGGGCCTCGACTATTGAATCAGTGCGCATTCAATATTTCCTGCCTGGCCACCATCAAGGACACCAATTTCGAGTACTTCGCGCAAGACGACTTTCGCGTGAGGAAACCCGACATTAAAATCACGGTACGTAGGTGCTCTCTACGTTCTATCCTATCTACGTTTATCGCGTAATCGACGACGAAGTAAATTAAAATCGTTTGCGTAGTTGGAGAACGAGCCGGAAGTTGGCAAGACGCTAAACGCGACAGCGAAATTTCAAAATCCGCTGCCCATCCCACTGAAGAAGTGTAGATTCTTGATCGAGGGACCTGGAATGGACGAGCAGCTGAAAGTGAAACTGTCGGACCAGGTAGAGGTGGACGCGTACGCGGAATGTTCGTTCTCTATGGTACCGAAATTCGAAGGCCGTGCCACGATCGCTGCGAAATTTTACTCGAAAGAGCTCGAGGACGTTGACGGTTTCGTCAATTTTATGGTAAAATCGATGAAATCTGTTACAAACGGCGAGTAACGAGCCGACGAAGCGAAATCGACGGCGTAAGTAGTCTGTATTCACGAGTCTTCCAGCGAGTTTCGTCTTTTTAACAAGTGTTCGTAATGTTTTGTACGAAATAAAAGTTTGAAGGTCGCTTGCCTCGCATATCCGCCGTATGCGGAGGTGGCGCAAGTCGAACATTTTCGTTCAGATACTATGCACGATCCTTTTCCTACCGCGGCGTCTACATCGAGAACGTTTAGAGTAAACGTCAGAAAGGAGAAGAAGCGGCAGGACGAATGGCATACCGGTTCGGAACAGGCTTCTACGTTAGGCCAATAAAAAATTCAATCGACAGAGAACTACCTGAGCAGCGTGGATAGCCGGGACTACCGACTACACGCGGCAGGCGATATTAACGAGCGGCGATCGAGAGAGTCACTGTGTCGTGTGCGTGATTATTCGGAATAACAGACGGAGATATGGCAGAGGAGGAAGGAGAAGAAAAGGAGAAGAAACGGGACGGGGAAGAGAAACGATCGCGATGATGACGAGTGTTCACGAGCGCACGCATGACACTGACGCGAGTCATGCATCACCATCTAGGAAATTAACGTTGAAATATTATAGACGATGAATGGACCCGATAGCGAGCCAACTCGCCCGGGACGGAGTCCAGCTTCGACCACTTGCCTGCGAAAGAAACTGGCTGCCAGCCGACTCGGCGGTAAAACCAATCGACCGAGTTCGTTGGACGGTACGTGGATCGATCGAAATGGGAAAGCAGGGTGGGGTTCGATGACAGACATTAATTTACTATTATCTAAGGACGCGAGGAGTACGCGTGGATATACATATACCGCGTGCGTGATTTCTCCAGCCCACGTACCCACGACTCGCGAATAGCAATCGCGCGGAGACGAGGTAGAATTTTTATAACGGGTCCCCGTTTCGATTAAAAGAGACTAAAGAGGAAGAGGAACGAAACGATAAGCTGGTAGCAAGTGAAGACGAATACGAGGATCGTAGAAGGGGGGAAGAAAAATGATAAACGAAAACGTTGGAGTGGAAGAGAGCGAAGAGGGTGGCGGAGGGTGGCGGAGGGTGGCGAGGAAGCCGGCGGGAGACGAGCGAAGTGAAGAGGGAGGAAGAGAGAAAGGGAGAGGAAGAGAAGAAGAGAGGAAGAACGATATGGAAGATAGTAGTGAGATATGTCTAAATACATAACCGTGACACGTGATGGACGTGTTGCGGCCCCTGTCTACAGGGGTCTCGAAGAAGCCTACGGGGCCCGTACCGATCTCCATTTGGATCCACGGGATTCTGGACTTGGCACCCTGCTACGCGCCATGCATCAACACCCAAGATCCATCCCATTATACCTCATCAGAATAACAAACACGCCTTCCATGCTAAACCAACATTCTTTTGTTCCCATCGAATCCCAGGATCCATCAGAATCGCCGCGAACCATGCGCGTCAGTGACGTATATGTTTTCGTGTAGCCAACAGGCCATAGGGGGTCTTCTCTCAGGCCTGCGAGAATCTCAGAAGATATCGTGAAATATCGTCGGATGGCAGAACCGGCGGTTCCAGACCCTCCCGAAGCTTCTCTTCGCCTCTGCGTTTCCATAGTTTGCCGATTTTCTAGCTCGGTTTCTTTGGTCGTCGCGCGACCACCATTTTATTTCATGCCCGTATACACCTAAGATTATGGCTATTCGCTCGATTACGTTCGCTTTAGAAGGGTAACAGAACGCCTTTTATCATCCCTCTCGAACGAACGTCTCGCTTTGACGACACGTTTCTAGATGGCAGCACGCTCTCGAATCGTCGAAGGGATGTATCACGTAGCTGGAAATTGATGGCTCGGGGGAACGAAAAACTCCGACGATGATAAAATTCGATCGGCGGGAGGAAACGTTGAAATACGTAAAAATGTGGTATTTAGCGTGCAAGGCGACCGTAATAAATCGAACGCGCTAGGCATTCGCGATCACGTTGCGTATCGATGGTTTAGTAGCGATCGTAAACAATCATAATCGAGATCACACGAAATGCGAGTGACCGCGATAACGCGTAACGCGTACGCGGATTCGTTACGTACCACGTTTGATCTACGAACCAGCGGCGCGTTGCATCGTTCGTAGAGCGAACTGGAAAAACGAAAGAACGTCCGACGACCAAGTACGGACGAGAACGAAAGAAGAGCGGCTCTTTCGATTATTCGAGACGGGAAATCTCTGTTTTGCGATTCGACGCGCGCTAATCGATCGTGCGAAGTGGCCCGCGGGGCGACTCCTAGCTCGACCGTAACGGTGGACTTAATTTCGCTATTCGAAGCAACATTGGCAAGTGGCGTGCATCCAGCCGCGTGCACGTGTACGTAATGTTTCCCGTCATCAGGAAAACTCTGTGCAGTAAAAGTGTCGAAACGGTTACTACCTTTCCTTTTACGTCTCTCGACCTTTATTCCTCGCGAATTCATTGCCGCGTAGAGGCAGTAAAGACCACCGCTAATTCTTGGAAGGTATTTCTTTCAAAGGAACAGGACGAACGATGAATTGGTGTTGGAAATGGCAAACTAAAACGCGATACGAGAGGAAATTGGTTGGATCGGTGTGGCGTGGCTTTCGACCGGTCGATCCTTTAAAACGCGTTGCCGTGCATCTTTTCAATCGCGTTTCCGACTACTCGTCACGTCCCTTGACAGTTTACCGTTTACCTTTTTCTGTTTGCACGAGCATCCCCGGTGCGGTTCGGCATTGTCAGCGAACAAAGCTGCGTAACGACGAGAGGAAAGGTAATTCGTTCGATAGACAGACATCGGCCGAAGCGTCGTCGTACAACGAAACAAGGAAGAGGCCGTGTTTCGTCGACGCGATTCGACTCGACCGCGAGCGGAAAATTTCCGTTTCAGCCGCTTCGACCAACACGATCAGTCGCGAGAAATTAGTTTTCTCGTTGGAAACTGTGGTGAAACGAAAGCGGCGCGCGTGCTCGAGTTCTTCCCCTGGTAACGTGGATCGTGTCGTATCGAATTCCAATCTAATTTGCATCGGAGGACGGAACGGTTGTTTACCCACGTATAAGCCCGAACAGTTGCGAGCGGCTGGCAGCGTATTTGCGCGAGGATTTCGTCGAGGCGGTAGAGAAAGGAGCGGCCAAATCGGCCACACCGCCTTCCTTCGTATACCGCTCGAGGTAGGGTGGTATCGAGGGATCGTAGGAGGGATTCCGAAGACGAGGCGAAGCAGGAAGGGACTGGAAAAAAGGGAGAGATAGAGCGCGACTACCTTATTACGCATGCACCCTGTCTAACGAAAACGACTCGCTCGTTGACTGACTGACTGACTGACTAACTGACTGACGCCCCGTACCATCGCTTCGCCGTGCGCGTTTATATTCCCGCGTTCGTACGAGACGAACGTGCGAGTAGCTGGACGGAAATGTACGGTTGGTCGCGAAACCGTGAAAAAGTCTGGCCGAACGAGGAGAGAATAGATAGAGAGAATAGACGGAAGAGTCGGTTGGAAAGGGCGGCGATTTATCGTGCCGAGGTAGATGATACTAGTTAGCGGTTTCGTAAGTGACGAGAATCGTTCGAAAGTCACGCGCTGAAAGGAGAACAGGGGTACGAACCGGTTTACGAAATTGACCGAGTTCAAAGGGTATATTTATCCGGACAAAAAGTAGAGGACAAAGGATGGACTGGAATCGGGGGCAGGCAAATGGTATTTAACGCGCCGTGTGACTGACGCGCCGTACCGGCGTTGCATCGGCGAGGAATCGCGTGTCAACGTTTAGCGGGAAGAACGACGACCGTTTAGGTCGGCGTTCGAAAAGAACAGACCGTGCCCGCGGGAATTCGCGGCCATTGTGTCGGCCATCTTTGATCGGCGACTATTACGTCGGCGGTTATGCTCGTGACGCGAAATGACAGGTTCTAGGGAACATTTGGCCGACGTTGGACATCGATCTTGGATTCCGCCACTTTCCGATATAATAGCGGCGGCAAGATCGGTAGGTGGACAACGGTCGAACCGCAACGTCGTTCGGATTCGTCGAAAAGAGGTTTGAGGATGCGAGCGAGCCGCGAAGCGGCGACGTCTATCGGTTCGGTGAAGCGGTTCGCGTGCCTCTCGTAATCGCTTGTCGTTCAAATTACGTAGCTGGATTTCGTAAAAATATTAGAAGACCGCGCTCGCCACATAATTTCCGCTAAATGGACGACATCTATTTAGAAAGTAGGCAATTTCCTCTCTCCGTGGTTCCGCTGCACGTTGTATCCTCTTTGCCTCTGTCTTCCCCCCGATCTTTGTCCCTGAATGCGCTATTTGTTCGCCACGAATTTGCAAATTATCGGTGATTTACGACGCGCGCGTTTCCTTCTTCTTCTTCGCACGCACGCACGCACGCGCGCACGCTGACCAGATACGACGCTGTAGAAGTGCAACACACGGAGACGCTAAAGATGCCTCGTTAGCTTGTCGGAGATCGGTTTTCCCCGTGAACAACGTGTATACGACAGTCCGTGATAGAAGTCGGCTTTTCCGATCGGGAAAAAAAAAAAAAAAGAAACGCGTTGCATTTTGCTAGCAAAGGCAGGCGACAGGAGGAGAATGGCTCTCCCTCGGGAGAGATCGCGGCTTTATACAGCCAGTTGACATCGAAATCCAGTGACGTATCTAATTGAGAGCAGTTTAACGGCGAGGGCGGATCAGTAGGATAAGCCGTAAGCCGACGAAGCCGCTGCACGAGATCACCCTAGGCTTATAACTGCCGGGGAATCTTCTTCGGACCTCTCTCTTCCAACTACCCTCCTGCATCGTGGTTCTGCTACGCCAAGGGTATTGCGGCTCGTGATACGACAGCCCTCTTGCCGTCCTTCCAGCAGACCGGCTCTCTCTTCTCCCCTTGCTGCCTCTCACCCTGGCCTCGCGTGCCCCCAGCTGCTACCCTCGCCTATCTACCAGAGAATCCGGCGTAAATAATGCCGATTATCCCCCCGGCAATTGTTTTATCGACCGAGCTGTCCCGCTCGAAGAGCAATCTCGAAAGAGGGTGGCCCCGTTCCGCGCCTCACCTCCGACCTTTCCCCGAATCCCATTCCACTGACCTTACACAGATTTACGAGTCGCTTCGCGGAGGGTGAAGACTCGAAAAGTAAATTTCCCCGCTCGTTCGCGTAACCTCTCGCTCCGGAGAACGGCAAGAAACTCGCGCAACGTCGAACCGGCCCGTTTCGGCGAGGACGTCGCGTTCCATCGCGCGATCCCGCTCGCAGACGTCGCGCATTCTCGCCAAGATGAGTTACCTGCCGTCCCGTCGACGCGCGCGAGGAACATCTTCTCGCTCTGCCGCGTCTTCTAATGGAAACGACGAAAAAACGTATCGCGGAGTAATTCGACCGCCCCGTTCGAGATAACGCGCGGATACATCGCGCCGCGTAGATCGTGGATAACGAGCGCGTTTATAATTTTCGAAGGGTACCCTTTAATAGTTTCGGTTTGATCGAATCTGCGAGCTCCGCTTCCTTCGCGGCTTAATGTAATTCGCCGAGCCGTTCGCTTTTTGCCTGCTCGCCTCTTCCTCCCTCCCGCCATCGGTTAATTATGAAATTATCCAGAAACAGCCACTCGCTCTCTCTCTCTCTCTCTCTCTCTCTCCTTCCTCTAGCCTCTTGAGGCAATATTTGAGCGCGAATTATGCCGGTACTCTCTTCGTCCTCCTCATTATCCCTTCCTACCCTTTCCCTTTCTCGCCATTAGCTGTCTCGTCCCACCCTCGTACGTCCGTCCCCCTCTTTCTTCGTTTCTTCCGCTTCCATTCACCTTACCACCCCGTGTCTGCCGCCTTCTTCAGCCACCGGAGAAGCTTGATTCGGTTAACGGGTGCAGACGAACGCGACTCGCCTTCCATCCGTTCCGTCTTGGTAACGTTCGCGCGACATCATCCGCTTATTTCGAGCGTGGTTCGCAAACTCGATTAATATTCTCGCAACGACACGACGACGCGACGCGACGCCACGCGACGCCACTCTCCGGCCGTCTCCTCTCTCGCTAATTTTCCACCTTCGATCGCGATAGCCGATCGTAACGATACGCGTTCCTTTCGCCTCTCGTCACGGTGATTTCGGTCAACGGGGGTGGAGAACTGGGTCACGCGGCGGAAACGAGCGAAACAGAGACCGGAACGATCGTCCGTTGATTGCCGCGCGCGCGTCCACCCTTCTATTCGATCGCTGCCTCCCTCCCTTTCCTCGTCCGGTCGATCCCAACGACCGAATAAGTCTGGCCAATTAAAAAACTAATTTCGATTAGAGTCCCCGAGCGGCCATTCGATATCGTGTAAGTACAAGCCGCGGGGCGCTCGTCGAGAGGGATGAAAAAAACTGGGGGAATCCGACGCTGCCGCGCCATTCGGAAGGGCTAAGAAAAAATAAGGAGGAACCGGGCAATTTGTGCCAGTTTTCACGGCGGAATTTTTACGAGCGACCGTTATCGGGAGCGGTAGCTAGGTAGGAAATATCCTTTAGCGGTGGCTGGCACGCGCACGCTTTTCTCTCGATTAATCCCATCTCGCTGCTCTTATTTTGCCCCGCCGCCGGGGAAAACGGAACGGCTGTCGCGACGCGATCGCCATTGCCGGTTTCAAACCCTTGGTAGGGAAGCGTGCGTGCGTGCGTGCGAGCGAGCGAGCGAGCGAGCGAGCGAACGTGCCGTAAACACACGTTTCTAAAATACGTTTGGTTCCGCGACGGTGGTTTATCGAGCAAAAAATCCGCAGAATTTTCCACGATTCCCCAGGGGCCTCCCAGGCGAATCGCTCCACAGATATATTTATTTATGCGCGTATTAGTATTTATGTAGGTGCGTACCTACAGGCCGTGGCACCCCGCGGCTCTCGAGGCGTGGATGCTTCAACCGGTATTTGTTATTCTAATGTCGCATTATATATTTGTTTGGGGGCGTGGGCGAGTAACCCGAAGTGTGAAACACGTTGTAACGCGTAGCTGGTCCTCCTGGAATTCCATCCTGTCGCCTCGGTTCCGGCTCGACGACCGCCGTCTCTTAACCAGCCAGCAGAGCGGCTCTTCTCGGCGCTCCTACGCGCTCTACTCGAAAAACCTTATCGTCGATTCGACGAGACGAGATTTCTTCGACAAAAGACGATGAAACAGCCGTGGCGGTGGCTTCTCGCGCGCCTGGACACCGCGGACAATTTATTCCCCTTATAATCCGTCGCTGATCTCCCTGTCGAGCTGAAGGAACGCGAGCCATCGGTTCTCGTTAAACGACCTTTCGTAAAGGCACGGAATACCGTGAAAATGGGCCAGTATCTCTGAACCAGAGATTCTTATCTTCGGGAATCCCGTACGAACGCGTCCTCGAAATTTACAACGCCAACGTTTCCTGCTTGTCCGGGCTTCTTTCCACCAACAAACTTACTACCGGTAGCGGCAATAAAATGCCGACTTCATTATGTTCGTCCGGCTGGCCACGCGTAATTAATACTCATCTCGATATTAACCTTCGGCCGCCTTGGAAACCCGAGGACGGATTTGTCTCGTAATTCGCGGTTTATCGCCTCGCTGCGTCAAATAGCCGATGCGATTCACCGACCACCTTTGACATCCTAATTAACGAATTATACTCGCCACGTTGGAATTCGTGGACGAACGTCCGCGCGTCGAAGAACTGGTTTCTACCACGCGTCACGTCGTCGCGTTACGCTTCGACGTGGCTTCGCTATCGACGCGGCTGCTGCATCGCTCCGTTTACGCGCTCTCGCACACGTGTACGGTGTTACGCGTCCTCGTTGCCGCGTCGTCGCCTAGACGAACCACCGTGAACTCGTATAACCATCGCGTAAAACCATCGACGCTTGCGCCTAATACGATCGCCCAAATTGGTAGCGCACGATAAACCAACGCCGAAGCGATCTCGTACGCGCGTACGCCGTCGTAAGAAACGACGCGTCGACGCGTAATACGCTTTAATCACGGGTAAATTAAAAACATCGAGCAGCGGTATCGATCGCCACAGCGACGTCCGTAATCGCGCTCGATGTTTCATTCGCCGTGCACGGAACGTGGCCGCGAGAACGAAATACGTACGTGTCTAAAATCGGATAGATCTATTTCGCAGTAGCGAAACGAACGTTTCACGTTTGCAGTTTTCGACGCACGACGCGGCCGCCTCGAGTGGGGTGTACGATAAAGAGTTTAGTACATCGTTAAATTATACGCCGTTTAACGATGGCCTCCCTCGTTCTCCGCGTCGGAAAGAGCAAAAGATTTATCGATTCAGTCGAGGCAGCGCGATTCACGAAATGTCAGGAAGAGCGATAAACAAACACGCTCGAACCGGATGTAATCGCGTTTCCTCTTCGCGTTTCCTCCCTGTAGTCTCGAGATCTCAGCTTCGCCTCGTGATCCCGCCTACTTTCGATTGCGATGCGCATACGTTTCCGCGGTTTCCATACGTTTGCCCGGTGCAAGCGCGATACGTGGCCGGGCGTCGACGTGATCGCGTGCCGATAGCTTTCTCGCGATCGTTATCGCGGCTAACTCCGTCCGGTTTCTCGACTATCCGCGCTCGTCGCGTTATTACCACAGTAACACGGTCGTTTTCTCTAGGTCGTCGAGCCGTCGACGACCACGGCCAGCGATCTTCCATCCCGTACGAGTCTACGATAGCTGCGCTAGCTATAGCTACGCGTGCCGTCCTGCTGATCGAGTGGAATTTTCGTGTTTGCTGTCGGGTATTTGGAGGTCGCGTTACCATCGGCAAAATTGCTCGCACGATACGATGGCTGGCGATTTCGTTACAGACTGTCGCGGTGTGTCGCTCGCAGCGTTCGCCATGCAAATTTGTCCACCACGACAGCCGTTCGATAATTGGCTGCGATTTGTTATTGGATAAATTCCCGGCCACGGATCGACGTCGATACCTAGCGGTAGCGGCTGGCCGTTTAAAGAATCGATTTCAAAAAGATAGCGGTCGCGCGTCGATCGCTCGACCCTGCTGTACCTATCCTGCCAATCGGCCAAGTTAAAACGCTTGGAGAATCGCTATCGCTGCCAGCTACTAACAGAGAACACACCCACGACAACGAGAATGTTTCTCAGCCACATGAGTTATTCATGACGTACCTATATAGTTCTCCACTTTGTCACTTACACGCGTTCTAACGCCACGCATGTCTCTCTCTCTCTCTCTCTCTCTCTCTCTCTCTATTTCCTGTTCTCTTCCTCGTTTCTATTTATTTATCTATTTACGTATTTATTTATTTATCTGTAGCCAGAGGTGAGGCTATTAGAATACACGTTTTGTTTCGCAGGGACCAACCGCTCCGATCTTTACCAGAATCTCATCCCACCCCCTGTCGTTCTTCGTCTTTGTCCTTTTCCTTCGTCTCGCTACTTTCGAGCCCACGCATCGTAATCTCGTTGATGCGCGTTGCAGCGGAGAAAAAAGGAACGCGGAGGAGGAATGTGTCGCGCGCGGCATGTGGCCGCATTATGTACGCTTAGCGTGCGCGCGATCGGAACTTGCGAAGAGCGCTAGCGAGAAGTGCTTGCTATACGCGCGCCTACGGGCTTTTCGGCGATTCGTATCTGCTTTAATTTGAATAATCGTTGCTCGTTGCTACGGTTCGCTCGGAATCGTATCTCCCGCGCGGCTTTATCCCATCCGTGGCAGATGCTCGCACGAGTAAGTAAGTACGCGTTCGTGGTCGTCTGGACGCGACGGTTCGCTCGTTCCGAAGCGAAAGCGCTCGAAAAGGCGGCCGACGACCGGAGAAGAGAGTCGGCTCTCTGCGTATACAGGCTCGCAAGCGGTTTACGTTTTCCACGCCGGCAGATTCGATTCCCTACTTGGGGCATGGAAAAGCTGGCGCCGCGACGCACTCGACGGCCGACCGAGTCCTTGAGATCGCTCTCTTTCCCTCTCTCGGCTAACCGTGTGATCCGCTGTCCCTTTGGAGAGGCGCGTCTACGTCTCTTCTTCCTTTCCGCTTTCAACGTTTCGACCAAGCTGGTCCTCTTTGCTCTTCCCTCGACATCGTCTCCTCGTTATCGCAGCCACGAACAGTAATTTCGTTGTTATTATTAGGAACGCCCGAAGGGGCGAGGGAAAGAAACCGTGTGTTTACCCTCTCCAGAAGCCACTCGAGAAGCCGAGAAGCTCGTGCCATGAAAGATTCTAGTTTATCCTTCGTTCACGACATCGCTGGATACGCTCTGCTCTGTTCTGCTGCGTGCGTAATTGCTGCGATTTCAACGAGCGCCTTTGTCGGTTTTCCTTTCATCCATCGATAGCCCTCTTGTATCCGCTCCGTAGCTCCGTTTTCTCCAGTAGCTTCCAACGTCCAACTCTCGCGACGATGCTTCCGTATCGCCTTGTCGAATTCGTTTATCGCATCGATCGCGTTACAGAGTTTCGCGCGACATTTGCAATTTGCATCGGCCGCGTCCTGACAACGACGACGGCCCGTACGTCGGAGAGTCAGCCGTGCCACCGAATTCGAGTGTATACAGCGTGGGTGGCCTGCCACCTCTACCGTCTCTACCTTCCTCCGCCAACGGTAACCACAACTACCAGCGGCCAGGCGTGCAGCTCGCGCAGCCTCTCCTCTCTTCCGATGATGAATGACTTTCGTGTACTTCTCCGTTGCGTCGTACCGTGCGGCTCTCGGACGCGATACCACCCCGTGTCTTCGCACTCCATCTGCCACGTCCAGTCTCGTTCCTTCCTTCCTACCTTCCTTTCCCTTCGCGATTTTCCTTTCCTCGCTGTACCTTGATTTATGTACGTGTTTTTCCTTTTTCCGTGCGCTCGAGTTCGCCCGCCTCTTCCCCTCTCGCACCCTCTTGCCTCACCGAGACGTGGACTTTTTTCTCGCTCGAAGGTAAGAAGGGCGAACGAGAAGGCACAGGGTCCTCGCCGTCCTAGTTGAGACGTAGTTGTTCGATCGTAATCGCGCAGGTAGTTTACGTTCGAGGTTTGGTAAAATTCGGCCTGGTCGGAAGTTACGCGTATACACGAGAAACTCAGTTAAGTGGATACAGTCGTAGCCTGTTAAACGGCGAGTTTCACCACGGGTGACGAATTTGAAAGGAAACGGTGACACCTCGGAGCATCCGCAACCGCCTTAAAAACATTCGAATGCCAAAGCAAACGGGGGGTCCAGGACAGCTCGTTCCTGCGGTTCGTTCCAAGACTCCTCCAGCATGCCGCGTCTTTTCAGCTACCTGAAGAAGAGACAGGGCGAACGAGACGAGGAGAAGAGGAGAGGAGGAGAGAGAGAGAGAGAGAGAGAGAGAGAGAGAGACGGGTCTTCATATTTTATACGGGATGGGATCCTTTATGCGGTCGACTACGGGGGCACCCAGCGTGTCGAATAGAATTCAGGAGGCCGGTACACGATAGGTATTTTGACATGCCCGAGAAATTAGTATAATAAAGGGGGGGGGGGAACTAGGTAGACCGGCTAAGTGCCTAAACACACGCCGTAAATCTCCCCTCGGTGCTCTCGAAGATCCAACCAATGCGGTAAAACACGGTCTTCGCGATCGTGCGCTTCACGCTGCTGCTTCTCGGACACCGACAGCCCGGATCCTCTGACGTTTGATCGATCGAGATACGTCTACCGAACGTATCTAACGGTCTTTATCGCCACTATGCTTCTGTCCCTTTGTTAGCAATAGAGTTGCACGCGCGTCCTTCTATCTCCTCCCCGCAGCTCGTTTTCATCTTTTTCATCGTTTCCACTCGACCGGTGTCTTCGTTCCCCTTTGCCCTTTTGTCTTTTGCGAGAGATTCGGTTCGGGGCGCAGTTCGTGAGAAACGCCCAGGCTATGGAACGATCGGAACTCCGGCAATCACTTGGATCGACGATATTCGCGAACGTTCGGCCGTCCAAGAGTCGTTCCACGTTCGAGACGAACGCGATACGTACAACGGGTCGTTGCACGTGAAAGGATGGCGGAACATCGTGATGATAACGATATAGGTAAGAAAGATATAGGGTAAGTAGAGAGGCTGAAACTTTCTTCGGAGCTGCTAAACGACTAAGCAAATTCTCACTGCGAGCGATCTCGACGCAACCGTGTACCTGGCAAGTCGATCCAACACCGGAATACGCCTCTATTAGCAGCCGCTGTAGATACGCGTATATCGCGACGCCTGGGCCAACGTCAATGGCGTAAACGCCACGCGATTCAACGATTTTCTAACTTTTCGTTGCGTACCGCGTTGCGCGCCGCGTTACGACGAAAACGTAAACGCGATACGCACGGTACAGATCGTCGGGGGCAAAGCCACGTCGTTCGATCTCTCCACTTTCGTCCGGTCCTTCCGTCCGATTAATTGCACGGTTCGAGCGCTGTCGTCTCGTTCGGAGTCCAGCGAAAAGAGCAAAACGTCGTCGACGTGGAGAAAACAGCGGCTGTTTGTAAGTCGCGACACGGCAGTATGTAAATCGTTCGGACGATCAGCGAAACGAGACAGATAGAGGGAAAGCTGGACGTGAAATGGTGCTACGCCAATGTATGTACAGCAGTGGTACATACGTAGATACGTACAAACGCCGGCCATCCGGTGCACGAGGGGTCGATCGATCTCTCTTTCGTCGTTGCGCGACCACCGTGCCGCTGCCACGCCGCCGCTTCGAGATACCTCCGCGATCGGTGGTAGAACGATGGTGGAGAGGTGGAGGTGATGGCGATGGTGGTGGTGGTGGTGGTGGTGGTGGTGGTGGTGGTGGTGGTGTAGTCGTCGACGACGGCGGAGGCGGCGGCGGCGGCTGTGTGACGGTGACGGCGCGTGGGGCGGTGGAGGTGGTAACGATACGGCGATGGTCGAAGTTATCGGCGGTGGTCGTGTCGGTGGTTAACGGAGGCGTGGCCTGGAACGAGGCGCCTCCGGTGCGCACCGCCCTTGTCTCGCGTTCCTACGTATCGTAGTTTCCCGTGTTTCCACGACTCGGTAGCGTCACGTGACCGGGCGCTCGATCCCTCGAGTTCGGGCGACCGCCTCGACGGCTCGAGGAAGCCCCGAAAAGCAACGCCCAATAGGGGAGCCGTAGGACGCGCGGCTCCGCTCTCCTTGTCTCTCTCGGGCGCACCGGGTCGGTTTCGGTGTCGTTATCGGGGCTTCGCGAGCGGCCAGGCTCGAGCGTCGTTGCCGTGCGAGCGAAGTTGGTGGGGCGAGCGGTGCGCGTGGGAGGAGGAGCGGTGGCCCAGTGAAGTCCGGGAAGTCGAGCAGCGCAGACGCGTTCGTTTTGCGTTGTCTCGTTCTTCGTCGTAAGTTTACCTTTCGAGCAGCAGCAGCAGCAGCATCCTCTCGCCAACGCCACCGACCGACCGATCGCGCGGACTACGTTCCGCGTCCTCGCGATTCGTTCCACTCTCGTTGCGCGTTTTCCTCGCGATCCTCGCCGATTCTCGCGTCGAGAAAGTCGATGGGAAGCGCGCGCCGGTGTTCGGCTTGTCGTTGATCGTCGTTGTCGCGTTATTCGATGGTAACCGGGGTCCAGCTGGTACAACGGGAACCGGCAAACCGATAACGGGTCCGAGTAGTTTCAACGTTTATTTTCGCGAGTGAGGCTTGGTGATTATCGTCCTGCGTATCGTGCGCTTCCTGTCGGCAACGGAGCAAAGTGTTTGCGTTCGGGTGGACGGAGAGAAAGAGCGAAGAAGAGAGACGGAAAGAGAGAAAGAGAGAGAGGGAGAGAGAGATACAGAGAGAGAGAGAGAGAGAGAGAGAGAGAGAGGGAGCGGAAGAGAGACGTCGAACGAGAAACAAAGGCAACACCGGACGCGAGAAGGAAGAGGCCGAGGGAAAAATCGGAATCAAAGTGTCGTCGACCGAGAAGGGATGCCTACAAAGGGGGAAAGGGGAAAAGCGACGGACTTCAGCATCGCGGCCATCATGGCGCCCAGGGGTCCGTCCTTCGGGCATTACCACCTGCAGGGCATTGGCAACGCCGCCGCTACCGCTAATACCAGCTTGGAATGTCCAACTGGCAAAGCATTCGTCGCCAGTTCTGCCCTCGATCACCGTGAGTTTTCCACGATTTTCTCTCTTCTTTCCGAAACGTCGTTCGCGCGGCTCACACCTTCGCGCACCTCCAACAACCTTCTGCTCCGTTTTCGCTTCCGCCCGCAAAACCGCAGGATTACGATCGTTGCGCGACGAGCAAACGTTACGCGTTCGTTAACACGCGAATGGACGTGTTTTCTTCGAGTTTGCGCGTAATGGTATTCGATAAGAATCGGCACGAGTTCTATAAAAGCGCACGAGCGGATGGTTAAACGTTTCGAAAAACCTGTCGGTCGTCGACGTCGCGACCTCTGCGCACACCGATATTCCTGGAAATCGTGGAACTCGAGATCCGAACGAGCTGACTCTTACGGGCAGAGATCCGCGGCCAGCAGTTTTCTATCCGACGGTGGTGCGCGAGTCGAGTTCCGACGAACCTCGACTGGTCGTTGCCAGAACGTAGTGGCGCGTGCATAGTCTGCGAATCGACGCGAGATATCGGGCAAAGACGAACAACGTTCGACGAGAATCTCGACGTTTCGCACCTCACGCCTCACGCCACGCGACGATAACTCGACGATAATTGAGTCGGTCGCGTCGACTCGGTTCCAACGATAAAACTGTCGTTGTTGGTCGCTGGCCGTGTTTAGTTTGGCTAAGCGTCGCTCCACATCCATTAGCCAAGGCGTTGACTACCTTCGGTCGGTTCGATTACGATTTCGTGATCTATCAGAGGCGTGAAAATAGAACGTGAAGCGTCGGATCGAAAAACGCATTTGGCGGGTCAGATGACAATTAGCGTCCGAAATGGGAGCACCGGCGAGCAGAAAATAAGCGACTAATTGTTGCCAACGAACCGCGCCGCGTAAATTTTACCTGTTCGCACCCAAATTAACGATCGTGACTATCTTTGCCCCGGTTGCTTGAAGCCTGGCGTACGATTCACCTACGTTTTCTTCGAATTTCGCGTCGTTAAGAAAAAAGCGATAGCAATTAGATATTTACTCGGAAGCGATAAGCGAGGTGCTTGCCAGCGTGGACGAAGAGGAAAGAAAATTATCGGGTTGGACGAAGAATCCGCGTTAATTTTCAAACGAAAAAGTAGCATCGCGGACGAACGATTTTTCTACGAGGGAACGTAAATTGCTCCTGTTTTTGTCTCCGTGAACTCGTCCGGTGCTTTCAGCCGGTAATCACATTAGCACCGTTAACGACGCCATTACAGCTCCCGTAGCAATCTAGAGATTCTTAATCGTTCCCAAGAACAAGTTTTGCCACATAGAGTGGGCGAGGTGGAAAACATTAAATACGAACTGCAATTAGATTCATAGGACCTCTATCGCCGCCGTCCGTAATCATTGTTTCGCGAATACGTTCTACGTCTTGCAATGCTACCGGATAATGGAGAAAAAAATTTCCATTAATAATACGCCGATGTAAAAGCGTGCTGTAGTAAAACGGCTACGTGAAATCGATTCAGGCTCGCGGCGATGTAGCGTGTTCGCTATCCAAAGGATATTTCAACGACTTAATAATGAAATTCGCCCAACGATAAACGTTAATGCCGGGTAATGGTGCTCGAATCTCTGTCCAAGTTCGTGTTCGATTCGACGTTCCAGTTATCTTGTCCGTGTCATCTCTTTCTCTCTCTTTCTCTCTCTCTCTCTCTGCCTCCTTCTCTCTCACTCTCTCACTCTTTCTCTTTCTCTCTCTCTCTCTCTTTCTCTCTTTCCCGTATTCGTCAGTTTAGGTACCAGCCAGGAATCTAGAAGGAAGCGCGTCAACTCGTGTAACGCGATCGTTATTCGGCTCGTTCCGTCGATCCTTTTGAACAACATCCTTCGAACGGCTGGGTGGTGACAGGATTCTGGGTGGTCGACTGTCGGTCGTGGCAAAAGGAAGCTGACGTCAGTAGCTCGGTCATATTTCTTCTTGCCTTAAGATCATGGAACGTGGGACCACCTCTTGGCACGCTACGGCCAGAGTTTTAACTCCTTCCGTTGTCCGGAAAGCTTCCGGTAAGGCTTGCACCCTCACGGATCTTCTTTTCGATCCCCATCGGCCATCTACTCAAAACCGAGATTCTCTTCTTCTCTTTGTTGCTTTGCCTTCGATTCCTCCCTTTTATTCCTCGTGCTTTCTTCTCTCCCCTGGTCGCGCTCTATTTCTCCCTCTCCTCTGCTTCCGGTTGTTTTCTGGCCGCGACGATACGTCCACTCTGCGTCTGTGTGCCGTTTGAAATTGCCAGGGCCGCGAACAAACGCGTCTCGCGAGTATCTTACATCCGACTCGTTCGGACGAGAGGAGTACACGCTGGAGATCAACGTCGAAGACGTACGGTCGTAACGCGTCGCGTGTGGTTATACAACGTAATTAATGCACACACGACACGGTCGGAACGTAGCAGGTTGTTATTGCCTCCGTTTTATCGCGTACCTCGCCATTAGAGTGGCGGTCGGCGCTACTCGCGCGACCACGTTGCTGGACCTTTCGAGAATTCTCCTTGCTCGAACGATGCTGGTGTTGTGGTGATGTGGTGGTGGTGGCGGCGGTGTTGTTGTTGTTGGTGGTGGTGGTGGTGGTGGTGGTGGTGCGTTAATGATATCGACGATTCACCGCAATCTGTTCTTTTGTCGTGTCGAAAACAGAAGCGGGATCACGCGTGCGTGTACGTGTGTGTGCACGCGCGATAAAGAGGGCGAGAGGCAGAGAACAGGAATTCGAGATGAAAACCGCGAATGCGTGATGTCGTGAAAGAACGTCGAGGTCGGAGCGCACGCAACACGCACGGTTGAGGTGTTAATTTTAACACCCGGCTTTCCCCGATGGTCGCCGTTGTCGAGCCGACTGGCTGTTTCGAAGCGACGCACGCGTTTCACGAAACCAGTCCCGCTCGATGGCTCAATAAGGAAATCGTGGAATTTTGTCGTCTGTTACGCGCGAATCGTTTGTACGACCTCGGCCCGCGGACCGTTCTTTTCACTCGTCCAGTCGATCGCAACACGCGCACGGCCCAGCCTTTGGAATCGCGTTATTGTTGGTCGGCCGACTCTACCACAGATAGGGTTAAGGTAGAGTGCAGGGGGAGCAGGGGATATGCGTGCGCGACAAGTGCCACGGCCTGCGTGAGTGCGTACATGCACGCAGATGCGATGATGATGCACGCAACCAGCGAGAAACGCACGCGATGCGCTGTTAACTTACCTTCCTTTTTAACGCGCTTCGTGGCCCTCTTCTTTCTCTCATCCACGCGTTTATCGGTTTCTCCGAAGTGCCCCTCTCTATCTTTGCATCGTTAAATTTCCGCCGATCGACGCCCATTCGCCTTTCGCAGCCTTTTTTCCCTTTTCGCGCCGTTTCCCCGTCTTTCTGATCGCACGATGCCTCGTAACGAGTACCTCGCGTCTCGTCGCGTTTTTTTTTTTCCAATACGCGCCGATACGTCTACGATTCGCCTTCCGTCGCCACTAACGATCGTTGGATCGCCGCGAAAACGTTTACAGCGGAACGTTGGAAAGAAACGGTGAAAGTAATTGGCCTGGCGCTATATCTGTCAAATACGTCGTCGAAAATTTGACGAAAAACCGGTTTGGGCACGCGCGCTTCAGAAAACCTTCGCCCGTGTACAGCTTGGCCGGAGTATCGGAAACGATTCCAACGACGATGCCAAACGCCTCTAGAACGGTAACTAACTTTTTAAATCGTACGCTTTTCCACTCCGCATCGACGACTCTCGACCGATCTTCCTAACGGACTAGAACCGTTTCTTCTCCACGTTAGTCCACGACTATACACGTAGGTACGTTACGTACGATTTCCGCGGCATCCTCTCGCTCGCTACATTTTCGCTTTACCCGCCGCCGTATCTCGAACGGTCTCGCTTTCGTTTCGCTATTTCGCATCAGCTGCTTTGTCTCTTCTTACGTCTCTCCGTGCTGCGAATATCGATGCGTCGAACAATATCGCGCGTTGCGTATCTACGTTGCGTGTGTTGCGCGATGTCGTGACGTTAAGCGACGTTCGAAAGTCGAATCGCTCGCCCGAGATCGGTTAAGGGAACTTCGTTGCCGACGCTCGTTTCCGCTTTTTAATGGTAGCTTCTTTGCTACTAGTCCGGAAGTACGCGTTCCTTTTTTACTCCTCTCTTCGCTTTTCTCGCTCTCGAAACGTGGCGTCTCGTTGGGAGGATCGGCGATCGAACGGTTTCTCTCCGTGAGTCGAATTACGCCCGATATCGGTTCTTTGGCGAGGAGAAAGAGAAAGAGAAAGGGGAGGAGGGGAGAGGCAGGAGAAGAGGGTTTCTCCTGCGAAGCGTGTTCGGTAATACTTTCTCGAGAGAAGCAATTTTTTCCCGCTCGCGACACGTGTGCGCCAAAGTGTGCGTAAACGCACGGGTATCACCCGCGGATCCAATTTGAGATACGACGCCGGAAGACGCATTGTTCGCGCGGAATAGTACAAATTAACAGATCGGTATCGTGACGGCTGCAATTAACATTGTGTACACTGGGCGCGGTGGATTGGCTTTCTTGAAATCTGACGGTTTAATTAGGCGCCACCTTCGTGGCAGATGCGCGCTCGCTTCGATTAATTACCTCTATACTCGGCTTCCCGTATCGTTTCGGTTCATCTCGCTCGTTTTAAATCGACACGCTCAATGGTAATCGCGTCGCGACGAGAAACAGTGCTTCGCGACTATTTCGTTTTACTCGTTGACTCGCTGTATTTGTCGCTTTCAAGGGAGACGACGTACACGAGATGGCGAGTTTTCGTATCGCGCTAACGAGCCCACGTTTCTGTTTCGCACGTTCCCACGTATTTCCACTGCCTCGTCGTATTTAATTCAACCCCTTCCCGTACTTTAGCGAGTCAGACTCGCGACGAAGAGTTTCGCCCAAATTGACCAGACACTTGGGCCAAATGTACAAACGTAACAAGCCGAGCTCGCTGACTGTTCCTTTGCCCGTTACGATCGCCACCGTATGTTAATTCCTGTTTACGAGCATCAGTCCGGTCCGTTTCGTCGAACTAAATGGCACGGCAAGGGGTTAACGTTGGCAAAGTCGAACTTTAACGGTGTGCCGTTGCGCTTTCATCTTGTCTCGCCGTTAGGAACCCGCGACCGAAGCAAAATCGACCCGAAGCCAACGCGAGTACGAATGTTTCAGGAACGAGAACGTCACCGGTGAACATCGTGGCAACCGCGACCGTTGTGACGGACGAAGCGTTGCTCGCCGACGACGAGGTAGACAACTGCGAAGGCGAGAGCGAGGGGACGGAGAAATCGACGCAAGAAGAGGATGAAGAGGTGGACGTGGACGTGGAGGAGTGCAGCAGCATCGACGACGGGCCGGTTCACGGAGTGCCGGATGATCTGAGCACAACGACAGCCTCGACGAGAAACTGCCAAGACGGTTACAACGAGCACGAACGGAAACACCGACTGCGAACCAGTTGCAACTCCGACGAGCTCCGGGACGTCGAGTGTCATCTCGAAACGAAGGAACTGTGGGACAAATTTAACGACCTCGGCACGGAAATGATCATTACGAAAACGGGCAGGTAAGCAAAACGTATCGATCGTTTAGCTCGCGCGACCGAGAGCAGGAAGGTCGCGTGACGCGTGCAGGTGCAACGGAAGATAGCCGGGAATCGGGAATAGCCAACGAATCGGCAGATATTCGTCTCGCTTCGAAAATTAACTTCCATTTCGTGAGAATCGCCGACTCGAGGCAACGAGAGAGAGAGAGAGAGAGAGAGAAAGAAGAGAGAGGAGGCGCCAGGAAGAAAACATTTGGTAATCTTCGTTACGTATCTTGGAAATTCGAAGGAATCGCGTTCCACTTAACCGCGCGTTACGGCTTCGATTTACTACGTGCGAACAAATTCGAAACTTGGTTGCCGAACCAAGCACGCGTTCGGCTAATAACGGGAAAATAAAATTTTTTTCGGCCGCAATTAGGCAACGTCACGCCGCGCCGTTACGGCCCCGGTCGACGGTCGTTAATTATCGCGGTAGAAACACTGGTAGCGCGTTTCGAACAAAAGCCAGTCTCTCTAGCTCGTAGCCCCGTAGTATACCGTTCCTGACGTTGTTGTCCGACGGATACCGGCAAATTGCGACAGCCCAAACAAAACGTCCGAACGAACGTACTCGAACTAATGGATTTCATTGACCGACGTTTTACGAGATATTTAAGGGAGTTTTCGGTGTAATTTATCGCGGCAATTTGTGCCTCTCTCCTGTTTCTCTGTGTGCATACTCGCTCGCTCGCGCGCTCGCTTTCATTTTTATAGGTATGCTAATAAAGCGGAGGCCGCAGCTGCGCGCTCTAAGGATGCGTGACCACGTCGAAATTACGAGATGTTTGCGCGCATGGGAGACCCGTCTCTAACTCGCTGTCCCTTGTAAACCACCCTGCGCCACAGCCTCGTTTTCCACGTCATCCTTCGCGCCACCGTAAAAACTCGAAACCGTTCGAACGCGTTCGATTTTTCAAATCTGCGTCGCGTTAATTACCGCTGCCGCGTAATTAACGCGCGCGCGTCGCTTTCCGTCGCGTCGTGCTCGTCGATCTCGAAATGTTTCGTCGATGCGAAACGAAACCAAGTAAATACGGTACGTGCGTTATCGTCGGCGATACAGTTGGAAACACGCGACCGGTTGGTCGGTGAGCGCGAAGAAGAAAATCGAACGAGACGCAAACGGCTTCCGGAACGGGACGTAGGCCGTCGTACGTAATTATAAATTATTACTCGATGAGAGTCCGTGACAGGCGGTGCGTCCGATTCGCGTGCTGCACCACGAAACGCGTCAGATCCGGCCGGCTACTATGCTCGATAGGAAAGTTGTCGGATTTGGAGGAGCGGAATCGCTCGAGAGACGTACTTTTGTCGAAACAATCGTTTGATTCGAAATGCTTGGAAATTATCGCAGGGCGTGTCGTTGGCTCGACTTTCTTTCTAGGCACGATCGATATATCAAGAACACGGCGATGCACGAATAGCGTCGTTAGCACGAGAAACTTGGCACGAAATCCCAGCTGAACGAAAACGTCAGTCTCTCGAGTGACAATACGAATTCGGACCAATCAGGTGGAATTGTCTGGCTCTACGGGGTGCCAGCACCATATACTCCTCTGATTCTTCCTCGAGGACTAGCACAGCTCACGGGGTCTCTTTTTTCCCACGTTGGCACCCGCCAGCGTTTCCTTTCTCCTTCTTTCTCACCTTCTCCCTCTTCTCTCCTCCTCTTTCTCTCCCTCTTTTTCTCTCGCCTTTCCCTTCCATTCTTTTTCTTCGCCTTGTCGTCGTTCTTCTCTAGACAACGCGACGACCTCGATTTCAATATCGCGAACAAAGCCAATTTCGTGCGTGCAAAGTCGTTACCGGCCGCCGAACCAGAAGAAGAAAGCAGAAATATCGCAGGGCGCTCGCACGGCTCGGCTCGGCTCGGCTCGAGTCGAGTCCGGCGAACGAAGGCCTCGCACCTTCCACGGCGGCCCATCTTTTTCTCTCGTACCCTATAATCAACGAGTTTTCGCCGATCCTTGTTTCACCTGACCCGATAACAGACCCTTATCTTCCTCTCTTTATTTTGCTGCGAACCGTGCACACACACCGTGGCCTCTTTACCGACGATGTCAATCGTCGAAAATAAAACGATCGCGTTCGGTAGGGAAACGGGTTCGGTGAGTTTTGCGTACGCGAGCTGCCTCTTTTCGCAACGGTTCGTAAAGTCACGGCAGAGGTAGCGAAAATCGAACGGTTGTTCACAGTCGCGACGGGTGTATATTTTTCAAAGTTTAAGTAGGTAAGCGTGGACTGCGAGGCAACGCGCAGAATAGGAGGTGTGGACGAGCAGGTCAGCGGAGAGCGAGACAGGATACCGGCGGATAGAGGGTACTCGTCACGCGAACCCTTCATCAAGGTGCCAGCAACCTACATTATACACTCACACGTGCCTCGACCGGTAGGGTAAACGTGCACGTTACGCGAGAACGTGCACGGATCGCGAAACACGACACACGGAACAACCGAAGGAATGAAAAGACGATAGAGAAAACGCGAGAAACGAGGACAAGGATGGGCCGAGTGCGAGAAAGAGAGGGTCAATGGGAACGGAAAGGAGCTGGTAAACGCGTCTATTTATCCCTGTTGCTCTCTCTTGTTCTCTCGGTTGCAACCAAAATTCCAGCCGATACGTGGCTGCGAAAAGAAGCGGCAAGAAACGTCCAGAAATTCCACGCCTCGATATCTGTCTATCTATCTATCTATCTATATATCTATCCGTATATATATATATATACACCGTATATATATATATATATATGTAAATCGCAGCCTGTAGGAATATAACGTACATAAGGTACACGGTATGGGGAAAAAGGTCAAGAACGAGCTAATTATCGAACGATCGACTCGCTGCTCGGGATCGTCGAGCAGCTAGGTGCGACGCGGAAAGAGCCGGGACATAATTATAACAGGGACAACACCTGGCGGTGTTGCAAAGTCGTTAGCTCGGCAAACATTTAAGTAACTCGGATGGCCTTTCGGATCGCTATAATATCCAGTGCTTCCGTAATCCATTTGTAGCAGCCCCTCAGCCGGTGGTTCTGTCCTCGGGGCTGATGGCTTCTCCGACCACTCACTCCACCCCTGAAACGCGTATACGACGCTACTCCCGCTACGGACTAGGGCAGACCAACCAACCAACCAGCCAGATGTACGTATGCGTCTGCACGTATACACGCGTAACGCGTATTTCGAGGCTGTTGGGGTGCTTTGGGGTCGAGGTGTTCCTGCGATTATGGCCTCGTTAGCCACGGCCCATGGAGGGCTTGTTTGTTTCTGCCTAATTTGACAGGGAAATACGCGATGCAATGAGAGACAGCTATTTCCAAGAGGGTAGAGCGGCCAGGAGGTAGAGAGAAAGTGAAACAGACAAACGATCTTTTTTTCCTTCTGATCGTACGAATCGTTTCGTTTAATCGCGTCGCGCTTCGTTTCTCTATAATTTTCCTTCAATTCGCTCGCTAAACTTATTCGACGAAGAATGGCGCTTAAAATTAAATAAAAACATCAACGACGCGCTACTTTACGAACGGTCGATTGTTCGTATAATTTAGGAAATCCGCACGCAAGGCGACCGTTTCGGAACGTAACAAATCAACGACCCGTGCCTCGTGATTCTCTATAAAGATAAGGGCAATCGTGTTCACGCGCCAGATATACAAGGGTTGGACGAGAAACGAGAAATAGGGACGCAACGAAGGATCAGGGGAACGATGCATTGACTTACTATCGATACTTAATAGCCGTTTCCATGTATTTCTATTCCACCGTCGAGCGCGGCAGGAACTACCCTACAGGGTGGTTACTTTTTTCTCCATGATATATTACACGAGGATCGGTGCTTTAAAATGAGAAATTTGTATGGCAAGGGGGGTGGCTGCGAACGATCGAAGGCGGCAAAACGGTGATCGCGTCGTCGTTCGTTTTCCCGATCGAGCGTTGTCGATTCTTCGGTAGCGAGTCGCGTGCTCCGAATTTCCGAGCCTGAAGAAGGTCCATCGGTAACCGTCGAACAGACGTCTAACGAGATCCACTTTTCAGACGAACCGGACGAAAGGGTAGGATCTGGCGCGACCGTCCCGCATCGTTATCGTGATCGTTGCAAAGAATACATCGTAGTGGAAGAGGCATCGAGAAAGCTCGTTCATCGGTGAATCGATCTTTGCGGTTGGCGACTTTGAGGCAATTGCGGCGTTTGCGGTCTCGAGACTCCGTCCGATCGACCGTCTTTCAACGAACGCGTACGATTTGTCGCATTCTCGTGGCTTTCAACGCGGTCGTTGTTAAATCGTCGATCGGCTTTGAAAACGCTGCTCGTTGTTGCTGTCGCGTCTTTCGGCGGTTCCGTGTGAAAGCAGGACGCTTCGTTCGACGAGCAAAAAAAACGGGAAATGATGTTACAACGGGACGGTTCCGGAGAATCTCCAGCTTAGAATAGCGAGGATTCCGCAAATTTGACTGGACAAAAAGATTTGATAGGTCGTGCTGTGTCTCGCGAATATCGCCAACGAAAGCAGCAAGACGACGTAGATCGTGGTGTTGATCAAACGGCAGGAGCACGAACTGGCCGATGGAAACACGCCTATTCCACGCCTGACGATACTTCGAACTAGAATCGACGCCTCTTGGATGCGTTGCCGAAGGCTGTCGGTTCCCGCGGAGATCGACCTGTATCTCGACGTTACTTCGCAGATAATTTCTTCCGTAGTTTGGATCTGTTTCTCCTCCATCGTCTGCGTCGTTTCCTCTTGCTTGGCTCGCGGAAGGCACGTATCGTCCGTGCTCTGGTCTCGCATCGTTCTTCCACCGTCCGATCTACCACGAGCGGCGATCGCCGGTGACGATTCCTTTTTCCATTTCCGCGCCGTTTTCGAGCAAACGTTCTGTATCGATTTCATCAGCTGATCGTCGCCGATCGGCGCTGCTTCCAACTCCTGATCGTTCGCGAAGATCGAGAACAGATCTTCTTGGCGGAGCCTCGATCGAACGCACGGTGGAAGTTCCTCTAAAATCGACATGACGTTTTCAACGCAGGTTCTTCGACATACTCTGCTCTGTGGATTGCACGGTCCCGGACACTCGGTGAATTGATCGGCACGTCGGGACGAATTCATCCTTTGCTCGTGCGAGGACGACGAATCCGGTAAAAATCCAAAAGCGTAGCGTTCCTCGTGAAGCGTAACGAAACGGTTTAGAAAAGTCGGTGCACTTGGCCGCCGATCGAAGCTACGTCAACGAACACGCGCATCTGTCCGACGCGTGCGCCTCGACGCTGGAGGTGTTGAAAAGTTGACTGCATATAACGAGGTTCAAGGGTGACTCGCTCGTAACGAAGCTTGAAAGGCCTGCGGGCGCTCCTTTCAATCAAACCGACTAGTTAGACGCGCCTCTACGTTGCTTTCTAACTCGAGAACTCACCACACGCTTCCAACGAGAATCGGTCGTGCCAGGAACCTCCGGACGCGTCGTCGCTCTTTCCTCTGCGTGTTTTCGCAACTTCACGAACGCGCGGTTCTCGTTGCGCAAACGCTTCGATACGGTTCGTCGATCATATACATTTTTTTTCTCGTTTTTTTTGTTTTTCTTTTTGGTATCCTTCTCGCGATCGGTCAATTATTACGCGCGGTTGAGCCGCGGTTTTCCATTTAGTCGAGGTTAAACGTCGAATTTTCTATCGAACGAGATCGTAAGAACAAGAGAACGATCGGCAACTTCAGCGCAGTGCCTGTAACTATGTACATGGTTGCGATTAGGCGTGCGCACGGTTCTCTTTCCGAACGTCGATCACCGAGATAAGCAAAAAACGTTCGTTCGCTTTTCTTTTTTTTTTTTTCAGACGAATGTTCCCGACCTGTCGCGTATCGTTCAGCGGATTAAAATCGGAAGGCAGGTACGCGGTGTTGATGGACATCGTGCCAGTGGACAACAAACGATACCGATACGCGTACCATCGTAGCTGTTGGTTGGTCGCGGGGAAAGCGGATCCACCGGCGCCGGCGCGGCTCTACGTTCACCCGGACTCACCGTTTACCGGGGATCAGCTACGAAAGCAGGTGGTCTCGTTCGAAAAGGTCAAGCTGACGAACAACGACATGGACAAGCACGGCCAGGTAAGAAAGTTCGCGAGCAACCGCCTGATCGCTTGTTCGTGCACCCTCGTAAAGCTGGTATGCACGTGGGTCAAATATCGATCTCGGCGGAACAATCTACCTCTGTGTTTTGACGAGCGCGCTTCGCATTTTTACGACTGTGAAATTCGAACGAAGTTCGTCGGGTTCGCGGGTCGGACCGGACCGAACCGGGAACGGGAACGGGAACGGGAACGGGGCGGCCACGACGTTTGCTTCGGTCGACCAGATTCTGCGAGATCGAGCGGCGATCCAAACTAGCCAGACATTCGCGTTATTTATCGCTAAATTCACACATTCGCGGGTTTCTTCGAATGTGGTGAACCGGTGATCGGATCACGGGACGTGCGCATACGTTGCTCGAGAATAAGACGAAAGATTTAACGAACGACCAGTGCCAACGACGTCGACAATGCTCACGGATTACAGTGTCATTTTTCACCGGTAGAATCGCGCAGTTTCGCTCTGCTTCGAGGCATCGAAGACGTCGTTGACGAGATTTCGGACGTTCGCGCGCACCGAAAATGGCCTCGTAAAACGAATACGCGACGTTACCGGGCACGTAGGCGTGGCGTTATCGTCAACACTGCTCGTTAATCGTGGGCGTCGAAGCTGCCAGCGCGTGAAACGTAATATTCCGTCGTCGTCGTCGTCGTCGTCGTCTTCGTCTTCGTCGTCGTCGTCGTCGTTCTTATCGTACTCGCGTACATCGATCGCGATGCTCGACAGATCTGTTTCCTTTTCGTCGTGCACTGGCGCCAATTGCAAACGGCTGGAAGAGACGAGACGCTGGAAATTTTCTCGAGTCGATAAAAACTGTGATTCGGACAGGCGTCGGTGGCTAGGTGGTAGCAGAGCCGAGTGCGTTTCTTTCGGGCTCGCAGAAATATCGCAAGCATAGGAGGTTTACGTCGTAAAAAGTATAACTGTATGGCGAAAAGAGAGTAACGCGGGAAAAGAGCGTAGATCCGGGGAGAGGCGAGAAGCAAACGAGGGTCGCGCGAACCGTCCACTCGCGGACTGGCCATAATGTTACGAGCATTATAGGCGGTTGGTGGTAGTGTCTGTCGTAGGTGGTGTGTATAGTAGGCACGACGGCATGCCTATAAGCTAATAAATTGAATGGATGTTTGCCCGGAGCTTTTGTCATGATGATCACGAGTAGCCCACGCCTGGCCTGTTGAGCACCTTTTGAATCTCTCTCCGCCAGCCTGTTCCCGTCTCTCGCGCGCGCCTCCTCCACCTCGACAACCTCGCGCGCTCGCTTCCCGACACTTTCTTTCGCTTTCGTGCGCGCGTATACCTTCGCTGATCCGTGTTACGTTCCGGTTCGTACCGAAATGTTCCGTTCCGATCCTTATCTGTCCGCGATATCGCGCATCGACATTTCCAAGTTGGCGTACAGTCAGTATCCCTGAAAGCAGCACGACTGCGTTTCCTTCTCGACAGCCTGGAACGATCAGTGTGGTTGCGCACCGGACGAACACACGTCTGCATCCATCTACACTAATTAGACGTTCGTTAACACCGACGTTTTACGGCAATGAACGATTCCGTTTTGCGACGTTCTCGCTATACCTGCGTATTTACCTGGCGGTCGTTTCATCCATTACGCGTTCTGCACCGCGAATTCTTCCAGAGAGAGAGAGAGAGAGAGAGAGAGAGGAAGAGAAAGAGAGACTGTAACCACGAATTCGACGGGGTGTCGTCGTTCTTCGAACGCGCGTTACGCGCTGCGTTACGTACTCGTACATGCGGCGTCGTACTACCGCTGTGCCGCATTGTAGCGACACGTGCATCTCCAGAAATGCATTTTTCAGCGGAGACGCGAGAAACCTTGGCGCATAAAGGATAGGCGTACGTAGGTGAATATACATGTAAAGCATGGCGGAGAGCAAGTGCGAAGGAAAGAAGCGGGCTAAAAGAAGGAAGGAAAGGAAGGAAGAAAGAAAGAAAGAAAGAAAGAAAGAAAGAAAGAAAGAAAGAACGAAAGAAAGAAAGAGAAGGAAAAAAGGCTAGGCAGGCGAGTGTCGAGGAACAGACACACCGGTTAAAAGCAGTCGTGGTGAGCGGAGTCGAGCCAGGAGAGCCGGGAGAGCTGGGAGAGCCACGCAACGCCAGTCAACTCTCAACTCGACGACTCAAGTGGTAGGGAACATTCCTTCGCTACGGCCACTATTTCATCGTTTCGTATGACGCGATATTATAAGACCCCCGCCTGCGTGTTGGCTACTACACGGTGGTCCAAAAGCAAGCATCCACCTGCGACGACGAGTCGTCTTGTACGATACCTGTAGGGAGATACGTTGCCGCGCGCCTCTCCCGCTACTATTCCCCAATGCTGGCCTCACCGGTCTGCCGATCCACCGATATTTTTCTCCAGTTTAAATCTAAATTACCGTGGAAACGGTACACCGTGCGCTCCTACGCTCGGCAACTGCGACGATTTTTGGGACGACCGGGACGGCAAAGTCGAACAGAACGCGCAAAGAGATCGAGTTTCGACTTTGCTTCTCTCCTTCTCTTTTTCTCTCTTTTTATTTTTCTCTTGTTTCTTTCTTTCTCCGATCGAGGATCCGTGACTCGGACAAAAAACGGCAGCAAAAATCCGACCGTCGAATTCTTGCGTCTTGTCATCGTCGTCGTGCGCGCTTTTGACATTTCCCTTCTAAATACGTAACGAACCGAAAGCGACACGGTTCCGTTCCGTTTCTACCGTGTGATCGACGTTAATACCATCGGGAGAAATATTTCGCGTCGCTACAACGATCACGAGAACGGGACGAGCATCGGCATCAAAAGATATTAATAATTTCTTAACACGGCGCGCTTTTAGCGCCGCGGATACCAGGAAGCTTTAGTCAGCCGTAATGTTGAGATTAAAAATGATTTATGATACATCGAACGAGGAGATAGCGAATATCCAATTGGAATTTATGATGTAATTGACTAAACGGCAGATATAATAGCAAGGCGCGACTAATACGAGTATATTCGATGAAACCGTAAAGCTCATTATCATCGACGTTGCTACTTTGTAACCGAGTAAATCGTTTTCATCTCTCTAATAAAATTAGACTAATCTTCCGATGTCTGGATCGGCGAGTCGCGTTATCGGGCTCGGATAAAAATAGGCAAAGTACGTTGCAAGACGCGCCGTACACGGTCCTTGCAAACCGACGATTCTCACGATCATGCGCTCAATGTCCTTTAGGCTGACGTCAGGTATTAAATTTCGTGCCTCTAAGTAGAAATCCAGCAAGGCGATAGGGCTGACGGAGGAAAGACAGAAAGGGTCGATACGTTGAATTATTTTATTCGCGTCTCGTTGTCCTACGCGGCGCGTTACGCCTCATTCGTCCGGGCGGAAACTCGCGCGCGTTGCTCTTTGCGCGAGAGAAGAAAATCGCGCGAAGAAAAATCGGTGGAGACGAAGGGAAGAACAGAGGGACGACGCGTCGTCGAAACGATCGTCGAAAACGAGGAAATCGGAAATCGGTACGAAATAGACGCGATGCGTCGGTCGCGCGAGCACACGCTGTTACGAAGAAATCGGTGTACGTTCGGTGGCATCCACACGAACAGTCGAGCGAACAGAGTAGAGCAAATTGGAGTTCTGACAGGTTGCAGTGGGGTGTCCCACTATCCAACGGTGCAGAGAAAACGGATAGGGGCACCCCAGGATCCCAGACACCTATAATCGTACGGGCATAAAGTTGCCCGCTTGGAAACCTACGGTTCGGTCCACGGGGCCGCGCCGCGCCGCCGTACTCGTTATCCGGACTCGAATTAAATTCGAGACCTTTTCCTTTTTCTCTGCTCCATCGAGAGAACACAATCTTGCACCCGAAGGAGACGGGAGGACGTCGCGCGGTGCGATATCGAGAATATAACGTTGCTCGTTTAACATTCGTCCTTGCACCATCGTGCGACGACGCGACGAATGAAAAATTTATAAGCTATTGCATAATCGTAAATCACAACGCCGCGCCGGGATATTAACAACGACCTCTCTCTGCCTTTGCAAATATATACACGCTTGCGCGAATCGCGTTCGTATTGTTTCCTTTATCGATGTCGCAACAGGCCGGATTCACGTTGAAATTCGAGCGAACAGACGTTTGCCTGCCGGTGTTTAGGCAGAACGTTTGTAAACGCGTTGCAATTTGACAATACGAGCGCCGATAATTCGGTAAAGCGAAAAGATATGGATGCAACGCGGCTGAAAATAAATAGTCACGTAAAGCAGCGTTGCGAAAGAGAAGGAAACGGTTCGTGGCCAACGCGGGGATATTAATTTCATGGTATACCGTTGCGTTATAAAAATAAATTACGAGCGAGAAACGAGCCGTCCCGGCTGCCGGATTAAGTAACGAAATGTTCCGAGGACATTTCCATCGGAACCGACCGCGGCCGCGAGCCAGCCAGCGTCGATCGTTCGTTCTCGACCGACAGCTATCGGTCGTCGACGGGTATCGTGGTCGAGCGAGCCGGTGCAAGGAGAAAAACGACTATAAATCGCACATGTAATACCGCTATCAACGTACATTACATGGATGCCGCGTTGTTTGATAAATCGCTAGATGCAAATTGCGTGCGTCCGACGATGAGAGTGGATTGGATTCGGTTTCTCGAGTATACGCGATTAGCGTATAATCGGTGTGTACCGACTGCTATTTACCGCGACAATTTCCATTTATCGGAGTAACGCGAACGTAAGGGTACGTCGCGCATCCTTAAAAATCCCTGGTAACGGCGATATCGCGCGACTGAAATTGCTATTCCGTCGACGAGCAAATACTCGTAATCGTAAAGCGGAAGAGTTAACGCTACGTTAACGTATCGCCGGAGCGTAAAAAGGATTTTCTCGTCGAGGTTCCGTGGAAACGCACAACGAAAAATTAAGACGTTCGTTCGATCGTCGCACCGAACGACGCGACAACGCGCCTCGAGGACAGCCTGTCGCCTGAACGAGGAATTTCGTTTTTCGCGCTGTCGGTGTCTGGCGTAGCCGCTGCGCTTCGCGTCGTGCCGCGCCGCGCCGCGTCGGGTCGGGGAGTGTCTGGTGGCGCGTCAACGCGCGATGCCAGCCGCAGATATCCCGGATATATTTTCAACGATAATCTGGTCGCTAATAAAAATCCTGTTTAATATCGCATCCCCGTGCGTTCTACGATACCATAACGTTCCACGCTCTTATTGTTAACGAGAAACAGGGACACGATTTAAGCGCGTGTTTCGAGCCGGGGCAGCTCGAAGCGAAACGGGCACATAGAAGAAAAGCAAAGGGACGAAGAGCGCGAGCGTGAAACGAACCGCGCGATTCGAGTCCACCGACCACGAGACTATCGATTGGACGAGATCGAGGGAAAACGGAATGCGCGTAAGCGTACGACCACCACGTAGGTCGACCAAGAAGTCGTAGACGGACGTGGAAAATTCGAGCGAACGTTTTGCGCGAATGTCGCGATTATGTCGAGCAACGTTGATGTATCTGGAGTAGAGCATTCCGCAGGCGCGATATCTACGCGAGAAACTTGTTTCATCGTGGCACATTGTTCGAGACAGGAAATCGATACGCGAGTTCTCCGGTTCCATCGGCTGTAACTCGGTGTTCCCCCGGTTAATGTTAAAGTTGCTCGCACGGAAATGATAGACGCGTCGCTAAAAGTTGAAATTACAAGGTGCGCGGCGGATCGATCGGTGTACCGTTAACGTTAACGCTTGCTTCGACGCACGATGGAAATTTGGTGGCGGGGCTGGTTGAAAGGGACGAGGCGCGCGAACGCGACTCCTAGCGATCTAATCGCGGTCTCGGTTGATTTAGATTCGTTGGAATTACCTTGAATCGGTACCTGTTGCGAAAGTCGTAGTTGTATCGCGAGGTCGATTAGAAAATGAAACGGCGTTCTCTGGACGTAGCGCGGGATTCTCGCGATATAATTTCCGCCCTGCTATCGGTTATTAGATAAGTGATAAGTGATAAAGTGGCGAGAAAGATGACGGGGAAACGCGTGGCCGTTTATAAAACTTAGCGGCCGTCGTCGCCTATTAACGTTCGAAACGCAAACAGGATTTATACGACGCTTCCAGTTATTTCCGAGACGTTAATTAAGACTTTATAAATCATCGCGCGTATCCTCGCTGCTCTCAGCTCTTTTCCTCTTCTATTTTCAGATCGTTTTGAATTCGATGCACAGATATCAACCGAGGATACATTTGGTACGCTGTCGACAAACGGACGACAATAATCTTCGTATAAGCGATCTTCAGAAGGAGGAGCACAAAACGTTCATATTCCCCGAAGCAATTTTCACCGCGGTGACTGCCTACCAGAATCAGTTGGTGAGTATATACGTGGATACTAGTTACGTATACGAGCTTAGGTATTATACGCGAGACGTTGCTCGATTCGATCAGAAACTCGACTAATTTCGTAACACGCGTCGCTGCTCTCCGACAGCCGTAAAGCGCCACGGCGAACGCGGCCTACCTTTTTATCACGAAATTAGTCCAGTTTCTTCGCGGGTTACGAACGCGCGATTCCAAATGAGAGTCGGTAATTACCCAGCGTGAACCGATAATGTTGCAGATAACCAAGCTGAAGATCGACAGCAATCCGTTCGCCAAAGGTTTCCGAGACTCGTCGAGACTGACGGATTTCGATCGGTAGGTAGAACACACGCACCGAACGTGTCGTACTTACGTTTGCCAATCCAGCATGGTGGATCGATTCGTTTCGCGCATATTTCGAGCCGCGGCCGTGCGGTACGGTGCCGTGCCGTGCGAGCGAAGCGATCATTACGCGCCATTATAACGTCGGCACCTTAATCATCGTGCCGGCCGAATTATCGCGCGATCTTTTAGATCTCGTTAAAAGTGGAAATTTATACAACGCTAAATGTCGAAGGAGAGGCGCGTTTGATCCAGAATAAGCGTGCTCACGGACGCTCGATTTCCAGTTATCCGTGATCATCTATCTACATGAACGACGACGCACCTGCACTCGCACTCGCACTCGCGCTCGCACTCGCTCGCCTTCTCTCCTCTCCGCGTTTACGGCCGGGGCGGATACATGCGTGACAGAAAAGAACTTTTTCACCGGCCATGCGCCGCGTCAAAGGATTATCGTTAACAGCGACAAAGTAACGTTCCAATAACCGGCGTTACCATTAATCTTGACAGATGGACGCTACGTCGTTATCGGACATTACGTTCGTTGGCAAACAAACGATCTCGATTAATTGCAATTTCCTCGCTGTTCTGTCGCTCCCTTCCTTCGCCCCTCCCCACTCCCCGCTCCGGTGTTTCCTCTCTTTCTTCGTGTGCACGCACACTCTCGATATCCCTTTCGACGATTCCCACCACAGCTCCGAAATTCCAGGATATTCCAGCAGAACTTTCCGACTTGGGAATGGACGGCGTCGCTGCGCCGGGCCGTTACGCGACTGGAAAACTTCTCCCCGCGATTAAAACGATTATTCGGATCGTTTACGTTCGATTAACGAGTACGAACGACGCGACTACTTGCCTCGAACTACGCCCACCGAATCGTTAAACTCTCTCGCTCTACCGATATCCGAATCGCACTCGCGAAGGTTTTATGCAAATGGCCTACCGTGTGTATATCGTGCGTACGATGCACTGGCGTGTGCGAGCGAACGTGTTAGGTGCAGACGCGCGTCAGTGTGTACCGGAGAATCGATAACGACTACTCGATAAAGTCGTCTTGTCTCCGGCAGCACGCTCCTTCCCAACACTCGTGCTTTCGCCTCGCAAAAACGATATCGAGCTCTGAACGCACTCACTTAGCCGTACTTACATATTCATTTTTTCCTCGCCTTGGTTCGCATCGCATCGTATCGCCAGAGATCGCATCGGCAACGCGTCGCGGCCGCCGTCTGCCAAACACCTGCTTCGGGGTTCGTGCAAACGATGCGATTAAATAATTTGTTCGCTCGTAATGGAGCAACGATTAAAAGATTTTAGGGTCGGGAAGAACGCGCGCCGATCTAATTAGAAGAGTCGTTACCGGTATTATCGCCGTGCAGATTTGCAGAGGGACGCGATCTAATCGGCAGTCGGTCGCGACGTTTCGGATCTCGAGCACGAGGTGGGAAGATGAGGTGGACGAGCCGCGGACGAGAAACGGAAACGCGGACAAAGCACGGAGTTTGGGGCGACGAGTCACGAGAGAGCCGTATGCCTGACAGGAATTCTCGTTCTCTCGGGACCAGCGTACACGGTCGGGCGCGGCGCAGCTCGCCGGTAATCACGTGCAAATCGGAGGCGTGTTGGGGCTCAACCGGAAAGTCCTTCTCTCCGCTAATGCGTTCGACGCGATCTTCGATGCGCTTCCGAGAATGGAAGGGCGTGTTTCGAGCGTTTGGAAATTTTTCGTAAACGTCGAACCGAAGAGACGGGATCAGCGAAACGTCGAACCAGTTGGACGACCGTGTCCCGTGGTGTCTTTCTCGAAATTCGCCGACTTATCGCCGATGCCACGAACGAATTCTCCCTGGGAGAAAGAGCCACGGACCCGTCGATCGACCACGCTTTAATGACACGGCAGTTTGGAGAGGACGATCGTTTGAAAATCACAGTCCGCTCTAACGCGACCCTCCTCAAATCAGCACCTGCCTAACCGAGATCACGAAAAATCTTGCCCCGTCATTCCATCGTTCGGCTCACCACCGTTTAGACTTTACCCTTCCCAACGCGATAACATCTCGGACGCGATCGAAATTGCCAATTTTCCGAGAAAACGTCCTTCCGTCGCGAACGTCGCGGGAAAAGTCATCGCCGTCACAACGACGTTGACAACCAACGGCGGCGATCGAGCAAGCGCGATAAAATCGGCGAACGATTGACGACATACGCGTGATTTGAAATCGCGCACGAGCGCTCGACAAGAAAGAATTCGCGCGATACGAAAGAGAAAAACGGTCGTCTCGGCGCGGCGTGGCACGGCGGTTCGCGGCAGTCGTGTTCGGCTGCACGGATGCGGCTCTGGCGGCGTCCGGAGTTAATGAGAGAGCGGCCGTACGGGGCAATACGGCGCATGCTCCCGCCCACTTCACGCCGCCGCTGATAGATAGATGCCCCTTCGGCCCTTTCGCCCCTCTCTCCTTCTCACACCCTCGGCCTCGTCCTCACCCTCGCTCTCACCTTCGTACTCTCTCCTTCGTCTCTTTCTCTCACCCTCGCTCTCATCCCTCGCTCTTCTCCCTTTTCCAATTCGCTCTTCCTCTTTCCTGCTTCCCTCCTGCCGCAAAAGCCCGATCCTCTTTCTCCGTCGTCGCTGCCGCCGCCACCGCCGCCACCACCGCCATCATCGTGGCCGCGTTCGCCTACGTGGCCGCAAAAACCTCCGAAATCGTTCTTATAAAGATATTACGGTAACTGTGAAAATTTAAGAAGCACTTATAAAAACGTGACTGTGCCGTGCCGAGTCTCGCCTCGTCCTCGGCTTCACCGCGCTGCCGCCTTTCGTCTCTTCTCGTCTCGTCTCGTCTCGCTCCGACTGACCTTGCCTCGCAGGTCCAAATTTACGGCCAGCTGCCGCGTGAAACTCGAAATTGCTCGAACGTCGGGGCATCGAGACGTTCGTGAAAAACGTTCGAACGCACAAACGCGAGACACCGATTCGCTGGCCGGGGGAACGCGCCGTAACGCGGCAACCCGTGCGTCTCGACGAGATTCGGGGAAACGTCGCGTGGAAAAGCGAAACGAAGAACGAGCGAGATTCGCTCGGTGCACCGGAGAATCTCGGCGAAAGAACGGTCCTTTGTTCGTTTTCTCGCGTTGCCTCGGCTTTCGGCGCCGGATCCTCGACGAAAGGGGCGAAATCGGCGAACCGTTGATTCCTCGTCGTTTGCCGAAAGCGGAAAGCCGAAAGCCGAAAGTCGAAAAGAAGTGAAAAGGAGGAGGAGGAGGAGGAGGAGGAGGGTCGGTGGACGATGTCGGCGAGGATGCCAACGAAGGAGGAGAGAAGGGAAAGAGAGCGATTCCACGTTCTTCACTCTGCTGGTTCCGGAGGGCAAGGAGGGCAGGGCATTCATCTATATTAGCTTCGAGAGCGGACGGCCTGTCATTACCGCTGCCGCTCTGGCCTTCTTCTTCCTCTTTTTCCTCTGGCAAACTCTCCACTCTCCTTTTCTCTGTTTCGCGCGCGCTCGTCCCTCTCTCTCTCTCTCTTTTTCTCTCTCTGCCTCCCGGACGTCCTCGAGCGAGAGGAAGATCACCCTGCCTCGTTCCTCCGTTTCGCGTCCACCGGCAGAACTAGCAGCATCAACCCTCGGCAACTTGGACAGCTCTAACCGATACCCAAAGTCCTCCATCGCTCTGGCCCATTAGCCGGCCGCATTACCAAACTGCCAGATGGGGACGGACGAAGACGGAAAGACGAACGCGCGGCGCGAGTGCGACGCAGACGGAAGAAGAAAGGACCGGGGAAGCTTCGTTCGGTGGCCGAAGAACGCCGCGGAGCTAATAACCGCCGTTTAAAACGCGAAAACAAAGGTCTTGGCGTGCATCGTCGAGATTTTTTGGGAGGGGAGGGGGAGGTTTCGATGATGCGGATGGTGGCGGCGGTGTGGGTGTAACGGGAGCAAGAGGCGGTGTGAGAAATGGAAACGAGAACGGGAGAGGAGAGATCGGCGATCGAGAAAGACGAAGAAACGCGGAGTGGAGCGGTACGTACTAGCTGGGCCGACGCGTATATCGGCTGGCTATCCAACGCGTCAGGGTCATTACCGGATCATTACCTTCCATACCTACCGTGCGACGACGATGATGGGCGGCCGGCTTGCGAGCTCCGAGAGAGGAGTCGAAAGAGTGTCGGCCTCGCAGCGGTACGCGCGATCTTCGCTCGCTCGAAAGCGGCCGAGAGATCACTCACACTGGCGAGCTACTCGCCGTACGCGGCTTCCACGTACGATCGTCGGGCACGCACACGATCGCCGTTCAGGCTCGTACCTGTGACTCACACAGAACCGGCTCGATCGCGCGTCGGACCGCTCGGCGGCAGCCGGGTAAATTACAGGCTCGACCGTATTTTGCGTTGTTTTGTTGTTTTTCAACGCGCCGAAAGGAAATGAGCGAGCAAACGCGTCACGCCACCCCGAACCTGCTAATTTCTATTCATATTTTATGGCTATTAATTTCTTCACTGTTACACTCGCTCTTTCTCTGCCTATTTCTCCCTTTCTTTCCTCTCTTCCTCGCGCGCTCTACCCGTTTCGCCCCGACTTCTTTTCGAATCTTCTTACCCGTATTTCAGTGCGATCGCACGCTCGTTTCTCATTTACCCTTCTTCTTTTTCTCCCCATCTCCGTTCGTCTCTGGCTTCCCTCCTCTTCCCGTTCCCCTGCTTTTTCTCTCGCTTTTCCGACCACTCTCCGCGCACGCTTCGTCCTTTCACGCATTCCATTCGCCGTCTTTCTTCCCGTTTATACCCTGCGTATTCTCGTGCGTGCTGCGATCCATCCAGCACGGATTTCGCGTCCCGACGTTTCGCGAGAATCGAGAAGGACCGAGATCCGAGAGATCGAGGACCGAGCTTCACTCGTCCACGTCATTTTCGTTCATGGGATGCGTGCGATAGTAACCGAGGCGAGTAGAGAAAGAGAGAGAGAGAGAGAGAGAGAGAGAGAGAGAGGGAGAGAGAACGAAGCCGCGTTGCTCGATGAACTATCTTCGACCATCAGTGGGGTGTAACCTATTATTATCTACCACTTACCTAATGCCCTGTGTCAGCCTCGGGGTAGGCGGAGAATAACAGGCTCCCCGTTCGATGGAATCCCCTCCGCGCGCGCTCCGCTAATATCGCGAGCTCCGTTAAAACGCCGAAGCGTTTCGCGCGGTATCGAAAGCACGCTCGCGTCAACCGGAAACGCTTCGATCGATCGAGCGTCCGTTTCGACCTTATCCTCGCGAGAGAGGTTGCGCTCGGAATCGCGCGAGAAACGACCACGTACTTTCTCTTGCTCTACGTACGCATACGCGTCGCACGCAGCTTCGTAGGCCCTTGGTCGCGTCGTGACGATTCGCTCGGTCGGCGGATAGCGGAGAGCGAAGGAAATCACCGAGGAAAGCTCGATGCACGGGAAACGATCGACCACGCTCGGCTACGTTTCGAGCGACGTTCTCGATCCGTTGGGTAAAGCCGATCCGAGTATCGGATCGTTGTTTATAGATCGGCCATGTTCGAAGGGCGTAGCCGCGGTAGTCGTGGACACTTTAATGGGTAACAGCGGTGGCCTCTAATTAGAACGTTTGGAGCGTAACCGCGCCATTACGGGGAAAACGCAGACTCGTCAGATCGACGAGGAATATTTATTGCTCGGTGTAACAATTACAGGAGGGCCGGCATAGCACGAATAGTAATAGGCGACCGCCTCGGGCCGCTCTCCCGTCCTGGCCAACAACCGTAATTAGGGCTTTTATTGTCTGTACATAAGGAAGCTTTATGAAAACATTAAGGATATAATTCAAGGCCGGGAGGCTACGGCGCGTCGTGAATTGCAACCAGGGTTAATGCGTATAGAGATTCTCTGCTGCGTCATTTCCGCTTTGCGTACACAGGTGCAACGCTGGTAGTGCGCACGCGCGCGCGCCCGTGTCTGCGTCTGTCGCTGCGACGCGACGTTCCGCTCTGGCGTGCCGCTCGCCTTCGCGGCGCAGACTTCGCCACGGCGAACGCTCGCTGGTCGCGTTCCTCGTATACGAGCTTCGGATTCGATCGTACGTGACGACTAATAGAGTTCGGCCGTTTGACAGCGATATTTCAAAGGAACGAGAAGAGGAATGGCCGTGGACGCGGCGCGGCGGTGTGTGGTCCCGCACGTTCGAGCGGACGGCGATTAGCCCCGGGCCCCCTTCCCCCTAATCCTTCGCCTTTTTCAGCCGGGACTCGTTTCGTCCATCCCTTCGCTCTTCCTTCTTTCTTCCTTCCTGCGTGCTTCCCTCTCTTCGTTCGTCCGTTCGTCGTCCGCACGGTGCGTCTCGGTAGAACGCGCGTTTACGCTTGCGTGGCGCGGTGGCGGCTAAATGCTCGAGATTTCTCCCGTTCGAAAATCCCATTTCGTTGGCATCGTTCGTCCGATGGCGTTTCGCCGCGGTGGTCGACAATTCGCTACGGACCACAGTTTCCAGCTGATCCTACGAGACGCCGCGTCCTTCGGTGTCGCGTTACGCGTTAAGCAGGCTATAGTCGGCTGGTAACCGAGACTCGCGAACCAACCGCCTCGCCGGAGTCGTCGTCCCTCTTTCACCCTTCGCATCTCCCTCGCTTCGTTCTTTCGTTTCGCCCTTTTCCCCGCCCTTTCTTGCAATTTACACACACACACACACACACACACACGCGCGCGCGCGCAGGACGCGTTCTTTTTCTTCTCTCTCTCTTCCGGTGTCTCTCGTTTGGACTCGCGTTGTCTCTCGATCGTCGCGTTCGCTTCGATCGCCGGTCGTGATGGAGCTGTCGCGTGACGGCCCAACCGGCGATTTAAAGCGGTCTATACGAGAGTCGCTGGATAAACGACGGAGCAGATTGGACTCGTCAACGAGAGATCGAGGCAGCTTGCTCGGGATTAACGACACTCGATCGGATGGAGGTGAGGGGAAGGACCGTGTGGCTCGGAGGCGATTCAGAGCGAATGACGGGGCGCCGGACGAGAGAGAGCGTGAAAGACAATCTCCAGACGGTCCGAGGTTTGTCGGGCTTTCGGGGAACCACCGGATGATCGATACGAGGTATCATCGTCGAGGAGGCCGCGGTGAAATTATCCGACGAACTGCCGCCCCGGTGTCGGGTTTTCTTTTGGCCACTCGACGGTTGCCCGAGCCTACCGTCCATCGCCACCGAGATCGTTTTCTTCCAGATCAACGCGGGTGGGTCGGACACGTCGGGTGCCCGCCGAGCAACAGAGCGCCTTCTATTTCGAAAAGTTGGCCTTTGGATTTTCAGCATGGGAAATCTCTTGCTACTCGGAGGGAACGAGAGACGAAAAAGCCGACTATCGGCCGATCGGAGCCAAGCGTCTCGTCGTCGTCCACGGCGGTCACAATGAGGTCTTAATCACGTCGAGATAGTCCCAACGATAGTCGCACGATGTTTACGTACCACTCCCGCGTGTAATCACGAAAGTAGGAAATGACTATGCAACGCGCGCGCACGACTTCGCAATGATACCGACCATTAATTATCGCGAATATCACGCGAACGTCACGAAGAAGATGCCAGACATTTTGATCCGCGGCCAGCCAATAATTCGCTCGTTAGCGTCCTGCCAATACCGGCGACCGATCGTTTCCAACGTACAATCGGCCGTAATTAACCCTAATTAAGCTGGCGTCTAATGCACGAAATCATCCATCACGTTACCCCGCCGCGGCTCCAACTCCGCGAACGTCAATGAGAAACTGTCGCGTCGTCTTAATTATCCACGGACGCCGACCTTCCTCTTCCATCCGCTTATCTCGTTCGTCGTTTCTCTCTTTATCCGCGTGAAATCTCATCGATTCATTCCCCTCTAAATGCCACTTAATGCCGATAACGTCGATCGGTTAATCATGAGAACGCGTCTCGCTCCGTCTCCTCGTTCTTTCTCGTCCTCGTTTTTCAGTCGCACGCTCTTCGCGTTTTCTCGCCGCGATCGCCAGACTATTGTCTTTTCGCACGGCGAACATCGCGACCGAACGAAATTCATTTATTTGGAAGGATAGACTGCCATATAGTTGCTTGTAACGATGCTTGAACCGGAGCCGAAGCTAAGGATAACGCGACAACGAGAGAGAGAGAGAGAGAGAGGGGCGCGTGTCATAAACCAACGACCGGAACAAATTTCTTAGAAATGTTGAAAAGTCAACGTTATCGGCCACATCATCGTCGCGATTACACGTTGCGTGGCAATGGGGTCGGAAAAGCTCGAATCGCTTCTGAAGAAGCGAACGCGAGAAGTCGAAGGGTTACGTACGAAACGAGGTCACGCGTTAAGGTTCACTACAGCGGAGGATGATCATCAATAGCGTTATTCGAAACATTGAAAGGGAAAAGAAATACAATGAATTTTCTCCTATTTCTCAGCGTTAACGTTCTCGAGCTACGAAGTACACGATCGCGATTGTGATCTAGCATACGCGTAGGACACGAAAGTAGACAAGGTGGCTACAAATCGAAGAAACGTATATCGCGTTCGCTCAATTACCATATTATAGGTACTTAGATCGAAACGGGATCCGTACGACGCCTGCATAAAAGAATTTCTAAAGCCCCTACGGAAGACGACTGAGAACGAAAGCAAGCGTTTTGTTGGCGTTATTAACGCCACATGTAATACGTTTCTGTGTAAGGTAACCTGCGAGTCACGCGCGCTATCGATCGATGACACGGGCCAATCCTCTAGCAAGCGAGGAAACGAAAGTATGGTTTTTTTACGGCAGATACGCATCGCGCGACGCTTGATCGCATTAAGATACGTCTTGTTATCGATCGATAGATCTTTCAGCATCGGAGTAATTTTACGATCGCGAATAGCTCGAGACCGTCCGTAAACAGGATCGATTTCGACTTAAACACGAGTTTGTCCGTCTTTGGAAGAATTTATTTTTCTCGGCTAATCCCTTCCGCGCGTTGGTTTTCGGCTGTTTTCAGAGATCCGATGGAGCTGATGGAGCAACAGCTGGTGAGATGCGGCGTGGCGCCGGTCAGGTTGTACGAGCATCTCGCGATGTCGTCTCCGGCCGCGGCGGCAGCGGCCGCGGCTGCGGCAGCGGCAGCCGCCGCCCTCGGTGCTCAGCAGCATCAGCAACAACACCATCAACAGTCGCAGCAGCAGCAACAGCAGCATCAACAACAACAGCAGCAACAGCAGTCGCAGCATGAGAGCTCGGCTCACGCTTTGCCCCCGTGGATCGCTCCGTCGACGGCGCTCCTCTACGGAACCGTCGGCCAAACGCACCCTGGAACTAGGCCGGCGACCGGAACGACGTCTCCGTATCCGACCGCGGCGACTACCGCGTCTTTTCCCTACCCCGCGGCCCTGCCCTGGCCCTGGCAACCACCACCTCCCGTCGCCATGATATCGCGAAGATCTTCTCCTCCCAGCGCGACCGCCGCCTCCCTCAGGTACACCCCGTATCCTCCACCCGCGAGCACGCCTCCGCCATTAAGAACCCGTCCATCCACCCCCAATTAGCGATCCACCTCGGACGCTTTTCCTTAACGATATCGACGCGTTCTGCCAGCCTACTCGTTCTGTTGGTCGCGTCAAAACGATTTGGACAGTCGATGGAAGGTGTGGTAAACGCGGTGCAGCCAAAGAAGAAATCCTCGAGCCAAGGTTTTGCGCGTCGATCGGGGAAACCGTTGCTCTCTCGCGTTGCGCCCGGAAGCGTTCGCGTAGACGTTCTCGCGCCGATGATCGCATGTGCGGCTTTCGTCGATTTGTACAGAACGCCAGGCGTCAGGCAGTTCGGTTTCTCGTTCCCTCGACGTGCGAGGAGGAAGCATCCCGAGATCGTCATCGCTTCGTCCAGTGTTATTTAAGTTAGCTTTAGAGAAACGACCTGTACTTGTTTGCTCTCTGTGTACGCGTAATATAACCGGTAGACTGTCCGTCTTTAAATTCGGGAAGCTGGAGGGTTTGCGTTGTCTGTGCGCCGGAAAAATTCCCCCTTCCTTCCTTCCTCAATTCCGATCGATTTGTACATAAAATAAGCCGAGTCGAAAAGCGACGGAGAATGGACAAAGACTCGGCTATAGTTGTAATATATACCACGATAGTATTAACGCGTGTTTCCTCGAGACGGTGATCTTTGTACATAAAATCTTTTGTGGTAGCGAGTAGCGTAAACGACGTATTCACGATGTAGCACGGATAGAAATAAACGAATTTTCATTAAAACAGCTTCTTTCATTTTTCCGTTACCAGAGACGAGCGACGTCTCGTCCGTTTCCTTTGGAACGACGCGACCGCCGATGCACCGCGAGACCGAAAGAACGAACGAATTTTCGTTGGTAAAAACGGATCGTCGGTGTCGAACGGGTCGGAGGAAATTCGTCACGAAGCGAATGCTCGACGGCGCGGCGCGCACGTCCCGAGGCACGTCGTGGCCTGCTCATCGAGTGGCTCGTCACGCCAGCCAGGCTTCATCGCACCTCCAACTGCCGTGTAATTCCGTTATACCTATCTGAAATTAAATAAATTCATTTCACGGCCTGTCAACGAGCAATTATTTTTAGATGCAGCCACTTTAAGGCCGATTCGTTCCATGACTAACACCTCGCGACTCACGACTCACGGCCCACGACCCCTCGTCCGAACCCAGAAGCACGTCTCGTCTCGCGTATCGCGTATCCCTTGCCTGCCGCGTCCTACCACCGACACGAGAATCGCCACTCACCGGATCGCAAATAACCGTCCGATGCGTCGCTGTCGCTGTGTATCATCGCTATAATTCACGCGCACTCTATACATATATCGCCTCGAGTTACGTCGCCTTTCGAAACTTGAAGGCTGGCTGAGACACGGCCGGTAGTTCAGTCGAGTAGTAGGTACAGCCAAATTTATGCTGTTTCGCTATGGACGATCCGTCGAGAAACGCGATTATCGTCCTTGCTTTCCATTCGCAGTGATCCTGCAAAGCGAACGGTGTTGAGATTCGACTACCGGCCGTGTCCCAAGCGTCTTTAAATATCATCGATGGTTTAACGCGAGATCGCGAGGAAAGGCGTACGGAGGGAAAGAATGGAGCGGACTGCTGAAAGGAGCGTGGCTCGTGGGAAAGCAGATTTCGCCGTTCCGCGTAATCGAAGGAACATCCGGTGAGTGTGCAGCGGCGTATCGCGCGAAATCATCGGAGGACACGAAGTGTATCGTGTATCGGAGCGGCGCTGGAATCAACGCGTTCGAGCAGGAAGATAAGGAGCGAAAGAAGAAAAGAAAGGTTTCACCGGGGCGCGAAAGCGATCGTGTGTTGCGTCGTGATGGGTGGAGCGAGGTGAGAGAAACAGAGAGGCGGCTCCCAAGCTTGTAATTATGTTGATACGAATGATCTGCGGCTCGCCGCAAACCGACGAACAGAAGAAGGGAAGAAGGGAGGAAGGGGCGAAGGAGAGAAGAGAAGAGCGAAAAGAAGAAGCGCGGCGGAAGATGGAGAGCACGGGGTGGCGGAGCACGAGTGGAACGGGAGGTGGAGGAAAAGAAGGAAGAGAAGGATGAGATGGGGGCGGGGAGATGAAGCCTCTAGCGGTGTTCACCGGCTGCTCTCTACGTGGCCGTTTATCCCGATCCTCGTCGCTCCTAAACGAAGGAACCCTGTTTCGCGGGCCTCGCTTCTTCAACCACACGGACTCCAGACGGTTCTCTGCGTGTACCGACCATACGCGTTGCTCATCCCCACGCAACGAGTAAACGGCCTTTAGGACCGTGGCGAAACCAGTTTAAGTAGTTAAGCGTAGATGTAATTGATTTCCATTTTACGAGGCTCTCGGGGAAGACGCTCCACCCGCCACTGCCATCACCACCACCACCACCACCACCATCACCACCACCACCACCACCACCACCAATACCACCTCCGAGTATGCTGCCACCGCTATTGCCGCCGCCGTCCTCATAACCACCCCCACTATCGCGGTCTCTCGTGAACCGAGTTTGGCTTTCTCCGTTCGTATCCTTCGAACGCATCGATGCGCGTTATGACGCGTACAGGATTCGATCTCGCCGAATAGAATCGATTTCCCACGCCTCGTTTCGCCTCGGACATCGAACGTCGCAAAATTCTCGGCCCGGCGTTGTTCCATTTTCACGAGGGCGCGTCTCGATGCTCTTCTACTCTCGAGCGTAAACCGAAATTGGCCCGTTGCTGGCGCGCCATGGCCCGTACCACGATGTCGCCGTGATGAATTGGGCGAATGAATAATGAATGAGTCACGGGTGCACGAATCCAGGCAGCAGGCAAGCAGCCATCCAACCATTCAACCGGGCCGAGGACTAGCCCCGAGGATGTCACGGGACGTGGAAAGGATTTTAATGAAATTCAGTGACAGATGTCCGTCATTCGTAATTCTACCTCGGATCCGTTCGAATCTTTAATTTACGCCAGCGAAACGAAAACGCGATGCAGAGAGACGGAGAGTCGATTACTCGCGTGGTAGCGTTCGGAACGCGAGATAAGCGAGTTGGTCGCGCGAGTCAGATCGAGATCGAACGAGCCATGGTAAAGGTTAACGCACCATTAGGGAGCACTGGCCTTCTTCCTTCGTTCATCAACGATGAAACGATTAACGCGATGAAAGCGGCCATCTCGTCGATAGCCTCGCGTTTTCACGACGCGACCTCGCTTTGCATCGCTTTGCTCGTCCTACGCCAGCGAGCAAGAGAAGAAAATTCCGAGGCACGACGAGTAGACGCGAAACGACGCGTCGCAAAAGAAGGAGCGGAAGAAAAAGAAAGGGGCGGCCGTTGCGCGCGGTAACGTAGCAGGGAACGAGAGAAAACGGAGAAAGAGGGTAAGAGAGAGAGAAAGAGAGGGAGTCGCTGGAGAATATGTAAATTAGGAACTCCGTGTGAATGCGGAGATTTATGGCAGCCCGTACACATTTCTGGCCGCAATAAATATCAGTAAGTAGCGACGCGCGGGACCGTCCGGATCGAGTCCGACGCTCTTTCCAACGAGCTCGCGTATGAGCATACTGTCCCCCCTGTCCCTGCCCCTCTTCTCGCGCCCATTAATATCTCGACGATTTCTGAAAACTACGACGGTACGCGCGATGGTCGAACCGAGCTTTCTCCGAATCGACCCACGACTCGATCGAGAAAATTACGAGACCGAGCAAACGGCTACGCCAACGGGACGGTAGCAAACACCACGGGAGCCAGAGGAAAGGGAAAACCGGCGAGTCTCCGTGGGTGGCTACCGATTCCTTACCTTTTTCTTCGTTTCACCAGCGTACGCGCCTTCCTTCGTCGACGCAAACCTATCGCGTTCCCTCTCTCACGCGCCTCCTATTGCTTGCTCGCGAGCTACGATCGCCCCCTCGTTTCGGCGTTTCCGTACTCGTTCTCGTTCTCGATCTCGTTCTCGATCCCATTTCAACGGTCATTCATCGAACAGACAAAGGAGAGAGCACGTCGTGGCGCGTTTCCGCTTCCTCGACAAATCTTCGATCGGGACGTTGGCTGATGACGAGGCGACTGGGGGAAAAATCGTAAGCGGTCGCGACTATCGATGGAAAGGTGGAAACGTTCGATTACAGCGTGGGCGTTAAGAGATTTCACCATGTTTCGATAAGATTTTATTGCTTCCATATTACCGTAAAGTTTACGAGCTACGATACCACCGAGTTCGTTCTACTCGGAATCATCGGGATGGATACGACGCGCGTCGCGTTGCGCTATAAAAGCGATCACGATTCGCGATCGATTACAAATTCACGGTTGTCCGGTGCCGTGCGACGATCATCGTCGATCGAATTTGCTTCGACTTCGCCGAGTAAATTTACCGCGAGACGCGTATCACCGCTTTCGTGAATCGCCGCTCGAGTTTCGACGTCCATAGCCGTACACGACCATAGCCGTACACGAGTACACGCGATCTTTTCATCTATTTTTTCCTCTTTCTTTTTTTTCTCCAACTGGTTAAGCATCTGCGAGTCGCGAAGAACAAAGGGAAGCCAGTTGTTCGCACGACCGATTAACACGGCCCGCGATCACGACTTTGAAAAAAAAAAAAACGTGTACCGGCTTCTTTCTACTTATCGCTCTACACGTTGTTTTTCAGCGAGTCCTATTTCGCCCGAAATTCGATCCGAAAGGAAACACGCGCGATCGGTCAACTGGAAGAAAAACACTCGCGATTCGGTGGACTCGCGCAAAAGCGTAAAAAGAGAGAAGGAAGGAGAGGCGAGAGCGGAGGCAGCACGAGTCGTCACGGGGGAGACGAAGGAAAAAAGAAGCGAGCCGGAGCTGGTTTTCGGAGGGAAGACGTCGCGGGGAACACGATCTCGAGATCGAGAAGCAGGGCGAGGGGGCGGTTATTATTTACAGCAGTCCGTAAGGCGTGTCACAATGGCATTGCGGGTTTCCTCTTGAAAGTCCGACAATACGAGCGGGATTTATGGAAGAAACTTTCAACGAAACCGTCAATGGCCCACCCTCGCCTACGAGAGATGGTTTACCTAGCATGGGAATGCCTACAAACATTTTCACCATAAATTCTCCTTTTTATCCGCTTCGGCCCTTATTTACAGTCGCTCTGACCTAATCCATCCCCACCAAGATGAATCGAGCCACGGATATCTTTTCTACCTGTTACGACCTACGACCTCGACGATGCTTCGTCACCGATTCCTCCTTATTAACCTTTCTCGTATTCACCTTCCCTTTTCCCTATCTTTCCATCTCTTTTCCCCTATTTTCTTCGTCTCTCTGGCAAGAGTCGAAATCGCGCGATTCGCGACTCGTAAAGGCCAGGTCCGAACAACGGGTTACACCGCTACAATTTTTGTCCGATTCGTCGAAATGAGATGGGAAATTAATCCGACGATTCACGGGATACGACGCACGAGCCCCGTTCGTTGGTTCCTTTGCTCGGCGATATTAGCCTCTCGGAATCGAATCGATAAGGAAACTCGCATGGAAAAGGGAGGCCACCTACGCCGGTAATCCTTGCGGAAGTCCAACCCGGTAGGACGATCTTCTCTCGCTGGGGTTTCGAGAATAATCTCGGTCGTATCGTAGGCGTTTTACCACGACGTTGTGCGTCTTTCGTCGGATCTGCGAGATCGCCATCCGTGATTTAGATGAACAATTTAGATCGATGGACGCCGATCGATATCTCTCCATCGAGCGATCTCCCGCGCACCTCGCGTGACTGCTCTTCCGTCGCGCGCTGAGAAACACGTCGGAAGATATCGTGCCACGGAAATTGCTAGCCGCTCCTCTTTCAACGACCTCGTCGTTCCGCCAAAAGTCGAGCTAAAAGTCAAACTAAAGGGACGATCGACGCCGGATCGTTTCTCCCAAGCTGTTCGTTTACGTGTACTCGTGTCCCGTAGCGCGAGAGGCGACGCGGAGTCGGACGCAGGAAGCTGCGCATTGTCGAGATCCTCGGGAATCGTTGGGGGATTGTTGGGACAACGCGCCTGCTGTGCCGAATGTTGACTCTTGACTGCGGTCAACGTGACAAAAACCGCCCCTCGATTCGACACGCATCCTGGGCGCCCCATCGACCCCCTGGGTGTTCCTCGCGACGAACCCAGGTTCGTTTCACTCGTTTCGTCCCCCCGAACTCCATCGACTTTAACCTAAATCGTCCGATTAGCGTTCTCGAGTGCGTTCGTTCGTGTAATTCGCGTCCCACCGCATCCTACGATTTCGTAGGATTTTTCATCGAACGAAAGCTCGACCCTTCGGAACGGTGCTATCGATCACGGCAACGTGAAAAGAGATTCGTAGCTGGAGACGAGCGCTTCGGAGACGCGACGCATCAGCGTTCTCGACTCGGTGAAACGTGACGGTGCCTAAATTTCGATGAAACGGGCACGTCCCTGCGGGTACCCATGATTTCTCCGTGCCGAGGCCAAACATCTTTTCAACGTTGGATAAAGCATAGGTCTTCTATTCAGTAACGAACCGTTAACTCGACGTAAATGGTCGGGACAACCCTGTCACGGGGCGCGTCTCGTTGTTGTCGCCCGGTAAGGAGGATCTCTATTTAAGAGTTTACATCCCGAAAATAGTCTTTTCATGGATAACTTCACGCCACGTTAACGGCGTCGACGGGACTCTGCCTCTTTTCTGCCAAGGACAATGTCCATCTTTCCAGCTATGAAAACGTTCGTTCGGGGCGTGTTTCCCAGTCGATCTGTGAGATTCGGTCATCGAATCGGAGACCGCCATCTTTCGCTGTTTTCCAGTTGCACCCAAATATTTCGACCACAGCGACGGATTCGTTGAATTATCGATGAATTTTAAGTACGTAGAATAATCGTTTGGCAGGGTAAGTCCTATATTTAAAAAACGATCGCAGCTACGAGTTTGTTCGAAACTCTCTTCGTCTATGTTTTCTAGAACGAACACGCATCGTCGATCTTATTCTTTTGTTTGAACTTATTTGCGGAAAAATTAACCGCTCGTACATACCAAATCGATACTACGACTCGATGTTTCTTCTACGTCTTTCCGCTCCTCTCCACCTTTTCCCAAAGTTACTTCGAAACTAACTTGCTTTACTCCGATCTGTTCGACGGAACGTGGTGCATACGCGGCACTGAAATACGTAAACTCCGTGGTCTCCTTTCCGGACCTATCAAATCCTTGAGAACTTCCATTCCACGCGTCGTCGACTATAACCGTTAAGCTGATTTCCCTGCTTTTATATAATTTTTACAAATTCCATCTTTGTATCGTACTGTACTCGTGCGTACTGCTGTAGGTCGAACAAAATTTCTAAAGTATCGTAACTCTGATCCGTAATGGGACGTTCTCTCGTACACGAATAAATGAATTTTCGAACAGCGATCCCTGAAAACGCGAAAGCGGAAAACGCAAAGGCGCGGAGGGTCCGAGCGTGGGACAAGGAGAGAAAGCGAGAAGAGAAGGAGGTGGCTGGCGGTGGCGGTGGCCGCGGCTCGCGGTGGCGAGAACGCGCGCAAGAAGTGTAGTAATGTCCGCCAGCGGCCAAGCGGCAGACTATTACCGACGCATGAATATGAATGAGAGCAGGAGAGCGAAGAAAGAAGGGGACCAGGCGAAAGAGAAGCAACACGAAAGCGAGCGGTGCGAACCAGAGAAAGAGACGTCGCGATCGGGCCTCTCCGGCGGCGGAGAACGCGTTCGCACAACAGAAACGAAAGGAGAAACGCGCGACCATAGTACTTACCGCTCTCGGACGAACGAGATGGAAACAGTGGCGAGAAGGTGGAGAACGGGAGGAACGAAGAGAGTAGCCGAGCGGACGGCCAGGGAGTAACTAAAGGGGCGCGGCGAGGCGAGGCGAGGCGAGACCCAACCGGACCGAGAAGAAGGAGAAAAGGAGCTGGCGGAGAGAGCGCGCGAGGAACGGCATTCAATTAGTCTCCTAGTAATTAGCCGGGAAATCTTCGGCTTTGTCGGCAAGATCCTCTTCCGACGCGATAGCCGAGACCCGCCCGGACGGCGGCTCGAGACGAGGCAAGAATCGAGGTAGTCGCAGAGCCGCGTGGTAGTCCGGGTATCGCCACCTTCGCGCCGCATACTCCATACGAATCCAGCGTGCTCGCGCGCGCCCCGTCCGTAGCCTCGCGACACGGTCGTTTTAACGAAACTACTGGGAAGATACGGGCGATGGAAAACCAACGAGAGAGATTCGCGTAACCGGGGGTGGTCCGGAGGACACGGGTGGGCTCCTCGGTATCTCGTGTCGCTACGAACTTAAATATGCGAGGATCTCTTTCCTTGCGCGTTTCGTGTCGCAGAAATTCGACGGCCCTTGCTACTCGCTACACAGCCTTCGTCCCGCGTTCCGGCGTCGCCAGTAAATCACCGCTAAGGGCTGTTAAATAGCGGTACGCTTCCTTTCTCTCCCTTCGCTTCTCCGACTCTCCTTCCCCGTTGCGTCGAGGCGTGTTCGTGGCTGTGTGTGGCCTCTGCCTTTTTGGATAAAGCGATGACCGGTTCGGGGTTGTCCCTTTTCTCGGTCCACCACCAACACCAACTCGAGACAGTAGAAACCTCGGCTAGTCGGAGCGCGAACTTCCTCGTGCCATGCACCCGCGTTTCCTGTTCGAACCGTGAAACGAGGCTCGAATCGCACCAAGACCGTGCTGAATCGCCTCCTCGAGAACGACTCGTCTTACTCTCCAAGCAGCGACACGCTGCGTATACTTTGCTTTTCGTCCGTGGTCGTGAAAAACGTTCCCACGAAGGCGGATTTTCCAATCTAGTAGGAAAGGTCTGGCTGTGCTACGTCGCGTTAACGAGCGAAACGCGTTACAGATGCGTGGCAATTTCGAATGATTAGCGAGGTTCGACGGGGTGGGCGAGAGGGCGCGTACGACCAATGGGCAAAGGGCGCGGTGTTCCGCCCGGGTTCCCATGGATTTGGATTACCACGCCGCATGCTCTTCCAATCCGACCGACTTTCCCGATTTTCGTGCAACTCGATACCCATGCGAAGGGTCGTGAAATCAAGATATATCGTTCTCGCAATCGTGATCGAAGGCGACCGCGACGACGAGGGAAGAAACTCGTTTCTCGATTCGGCCTGGCACTCTCGTTACCGATTTCGTCCAATCTGCGCTCTGCTGTTCGCGGGGCTCGCTCGTGTCACCCTTGCGGCAGCGCCATCCCTGTTCGATCCAAACGGGGCTAATAAACGTCGCGACGGACGTCCGATCGCGTTGCGGGTTTTTCGAGTATTTCTAGTGACTCGGGTACACGAGCCGCACGGCCGTCACCGGCACGTGCGTCTCGTCTCATTCCAGATGACACCGGTTTTATTGGCAGCGACGTCGTCGGTCCGCGATCGAGTCTCGCCACCAGTCCCAACCGCAAGGTTTTCCTTCGAGTCGCCCTTCTTCTTTATCCTTCTTTATCTCCCTCTCGACGAATCTCTCGACGAATCTGTCGGTGGATCGACGACCCCGCGATTTCGAGACCGGCTATCGGGAAAACGGTGCCCGTGCACACGGTAGCCGAGCGACGCCGCGCTGGGCAGCTACCTCGGACCTTAATCCGATACGAAGTACGTGACTCTGCGGTTTCGTGTCCCTTCCGCAAATTGAATCACCGGCGGGCTACTATGTATCGATGTTTACGATCTGGAGACCGGTATCCCATCCCTTCGCACGACCTCCGCAAAAAGCTCGCTGCTCACCGCTGATCGCGATGCATTATTTAGCAACGCAATCCGACCGAAACGACGGCAGCACGGATGGACGCGCCCGTTGCAAAATCTTCATCGTGAATCGCAGCGCTACGCGTCTTTTTTTACACGAGCAAGATCGCCGCCGCGATGGCAGATTGATTTGCCGGGAAGAATAGGCGCGCGTCTCTCTTTTCCTTCTTCCGAGCAGGTGTTATCTTCAACGCAACGTCCATCCGCGTTTAATTCGCAACAAGAGCTGTACGGCGATCGATCGAAATTCGTCGACCTGCCGCTGATTTCCACTGGATGCGTTTCTAATCCGACCTCGTGACACGTGTCGGGCCAAAGTCGACACGAGGACGGCGAATGGAGGGTGTCGACGAACACCCGACACTTGACTCTACTCGCCTGAAATTGCCACCCCTCGAAAAATACCTAGATCGAGCCGATTAACCAACCCTCCTTTCTCTGTCTCTCGCGCGTACACACATACACACACGCGCTCTCTCTCTCTCTCTCTTTCTCTCTCTCGTAAGAGAATCCTAAACGCGCCATCTTCGTCGACTCTGGATGCGGCAAGAGATGAGGAGTACGCGCGGATCGCAGAATGGCACGCGACCGAACGAAAGAATCGCAGTTCTGTTCGTCGCGACCCTCGGGCTCGCAGCAATTTCGTAGAGTGGAGATGGTTTGGTCACGAGCGGACAAAGACCAGCGGAAAAGGAGCAGCTCGTACGGCACAGCTGTCCGCGCGATCCCTCTTTTGCCAAGCTCTTCGAGATCGACGATTTCCTGTCAAAAGGCAAACGCCAACGAGAACGAGAACGCGTATGTCGTGCGCGACTTCGAGCTCGGCCGAGCGATTCGCGTAAGAAAGGGGCGAAAGAAGAAGAGGAGAAGGAAGGGGGAGGGGGGAGAAGGAAGAAAAAGGAAGGGGCGGAGGAACGGTAGCGGACGAAGGCAGTGTTTTGGAGCGTCGATTTCGCGGATCGCGTTGGCGGCCGATTTCCATGGCCGTCCAACAGTCTGGCGTAAAAACGTACGCGTAATACGCAAAGAGGGAGGTCGTTACTTGCCGGCCGAGTAAGGCTCGGCCGGGCTTATTATTTCGGCCGTTAAGAAAATAAACAGAAGGCAGGAAAACACGCGAGGGCCGGGCGCGCAGCCACCGACGGAAATTATAGGCGGTCGAGCCAAATGGCTTGAAAAATGCTCAACCACAAATCAAGGTGCCGGTTCGTTCGGCGTGGGAGCCATCTGTCGGTTCATCGCCGTTTCTCTATATCGCTCTTCGTCCTCCCCGGTCTACGCCTACCTACGCGTATACGCTTCTATACGAACACGCGCAACATATACTTTTTCTCATTTTCCAGGGACCCGGCATCGAACCGTCGTCACAGGCGTGTTACTTCCATTCGCCCTCTCCCGCCTTCCGCCCGATCTCGCCACGTCCCTCTTGCCTTCCCACGGCTTCCGCTTTCCACGTTCCCTTTCCGATCGCACAATTCCATCGCGAACCGGTCCGATTTTCCGCGACACGACGCAGCGCGAACGGCTAAGTATAGTCTGGAACGGGCTGCTGGCTGCGCGCGGTACAACGCTCAACGTCCTCCCATTGAGTATCGCCTGGAATCATTCACGACGCATAAACATCTCGTATTACACGCACGGAACTGTTTGGCGGAGAGCGAAGCGACGAGAACGGCGCGCGGAGCGAAACGGAGAGCCTCGGGCCGGGCAAACAGCGGAGTCATGGTCGCGCGGCAGCGGATTGCCATATAACGACCGTGTTGCATAGTCATCCACAGGCCGCAGCACCCCCTGTAATCCTGCTGAATCGGGGAACACCTTGCGTCACTGTCCACACGCAAGATCGTTACGTACTAATTAACGTTTCGATATGGTGCCGTGTCGAAGTCTCTCGCTGCCTCCAATCAAGCTAATTGCGTTGCGATCGTTTTGTTTCGCGACTCGTTCCCCCCACTTCTCTCGTGCTTTTCTTTTTTCTTTCTTCCTGCTTTTCTTCCCGTTTTTATTCGCGTCGCGTTTTCTCCTCCTCTCGCACTCGCCCTCTGCCAGCCTTTCCTTTTTTGTTCTTTAAACGGCCGAATCTCGAACATCGACGAGTCTGGCGTCGAATCGTCTACGGTTTTCGTCCGTTATCCGTCGATTAACGCGCGAGCCTGCGTGCTCTCAGGCGAAATTTCAACGCGACGAATGTTACGTCTGTCCGTGGGGACCGACACTAAACTGTCTGTTTACGTGCAAACGCATTTTTTGCATTTACGCGCCGCCTAAACGGGAAGCAGAACTCTGCTCGTCGGATAGGCTCGTCGATCGAAAGGCGAACGCGAATGGATTCGTCGCGCGAGAGTCGGCGCTAATCTCTCTATCTGTGGCAACGCGCGATCGCTCGACGAGAAACGACTCGGGTCGAATCGGATCGGCCAAATCGTCGACTAGATCGAGCGAACGCGTGCGAATCTCGGCGAAAGGGGACAAAGGTGGAAGAGGAGATTGCCTGAAAGCGGCGAAGGGGTTAAAGAGCGGTGAGTCGGGCGATCGGTGGATCGTCGCCGGAGGCAACGACTCCCCTTCGTACGCGGCGCAGCGAACGAGGAGAGATAAAAGAGCGAGACGCGCATGTACGATGACACGTACACGCCCACAGGGTCCGCAAACAACCCCGTGAAAGAGATCGTTCGCCTAGGCGGGATGACACGGGGGGTCTCTCTCGTCTCGCACGCGCCGACAAATTGTTTGGGCCGAGTCGGTTAGTCGCGCGCGCGGCACAATGGAACGCCACTTGCCAAGATCCCAGCTACGCCTCCTCCCTCGTTACATTACATTACATTACATTACGTTACATTACATTTATCTCTCATCCGTACGCTTTTATCCCTCGGTCACCCTTCGCGCCCCTCCAACCTATCCGGCGACGGGCTTTTGTCGCTATGGTAACACCGCATCTCGCCACGTGACCGTCGACGGTCGACCTTTTCCTTCTCGTTGCTTCTTTCCGTCGCCAACGTACACCCCGTCAATGCGCACAGCATCTCGTCGTTAACTATTCAACGCGGAGCAGCTCGCGCCGCTTTTTAACTATCGCGTCGATCGCGGTAACGGCCCCGTGGAAAGCGATACGAAGCGATTGGTTTCTGATTTTCGGAAAGTCGGTCGTTGGCTCTCCGTAACGCCGCGCGGCTAGAATTCTTTCGTTCGGTTTATGACGATCCGTGTCGCGATCGCCGGGCAAAATCTGCAATTACTTTGGAAGAACGATCCGCTTCTCGCTCCCTCGACCTCCCTCTCGGTCTTCTTTTTGCGAATAACGCCGTCGGACCCTGTAATTCGCGCGGCTTTTAAATTGCCCGCGGCAGCTTTGCCGAACGTTTAGGCAGCTGCCGTGATTCGATCGGCTCGAGTCGCGCCGACACGCTTCTCGACTTTTTCTCGGTTTCGCGATCCGGTCGCGGCCACCTTCGAACCACGCTCGAACTCGATCATCCATGCTGTACACTCGATCGTCGCTGTTCCAGAGGTGAATATTCCCAGTGAGTGGCCCCTGCTTCCAGCCACCTCAATTATACCTCGCTTAGGTATAAGGGTTATTCGCTTCGGGGACTCGAGAATCGCGACTCTCCTAGCAAGCGACACCGGCACGCTCCGCGAACGATCCTGCTCGTTAACGCTAATTTTCGCCCAGCGATTCTTCGAACGTACATTCCGAAACCAATACCCACGTTCTTTCTCGTTTCTTTTCTTCGGTAATCATTACCATTATCATCGTTGTTCTAAATGTCACGTTGCGAGATATTTAGTCCAACTTGAATCTTTCGAAACATCGCTCCAACGTTGTCGACAAATCCTTGAAATCCCTTGGATTCATCGAACCGTGCGTCTTCGGAATTCTCAAACGTACGAAATTTCAAACTTCTCTAGTTCATTGGGTAGACCGCAGTTAAAACACGCATCGGTTATTTGATCTTGGTAATGGTAACGAACAGATTCTGTGAATCTGATCGGAATTGGTATGATTAGAAGAATAGGAGAGAGACGCGAATAGCAGATTGGCAAGATCATCGACGATTTTGCTAAGGAAGCATAAATCGGTGATCACGGATCTAGAGTGCGGAGCATGTAGGTGGAATCTGTTCATTATGCGGCCTTGGTTGTTATGGTTCGATCTATCCATCGGTTGTCCGATCTTGAAAGAAAGAAAATTGAAAATTCCGCGTTGGATCCTTTGAAGTGGCAGTTTATGTTTACGCGGGACCGGCGACCAGATCATCGAGAAGTACTCAAGGCGTGGCCGCGAAACAGCAAAGCACAGGTATAGCGAGGCATTGGAATTTTGAAATATATCAGAGGATCTTAAGAGGGAAACCAGAACTTTGTTATCCGATACGTTAATGTTGTTAATATGCCCGGCGAAGGAGAAGGTAGAATTTTATTGCACTGCAAGATCATACACTGAACTAATTTCAGACAGAGTGCAGCTGGCTGGCTAGTGAGTAAGGAAAACGAGCTGGATTCGTACAGCGGGTAAATCTCACAGCGTGGCACATATTTAGGTATATTAAGCTACGTTCGATCAAGTGTGAGCCACTTATTCAGTCTGTCAAGGTCGGACTGAAGATCAAGAGCGCCAGAGAGGGATGAAATGGCCTTATAAATCTTAAGGTCGTCCGTAGTAGAGTAAGAATCGATTCTTACGATGTACACGGTAGTCGAACATCGCCGATGAAGATCAATAAGAGCAACGGGCCAAGGTGAGATCCCTGGGGACCACCGAAGGATACACGCATTGTTCGAGATAGACTGTTTCTTCACCTGGCCCGTTGAGTTAGTCCGTTTAAATAAGAATTTAAACACCTTAGGAGAATCGTTAGCTTAGGAAATTATTCCTAATTATTGGAAGGAAAGAACGCGTGGACCGCTCGGTTCAACGAGAGGGCGAACGTAACGACGCGTAGTCTCCCGATATCTCCGACATCTCGAGCACCGAATGCTGATGCTGGGTATGCCCTTTGACCCCGAAATTCCACGGACTCCGCTTCCTCTAACCTCTGCGAGTTTCTCCCACTGGACGCGTCGTGGATTCTCGTCTGGCGTGCATCGTGGGCGGATCTTGCCGTGGTACAAAGACCGCTCGGCATCTTTTCCGGGGATTAGTTTTCGTTGCCGTCGTCGATTCGCGCGTTCTCTCTCTCCTACCTCGTTAACAGCGTTGGCGGTGATAATGATTCCGCAAAGTATCGTCGGCGTCATCTGGACGAGCGCTTAACGTCGCGAGCGAGCGAAAACCCGTTCGACGAAACGAGACGTTCGATCGTGATCGTGTTGCTGCTCGCTCTCGCTTTCGAACGGTCGTTTCGCGACGTAGCTATCGAGAGATTCGCCAGGAAACGCTCGGCCCATCCGTTCTTTCGTTTACCGGCCTCTTTAAGATCCTTATCCGAGGCGATAAAGTTACCGGTGGACACGCGTGGCTACACTCGTCACGAAGGGTGTATGGTTTTTACGACGACACGGCTACCGACTATTTAGATTCCGAACACTTGTAGATGGTAGCGGGATAGCGTCAGGTAGACCGATAACTCGGCTAATTATCGAAACGTTCCACCAGCCTTCTCGTCCCTGCTCTTTCCGGGACACCAACAAAATTTCGGCCACGGCATCGAGTCGACAACCTCCGCTTCCCTCCTCTACCCTTCCATTCGTTCCGCGTAAAACGCTTCTCTAAAATCGAACCAAGTCCGCGTGTCTCGCATCAAGAGACACCGTGGTAACTCTTGGTCGTCCAAAGGGGGAATACATCGTCGATACGAAGAGCGCGAATACCACGGAGAATTTAACACGACGATGGAACGACACGGAAAGACGACACACGATCGTCGACGATCGTTCTCGCCGCTCTCCTCTTTGCTCGATTGGCGCGTCGCGCCGTGGACGCGCATCGGTGTCGCGGATGAGCGCGAACGCGACGAAGACGAGCGACGGACGGATAGCTGGACGTTCGTTGGGTAGTTTGGCGGTGAGGAAAGAGAGTTCGACGGGAAGAGGAGGAAGAGAGGAGAGTGGCGCGAGGGGGTAAGCGGGCGGATATGTCCGAGGTAATCGAGGCTAGGGGTCATCCGGGTCGCAAGAGTCACGAGTCACGAGCGAGCGGCCGCGAACAATGCCGAGAGACCCGTCTTCGTCTGCTTCTTCTCTCTTTCTTCGTCCGCTTTCCTTTACTACCCTCCTTCCGCTCTATCTCGTTCCTGCCTCTCCCTCTTCGTCTGCTTAGCCATCTTCTTCTTCTTCTTTTCTTCCTCTTCTTGTTCATCTTGTTCGTCTTCCACTTGTTCGTCATGTCGATACGAGTTTTCTCGCTCGCCGATCTCCGCTTCGATTCTCTTTCTTCGATTCGATTCCACCTTCCGAAGGTGGAACAAACCACGCGTCGCCTCCGTGCTTATTAGATTCGATCCGAGCAACAGATTAACATTGAAACGAACGTTATTTATGACACGGTATCGTTGCCGAGCGGTCTAGCGATGATGACCCGCGATACTCGTTTCGCTAGCGAGACTCATCCCGAGCACAGGCTCTCCTCTTCCTTTCTTCTTTTCGGGATTCTTTTCGGGAATGGAACTCGTACCGAGAGGAAAGGCGCTTGGGAGACGACGCGCACACGGTGCACACGGTGCACACCGTTGCGACGTTGATCGCCGCTGGATACGGTCGGAAAACGATCAGGTGGTCGAAGGAGACGAGGACGCAGCTAGCGGAGTAAGATAATCGAACGGACCGAGAGGAAGAGATACGGAGAGAGAGGTCTCCCACGCCACGAACCTCGACGGGGCAATCGAAGACGAATTAACGTTGCGTGATGCGCGTTGATTTGGCTCGATAGCGAAACAACGGACACGATTACGTACATCCGATCGACGATGCGGGAAGGTGCGCGCACGGAGGTTACCGCTGAACCTCGAGGCTCGGCTGCGTGTCCTCGCGACGCGATGTGCCGCGCACGAAACGCCACGGAAACGCCAGGGAAACGCCACGGTGCTCGAGCAGCCTCTGCGTTTAACCGGCGTGTCGATCGTGCCAATTTACTCTTCGCTCCGACGTGCTTTCTCTCCCGTGAACCCGTTCTGGGGGTTTTACTCGCCAACGAGAGGAAAGGAATCCGAGTCGAGAGTCGAAACGCGGACAGAGGTGTTGTTCGCTGGAAGAGGGAATCGCCGTGGAGCTACCCGTGATTGGGCCTCTCTGTAGCATCGTCGTCGTCGTCGTCGTTGGCATCGAGCATTCCGCTCCAACTACAACGGTCAATTAAGTACGTACGAGCGTCGACTCGAGAATAAACGTAGGGTGAAAATCGCTCGAAACGCAAAAAAGAAAACTTGGCTTTTTCGCGTGCGGAGAGATACGCGAGAGCGAGCAAACTCAGCGGCGAGTTCGAGAGTTCGACACCGAAGATCGTCCGAGAGCGAGGAGAGTCCGTGTCGAGCGACGCTCGTGGGCCCGTGAATTATCGGGTTCCTGTTAGTTGCGTGCCGAGTCTCGCACACCTCGGGCGAACGGCTCGTCTCCTCGCGACAAGACAATTGCCGCGCTTCCTGATATAGTTTGCCGCCTTTCCAACTGTAACGAGCGGAAATTCTCGAACCGCGCCGCTCTTTCCTCCTCACGAAAGCCTTCGCTTTCTCGTTCTCGTCCTCGTTCGCGTTCGATCGTTTTATCGGCGAATCGCGGCTGTTCGCGCGACTCGCTTGTAACGGATTTGGCAGCGCGATGCCGAGCGAAAATCGCCGCCGGGGATAAACGCTTTAATTTAATTAAGTTTTTTCGGATTTACGGCCGGATAATTACGGGGCAGCGCGTCCTCGTTCGTGCACGGTTCGCCTCTTGTCGAGACGCTTTACAACGCACCGAGCAAATAAATTAACCCCGAATACGGGAGTGGAGCTGGTCGAACGAGGGACCAGCCAAACGCGGGAATAATATTTCGATTTGAGAGAAATAACCGAGGTCTAATCTGTTATTCCCCCTCCGAGCGTGACGCAGCTCCCCTCGCGCGTTTACCAACGATACGTGACAGCTTATTTCCCAAAAGAAATGCCACGGTGCTCCCCTCTGTAGCGCGTTCGCTGCCTACCCGCTAATAAAGTTACGTTCGACTTCATTTGCCTGTTACCTTGCCACTCGCTCGAATTAGACGGGAAAACGGAGAAACGAAGAACTCGCCCTGTTAGCGTGGCGCATTTTCTTGGCGCGTGTGGGCCAGCATATCGCGGCTGGAAGGGCAGGGGGTGGACGAAGATTCGGAGAATACGTATCTCGGCCGCATCGACGCGCGAGACAACTCGACTCCGTTTTACTTCGCTCGCTCGCTTTCTAGCCAAGCTACAATAGGATCGATATCCCGCTGGGGGATAAACCCCGTAATCCCCTGGCATCTGTAGACCACCTGCAGTCGAGCGTTTCGTCACGGACTCGTCGTCGTGCATTTTCCTCGGTGACACCCAAATCGAAGTCGATTCCAAATATTTAGACAAGCCTAACCGCGAACGATGCCTATTGTCGTCGATCGATTCGATTGACTTTGACGTTTGCCTTTTTCAAAAATCCTTCGCAATTCTCCGATGTGTCGTGCACCGAAAGACCAGTTCGATCGCGATCGATCACGACTAAAGTCAAGAGGTCTTTCTGTTGTGCGTAAACCGGTCGTTGAAAAGTCGAAGAAAAACATCAGCCCGGCTCGACCGACTACCGGATCTTTTCTGACGACAGGGATGAAATCGCGATGAATCGCAACGTGTCGCAGGAATTTCGTCGGCCGACCCAACTTCTCGTAGCCGGGTTCGATCCGCAAGGCGGGGACGGGAAACGAAGAATCTCGTTAGATCGGACTTAAGCGACATTCGAGCTAGGGGCCTGGAGAAGGGCCGTCTGCTGGAGAGTGGCGTGCCACCCAACCAAGAACCACGGGACAAAAGAAAACCGAATGCTCGAAGGGCGAAATACGAGCCGGCGCTGCTTCCTCTCTCTCTCTTTGTCCCTTTCTCGCCTTCCTCGCGGTTCGCGCGTTCCTCTCGGACAGAGGCAGCTCTATTCGCTCGCTCGTTCGTTCGTTCGCGTGCACGACCTACCGCGCGACGCTCGCCAATCTCGCCAACGGATATAAGCATGTAGCTCGATCGTTGAAAGATTGAGAGCGGATCTTGACATCGAATCGAAGAGAACGCGCAGAAGATTGAATTTCGACGGGAGCACCGGGGTAATTTTGCCGCGATCGGAGGAGAACGTGCAGCGGGGACTTTGCTATCGGGGATGGCGAATACACCCCAGGCCCTGTATCCCCGGCACGGTCGTTGGCAGCGCATTGGCAAATTAATTCGATGAATTAATAGGCGCTTCGGCGAGCGCGCAGCGCAGCACGCCGGCAACGAGCGGCCAATTCGGAGGCACGGGCTGCCCGAGCCAGCTACCGCACTGTTCCGGAGCCACCCACGCGAAACGATGCCCTGTGGTTCGCACCTACGTGCAACCGCGCGTACCTACGCCACCGCCGCTTTTCGAGAGCCAATCGATACCGGTGCCATCCTCGCCACCGCCATTTTATTTCGCGGCAAGCCCTTTTTTACCCCTACTGCCGCCGCCACCGCCGCCGCCGCCGCCGACACCACCGCCAAACCTCGACCGCGGCAATTTTTAGACGGAAACGGAATCTAACGATCGCTTCGACCATCGCCCTCCGACTCTCTCCCTCCACTTCCCTTCGCGATCCCACTTTTTCCCAACGATAACTGCGTTTCGTCCAACGCGGAACGACGGATTCGTTCAGAAACACGTCTCTCTTCCGACATCCGCCGTCGAGTGAAAGAGACGGGACGTGCAGCGTTCAGAGTCGTGGAAAAAGCGCGAGGAAAAGCTGAAAGGCGAAGAAAAGGAGAGGGTGAGAAGAAGGAGACGAAGGTGGAGAAGGACGGTCCGCGGCAGGCAGCGTAATCTAAACGAGCGATCGGGATCCGATCGAGATCTGATAATCGAGTTGTTGGCACCTGTGGCAGCGGACATAATTAATGTCGGCTAGGTGCTACCGGCTGCCCCTCTCCCCGTCCTAGTCCCGCTCGTTAATTCCCGGCGGGACATTACCGAGCAAATTAGGCGAGCCAAGTCTCCTTCTCTCGCTCGTTTCTCCGACGCGCGCGCTTTTGCCTTTTCTTCGTTGCCTCGTTGTCTTCGTTAGACACGCACACTGGTACGCGTTTTTCGCCGGCTTTCGGTCCCGAAACACGCGGAATGAAGTGGCCAAGAATCGGTCAGGAAGTGGGCGTTCCACCGCGTCGACTTGCGAGAGCCAGTAGAAAAGGAAGAAGAAGAAGGACAAAAACGAGAGCAAAAAACAAGAATGAGAACGAGTAAAGTGAAAAGAGAAAAATACGCTATACGGTTATCATCGTCTACGTTGCTCTTTCTCTTTTACAGATTTTCCCTCTTCCTCTCTCTCTCTCTCTCTCTCTCTTTCTCGATTCTGTCCTCTTTCGCCTCGCTTTCCTCGTTTCCACGAGAATAATCGACGATTCGACGCGTTCGCTGATCTCGAACGTTCGTCTCGAACCGTACGAGCAGACTGTTGTTAAAAGCGTGCGCGACTTGCGTTAAGGAATGAAGAGTAAAAGGAAAAAGGGCGAGTTCGAGATACGATACGGTCGAAGGATACGATAGGATAGGAAAAACTCGGTGAAGAAGGTTCGGCGGTGTTTCTTGTCCCGGACAAGCAAAGTCGTCTCTCACTCTATGGCTGGGGAAGAGGGTGAGCGTCCGAGCAGAGCCGTTAATGTTTTGTGTATTCAAATAAAGAGCGTCGATGCGCGCATTCGCACGCAACCGGCCTCGACCTGTGTCGGCCAGAGTCGAGCCGACTCGTTCAACGGTTAATGGCTTTATAATGCCTTCGTTTCGCATTAAAACGCCACAACGGTGCTCGCCTCCGATTCGCGGCGATATGTATGCCGCCTCCTCTTGCCAGAAAGATTTCTCGCCCGGACGCCTTTCTTTTCCGCACCTCCCGAACAGACAGATCGACCGACGATAATCTCTCGTGCTAGTCGAGTCGTTTTCTTCGGCGATCCCGTGGATTCAAATTTCCAAGGCGCGTCGTCGAGAGGTTCGAGGGACAAATCCGGCGCTTTGTCCGGCCATCCTACGATCCCCGGTACTCGGTTAACCGAGGGAATTGAAATCGCCTATCCTGCGGAATCCGTCGGATTCCCTCTCGATGTCCGCGCGTGCCGTCAGTATCCCGACGATCTGGCGACCGTCTCTCGACGAACCAGGAAACCAGCTTCGTTCGAGGAAAAATTCCGTTTTCACCGGAAGGGAGGAGTTGAACGGTACAACTCGTGTGTCATTACCGTGGCGACGGATCGATACTTCGGTAGACGCGGTGCTGCGTGGCAATTCGTCGTTGCCACGCTTTGGAGCGAAGAAACCGGGTCCGGATGGAGATAGGAGCGGAACGAATAAGTAGCTGCTGGTTGGTAGTTGGTAGTTGTTGCTGTAGGCTTGGTACAAGAGTTTATTAGGGTTTATTTACAAGGGAACAGCTTGCACAGCGATATTTTATGCATCTTCACAACACAAGCATCAACGATATAACGCTCTATGCTAACGCTAATCGCCGATACCGGCGACAATGAATCGTCGCTTAAGCTATTTTGCGTGGAAAAGACGCAGAGCGCGTTCTCTTCGGACACGAACGCGCAACGTTCCGCTCTGCGTTTCTCCACGTCGAGTACGGAGTTGGAACATAAATAACGATAACGATAACGATAAGTCGTGATACGAAATATACAACTTATGTTACACGAACGAAGTCGATATTACCTAGGTCTCGTGAATTCGTACGTATATATGTATAGCTATATACAGTAAAGGTCGTCATACGATTGATCGCTTAAGAATGCACGTACGTGCGGCCAGGGGATCCAACAACGACCGTACCGTATATACAGTGCTTCGTCTTCGTCTTCGTTTTCGTCTACGTCTTCGTCTTCTTCTTCTTCCTCTTCTTTTTCTTCCGCTTCTTCCCGTTACGTTGCTCCGATCGAAAACGCGAATTCTGCGACGACGTGGTTGTTGCCAGTGACGATTCCCGGTGAGGATCAGACACACGGAAAGAACGACGAGAAGCGTGGCAGCGGGTCTCGTGCGGGGAGAAGTCGAGTGGTCCCGAGGTCGTGGAAGAGTGCGCGCGCGCGCGCGATACGGCGGCGCCGAGGGGAGGACGTCGACTACGACGGCGACATATCCTGGGCGTCTCTTCCGAGACTGTCTGTCGGAGAAGGTGTCGCTCTTCGCGAGGGCGAGGGAGAGAGCGATGGCCCGACCGGGGTGGAGGATTTGGGGGCGGTGGCCACGTGGTACGGAGAGAAACGATGGTGCGCCAGAGCCAAGGCCGATGGGTAGAGAGGCCGAGGTGCCGCTGGCCCCGTGCTCGGACTCTGCGTGCTGGACCCTGCCAACTGCTGCTGTTGTTGTTGTTGCTGCTGCTGTTGCTGGTGATGCGCGGCCGCGAACAGCGTCGGCCCGATCGACGAAGCCCACCACAGATGGCCGAGCTGTTGCTGCTGTTGTTGCTGCTGGTGTTGCTGCTGCTGTTGCTGCTGATGGCTGGTGCCGGCGGACGAGGCGCCGGGGTAGACGAGAGCCGCGGGCCCGACCAGCTGAGCGTACGGGCTGACCGCGACCGCCGCCGCGGCCCGAAGCAGCATCTGCGACCGCGCCGCCCACAGCGCCTTCTCCTCCAGGCTGAGGTTACCCACCGCTCCGGCCTGAAGTTGATCCATCTCGAACGGAAGCCGATGGGGAAACCTCAGCGATTGCTGCTCGGCCAGCATCGACTCCATCGTCTCCCTGAAAGGGAAGCTGCTCGATTACGCGCGTATTCGCTCTCGCGGCGATTAGAGTTCGTCGCGCAGCGTCCGTAAAAACGTTCCTAAGATTTACCTCTCGAAATCGGTCAGACGAGACGAGTCCCGAAACCCCTTAGCGAACGGATTGCTGTCGATCTTGAGCTTCGTGATCTGAAACAGAAAAGTCAATCTTGGTCGTCGATTTTCGTCAGTCGCCGTCCATTTCCCCATCTCGTTACCTACGACGACTTTTCTCCAGTCGGAAGTTACGTCATCGTCGGCCGCCAACGACGCGTATCGGAAAACGGTCGACCGTTTCGAAACGGTTCGTTCCATCGATCGAGAATCAACGGCTCGTAAAATTAGAAGAAGCCGGGAAAAACGACGCGGCATTGCATTCCAGATAGTAAAAGGGACAGAACCGGGGAACGAAGGATCACGGTGATAGCGAGAACGAGGCGCGGTCATTCGAGTTCGCGATCTTTCGAAATTCGCTGGAGAAAGTTGGCAGCTAGAAATCTACCCCAACTGGTCTTCGCGAGGGCAGCGTTCGGCCGTTTCGCGTTACCGCCGCCATTCGGCCACCCACGATGCGGACGGAGCAGGTGGCATCGGTCAAAGTCGAATTAGCTCGGGGTGACGAGATTCTTCCCGTCTCACGCTTCCGTAAACCCTCGACGGACGAAAGATTCCTCTCCCCCGCACTTCTGTCGTATCCAAATACCGAAACTATCGGACCCATTCAAAAAAGGAAAACGGTATGATTTCGCGGTGCGGTCGACTTGCTTTCTCGCTTTCGACGAAAAAAACCGTCCTTCGACTCGTCCTCGTTCGTTTCTCTCCGAAAATCTCCCGGAAGGGAAGGTCGAGATGGAAAGGTTGGAAGACAGAGAGAGAGAGAGAGCGAGGGAGAGGCGGGATGTAAGAGAGAGAGCAAACATCCGCGCGTGTTTGTGAGCGAGAGAGGGAGAGAGAGAGAGATAGAGAGGGAAAGAGAGAGCGAGGGAGAGAGAGGGTCGGAAGCTAGAGTCGGTGTCGAGTGGGTGGTCCAATTACCCTACGGTTTCGCGCTCAGGAGCAGCACGTGCAGCCTGGTAATAAGACTCTTTCGTTCAAAGCCGAGGCTAAGCCGCGCTAAGCCCGGAGCTGCCTCGGTTTTAGTTACGATTCCGCTGACATCATTAGCCAAACATCTGGCCCACCTCCGCCGTCAGCGTCGTCCTCGTCGTCTAGCTACTTACTTGGATCGCGCGCGTCGTTCCGCTTCGGTCTCCGCGCGGCGTCGTTCTCTGTCGGCTGTGTTCGTTTTACGATCAGCCGGGCAGCTATAGTTCACTCGCCTCGCGACCATACGCCTATCTTTGAAATCGACCAGCGCGGCCGCTACTTTGCGCGAACCGTTCGCTTTGATATCGTGCAGCTCCTTTTGCCGGATTCGAACCGGTGACGGACTGGACTCGCCGCCACGCGTCTATCGCGTCGGCGGTCTCGCGACGAGCACCGATTAATTTAGCAACTCGACGCGCACGCGGCTACGCCTTCTCCTTTCAGGCAAATCGAGAGGCGCGCGCCGCGCGGCCACCGCTTTTCGCCTGCGTCCGTCTATCGACACCGACACCGACACCGAACGCCAGTTTCCAAGGAATGCGAGGCCACGACGATCTCGCTCTTTACCCGGATGAAAAACGAAATTCGCTGGTCGATCGTACGCGCGGCTATCCCGGCAAACGATGATCAAGTTATACGATTTCACTGACACGATCCGACCAAACGGTTGGACCACTTCCCAGACCGATTTACAGCGTCCACGGTGAACGCGCGGCGAGTGCTACGCCATGATATATTTCCTCGCTCTCTCGATGCCAAACCATCGTCGGAACGTATAAATCGTAGCAGCCAGCGGTGCACCCTCCTGCCAGATATTTTACTCTATATCGGCCGGGATAGCGGGAATCGCGAAAAAAATACAGGAGATTTTTGTCGTCGCCGGTATCGGTCGATGCGCGAGCGAAGGTCGTTGCCCTCTGGTTTCGTCGGATCGCCGTGCGATTCTGCAGGACCGACTCGCGAATTCGCCGCTGCCAACGACAGGCCGACGCGATCGACGATGCACGGAACAAAGTCCACGGCGATCCGTCACGCGATACTCGCGAGCGTAAACCTCGTACTCGGCTGGGCTAAAGAAGGAAAGAAAGGGGCGCGGTTTTCAGGACACGAAGTACATAATTTTCAACGAAAGCTGAACAAAGGCGCGGTTCGATCGTAGTCGGTAGCACGAGGACCGATCGAACAACGTTTGTTCATCGAACGACAGGTAGCCAATTACGTCCAGCTGCGAAGCGCCGATGAAAATTGAGAGAGAATTTGCGAACGCGGTGAGCGGGCTTGCGTTTCTCTCTGTTGGGACCGATCGGTTCTTCGCACTCGGGGGAGTTTCGACCGTTTCCATTCACGAACCGCTAGTCGCGAAAGAAAGCGATTCGACCTGCTAACGCCAGCATCGATCGATCGTCCAACCATATGAATTTTTTCGCGTTTCGACCGAAGAGAAAGAGAAAGAGAGAGAGAGGAGAAAGAGAGACGTAGAGGAGTATTCCCTCGCTACATGGTCCGATTCTGCTTCGGTCGCTCCCTCCACAGAAGCTCCGCAAAATGAAGCCGTAGGTAATTGAAAGGGATGCTTTCGCACCCGGTCCGCTACTAATAATAGATTTAATAGAGACGCGCTCATCGAAGAAGGGGTCCCGCGCTCGCTCGGCTTGGAAGCTCGGCGCGCACCACGGCCGCTATTTAGTGCCGGTTGCGCGCTGTCATGCTCCCTAAACTTACTCTTTCTTTCGCTCTCTCTCTTTTTCTCTTTCTTTCTGTTCCTGGCGTTCTCTGTCTTCTTCACGGAGCGGCGTCTCGTGGAGAATTCGCGTTGTCGCGAACAAACTTCGCGAACGAAGCGAAATGTTCGTGGTTTGGCGTTCGACGCGCGCACGACGAAATCGAAGCGTGGCCGTGTGTGTCCCGGTGGCCGTAAGTAAGTACACGCGTGTGTGCCAACCGACCAGCCGCCAACGCGTACAGCCGCCGTGTGTGGTTTCCAGAGGGGCCTCCTCCTCTTCCTCTCTGCCGCCTCTGTCTCATTTGAACGCGATTATTTATGTTTTCTTTCGTTCGTGCATGCCGACGCCGACGCCTGCAGCCACTAAAACCATCGACTGCTTCTTCTTCTTCTTCTTCCTCTTCTTCCTCTTCTTCCTCTTCTTCCTCTTCTTCCTCTTCTTCCTCCTCCTCCTTCTTCTCTTTCTTTTCTTTCATCTCCTCTTCATCTCCTTCGCTGTTTCCTCCTCGTCTCCACCTTCTTCTGCTTCTGCTTTTGCACCCGCTCTACCTTGTTCCGCGACGCGCTCGGCCCCGTCTTCTTTTTACGTTAGCGCGTCCTTACTTCTCGCTTCGTTCCCTTTCCTCCTTCGTTCCGTTTCTCTCCGCTTCTTCGCTTTTTTCACGGTTTTTCTCGGAATTCACGAAACGTGAAACGACTTAGCAGGCAGTTGCCCCTCGTTTCAGCGTCGAGCAGCTAATTAGCCAAAGTATAGAGGCACAAGGTATAAAAAGATAGCGACGCGCGATTTATTACCACGAGAATTTTCCACTGCGATGATCGCGATCACGATTACTCCGCAATTATTACGAGGCACAGCGTTGAAACTGCGTTTATCTTAAAACACCTTCCGGCGATACGTCGTCGTTTTTCTCGATTATCTTTACAAACTCCGAAATCGTTAAACGAAACACGACGAATACGTTTAACTCGCGTCTCTCTTCGAGTCCTATTCTCCGCTAGAGTTTCTTACGCTCCCAACGAACGTTATCTCTCGGGCCAACGTCGTTATCTTCGTCCTAACATCGAACGAAATCGGAGAACCGCAACCGATTCGAGCCGATAATTCGAATGGTGGCCGAGCAGAGAAACCGCCGAATAGTGCGTGGAACGTGGCAGCCTGCCCGTAGCTATACGGTAGTAAGTATTTACATACTTATGTATCTACGCATCTATTCCAGAAGCGTAAACGTCGACTTTGGATAACGACGGCCCGTCCACGACGACCACCACGAGCGGGACGATTAGGAGCGGAACAGAACATGGGTCGCGGAGAGCGGGGCGGCCGAGTCCCGAGCGAAAGAGAAGAGGCAGCGAACGAGAGAAGGCGAGGAGACATCAGCTGGCGATAAGGAGCCGGCAGAACGGATGGAGAGGAATACCAACGGCGAGCGTGGCCAGAGGGAAGAAGAACGGCAGTTAGGTTATGAATTATGACGCGTGCGAGCGAGAAAGACGAATCGAGTCGGTGTTAGAGGTCGTTACGAGAAAGAGTCGGCTTGGAAAGACAAGAGGAAGACAAAAACCGTCCGCAACGATACGTAGTTCGTACACGGGAAGTGGCTGGCAGGGAAAAAAAAGTTGGTCCCTGCTAAACGAGCCTACCCCTCGACGATGACGAGCACGAGAAGAGCAACGGAGCCAGCGAACAAGACGAAAGACAACACCGAGAGCACGATAACGACGACCGACCGACCGACCGATGGGAGAGCCGCGAACCGCGACGAATCAATTTCGAGACAGCGCGGCGCGACGGCCGGCTAAACGAGCCAATGTCTCTACGCCACGGAAATCCTCTTGTCCTCGCTCCACCGCTTCGCTTTTTTTCTCGTGACACGCGATCGGAAGTATCGAGCGACGATCGCCACCGCGAATCTCCGCCTTCGCTTCTGCCTTCGTCGTTGCGGCTGAGGCGGTGAAGAGCGCGGTCGAACACGGTGATAACGAGCAGAAGCGAGGACAAAGGACGCCGGAGATAGGAAAAAGAGAGTTACGAAGAAGAGCGTGCGAGGCCGAGGAGAACAGTGGGAACGGACGTTGGAAATTGGACGTAGGAGGGGGAAGGGGACGGAAGGAAAGGAAAGGAAAGGAAAGGAAAGGAAAGGGAAGGAGAGCCGGGTCGAGGTAATTGCCGGGGCATCTCTTCGCACCTCATCATCGTCATCAACGGCTCCGACGTTCTCGTGGTTGTCGCGGACGACGAGGGTGGGTCGTCCAACGCGGACCACCCGTTAGCGCTTTGAAGCCGCTCGATTGCCTCGCTTTCCTCCTTCTCTCTCTTCGTCGGAACGACCGCAGCTCTCGCGGATCTTGTACTTTTCTCCTTTATTAGAGGCAAACTACGCGAAGATGCTCGAATCTAAGGAATCGCAGAACGTACGGTCTGCGACATTGCTCCGTCTTTCGTCTGGCGCGTTGTTCGAAAGCCGCTTCAGCAACTACGACGACGATAACGACAACGACGATTCTGGTTAATTTGGAAGGAACAAAAACAAGCGGAGGATTCCGATCGCGTTGTTCGAAGAGAAATGGAAGAGGAGAGAATGGACGTCGCGCGTCTCTCGTGGCTCGAAAATCGGATCTCGCGTCGTGCCGCGGGCATCGCGACGCCCGTGGAATGCGAACGACCGCGAGTCAGACCACACACCAGGCGGTCGCTGCTAAACGACTATCGTAAAATACGATTGCGCTGTCGCCCTTCTCGCGCTCCGAACCAAGGAATCCGTAGTTGGACGCGCGCAAGAAGAATCGTCGCGAGGTTAAATGTACGACCGGTCTCCGGCTAAGTCGTCGCGTTCCAACGCGAGCGTCCGCTAACAATTCAAAGCGGAAAACCACCGCCTGGAGTCACTGGAACGTCCCGCGCTCACCGTTAATTTAAATGTCGCGCAGGCAAGTCGAAAATTCGCGATGGCGACCGAATCCGCTGACTGCGAGAAGAAAATGTGGCAGCCCGGGGGTAGGACAATTTGTACGTTTCAATCGGTAGAGAGGAAACGATTATCCGAAGCGAAGGGCCGAGCGACGAGCAGGCGAGAGAGGAAGAGAGCGAGCGAGAGAGAGAGAGAGAGAGAGAGAGAGAGAGAGCACCGTTCCCGAGGGCACGTGGAAGACGCGCGATGCGTCACGGCGCGGCAGGGCAGATCTCGACCGACGCGTCGAGGATCGCGTGAGAAAAAAGCGAAAAGGGCCAAGGAGAGAAAGCAAGGATAAAAGAGGGAAAAAAGGAGGAGAAAAGGAACTGGGGAAGGAAGGTGGAACGAATAAAAGCGTGTAACGGTAGCGAGAAACAAAGCGAGACTTACGAGTTGATTCTGATAGGCGGTGACAGCGGTGAATATCGCCTCTGGGAATATGAAGGTCTTGTGAGGTTCCTTTTCGAGGTCTGTTATCGGCTTGGAGGTACCCGACTCCGGTCGCTTCACCAGGTGAATCCTCGGTTGATATTTGTGCATCGAGTTCAACACCAGCTGGAAATCGTTACGAGTCGGTCAGAAGATTCGCAGCGCGTGGTATCTTTATCGACGCGTTTGAAAATAAACGATCGTACCGCGTTTAAATCGAACGAGAGTCTGTTACCACTACCATCGCGTAATCTTCGCGAACGTTGCGTCTCACCCCCCTCGACTGGCATCGATTCGACCGTATTCGGTGCACCGATTCGTCGCGTTTCTCGACTTCGGCCCGGTCCGTCCCGTTCTTCGTCCCTCGACCTTCTTCGATTCGTCTATCGCCTCGGGAAACGATAGATGGACGATACGAGAGGATCTCGACGGGAGAAAAAGCGTATGAATTAGGAGCACTTTGCTGGTCTCGAACGTTCCCCGCTTACCATTCAAAAGAATCACTTTGCCTTCGTCCGGCACCGTGTAACATCCTGAATACAAAATGAGTACCGTGAAGAACCGTAGCCACGATCGGGGTTCCTATTTACGTCAGTCATCCGATGAATTAAGGAGTCCGCTGCTGGCTGCCGCTGCCGCTGTCGTTGTCGGAGAGAAATCGAATACCAGGCCACGATACTGCCACGAACCCACCGACCGAAGCGACGCGTTGGATGCGTTCTCGTTCTCCCGCGAATCGGACGAAACGAACCGAAACGAATCGAAACAAATCGAAACGAGTCGCAAACGAAAACAAATACTGATCGATCGAACTACGAGCTCGGTGTTTGCCGCAAAGCTACTCACGTGGCCGTGCCTATCCATGTCGTTGTTGGTAAGCTTCACTTTTTCGAACGAGACGACTTGCTTTCGAAGCTGCTCGCCCGTAAAAGGTGAGTCCGGGTGCACGTAGAGACGAGCGGGCGCCGGAGGATCGGCCTTCCCAGCTACCAGCCAAGAGCTCCTGTGATACGCGTATCGATACCTCTTGTTATCCACAGGAACGATGTCCATCAGAACCGCGTATCGACTATCCGCCTTCAATCCGTTGAACGACACTCTGCACGTTGGAAACATTCTCCTGCGAAATAAACGATAGCTGAGCAAGAGACAGAGAGAGAGAGAGAGAGAGAGAGAGAGAGAGAGAGAGGATTATCGGTGGTCGAAAACCGTCCACGCCGATTTCAGGGTTAACGCGCCAACACCGAAGCGGACACCGAGGTGGTGGCAGGTTCGCTGGGTACCAGAAGAACCAGCAGGCAGAGGGGGCGGAGGGTCAGAATCGAGGGGGCAGAGGATGAAGCCTGGCGTGAATGTTTTGCCTCGGAGGCCAAACATTAATACCGTGTCGGGCCCCCCGCTGCTCGACCACTAAAACGCGGGGACACCCGCCGATCTTATCTACGTCTTCTCCTCGGTCCTTGTCGACTCGGTATGCATTCATCCCGCCAGCGCCACGAGCGTGAGTAATGCTTTTATTTATCAACCCGTCCTTTGTTAATGAATTGAACTCGCCTCGCGAGAGAAGCTAGCCTCTTCGATTCCACCTTCTGCCTACCCCCTGTACACGACCTCCTCACCCACGATCGAACCTCTAACCCCCGACTTCCTCTCATCCCGGGACGTCGCTTTTCCTTCCCAGACCCGCTCCCACGCCCTCCACCCTGTTTCTCGCGTCGATCGAAACCACGGCGACGATTCTTTCGTCGACGGGTCGCCGTCGTCGTTAAAACTTCTCGAAAAGCTTGGCAAATTTCCTCCTTCGGAAACGTTCACGCCCACTTGGCGAACGCAACACCCGAGCTGCTGCTTGGAAACGCCGGTGCCGCGCTTCGAAGACAGGGGTCTAAGGACACGGTCGCGCGAGAAGGGAGAATTTTCTGGCCGAGAGGAACGAAGGGGAAGGTCTCTCGAGTTTTGTCCTTTAAGTCTCTGCAAATAACGGGATACGAGGGAGAGAGGGTAAAGACCGGGATACGACGTAGGAGGCGGAGGCGGAGGCGGAGGCGGAAGCGGTGGCAAAGGCGGAGGAGGCAAAGGCGGAGGCAGAGGCGGAGGCAGAGACAGAGACGGAGACAGAGACAGAGGAGCGGTGGCGAAGGCGGTGGAGGGTGGCGTGGTAGAAAGTCGACCGGGTGAGGGACGATAAGTTGACGCGGGTGGAGGGTGCGACGAGCAACATCGCGGCGCAGATCTAATTACCAACGCGCGAGTAAACGCGCAGTAGGGTAGTGGAACCCCTTTGGGAGTCAGCGAACAACGAGAAGGAGCGGGAGCAGCAACAGCAGCAGCACGGATGTTGCCGTCGTGGCGGGCAATTAGGCGCGCGTCCGCCGCGTCGCGTCGCTCTCGTCCTTTCTCCGGTATTCGCCTCCCTTCCCATCGTCCTCTTCTTCTCGTCGTCTCTCGATAACGTCGTCTCGACGTTTGCCGACTGTTCGATCGCGTTCTTCGTCCAATTTTACTCGCCCGCCAGTTCGTCACGTACCGTAGATCGGCGATAATCGTAATCGAGGGAGACCGTTTAATCAAGTCCGCTTACACGCTGCGCGCCCGACATCGTCTTTACGCGAATATTTGAATTGCTTTTCCGTTCGCCCTCTCCAGAGACGCAAATCGGGGGGAACCTTACCTGCCAGTTTTCGTGATGATCATCTCGGTGCCTAGTTCGTTGAATTTATCCCATAAGTCTTTCGTCTCGAGGTGACACACCACGTGCCTAAGCTCTTCGCAGTTGGACCGTTCCTGAAGGAGAGGATTCACGGGTGAAGCTGCTTTGCCGCTGGTGCTTCCGGCGTCATCCGTCTCTGGATCGTCTTCCGCGACGATCGCCTCCTGAATCGGTGGAGCGCCGCGGACCACTCCAGAAACGCTCGGTTCCCTTTCTGAAAAGCACGCGAGGGATAATGAAGTTGTAGGTTTAATGTTTGCCACGGGTCGAAAGAGAGGATGAAATTACCGCGACAACCGGAAAGGGAAAACCGATCGAATCGTTTATCGATGAAAGAAACGCATGTATCGAGATACCGCGCACGGGTCGAGCTAATAAAAAGGCGTTAGCCACGACGACGGATAATTGATTAATCGGTTGCATCGTGGCTATCGGCAACAGGCATATAGAAACCTCGACTCGGATGCGGATAATCTCGCGCCTCTCCCCTCCGTGTACATCGAAAGGTTCCCAGCTGCAGCGTGGGTCACGAACAACCACGAACACGTTTTGCGGCTAAAGCAGGCACCGCGAAAGAAAATTGCCGTTATCCCAAGTAGTAATTCGTAGCTAATGTCTTGTGACGCGATGCGACGAGGTGGGGTAAGGCGCGGAGTGATGCGAACCGCCACGAGGCATCCACCGTCTGTTGTTGCGAGAACCGTGTTCCGCGACACAATGACACTCATTCTCTCGATAATTAGTAGTCGTCTCGATCGTCGGTTTCGCAGTTGCGTAAACGCAATCACGCGACCCACTCGATCGGTCGACCGAATTCTCGAGCCGCGCGTCGCAACCAACCAACGTATCGACGAACCAGCCGACCATCTGTACCGCGAATAACCCGAAAGCGACAGCAGATCGCAATCTACCGCGCGCGCGTTCCTATAATTAATCGATAGTTTGCGATTTTCAAGGATCGTTCGTTCCGTGTTTTGCACGACGCCGATAGGCTCTAGACCGGCGTAATCGAACGCGCGCGGTTCGTTCTCCCACTTTTTCTCTCTTCGTCTCTTCGTCTCCCTCGGCATTCGTTAGAGCGTCTTCCCGGCCGAGACAATAACGACGCCGCGGTAGCGGCTGCTAAAGGATAATTATCCACTTACGACGGAGGTTACTTTAGTTTAACGTTATTATCCCGACCAATGCCGACCAAGTGGCAGCGGTTCGTGAAATTACAATCTTTCCGGCCAAGGTAAAACGGCGACGAACGCTCTTGTTTGCCCTCGCGCACAGATACCTCTCTCTCGCATCGGTTTTCAATTTGTCTCTTGCCGATTGCAATTTCGGAAATTGGATAGCGTGCCATCGCCTAAAACGGCGCGCGTAAACGCGTTCGATCCCGAGGGGTCGTTCGATCGCAAACTGCTCGTTACGGCCAAGCTGCAGGACGTCCGAAATTCGTTAGGTCGCGGCCGGGCGATGAAATTCTCGCGCGAGTTTTTTCAACGATAGCCGCCATCGAACGCGACTCTTCCGCCATTTCCTCCGTCTTTGGAACAACCGTGCAGAGTTAGGGACGCTCGCTCGTCCAAGAGCTTTCGAGAGGCAAGAAACGCGCGGTAAAATAGAAGAAACCCCCCGCGGACGAGGGTTCGCGAGATCCGTTCCGAGCGATCCGTGATGGAACGAGAGAAACGCGTTCGCGAGTTCCACTCGCAGTGTTTCATTCGTTCGGCCGTTTTTTCCAATCGATCGAGCGACGACCGAACGCAAATCAAATCGGGTTTCACCGACTAACAAACAATTCCTCTCGATCGGCCGAACGATTAACTTCCGACACTCGATAAATTCGAGTTATCGCGAATAAATTAACAATAAACACTATCCGCTCTGCCAACTATTTTCGCAGCAGATTTTCTACGTCGATAACTTTACAACCGTGTATTTCACTTAACGCGGCACGCTTAAAAATTACTTTCGCTCGTTAAACTGATTCTCCTCGCTCTCAAGGGAGAGAAAAACCAATCGTTGCGTCTCTTGCCCCTCTCTCTCTCTCTCTCCCTCTCAGTCTATTTTCTTTTTACCCTCTCTCCCGTTTATGCTTGCACGGTTTTTGCAAATCAACGAGTTTCTTTATCGTAGCATCGCGAAGGAACGAGCGACCGAGCTTGACGCGACAAAAATCAGCGACACTTCCGGCGTGGCAGGGATCGGGAGGGTCACGGGAGTCGCAGGGAAAGCCGGTGATTTTCCACCGTGGTCGCGACACCGACGTTCCGACATTCCCAGGCTAAAGTCGGAGCGGCACTCGAGTTGCACGCAGGGCAAAAAGACGCGACACGAGGGCACGAGGGCAGCGACGGTGGCGGAAGTGGCGTAGGCGGTAGCGAAGGTGTCGTCGCGCGAAACGCGAATAACTGTTTAAACGGGAATTTTCGCGAGGCCGTAGCGGCTAATTGGCCGGTCAGAGAAGGTTGGCGCGATGTGTGGTCTGTCATCCGCGTATTTTTATTCGACACGGCGAACGGCGGTGTTAAACGACTGACGAAACGGATGACGAGTCGCCAGAACGGTTCGTGGCTGCGCGTCTGCCGACTGAGCACGAGTTTCGTTCGAGTTTACGAGCGACCTCGTCAAGTGAGTTACGGTTGCGAGTGCACGGCGCACCAGTGCCGCCGGATCAAAGACGCAAAGGAGGACAGATTGAAACGCGTCCCACTGCTAATGTCCTCCCACGAGATCTACGAGAACTTCAGCTCTTCCCGCCTTCTTCTTCGTTCGCGCGTCACGCGCTTCTCGTCTCGCTTTCCACCACGTCGTTTCAGGCTCGGTCCAGACGTTCTACCGTACGACACCGTTGCGGTGGCGTTGGTAGAACAGAGAAACCAGGTATTTGTTTCAAAGTCGTCTATTTCGCGAGAGAAGGATACGTACACGCGTATCTCCTTGTCCTTTCGACTCGTTGCCGCTGCAGCGATTTGCCGCAAACCGCTGGCTCGCATCGAGCCTTAAACTTGCCTCGCGACTCGCGACCCAGACACTTCTCTTTCCATATTTCTACGTTACGCCACGATTTTCTTCGCGGATCGCCGATTTCGTATTCCGCCGGCTATTTTTAATCGATCGCACCGCTCGACTCGATCAAGGTGCGGAGTCTCGAAATCGATCGCGCTGTCTTTCTTTGTCCTTCGTTACGAAAGCTCTCGCGATCAACGTGACGCGATTGCCTAACAAACAAGCAAGTTCGCGTATCGACAACGATAATCGACGGGTTTTCTCTCTTATCGGTCGTTCGGTTGCCGCGAATCCACGAAATCTACAAATTGCTCTCTGATCTTCTCGATTATCAAAAACGCAATAGGAGATATCATCGAAAAGCGAGCTATCGCGACAGCGTTCGATTCTCGACGTTTCTTCAAAAACTCGCGTATCTCGGTTTTCTCGAGTGTAGCCAGCCTGTTACGCGCTATCTGATCGAGAGAGAGAGAGAGAGAGAGAGAGAGAAAAGAAGAGAGAAAGAGAGAGAGAGAGACTCAGGGCAATCGATCAATCTGTCGACAGGTAATTAAAAGAAGCATTTTGTTTGTTCGCGAAACATAAATTAATCCGGTTGTAACGAAGTACGTGCTCTTTGGATCATGTCCGACGGAATTCCCACGCGACCTTCTATCCTTCGAAACTCTCGTTTCTATCGCAACGCGAAGCAATTTCGTCACCCGGCAGACAAGTTTTCTCCTCGTATTTTGCAAACAACGTGGTTCACACACGCGGACTCGTCTCGAGACAGCGCCAGCGGAACACCGAAACGATTCGGCAAGATCGACACTGCGTCACCGACAGCCTGTCAGTTAACGTGGTCGCTAAACAACTCGAATCAACGACGCGACGTTGATCGAAACGAAAATCACCGTAATTTCTGCGTGCTTTCTAGCTTTGCCTCTGACTACAACTACGCACAACTATCAAAAGGTTTTAGTCGAGCAACGACGTGCGATGCAATATTCCGGCTGAACGAACCGTATCGCCTCGTTTCGCCGACCGTATCGTCCGTTCGTTTCGAACGGACCGCACGTTTGCGAACCGATCGTCGATAGATTACAGGGTAGATCGACACGCAGAGACACGGTATACATCTTGAATCGTTAACGTGTGCTATAAAATGCGGCGCGAGCATTCCCCCGGTATCGTCTCCAACACCGTATTCGTTGTAAATTATCGTAATTGACATCTTCTGCGTTTGTCCGACTAAAAATCATCCGCGTAGCGGTGAAACGCGATAATCGTTCTCCCTTATCGATATCGCTTATCACTTATCATCTATCGTAGCAAGAAATCTCGCTTGTCGCAAACTTGGGACACAAAGAGCTCCGACTCTTGGAAAGATGAAAGAAAAAGAAAAAAAAAAAAGAACACGGGAAAATAGAGTGCGATATCGTAACTACCGGCGCAACGGAAGCCCTGGCGATTGCTCGAACGGTAAAACGATTCAAGTGGGCGTCCACCAAATTGCAGATGGTTCGACGCGTATAAAACGTCTATCGGCCGCGTGATTTTCGCTCCGAGGTTCGACGTTTACGCGTCACAGACGACGAGTCGTCTGGACTCCATCTGGAAATCGATCGTTGACTTTCGTTGTCCGATGCGTTTGGTCGTGAAGCGATAACAAAATCCGGACGATCGTCACGGGTCGAGGCTGGCGTTCGCCGAGCGAGGGCTACGGGGGTCCAAGTAAGCGTTCAAGCAGACATGCAAGCTCGTTGCTCGAGCGAGTCACCGATTACTTTTTTACGGATGACGTTCGCATCGAGTCGTGTACGTCGGCGACAACGGTGTATCGTTCGGCGCTCGATAAGTGTCGTTCGTCTCGTTACTTTGCAAAACGAAACGCTTTCAAACGGTTGAACGAAATTCGTACGCGAACGGCCATGCAGGAACACGCTACCTCGGAAACGCGAGTCTCCGAGAGGCATAATTCGTCGCCGGTTAACGAGTCACGAGGTTCCCGAGTTTTGGATTAGCGATTTATTCGAACTAGGTGGCTGGCGAACATGAAAGGAGAAGGAGGGGAAGGAGGAGGAGGAAGAGGAGGAGAGTATTCGCGCGTGTCCAACACACGTGCACGCACACGAGAGTTTGGTCGATTCATCGCACCGTTTACCCAAGTTTATTTGGGAACGACGGTCCGTTTCCGTGGGTGAATTGCACCGTGGCCAACCGTAAATTTCGACCGCGTAGAATCTTCGTGGGCGATTATTCGCCGCGGGCGTCCAAGATACGCGATGATGAAACCAAACACCGTCGAGTCTCGTTCGGACGTCTGGCTGAGCAAAGCAGCCACGATCGTTTCCAGAATTCCGATGAGACACCTCACCTGGCTGCGCGAAACGGCCGTTTCTCGCCTGGCGAATTAACGCGCGCCCGGGCACAAACCCGGCTACATGCCGGTTCATTCACAATCTTCGCCGCTAAATAATTCATTAACCACGCACCAGCGCTCCGTCGTTCTCTAATTTTCTTCTTTTTTTCTTATCTCCCCGCTTTCCCTCCTTCCTTCCCTCTTACTTTGCCACTCTCTGCCTCTCTGCCACGACAGGTAACCTTTCAAAAATAACGCCCTTCGCGATTAAGACAAACGCTACTCGTCTCGACGGCGATCGTAATCGTAGTCGTGGTCACCAACGTGGTCGTCGTTCTAGCTCGAGTTCGTCGCAGGTTGCTCGAAGAAACCGGCAACAACCAACCGGCCACGAATAACCGATAACCGATAGCCGATAACCAACGATCGATAGGATCGTTCTTTCGTCGGTCGCCTTTTTTGCTCGCCGAGAAAAACGACGGAGAACCGTGGTTTCATTATTAACGTACATACGTACATGGAACGCGAAGAAAAACGATTTCATTGGCCGAACCAAAGCATAGAAAAAACTGCGGTGAGTGGCTCGACCCGATAACGAGACAGCTACGATCGGATTTCTACGTCGAGAATGAGGAAGGAAAGAGCTCACCGTGTTGATGCAATTTCCCTCCGCCGACGGCCTGTTGCTGCAACTGCCGATTATGATGAGGTTGTTGCAGCTGAGGCTGAGTTTGTTGCTGAACCGATTGCTGTTGCTGCTGCTGCTGCTGCAATGGCGAGGTCTGCGATTGCTGTTGCGTCTGTTGCTGCTGCTGTTGTTGCTGCTGCTGCTGCTGCCTAGAATCTCGGGCCATGATGGCCGCGATGCTAAAGTCGGTGGCGCATTGGCGATTCGAGTTGCAGTTGTTGTTGAGATTGTTCAAGAGGCTGCTGTTCGGCGAAGGGCTGGAACTCTCGTCGCCGTCGTCGCGCGTGCAGCCGGGTGACAAACCGGTGGAAACCGCGGAGGCGGCGGCACCCTCGGTCTGCATTTTTCTTCCAAGAAACAGATGTCGAGATTCCTCGTCGTCCTCCTCGCTGCCGGCACCGCAGCCGCCTCCTCCTCCTCCGCCTCCGCCTCCACCGCCGCAGCCGCCACCGCCACTGCCACCGCCACCTCCACCACCGAACGAAGACAGCGTCAATCCGTTTCTCTTCCTGCCGCTGAGACCTCGCGACTCCAGCAACATCACCTCACGCTCTGCGTCTCGAACCTCGCTCGTCTGTCAACTATTATCGAGAGAAGATCGGTCTTTGGTTCGCTCCGGAAACAGTCGTTACCTGCCCGCCGATCCACCCAACAGAAATTTTCCACATTCTCCCGGGCAGTGATGCGACGATCGCGTCGCCTCGCCTGCGTCCCAGCGATCGAACGTTCGAATCTTTCGATCGAGCGCCAACAATCGACGATCGTTTTTGACGGGGAGAAACCGCGCCTCGCGAGGGTCGTCGACTCGCGCGACTCGGTGCTCGCGGACCGGGGTTAAGTCGATCGTCGAAGTGCGCGACGAGGCGCGCGCATCGCCACGGTCACCAGGATGCGTCGAGTCTCCGGGTGTGAAAAACGGCGGGCAAACTGTTCCGACACACTTTTCGCGGAACGACAACAACAACAACGACGACGACGACGACCACGACAACGACGACGACGACAGCGACGATAACGACGACGACCACGACACTGGCCCCAACAGGCGACGAAGAGAGAGGTCGAGGGCGATTTTAGTTTGGATTTCGATTCGAGTAGAACGTGTCGCACGATATCGACGACTTGTATCGAGTCTCGGAGCGTGGAGAACGCGGTCGAGTCGAGCGGAGAGCGCGGACAGAACGAGAAACGAGAGAGCGACCGGTTGCCCGACAGACTGACCCGCGCCACCGGCGGCCGGCTTCTCGTTTCGGCCCCCACCCCCGGCGCTTCGCGGCTCGCTCGAGCTCGATCGTCCGCGACGCGCGCGGCGAGACACGGGGTAGCGGGAGAGAACGCGCGCCACTCGACTCTCTCAGGGTGTGAGACGACGATGGGGCGGCCTGTTCAACAGGGAGAAAAGGCGACCCTAGCTCGGTAGGCGGTTCCCTCGAGCGAAGCTCCGCCCGAGCGATCAGCACCCGGCTCCGCCCGTAGTCTCTCTCCTCCTAGGAATTCGCCGAGAGGTTTGCGACCACCTTATTAACGCTTCCGTCCTTCTTCTTCGTGTCGAGGTGGACGCGCGCGCGCGCGATCGCCAACCGGCAGCCAGCTGTCTTTCCACGCGCGTACACCCGCGAACCGCGTTTTCTCTTCTTCTCGCGCGCTCTCTCCGCTCCTCCGCTTCCCCTTTCGACGCTTTCCCTTCCTTTCCCTTGGTTCCCGCGTCGTTGAAACGTTACCGATCGCGTTACCAGCCTCCTCGTGGCGGCGATCGTCACGAGTATAGTATCACGCCGGTGATGCCAACGGTGATCGTAATGGTCCTCTGGTAGAGTCGTTTGTAGCGGTGATAGTAGGATCCTATGTAGCTACGACGATGGAGGCAGCAGCGACGTCGGTGGCGGTGGCTGCGATGGTGGTGGTGGTAGTAGTGGTGGTGGTGATGATGGTGGTGATGGTGATGGTGGTGGTGGTGGTGGTGGTGGCGGCGGTGGTGGTGGTGGTGGGTGGCGGATCCGGCGGCGGCGGTGGCGGCGGTGGCGGCGACAGCGACAGAGATGGTGGTGGTCGTCGCGAACCGTACCTACGTGCCTCCCTCCTCTTTTGCGGTTCTTCGTTGTTCCTCTTACCTCGACCGATCGTTCCTCCTCGTTCAGCAGCCGAGCCGTTTCGTTCGATCGTCCTCTTTTCTCCCGTCCAGGTTGGTACTTTCGGCACGGTCGGCCTCCCGTTTCTCCTCGAGCTCCGAATGCCCTCTCGCGCGAGCTCCGTGCGGACGAGTAAGCGAGGAGGGTGGTACGGCATTATGGTTCGGTACGCGGCATCTAGCCACAACAGCTGCCATTTTTTCTTACGAGAGGGGGCAATTGCTGACAGGGACCACCGTTTTCCTCTCTTCGTTCTGCCATTCCCCGTTCCCTCTCTTTCCGCCACCGCTCTTCTTCTCCCTTTCTCTCCTCCCCCGTGGCTCCCTGGTTCTTTGCGCGGTTCCGTCGAGTCGTGCAATTTATCGTTTTACTGGCGGAGCTTTAAACGCGAGCGACCGGTAACGCCGGTGGGTGGTTAGCTGCTCCTCGGTCGGAGCTCGCTAACCGCGGCAACCTAGCCGGCTGGTTGGGTACACCGTTGTTTCGTCGCTCGTCCTTCCACGGTCCTGTGGACGACGATTCTACACGGGGTCGATCGCCGTTGAGCGGAAGCGCGACGTTTCGTCTCGCCTTGGAAAACTCATCGGCCATCCGTAATTCGCCCGCTATGCCTGCGGCGACATGTCGCGCGTTGCGACTCGAAGCGCGAAGAAGGCCGTCGTCTCGTCGATACCCAACTATCGCGACAATCCTGCCGAATGTCGAGTAAACGGATTCGACGAGACGAGGATCGGTGCGGGATGCGCGCAGCTAACGAAGACGCGGCGCGTTTGAAAATAAGAAGCTGCTGCAAAAGAACGAAGCTACGCTCCGGGTGGTGGGAAGGGAGCAGATTGCTCCGGATATTATTATAATAAAGCAGGAAATTGCCTTGCGCGCTAAATACGTAGGTAGCGATACGTGTATCGCGCGCGATATCATCGGCGGATTATTGTAATTATACGGTTTAACGTGTAGAAAAAACGGGCCGCGATATCATTACGAGTTAGAAATTTCACGCGATTCAATTCCGTTATTATCCGCGAAAGATAAATATTATAATTCTGGAGCGAACCGCGGCAACGGTGAGATGGTGCCATCGGTTCTGCGATCGAACGAAACCGTGCTTCCTCCGCCGATTTTCCTCCTCCTCCTCCTCCTCCTCTCTCTCTCTCTCTCTCTCTATCTATCTATCTATCTTATCCGTGAAATCTTTTCGTTACGCTAAAAAATTCGACGTTCGTCGTATTCTTATCTCGGTGGAGAGCGGTCGGGCGGTCGGGCGGTCGAGCGGTCGCGTAGCGAAGCGAGAAATCGGCCATCGACGGACGGTTGTTTCTAATTACCGTTGTTCGTAACACGCGATCTCGCTCGTAACGCGGTGCACGGCACAAATACGTTAATTGCCCCAGGAATCGGTACGCTCTGGCAGACGCGCGATAATTAAACGTAACGACTTCGTTAGGCGAATCCCGATGTGGCGGCGTCTCCACTGGTTATTACGCCGCGGAGGCTGGCAACGCTCGCGTTTCACTCGACCGTCTTTTTTCCTCAAGATCGAAGAAATAGAGATCGAGCGGCGACGACGCGTCGTTTTGTTACCGCTTCGACGACTCAAAGCAGAGCAGAAGCTGTTACGATATCGTTTCCGGTCGTTTCGAGCCTTCCCTTTTCTAGACCAACGTCTCGCGGTTGTTCACGCCCAAGCGGCTACGATCCGCGTTACGATCAGGTGAATCCGTTTGATACTCACGATCCAACGAAAACCACTTCAAAGGACCTCGCGTCAAAGCAGAAACTGCTTTCGACCGACCCAACTTTATGTATGTATCTTTAAATTCGTTCGAACGGTACGCCCTCTGACTCTTTATTGCCGCGAGTGCGCCTTGCGTCGAGATATATTTAGTCGTCAAAAGCACGGGCCAACTATCGATGATACCGACGATGACCGACTCCCTGACGAACGAGCGGACAAACGAGCGAACGAACGATCGTTCGAACGACGGAGCTACGCGTGCAGATGGAATCGTTCCTTGCGAGCGAAAATTTCGCGCATTTTCATCGTCGTTAGCAGGACTTGAACAAATAGATGGGCCATCGACGGACCTCCCGAGAGATCGAGCGACATTGCCGCTCGGTCTCCGCGCGGTTGCTTCTCCAACTGCCGGTTCGTTTAGGGAGAACTCGTAATCTGCTTAGTCTGACGCTGATCCGGACAAATCGCCGCGCGGTTACGCGGCACTTATTCTCGTCTCTCGATGCTCGCGACGCGAGCACTCTCTCCGGTTCTACGTTTTGTCGTACGAATCTGATCTGATCGATGACGGTGCCGATCCGACTCGTCACGATCCCAAGATGCCGGTCCTTTTCTTCGACGAATTTATCTCGGAGAGACGCGAGCCGTGCGTTTGCGTCGCTCGAAATCGGGGGGGAAAAGGGGAGGAGGAGCTCGTGCATGCGAGTTACGCTAGAGATGGTTTACGCGTAATTTGGGAGGCACGTGAAAAGAGTACCGCGGCTACCGGACCTCACGACCCTGTAAAATGCTCGTAGAAAGACAGAGGTTAATTAAAACTCGGTCTGTTCTCGAAGCCCCGCCAATTTTCTTGGAGGATATCGCTTGAAACCACTTAATCGCTCGACCGCAAAAGTGCCACCAATCTGCCGGCTACATCGAGCGTAGCTACAGGGCCGAGATTCCTTCGAGATTCCCGAAAGCGCGACGAAGAAGAGGCGGAAGAAAACGGACACAGTGGAAAGGAACAAAAGGATCGCAGTTGCTAGCCAGAATCCCGTCGAATAATCCTAAAATCAATCGACAGACAAGAACCTCCATTAGACGGTGGTCTGCCAAATCCGGATTCGTCTCGGAACTAACAGACCTTTCTTAACGGATTTTCCGCGTTGCTCTCCGAGCAACGATATACTACGTACGTTGTGCCATGTATGCAGATGCCTATATGGCAGGTAGGAGGAAACTGAGACGGATAACATCTCCTGAACAGTGAGATTGGATTAGACAGAGAATAGACGAACTCGATTTAATTTTCACATTGGTCGTTGTCGTCGGGTTTGTTGCGCGAAAATCGTCGAGATTCGTGCGAAAAAGCGCTTGAAATCGGCGGCGCGATGGAAGCTCGTAAACGAAACGGAGCGAAGCCGAATGGAAAAGAAGGAACCGTGGCCGCGGAGGCCGTTGCGCTATCCCTCGGGACGAATATGATGTAAATAAATGATGAGCTGCCCCTAAGGGAGTGGATATTAGAGTGGGGGTAAGAAGTGTTATGAAACATAATTAGCGGCCGCCGCCACTGACTCGCGATGATTACAGGGCGGTGAGCAAAGGTCCTGGCGCTGGAGGAGGGAGCCGATGCGGGATAGATTTCCTGGCTGGCTACGAGCTACCTTCTTACTTACCTTCCTAACGCGTTCGCGTCCCTCTGCACGCGCGCGCGCAATTTCCAAACCGTGCATGTGGTCACCGACCGCACACTCATGCGCCGCCGAACCCTAACCCATACGTTCGGCTTCCACTTACCCAGAGTACGAGCACCAGTACTCTACCTATTGAACTACACCCACCCGTTCTCGCCTATTCCCTTCGACGCAACGTTCGCTACTCACACGACAGCTAAATACGAATCACCGTCAGATTTCCACGTACAACGTTAACCGCCTACGTGACATCCTACATGCCGCATCTTGCAATTCTATCTCCTTCGTACCGATTTTCCGCACTTTGCCGACCAAACTTCGCTCCTTCCTTTATACGTCGCGATCGTTTCGCGCGGCATCGCCGACCTCCGCTCGTCGTTTCTTCCTTCGTCGGTATCCTTCTCGATAACTTTATCCCGTCGGCATCGTATCCGGCGGAAACCTTCATCCGTCTTTCCACCGTTTCCCATCGATATCGCGAGCGAAAGAGAATCGACTAAAACGGAAAGAAGGTTAAAGAGATTCGAGAGGGCGGCGAAGCTTCGTGAAATCGTTCCTCTTCGACGTCTCGTTTATTCGGCAAAGTACGCTTGCAAATTTTTACGGTGCATGGCTTGCTTAAGGAGCCTTCGTCCCCAGTAAAAGGTACTTATACCTTATGGGTACCGAACGACGACAACGACGACGACGACGACGACGACGACGACGACGACGACGACGACGACGACGACGACGACGACGACGACGACGACGACGACTGTGAGTGCTTCTCATTCTAGAAATTTTTCCTACCTTCGACGTCGCGAGGCTAACTCGCCGCGTTCGACAAGAAGACCCATGAAACTTTTACGTGTATCGAACCGCGCTATTTACGGTTAGAATGCGATTGCCGAAGTAGAATCGCGATCCGCTCGAGCGGATCTCGCTCTGTACAATCTCGTCGCGACGATCGGTTCTTTCGAGAGCAGTACGTTCGAAAAACGAGAGAAGAAGAGAAGAAAGGCGGAAGGAAAGGAGGAAGGAAAGGAGGGCAGAGAGGAGAGAAAGACGCGACACGATGGAGAACGAGAGGGTAAAGTCGAAGGCGTTGTTCGTATAAAGGGTACCGTGACCGTTTGGTATGCCGGGCAACGCGACAACATGCTGCGTTATCAGAATTATTGCTGGAGCTCGCGTTTCTCCAACCAATACGAAGTTAATGCGGCGCGTTAACATTCGTGGGGTGCGCTCGAAAGCTCGCATCCCCGCAAGCTGTGGCCGGACTATCCCGTTTCAAAGGCTGGCCTGCCCTCCTGCTACCCTCTTCCACGTGCCTTCCGCTTTGCTCTGCTTCTCCTTCGACCCACCCCCGTCCCTCCTCTTACCCTGCATATTGCTTTCGCGCACGTACGCATATGTCGCCGAATATCCTTCGTAAGGGGTAGAGACTCGGGTCCGGAGAGCTGGGCTGCTTCGCCGACGAGCCATTGTGCCTTCCAAGTAGCTGTATCACGTGCTTTATATGGCCGAATAAACTTTGGAAACCGTACGTATTGGAATTGTTCCACGGAATTCGTTAGAAAAGTCGGGACATGGGTGCGGATGCGACATTGTTCGAGAGACGAGAAAAACAAAACGGTAGCGGAACGGGACAACGAGACGAGCGTTCGAAAGCGGAGAGTCGAGCTCGGTTCTACTCGACTCCATTCGACTCGACCCACTTTCCTGTGTTTAGCTTCAGCCTGAGAAAGTTCGCGCCGGCTATTCCTTCGATCCTACGAATCGAATAACGAATACGTTTTTCTTCCAGCGATATCGATTCCGATATCGCCGCTATAAATGCCAGGAATATTACGCATCGGCCTAATAACGATCGTAATAAACTTACGAGCTACTTTATGGGATAACCGCTACTGCATGGTTTCAGCTGTTCGTACAGATGACGCGGCTCGTAAAAATTTCGTCGATAGCAGTCGAGTCGTCCTCCTCCGTCTCTTTTCTAAGCTTGCATGGGTCGATCGAAATTTTTCGTCAGCCGTATCGCATACGGAACACGGTTTCGATACTCGAGTTTCCAGCCAACTGCCTTAACTAGTACGTACGTAATATCGGGTCGATTCTACGATTATGGATCGACTCTCGATGGTTCAGCGATTCGATGGCTTAAAATTGGCTAAACCAAAGGAAGGTGAAATCGCGTCGCTCGCGATACTCCGTTTCGGAGGGTGCGTTAAACTGCTTCGCTTATTAGCGGAGATTTTTCTCTCGCTTCGTCCCTTGCGCAAAGAGGATCCCGGCGCGTCATCGGCGGTGCGCCGACAGTGTGTCACGCCGTGAAGAATCTATTGTTTTGACGTGACCGATTTCGACTCGTGACCGAGATTAAACTGTTTACGGTTAAAACTGCTGCGAATTACACGCATCCGATTTAATCCTTGATTTACGAGCGAGGGAACGCGACAGAGGGGGAAACAACCCGACTGATCTCGATCCTGGTCCCGATGCCGATCCCCGTGAAAAATCGAATCGTGGACGGAGCCCGAGTCGAATGCACCCTTGACTCGTGCCACCATGGACCCACCACTTTCACGACCTTTTCGCCAACGTGACGCACCCGTGCAAACGTCAGCCTTATCTGTTCGTTCGTGTTTTACGTTCCAACGACGTCCTCTTTCGCTTCGCTCGTTTTCAACTACCGCGTAACCCGACAGCGATTACACGATATTCGAACGAATTCTCTAGAAGCATGGAAAAAACATTCGCAGTACGTTTTAAGCGATTTGTACAGTCGGCGTGTTGTAAAGGCTACGAGATGTCTCGCGTTGCACATCGACGGATACGTTTACCGCGCGAGCACGCGAGCAATAGCGATAAGTCGTTCAACGCGATAGCGAACGCGATTCGATGCCAATAAATCTTTCGATAGCGAGATTTACGATTCCAGAGACGCGAGGAGAGAAGGGAAGGAAAGAGGAGAGAAGAGGAGAGGAGAGAAGGCAAGAAGCGGGAACGAAGAGGGGGCCGTGAAGAATTTAATGAAATCGCTGTCGCGATTTTTTCTAGCGCGGTGCCTCTGATCCACGGATTAGAGATGGGATCGACGTCCATGCAAAATCGAAACTTTACGATGTTCGTACCAAGTACGTGTTCCTTCTGGAACTGCACTTTTATCGCTTGTAAGTACACGCGCCGCTTGTTTCCCTGTCGTGATAACATCGTTAAAAAATTCTCTGCCACCTCGATTCGCGACTATTTTAGCTTTTTTAAATCCGCCCACCGATTACCATCGATACCGTATGCCGATACGTACTTACCTATTTACGAGGTGGACGAAAAATCGGCACAATACGTTCGACCGGTATTTAGGGACGCGCGTCGCGAAATCGCTCGCTCTTACCGTTCGAAATCGCTTTCGACGTCGGAAAGAGCAGCTGGCGAAGAAGTTTGTAGGTCGATAACGTGTATCCTTTGAATATCTCGCGGTACCGGCCGTATCACGTCCACGTTAAACGCGAAGTCGAGTTAAGAAAGTGCGCTGGGAGACCACCTAAAGTAAATTGATTCAAATTAGTTCCCAATAGCATATAATAACGCGGGTTCCCGCGGCGTCTCTATACCCTCCCATTTCGCCTTAGATACGTCATTATATCGGTCGCCGCCTAATACTTAGGTCGATAGGTGATATAACGTCAGAATTATTGGCTGCATACCGGGTGAACCATCACGCGCGGCGTACGCAGTGCCACGTAACGTTCCAGAAATTGCACGCGATGAATCGGTCAAGACAAACGTCGGGATTAAACGCGACCAACGTTCGCCGTCTTCTTCATATTTCTCTTCCTCGATTTCTGCTCTTACGTTCCTCCGAGAACAACGTTTTCGAGCACCGTGCAGCTCGATCGACGCGTCGCGGCGTTCGCTCGTCGGCAATTCCAAGCTCAACGACCGTCGTCGATCGACGTTTCGTTCTACTCGATGAATAATAGAAGTAATTATCGAACGGTCGAAAGGAATCGAGTTGCATACGAGTTCCGAGACATGGACCGTGAACACGGTGCCGAGAAAGGCAAATTAGTGTTTTCGTTACGGTGAACGGTCGAGTGTTTTCCTGGCTCCACGGGACCCGGCAAGTGTTTCGTATCCACTCGACCTATCCCAGTCGTAAGCCTCTTCAAATATCACGAATACCCTCGACGTCGTCGCCCGAAAAAGGTTTTCTCGTGGCGGCACAGCAGCCGCGACGATTATACGGTAGCACCGAAAACAACATTAACGCGTAACTACTTGAAAAAACTACGTTCGAACGCTGACAAACGATGACGCGTCCATTCTCCGTCGTCGTCGGCGTCTCGAAGAACGCAAGATATTTTAGCTCGTTTTTCGATGGAAAACTATCCTGACGAGTCGATGGGTGCGCTACTCCTTCGGCTCCCGGCTAGATAAAACGACGAATAAAAAACGAGCTTTCGAAAAAACGGAACGTTGGACAAATGTCGAAGACAACGTTTGCGAATGAACACGCGCTTTGCGACAAGAGATCGACTCCCGTTTTCTCGTTACGAATCGGTAGGAAACGACAACGACGGATATCGGATGGAAATGCTGGTTTCGCGAGTGTTCCTTTTACTCGGTAGTCAACGGTGCTATAGCTCGAGGACGTCCTCCGGTAGTCATCGGTGCGCTAAGCCTAGCAGTTACGTCGTTAATCGCGATCGGCGCTCGATGATCGGCTTCTCTGAGAAACGATATTTTTGATCTTCGCGGACGTCGTGCGTCGCATCGCATCGATTGCGCGCCGCGGAAAACCGTTCAAGAGAAGGGAAAAGAACAGCGTGACAAATTACAACGATGCTCGGATAACGTGGCTCGGCCGTAGTTGGCGAATCACGCGTCCTTCGAGAGACTCGCGACGATCGTCGAACAAGGCAGAGTCCTTTTTTCCATCGATACCGCGTGGTCGTTATCGACTGCGTGGATCGTGGACTCTGTTCGCTTCGCCGATCATCCTTCCATTCTCCGGCTCTGGCCGGAGACTGGTAGCGAAAGAGTTTCCAGCGCGGACGAATCTGTTCGTTCGGAGTGCCGGTGATCGAAAGGACACGGGTTCGTATAGGTGGGCAAGGTACGAGCGAACGAGCAAGCGACCGAAAACGAAGGAGCGAGAAGGAGAAAAAGAAAGAAGATAGAGTTCGCGTAGAAGCAGGTAGAGCGATTCGATAGCTAGACAGGCAGGTAAAGGAGGCGAGCGCGCGGGTGAGTGCGAAAGAGAAAGAAAACGAGAGGGAGCGGTCTCGCGCGCTAAGGAGGGTGGGCTGACGAGTGGCAGGTTGTACCCGGAATACCCACCGCGGTGCTTCGCTCAGTGGGGTCTCCTCTCTTATTCTAAATGCTGGCGAGCCGAGAAGAGGACCGAGCTGATGTTATCTTCACCGCTGGAGAGGGATAAAAGCTTAAAGGCTGCAGCCAACTACGATGATACCACCGGTATACGAGAGTGTCAGAAGACACTCGAAGCCTCGAAGAAGGCCTGCAACGTATGCTCGGTACGAATGGACACGAAGAAGGGTGGAGAAGGGTGGTGACTCGACTCCTCGGCTCGACTCCGCCGGACTCCGCGGAAGAGGGAGAAAGAGAGGAAGAGGATGATGGGTAGAGAGATTGGAATGCGGTGACCGGCAGGCTGCGAAGAAGCCTTCCACGCGGCGCGCTCGAACCAGACGGGCCAAGAAAGAAAACGATTGGAACGAATGGCCTAACCTTATGTTAGCCGGCTAACACCGGGGGACACTGACGTGCCCCCCGCGGAGGAACGCGCCAGTCGCGCATACATCCATCGGATCTCGCACCTATACGAAATACGGGCCGCGATCCTACCGGTATCCGTATCCGTATCCATACGCGTACCCGTATCTCGCCATTCGGACCACCCTCTCGCGCCCCTCGCAACTCTCCACCTTCCACTTCGAGGCCAGCGAGCCGCTATTTCACCAACAATGGAACCTCTGTCTATCCGGCGAACCATGCACGTTCCCGTCACATCGAACCGAGCCAAGCCGAGTTGAACCGAGCCGAGCCGAGCTGCGAAGATAGATCGCGAGAAAGCTCCATTAACGAGACATCCGTCGTTAGTCGTACACGCGTCGACGTAATCGATTCGGTCGGCCAGCTATCCTCCGACAGATATATTAGGAGGCAACGTGGATCGATCTATCGCTCCCCTCCTCGTCCTTCTCGATCGATACGCCGATCGACTGGTCGCCCGTTACGAACAGAGGATCGAATAGAGGATCGATGGAGCATTAAGATGCGATTCGCGGAGCGAAAAACGAGCAGCTACAAATAGCCGATGCTAAGAATCGGCGGAGGCGGTAGATAACGAGGATGATGACAGCAACGATGATTTAATGCCGCGCGTAACTTAATGACCGAGTTGGGCCCGAGGGCCTCGACGTTATTCTTCCGAACCATTCACAACACTCGCCGACCCTGCGCTCATCCTGCGACCCCCCGCGGATTCCGCACGGAGCTTAACCCCAACGTGCCAATTCATTTCCTCTCCTGCCGGCATTAGCCTTGCTTTATGGTAGCATTTACAATTATAATCGGCCCGTTCGCTGCCGATAACAAAACAACGCGGAACGAGAGACACCGCCACTCTCCTACCATCTTCCCATCTTCGCTCCTTTTACCATCCCGTTCCGTTTCCTTCCGTTTCGTTTCAGCCGCGTTTCTCCATCGTGTATACGTCGCCGTTGTCGCGACCATCGTCGTCGTTGTCGTCGTCGTCATCGAAAAAAGCTTCGAGCGATTCGAATCCGATTGTGACAAGCTATGCCGACAACCTACGCGTCCCCCTTCAACGACGAGGAAGGGAAGAAAAGGAGAAACTCTCGGAGATTCGACGCGTATGTCAGCTCTAGCGTGTGAAAAGATTTCGGGCAGCAGGTGTCTTCCAACTCCGACAGATGAAAATCTCGCCTAGGTATTTATCGCTCCAAGACCCAGGCCACGCCTATGTTTCGCTGCCCACAAATCTATCGACCAACGACAAACTATGTATCGGAGGATATTCGTCGGGAATCGAGCATGAGACGAACGTCGCTCTCCTTGGCAAAGAATTTAACGGGAAAAGGAGAAAGAGAAAAAAGAGCGATGCCGTCGACACACGACCGTTCGGCGATGATACCGCTAACGAGAACGAGCGCGTGAATTAGTTCGTTCGACGTACCAACGACATCCAACGAATATTTTCTTTTCCCCTCTCCCGAGATTCGCCAAACGATCGAATAAAACGCTCCATGTTTTTTCTCGCTCTGGCGTTCGTGTCAACGGTCGAAAAAAGGAGAAAGGAACGAAAGCCGAGCGTGAGTGAATCGCGAAACGAGCGAATCGAATCGCCGTACCCAATCTCGCATTGTATACGAGCTACGGACCTGGCTCATTTGTCCCGTTAATAATTATAAGAAGGTGTGACTCTGCCTGGCTCGCTACACCTACGGACAAGCATATTTATGAATCTCGGGCTGCTAGCGCGATCCGCTGGTAAAACGTTCCCAACCGGCAAACGGACGAGCCTTTGCCGGTCGCAACGAGAGTCGACGATCGTTGCATGGACGGGACATCCGACTAATTTGTTCGTTCTTACAAATCGTTTTCGGAACGTATTCGAGAAAATCTATCGCTCGAAGGATCGGTCGAGGACAAGGAACGACGCGAGAAGAAAGAAGACGGACGCGGTTGACAAGTTTGAAACGAGTTGAAAGTTGGGAACCTTCGGAGCGTAGGTAGGCGCGTATAGAAGCCTGAAACCACGGGGGGCGACGTAAACTAACCGCCGGTTAATTATTGTCCTTTCGCACGGCGGGCCCGGAATCGCAGGTCCGCGCGCGTCTGCGTGCACCAGAGAAGGGGGAGGAAAAAGTAGAAAAGGAAGGAAGGACCCGCGTAACGCGACGGTCAATCGGTGCTACCGAACGAATGAAACGAAACGGAACGGAATGGAATGAAATGGAACGGAAGTGGGGACGAGGGGCGGTGTAGGAAGATCTGCCGGTGGAGAGAGCAAAAAGGTCTGCCGGGGGTCGGGGACCAGAGGGAGAGGGGGCCGAGAACTCCCGAGGGCCTGCTAAGGACCAGAACTACCGTGGTAGCATTCAATTAGCCTCGCGGCATGTGAAATATTATTGTCTGGCTCGTTTCATACACTCGATTTTTAAAAGGGGAGAAAGAAAGGCATTACGCCGACCTCCTAACATATTTCACTACTGAATCATTCCCCCTTTCCTCTTTCACGCTTCTACTTCTCGAACCCGGTCTCCCTCCCATCGCCCTCTGCCTCTCTGTCTCCTATCTTTCGCATGGCTTTTCATGCCTCTTCGCCAGCTCGCACACGCTTTTCGACCCCGAACACTTCCGACGCGATTCTCGTTCTCCAGCGATCGTCTCCCGCCCGTTAGTTCCTCGTTTTTCCACCAATCTTTTTCTCTCGGTCTTGTCGCGGAATTAGCAGGCTGACCTGCCAGCGATCACGCTCGCTACTCCAGTAAACGAGTTTTCCTTCGATCCATCGCAGTTCCGTCGTCGCACCTATCGTCGCTCATGCTTTCGCCATCGCGCCAGCCTTCTGCCAATGAACGAACGTTCCCTCCGTTGTAGTGCGCGTCCGAAGCTCGTTACGACGTCGGAACAAACGGATCGTCGAGGGAATTTCGAGCGGTATCGGTCACGTGAGGATTTCTTTAACGCATTCACGATAATTGAAACGATCGCGATTCCCCCGGATGGAAGCGATCCAAACGAAACTAAAAGCCTTTAGTCACGAACCGTTTAATTACTCGAATAATCATAAGCGTTGATGATACGGATATGTTTATTCTCCAGAAGACCGTCTTGGTCATCGATTACGCCGCATGAAGTACAGTCGCTAGAAACGTCAACTTCCGTCAACCGATCGATCGGGTAACCGAGATGGATTAATAAAATATCGGCTAGACGCTCGTAATTTCGACGAACGACGACTGTTCGCGTTCGTCGAGACGCGGTCGAAACCGCAGACTCTCGTCCCAACAGTCAAGCTGAAATACCCACGTATCGATGTGTCCTCGGTTACGCGAACTCCGTTCAGCAAATTAAGAGCGGTTTCGACGATCCAACGACGCTTTTCTTCGTTTTATATAAATACAAAGACGGAACGTACGAACGAGCGTGAAACTTGTCGCTCGTGTAAAGGAGCGTTCAGACGGTCAATATTGTTGTCAATATTTAAGGTTCTCAATATTATCGTACGTAAGAGATCCTCTAGACGATCAATATATACTGTCAATACAATATCGAGAACCCTGAAATATTGACAATAATATTGACAATAATACGAATAGCCTGAACGCTCCTTAACATTTTCCAGACACGATGGATCAGTGGTGGAGAGTGGAGAGCATCGAAACGTATGATGGACACGGAGAAGAATCCATTACAAACAATAGTGTTCCAAAACGATTTTTGAACGACTTTCCAACGCTACGCGTTTCGACGAGAAGAAATTTCCACGAATTTATTGGAAAAACGAGAAACGCCAAAGGGTGGCAAGAGGGAAAAGATATTCGAGAACGATCGCGAGCGATAGCCAAATGCGAAGGGTGAATCGAAATTGGTAGAAACAGCGAAGCACGCGAGAAACTCGCGACAGGAACAGCGTTGCCGTCGAATTGTCTGGCTGATTTCCTGCTTCGAGTCGTCCCTTCGGAGATTCCCAGGGGATAGTGGGAGGTTAGGGATGAGCCGGTTGTGAACGGTGCCTGGAAAACCGAATAGCGGAAGGGGTTTGCTTTGGGGGTTGGGAGTGCTGATGGTGGTCGAGCGAGAAGAGAAGAGAGCAGAGGAGAGGAGAGAAGAAGAGATGAAACGAGAAGAGAAGAGAAGAGAAGAGAAGCGAAGTGAAGGGTGTGGGTGCTGTGGTCGAGAGAGGAAAAGGATGAGGAAGAGGGGGCAAACGATGGTAGAAATCGAGCGAGAGGGGGAGAAAGAGAGAGAGAGAGAGAGACAGAGAGAGCGCGGCGGAGCGTGTAATTGAGTCCCGTGCGCGATCGCTACTTTATCGACCCCCTTATGCCTACCCCGTTCCCTCCATCGCATCCAACCCCTTATTCCCTGTTTCTCTCTGTCGTAGATCGGCGCCTCTCTCTCGAAACCAACCTACCACCTTCGAACTTTATCTTTAAGCTCTCCACTCTACTCTACCGTCTCCTTCTGACGAATCTTTTGTCTTTTTCGCGCAACGATCTCCGACCCTCGTTTCTGAACGAACAACCGAAAAACATCGACTAGCTATAGGATCGGGATACCGACGACGAGAAAAAATCAAGAAAGAAGGGGAGTTTCAACGTTTCGAGAACGAATGAAAACGAGTTATCGGCCTGTTCCCGGATTTCGTTGTGAAAATGTTCGGGCGTCGTCGAAACGATTATTTTTACAAAGGTTTTTATGAAAGTCGGTGCCGTGACGATGGCGAGCGTCCACGAAACACAGACCTCAGCTATTTCGAGCGAATCGGAAAATTTATGCGACCGAACTCGATTTAGACGTAAACGTTCGATTCGACCGATCGCCAAAGAGAGGAAACTGTCGTTTCAGTAACATTATCGCCAACGATTCGACTGACAAGATTCGCGCGCACCACCCGTTCGCACTAAGTAGTCGCATCAATCTTCGATGTGATTTCGTGCTAGGTAAATTATATATCTATGAAAAGCAAGTATATCGAGCGGCGAGGGTCCCGCTGAGACTCGTCGGAGCAGCTTTATTTAACCCTGACCAATTCACACTAAAGATGAATCTACTTCCACGGTCGCCATCAAGCATCCGTGTCAGACGGATACGCGCCGCAAAATCCATACATACGAACGTCACGGATAGACATATATCAATCCGCGCTAGACATATATCGGCCCATTCGAAAAAACATTTGACAAGAGCGTACACTCCGTTTTCTACCTAAGCGTCTCTGCTTGAACACCAAGGCACAGGGTAAAGCAACGTACTACGAACAACGGCGCTCCTTTTTTTCGTCTTCCGTTTCGCCAAGACTTTTCAACTAGGCGACGTGAGAAGGAAAGCTCCTCTCATCTTCGTTGCGGTCGTCCGAAGAAGAAGAAAGTTCGTTTTACGAGTTCACCGTAATTGCCGGAACAACGATTCGTCGTGGATAGAAATTTATAGTTATCGTTATCGGATTTGCGTTACGCGAACCTCGATTACCCGCCACCGGTGCTGCTTTCAACGGAGGCCATGTACTCACGAACAATTAACTAATTTTTGCGTAATTGCACCTTGCCGGCGTACGAAGCTATTTCTCATTTCCCGCGGAGCAATTACGGTGAAACCATGATGATTATTTCGAGGCTTTCGCTCGGCGAACGATCGATCCTCGAAACAGTCATTAACCGATTGGAAGCGTACGTGCCCGCCACGGGAGTCGGGAACCAAAGGGTTGTAGCTATTTGTAACAAAATTAAATTGATCCCGGCGAGGTTGGAGATCGACGCGTTACGGATCGGCTCTCGTCGCCTCCCTCTACCACGTGCTCCCTGCTCGTTCCGCATCGCATCGCATCGCATCGCATCGCATCGCATCGCATCGCATCGCGTCTCGTCCCATCACGTCTCGTTCCATGTCCGTTCGATCCTCGTACAATTGCGCGCGTGGAAAGCACCGAGCACGGACTTTGTCGTTCTATCGAACCGACCTGAAAGGACGAGAAAATTAAGGCGAGCAGACGGTTCTATCTAAGAGGGAAAGGAACAACGATCTCTGCGAGAAAGAAGAAGAAGAAAGGAATTAAACCCTTCGGTCTCGCGAGGATCTCTCTTAAGGTGGCCGAGCCACGTAATAGAGAAATGATTTGATTAAAATGTAAAGGAGGTCCGGACCTTCTGTTTGCGCATTTCACGGTTCGCCTGTAAAAAGCACAGGGCCAGCCGTTAGACAGATGGCAGTCGCTGCACTCAATGGCCTGAGAAATTGGATCGCGTTTTAACTCCCTTACGTTTTCAGCTCCGAGCTACGGATACCGAGCTTCCAGCCGCGACCTCTGCACTTCTTACGTGCCACCACCACCGGGCCCAACTCGATTCCGTCCTAGAACGAACCGCGAAAACTCCGAACGAACTCTCAGCGCCTTCGGCGCTATTCCCATCCCTTCTTTCTTTTCGCTCGTTCGCTGTGTCAATGGACACAATTTTGCCACGGCCGTCATCTGGACAAATTGCTAAAAGAAGAAACGCGAAGCATCGATCCAACCGCGAACGCGAGTCGAACACGCATGTTTTAATCGCACGCAAACCAACCACGACCAATCGCTTTTAAGATGACGAGATCGAACGTCCTCCGGGAACGGTAATCGTTCTCTCTTAAAAAAACGAATCACGTTCCCGATTGGCGACCTCGTTCTGCAATTTGCTACCCTCTCGGATCTTTCGATTCTATTTCTCTCGACGTTTCTTTTCCACGTTCAGGTAACAACCAAGATTGATTACCTTTTAATTATCGTCCGGTTCGATTAACGGCCGGTTCGATCTGTCGATACCGATACCACACGTCCGTCGTTCGCGTTCCTTCCCTCTTTCTGTTTCCATCTTTTAGTAAATTCGAATTAGGTATACGGCTACGTTCGAACGCAATCGGGATGATTCGTGCAAGCAAAAGGTGGAAATTCAACGAGTAAAATCAAAGTGTCGGACGACGTAAGCAGCAAACTTTAGACGATCGGTAGCCCGAAGAGCGCAGCGGTGGTCAGAAATCGTATTCCGAACGAACACGATCGCTCAACCTAGCGGTGGTTCAGTGTCGTCGTACCATGTCTGTACGATCTGTCGGTTTTAATGGTTTGTCGACGATCGAAACGTGGCTCCCCTTCGCACATCAGCTTCCGATCGAGCGACAACACCGCTTCTTCTTCGTTGCCTTCGTCCGAAAGACGGGACTGGGCGTGAAAGCAAACAGAAGGGTGAAACGAAGGGAAAGGAAGGAGGAAGAAGATGAGCGAGCAGCGTGGGTGGACAATCCGGGTTCTCTCGAGAGCAGAAGGTGATACGGAGGCCACGGAGGCACGGTCGAGCGATCGTGCTCGAGAATAGGAGGGATGAAGCAGACTTTGGTGGGAGCGCGATTCTATCCAGAGCGGGGATAGCTGCCGCGGTGGGGATGCCGATGAACACCGCGGTGAGTGACGCAGGAGGGGTGCCAAAGGAGTCGAGGAACAAACCTGGTGGCAGCAATCACCATGAGTGGGCGACGCGCGCTTCTCTTCTCTACGTTTCTCCGATCTTCTCTTCTCTTCTCTTCTCTTCTCTTCACCTCTTCACCTATCTTTTCCTTTCCTCTCTTTTCCTCTTTTGGGTTATCAGTCTGACGAACCACTCGCCGACCTTTTCCCTTCGAATCCCTCTCGCTCGTTGTTTCTCTCGCTTCCTCCTTCTCCTCCTATTTCCTACCCTCTTACCCTTTTCCGCTTCCTCTGGATCTCCGTCAGTGCTCGGTTCGCGTACGTGTTCGTATCCGTGTCCGTGTCCCTTGCACGCAACCGCATCATCGGACAGCTCGCATCGTGAGGGTTGAGAAACTTTATCACTGGCCATTCCCCTTCCTCTATACACTTAAGTACTTATTTAGCACGATCACGACCTTACGATTCTTGCCGCCAAACAAACTCCTAATGTAATTCGAATCGATGAGTATCGCGCGTAGTTACGAGTTTAAGAAAACAGAGACGAGATTACGAGTGGACCACGCGTTCCAGTCGCGGAAAACGTAACAACGCCGCTTAAGTTAAACGTCTACTCAAAGTTTTACCATATGACGCTACCGATCGAGTAAGCTCGCTCACGAGGGTCTGGTAACGATGGCGTAGGGGACGCAATGTTGCCTCTGCGACATGCGGTACCGTCGTATAGACGGAGACCAAACAATTTGTATTAAAATGAGCGAGCTACCCTCGCAACGGCGAGCGATTTTATAAAAACGATTTTTTAAAAAAAGCAACGACCGCTACCAGCGGGCTAAACGGATACAAATCCAATCTTTGTCTCTCTCTCTCTCTCTCTCTCTCTTTTTCTCCGTTACCCTCTATCGAAACGCCGTGTAATTCGCAACCTCTCATTTTGTTTTATCTCGCGGAAATAAAGAGCGCGTACAGAAGTATCGTTTCAAACGCAGTGCGAAAGTTAGCGACGTGAGTAGGAGGTCTCGAGTGCTGGATGATCTATTAGGAACATCGACGAGCCTGGCGTAACGGTAAGCGACAGCTACGTACATACGTTTATAATATGCACCGAAGACGAACGATCTCTTATCGATCGTGGCAGATACGCGTAGAGAAAAGCGGTTTGACTTTCCACCGTTTACAGTCGCGTGTCATTTACAAGGCTCACCACGAGCGATCCTTGTCCTCGCGAGAAAAACGAGACGCGATACAAAATGATTCGTCTGGTTTCAGCGACGGCGGTCGTTTGCTCTCCCTCGCTCCTCGATCCATCGAGATCGGACTCATCGAGGTATGCTTGCCCCCCGTGGTTCGCTTCCATCGAAAATCCAGATCTGATTGGTGACGACTACGACGACCAGTTCGTTGTCAACCGGACATGTTAAACGAGTACGGGTCCCTTGTTAAAGATAGAAGAGAAAAGAGTCGAAACGCGATGCGCGCGTGTACGCGCGCGATCACCAACGGTGATCAATCACCTTCAAACTGCGCTCGTACAATGCGTGTCGTGCCACCAGAATCTGGCCGCTTGAGAGAGCTATTGTTGCCACCCACGTTGTCTCTCGACTTCTGCTTACCGCTCTCTCTAACGACCACGACCGTCTCTCGTTTGCCAAAACCCCAAAAGATCCAATACTCCCGATTGCTGCACCCTCCTCTCTCCGCACCCCTCGCAATCCCAATACGTATAGAGGTGCTTCTTTTTTTTCGACCGGCTATCGACCATTCCTTTCTGCCTCTACGATCTAACCACTCGATAATGCTTTTAAGCGGTTTCCAACTAATGTAATCGGCCATCGTACCTGGTCCGCGATGCTCGTAAATCGCGTTGATACGACCGATCGAAAATCTGAACTTCCAATAAACTGATATAAATACGTGGAAAACGCTCCCGTGAGACTTACCCTTCTCCGTTTGATACGACTAGTTTCGAGAGAGATAATCCTGTTAGAACGGAGAATCGCGAATCGGAAACCGAATTTTCAAGATTTCCACCGATCAGCTTTGAAGGAAAAGAACGGCCATCGTAAAGGTAGAAACGAATACGCGTTATCGGATCGATTGGATCGCGACGAGAAAAAGAAGAAAACATGCAACAACGTCGTTTATACCCCTCTGCAACCGTCTCGTGTTCGATATCCAAAAAGAAAAAAATGGAAAGAAACTAAAAAGTTTCCCTCGGAAAGGAAGCGATCCAAGCAGATAACGGAGACGCGTAATCTCGATGCTACTGCAGCTAGAAACAGCCGTTGCGGACGTATCAAAATATTCGAGCTCTGCATAATTTCTCGTGATAAGTGACAGGCTAAAAGCTGTCCCTAAGTCGAATCGACCGAATGTCTGGTTTAGTTTAAAACTAGATCTTAGACGTTGATTCTTTTGAGAGCAACATTGTCCGTCGGTTAGGAAGAGGAGTAAGAGACACGTGCCACTTATCCACCGTGTTATCGTACGACTCATGGCTGACTATAGATACCAGAAGCTGAACACTCGAGTATGTATATACGTCGGGATGATTTTCGGCTGCGTATGTACGCATACACGCGTATCGCGATCGCTGCGTTCGTCTCTCGAGTCGGCTTTTCATCCGTTTTTAAGCGAGCCGTGGAGATTTTTCAAGATCGCTCGACGCGCGCTATTAACTAACTGCGCCATTAAAAGCGTTATATCTTCCTATCTTTGTTTATTACTTCTACGAAACGAAACATTTCTTATTTGGATTCAAGGAGTAACATTTTTTACGATGTAAGACAACATCGTCCCTTAACTGTACGTGCGAACCCCTAGCACACATTATTTCTTCCTTCGCGGAAAATGCACCGACGTTGGACTTTATTTTTCTTTTTCTTCTTTTTTTCTCATTTACGTAGGAGCGAATCCCCTGTAGAGGGCTTAGAAAAGGGAAAGTAACCAGAGGAGAAGCTTAGAGATGCTTTTGACGAGTTCTACTCTCTTGACGTTCTATGGGGCCCAGCATGGTGAATGACAGGTTTGTGAAGTTACGAAGTTACGTTTAGTAGTGGCGGAAGGTGAGTTCGTGCGTACAATCTTCGGGTTATTCTTCTATCTTTACAGAGTGTATCATTTTATGCAGACGAGTATCTTCATTTCGCGTGGTTCTCTCTTCTCTGAACTTAATAATATCGCATTGAGTGTGAAAAACGGTTCATGATAGTCACAAAATGACACGATTAATAACAGCCAATACTATCAACAAGAAACTATGTTATTTTTTTTCTACCAGACCTGTATGTATATACGACGAATTAACACTCATCCTTATCGAAGAAGATATCGAGCGAAACGATATACTAAAAGAGTCGATGGTATCTCAACAGAGAGAAATATCTTCTCAATGACTTACGAAATATGTAGATCTCGCGGTTTTATTCGGCTTAACGATGACGCGAAACATGCAACGGTACAGAGCGATATAAAGACAGAAGGGAAGCGATTCTGGCACCGACAGAGATCGCCAGATACGCCTAAAACTGAGTTGCGTCAATGTGCGGCTGGAAAAATGATTACCATCGTGCGGTCAGTTTGTTTTATTTACAATGCGTGCCTCGTGTTGCATAAACTTGTACGTGTTTACCTTCTTCCAGGTGTTTTGGGGTTACGTATACGGCCAACCGATCATCGAATCTTATTCATGGACTCAATTGGGTTGCAATTAATCGACCAACAAATTTCAAGAGGGAAACGCGCATATGCCGCCTGTCAGAATTCGCTTTCTCATGGATGCGAGAATCGATTTGAAATGATTAGCGATAATGTCAAGGGAGTTCAGAGGCACGTCCGTGATGAGTCCGTGACTGGCGTACCTTCTGTGCCGACGTGGTTAAGTTGCTCCAGTACGCCAATACGTAACCACGAATCCACCTAATTGAAGTAACCACAAGGCGCAACGCGCTACGTTATACGGCAATGCAATCGAGCCAGGCAAAGGTAGACAGACCTGCCACAGGTACAGAAAGAGAGAGAGAGAGAGAGAGAGAGAGAAGGAGAAATAGGAGGAGAGAGAGAGAAAGAGAGAGAGAGAAAATGGGAGGACCTGGTTCGAAGAAGACGCGAGGACGAAGGGAGAAAAGTCCCAATAATCCATGATGGATAAGTAATATTAGTACTATACGTCCACGGTACGATTTTCTCTCCGTTAGGTCGACGAATAACCATCTGCCGCTTGTCTTCCGACGTCTAGTATTTCCATTTAGACGTAGCATTTCGAGCTTCGAACAGTACGGAATGCTAAGCGCACTCGACGATTCTTTACTCTTAAAGTGGAAATCACATATGAATTATAATATCAAATAAAGAATAACGAAAAAAAAAATACTTTCAATTTAAAAAATACAGAACAAACGGGAAAATAATTTGTTATGCATAGTATAAATATATTTATATGGATATTTTATAATGTAATTGCGTCTACATATCGTGACACGTATAATGCTAATAAATGCCACCTCTTGACTGGATACAGAATGTAAAAATCGATCGATGATCTCTTTATAATGCTCACTCATGCACCGTCCCACACATAATATCATGGTCGATCGAATTCTTTGAAAAACTTTTCGATCGCAGAAAAATGCATTATATTTTAGAAATTTGTCTCACATGTATCCAGTTCACGTATAGTAAGAAGTTTTTAGAAAAACAATAGGCATTGATTTTTTATTTATCAAATAATATAATATTCGTTGAAATAAATAATACGTAAACACGCAATTTTACTGGGAAATAAGCTCAATGCTTTCGACCAGCTATGACCTTCGTCCATACAATCGTACATGTATGTATTTTCATGAAAAGTTATATGTATACATGTATAACTATTTTTTACAAGAATTTCATACCGCGTTTGATATAGTGCAGCCAATATTACTAGCAAATTTATTCACTGAAATCTTATAAAATATAAATGCCTGTTATTACTAACCTCTTGTTCGTCGTTTTAATACATCGTATCAGTGTGCATCTGTAACGCTGATATGTACAAAATTAGATGTAGAAAGTTTTGCCAAACCAAATTCGCTACTATAAAAACAATTTGCGTGATTTAGCTGCTCAATTTCGAAAATGTACCAAAAATGAATATGTCAAAGAAAAATAATATTTCCATGTCTGTCGTCACATGCGATCAGAGGTGTCTAAATAATATACATATATAGCTTTGATATATTGTACGTTTATACATTCATTGCGAAATCTCTGACTTAGATCTCACTACAAACGTGTAATTTCATTCTGTATACTGAAAACTAATGCTTCGTTTTATTTTTTTCAAAATCCTTCCGATTCTTTATATATTCCAGAAAATGATTTATTCTATGTTATTACTCGTCTTATCGATAAATGAATAAAACGCGAAAAATAATAATCAATAGCACCAATTATTCTAATAAAAATATCAAAGCAATTTTAAACAACATAATTAGTTTTCAAGGTAAAACTTGAGTAACCAAAAAATATTCGTACAATATACATTACGAAATATATTAGCTTTTAGATAAAATTGATAAATCCCATGAAACTAATCAAGTTTTTAGTCAATATTTCACGTTGCATGGAATGCGGCCGACATTATGATATGATACTGGTGAAAAAACTGGATCGAAATTGTCGCGTTGTAATATTAGCGGCTGTTGCTTAATTTCAAAAGATTAATATTTTTTTTTCAAAAGGAACCATATACGCACGGTCGTGGATTTTCTAACAGTGCTTTATACTACGCATGAGATTTGCCGCTCGTTATTATTACGTGTAACTTTGTTTCACTTCTGAATACACATTCCTTTTAAAACTGTTACTCTTTTTACAAGAGTGTACACTTCCTCTTCTTTACTGGTTCTGGAGGTTCCAATGCAGCTAAAATAGCTTCATCAAATACATTTTTCAAACCTTTCTGCAACATCGAAAACTCTGTTATTATTACCAAAAGACTACAATAGCGTGGACATGTCTTCCTATTTAACAGATGCATACTTACTTGCGTAAGAGCACTACATTCTACGTATTTTACCGCTTTTAATTCCTTGGCAAGTTTTTCTCCTTGCTCTGCTGATATCGGTTTTTGCTTATTTTTTGCCAATTTTTCGATAGTAGCAACGTCATCTCTCAGATCAATTTGAGTACCAACCAACAAAAACGGAGTTCTTGGACAGTGATGCGTTATCTCAGGTACCCACTAAAGTAAAACGTGTACATGATTGACATTTCTTTCCTTTATTGCATAGTACATTTCATTTCAATAGTATCCTAATGATAAATAAATTGGATTGAACATAACCTTCTCTTTAACATTTTCAAATGATGATGGTGACACTACTGAAAAACAAACAAGAAATACATCTGTTTGTGGATAACTCAGAGGCCTAAGTCTATCATAATCCTCCTGGCCTGTAACATAACATAGTATTTATATGCTATATTTATAAACAAATCTTAATATTATTAGAAATTTACCAGCAGTATCAAACAATCCCAATGTATATGGATCACCACCGATCATTACTGTCACTGCATAATTGTCAAAAACAGTAGGTACATATTCGGATGGAAATTTATTGGTTGTATATGATATCAAAAGACAAGTTTTACCCACAGCTCCATCCCCTACCACAACACATTTTATTGTCTGCATGCTGATATTTCTTGTATTATCTAAAATAGCTGTATTAAATACATATTTAAAGTTAATACAACAAACGAATCACACGACACTTCTGGGAATATTGTGTACAATATGTCAATTCGACTTTAATAACAATAAACAAAGTACAAATCACTCTTAAAATTCTTTAACGCTTTGTCAGTAATTGATAAATTCATCTAAATTTTTTATATTTGACGTTATATGAAATAGACGAATTTAATGAAACCTCTCGGATGAATCACATACAAAGTCGGCCTGCCCTTAACCTTCAAACATATAACCAAATTCCAATATAAAAACTAAATTATATTAAATTACTTCCTATTACTCTTCACAATAGTAACTATTACTTTTTATATTTGCATTTTATATTACCTATAACATGAACTTATAAAAGGAAAATCGTATTAAGTTATTGAACGTAAAAGTAAAGACGATTACCTACGATTGTACGTCTGTCATTAAAGGTTAAAATCGTAACTCATAATCTTAAATCACAATGAACAATTATACAACTTGAAATATATTGGTAAACGTAAAAAAGTATAAATACAACATCTAGTACTTCAACGCCATCAAGCGCAATATATTCCACCGCACTTTATATTTATCACGAAATATGCATTTCTTTTAACGATCGTTCATTCACAACTGCTTGTTGCACACGTCTAGCACCCGTCACATATGATCATGAATATAAAAATATCTAATACTAGAGTTTATAACAATATAAAAGCAAATAATATATTTGATAATAATAAAATTATTATTAAATATTGCTTCTTATATCGCTTAAAAAATTTTCAATTAAAAAAAATACTAGAATCACTATCATAACAAAGCACTAGTTGGTACTAGATCAATACATAAAAAGTGTCTGATTGTAAATTGTTGCTCCGTTTAAATGTTTATTTTAAGAAATATTAGCACTACATTTAATAATAAATCAACAATTGTATATTCTTACTTCAGTCAAATATAAGAGTATTATAAACGATTATTACAACAATTTTATACATACATGTTGAACATAAGTAAAAAATAATTTTCATTTTTGCTACTATAAAAATACATTAAAATTTACAATTCTCTTATCTCCTAAGGACTGCAGCTTTTAGCTTTGTTATTACATTTTGTATACAGTATAATTACTTATTATCTTGCTTCGGGTTTAGAGAATGGTTGTAATGATCCTGGTTGTACCCATGATAATCCAACTGCTTTATTTTCTTCCTCTTCCTGTATCTCATCACATTATAATCATAATTAATGAAAAAGTAGATCAAAATATTATAAGTTACTTTCATTAAGCTTTAAATAATATCCTAGTGTCTACATTAATATCTAATATAATAAATACATAATAAATATTTAATATAACATTAATCTACATTAATAGCTACATATCTCGGAAAAAATATCTCTATGGTTTACATTTGGAAGTTTCAAGCAGTAACAAGTATAAATGAAAATGGTTTTAGTAATTAAAAACCATTTAGATATATATTTCTTTACCTTAGGTTCATAGATTTCTCTCTTAATGGAATTATGAAGCTCATCGACATATGGACTAAAAGTAATATAGTGAGGATCATCCACCACAGGTGAACTATAGACTTTGTTTAAGCTTTCTCTCACACATTTTCTTACGCGATCTCGAAATGTTTCGAAATTATTCTCTAATCTGTAATACAAACATAATATGTGTAAAATTTAAATATTAACTGACAACTACAACATTCATTGATCAAATATTTTTTCCTAAATACTTACAAATTAGACGCTTCATGATTTACAGAATTCATTTTAATATCTACTTTTGTGAAGATTTTTGTTATAAATTGTACCAATTGCCAAATTCGATTACTTTTTCTCCATTCAGGAAACCCCCATGATGTATATAGTTCTCCAGATTCAGAATCGATCAAAGGATGAAAAACTGGAGTTTGAAATGTGACTTTCTACGATTTGTTCGGTACACAATAACAATTAAACATTCAGTATACAAACATTAAACAAATCAAGACAATTTTATAACTAAATTCTAATGTATTAGGAATTACAGTCTTACAGGACATCCCCCATCTGGAAAATTTTGTGGTAGCGTAATATTAAATCTGAAGATTCCTCCTTGATATATTCCTTGCCGCACAAATTGTACTCCAAACCATACTAAAACAAAATGCATTTATTACAGCTTGATAAATGTCCAGGAATGTCTAATAAATGTGTACAAGAAAATGTGGCAAACAATAAATCATGCACATATTTACATGTAAACCATTATACAAGACCAAGTCAGGATAAGCAAGACCTAAGAATCAATTCATATTTGACTTAAATAACTTGAATGCAATCTTTCTCATACATAAAATGCATTGAAAAAAAAAAAAAATATTTATTTGCTCATACTACTTACATAAGGAATTTTGGGCAGATGGTATGACATAAATACCCTTCAGATCTTGCGCACATAGCATATTACTGTTTAAAAAGTAATAACAAAAGAACTAAGAGATTTTCATTCACTGCAGACATTTATATACTGATTTGCAAAATTAACTTACTATTCTGATAAAATATTGTATTCCTGTAAGTATACGGTATATTCTTTGTTAGTTTGTGACACAGTTGGCCTATCAATCATTTTCACAGACATGCTCAATTGAGAATCTCCATTTGTATTCAAAGGTAATAGTTTCCTGAATGAACCTTGTCTTTTTAGGTTATCGTTCTTATTACCATCATCCTAATATCATATAAAATTAGTTGTTATTTTCAAATGTTTCTATTTATCTTCCAGATTAAAAGGAAACATTTAATTACTCTTATTTTGTTTATTACCTTTGTTCCTGACATACTGATGTAATTAAGAGAAAAAGAGTAGGATTATGTCTCAAATATAATCAACGTTCAGGATTTTAAATAATAAAAATATGTTCCATTATCTCACAAATTTTATCAGATAACTGGCTATTCTGTTGTATTTCCGATTACCATCATCTTCTCTGAAATATTCCATCTCACGCTATATGTGAACAACCATAAACGAAGGAAGACATAGATCTTATATGGTTAACTAATATATCGACTAATGCTTTTTATTTTATTTTTTATTATCTAATCTAAAATAAGAATAAATATCATCTTATCAGTCCTATAGAATGTTAGGTCTATACTGTATCATTAATTAAGGACACGATAGATGTGACATTACATAGGACTTTGTATCCCAGGTTTTGAAATACCGACTTGGAAAAATCAGCATTTCTTACGCCCTCTGCGATTTATTGAGGCCAACATAGGAATTAATATTCAACTGGATAATCGAGATCATCGAAAGCAATAAAGTCAATGCATACATAAGTATATAGCTACAGTACTCAATGATTCAATACACATATATATAGCTATAGAAAGATCTTCATTTGTCAAACTGAATCTACAATATTTCACTTTAAAGGAAGAGTGTAAATTCGACTTTATATTCTCAAAAAAGCTCTGTGTCCTAATCAGATCTACTAGCAGCGAGATTCTTTGGTTGAGATAGGCATGCATTTGTTGGAATCCGAACTAACTAATGTAATATAAGACATATGTTAACCAAAAAGGGGAGAGTGAACTAGGGAATAGAGCGTGATCTCAGAGTGTGTCCAGTTCAAAGAACATGTAGTAACTTGGTTTGTGTATATAATACGTGTATAATAATAATTGTATTATTATTTCAATATACTAAATACATATATACTTTTTCTTTTACACCTATATACTTGATTGATTAATCCCATCGAGTTATGGATCCAGAGTAGGTGTAAAGAAGGTAGAAATAAAAGAGAAAACGAAAGAGACTCTATAACGAACAATTGAGAGCACAATCACGCGTAGCGAAAAGATCAAAGACCAGAGTTTCAAAAAAAGTATTTCGAAAGGAATCATGGATTCAGAACAGTATTTTCCCCACTCATCCGCAGAGAACTTCAGTAACTAACTATTTCAACTATATGCGATGACCACAAATCGCAGCACTACGAAATTAATTTAAAATTAACGTCATTTTAATTTAACTTGAGATAAAACAAACCGCAACAAATTCAAATTCTACTTTTTAATAAATTCTAATAATTATTAACGATAGAAAATATTGAGTACAATCGCGACATCTTATACTTCGCTATAGTAAAGCAAACGAGATCGTCTTTTCATCGCAACGCTAATCCAAACCGAAGTGGTACTTTTTCGCAACTCTAATTGTTAGCGCGAAATTTAGATTCGCTACTGTAATTCAAACCGTAATTAATTACTCGCAACTCTAATTGAAAAACCGCGATTAGCCCAATATGACGATGGGCCGACATGTACGTCGGCAAACAAACAAATCACAACTAATACTACTACAAATACTAAAAGCGAGTACAGTGACAAAGTAGTAACGAGAATGACTTTCCATCCTCTGGATGATTCAGAAGATGAAAAGCCATTAGTAGTTGCCCTCTTGCATGGCAATTTGCCGGGCCTCTTCGGCTCATAGCCTCTTCTTTCTTCGGGCGCGATGCCCGCTGAAACTTACATCTAAGCTCGAGACTTTCTAAATCGCAAACCAAAAAATAACGTATAAAGGTGAAATAAAAACATAAATCGCGAAAGCTGATCCAAATACACATGGATGAACAACGATCATATAGAGATCGCTGTCCGTTCGCATGTGCATGCTCGAGCAATATTAACGTTCGTGTCGAAACCCAATCGCGATCGCGACCGCGAAATTCAAAAAATCGATGGGCGAAGTCAGAGACGATGGCATGTTCCATTCGTGCCAGCTTCGCCGTCGATTTTTTGAATGAAATTTCCTGAAACAGGTTGGACACGCGAAAACGCGCCTACCCGACCAGAGACTGTGCCAACCTGCCCGGCCCTACCTACTTATACTGAACAGGCACGCCAGAAAGTATGCTACCTATCCTACCTAGCCCTATATTTAAAAATGGCAAAACAGGCACACCAACACACTCACTCCACGATTCTCACACATAACACTCGGGCGCAAGGACCTACACTAGAGAGAACGTCCCGGGACGCCTCCGACACCCGAGTTTGGCACACAACATGCACACTCTAATATTACGTACCATTTTCCTGAAATCGACTGACGAAGGCTAGCGACCATTGCGTACAACACAATAAAAGTAAATCTCAGTTTTAATTAAAAATATTCATAATTCAAAGAACGTATCTATTTGTCAAAGAAATTATAGATGGTACGAAATTTGGTACCATATATTATAATTTAACAAGAAAATTAATAATACTAATACCTGTGATTCGCCGTATTTAATAACGAATCTTTGTTTTCACAGGTTGTAATTGAACTGATATTTGTGTGAATTTATGTTTTATTACATAAATTTATAGCAAATGGGATAAATACTAAAACGACGCAATTCCACAGCCTAACCACACACACTATGTGGAAAGTACGTCGTGCACGATACACTAACGCATCGTCAGTCGCTTACAAATTATTATAAAATCAGTGATCATCGTACCCATTGCCTTTCTCTCACCCAAGTAGCACCTGGGCACGTGAGTGAGGTCCTGGCAATGAACACGGAAAGGGTAAAACCTGAAAATCCTAACTAAAAAGAATGTATTAGTGCATCTATTTCGTCTTTAGCGGGCTAATCTTTTTTCATTTTGCATTTTCATATTTTATCTCAATTACTAACACTCTATACTCTACTTTATTAATTTAATAAATTACCAAAATGTTATTGAAATTACATTACAAAGAAGGCAAACTGACACTGAATAAGAAATTTATTTAATACTTGACTTAAAATTAAATATTAATACAAAGAATCTCAGGCAATTCCTTCGTCAAAGCACATATTCGAAAGTATGAAAACAGTATTCAAAACTTGTTGCTTTGACTCTAAAATTTACCTGTCGCGAAATTTCTTCTTGCACATAAAATTCAATACATTTTTGACGGCAGGATTGAACTTTAATATCTCTATATTTATATTTTAAATCAATATCCAAACATAATAAATAATAATGTCAACAGAAAACAGGAGATGAAATAAAAACTTATTATTATCATTATCATTAGATATGCAATAATAGCAATTTTTAACGCAACGAAGTCGGAGGGTATCCGACTTCATTACTACGAAATATTTAATTAAGTCATTTTAATTCTCAGTAAATACACATTCCAACTTCAAAAGTAATTATAGTGAATATATCTTCAATCACAAAATTCAAATGAATTGTTAATATATCGTTTGTATCAGTTAGTACAATTATCGATATTATTAATATAAAATTTGTTAGTATCATGTAACTGATATAAAAAAAAAAACGCGATGTGCAAGAAGACCTATCCTGAACTAATAAATAATACATAGAAGAAATGTTACTACTCACGCATATAATAAATATCCGCGGTCACTGTACTCGCAAAAAATTCTACGTAAATTACAACCAATCACCCGTGTCGATTCGAACCTTTCGTCCTACGACATGATTGAGTGACCGGAGGGACAAAAATGCATGCGACTTACGATATGATGTGAAGGACGAGGTCATCGATGCTGTAGCAGACCAGGGAAAGTCATGGTGTGGATCATCATCAAGGAGGGGCCATATAATGCCATAGAAGAAAACTGTAACAGAACATAGGATATTATAATTTGTTCTTAAGGAAAATGTTAATTATTTGAAAAATTTGAAATAGTGGAATATTGATCTCTATTAAAATTATAATGCCAATATTCAATTCAAGAATGACAAATTTAGATAACAAGGAATAAAATTAAGTACAGATTACAAAATTACTTACATTCTTGGCTTTTGAAACACCACTAGGTCCTTTTCAGCTACTATTGTAATTAGATTTATAATTATTAAGAGCTATTGTGCTCTAGAAAACACAAATGTTATTACGCAGCAAAAACTGACTCTACCGACCGCATTGCGCGCGGACACAAACATTCTCTGAAAACAGATTGTATTAGCAGGGAGAAACAGGGGGGGGGGGGGGGGGTGAGAGTTTGTTTTGGAGATATCGCCGTTTCTGAAAGCTTATATATACGTGTAGTATTTCAAACACTGTTTATCGATTGCAAGATATTTTCTAACATGTTTCCAAATATTTATCAATATTCTGAAATATAAAACCAACTCTACAAGAAAAATTCAATTGTGAATGTTCGTCATCAGAGTTTGAAATATGGTTTTTATTAATATATTACGTTGCACCTTATGAAGATTCGACAATGCTTGTAATAAATTAGACTTTTTTAACTAAACATGCCTGAAGTGATTATAGCGTATATACATATAATCCTGCACGTGTCTCAACAAGTTTTATTCAGTCTCTTTCGAGGAAATAATAAACTGATATTCTCGTACAAATATGTACAAACGTAATAAGTTCGCGATAGATCATCTTCTAATAACAATTAGATGATTCGTATAATTTGCTACATGTTGATATGAAAACATTAATTAAAAAAATGATTTCTATAACCTCTTTTTCTTCATTTTAACATTTTTAAGAAATTATGCGACTATTTATAAAATAATGTTATTAGATATCAATCGTAAGCTGTGTAACAATTATGTAACAAATATTAATTACTATTGATCCAACAAAAAGGGAAAATAAACATATACATACATTTGCTTTGTTATAATAGCTCAATCATTACCAAATCTGCATGAAAAATCAACGAATTGATTATTAATCACCTGTGGTGTCCATTATTCCGTAAATCCCTATTCTTTCGATCACGTACCAATAATCTGTACAGTAGGAAACCAACAATTTCAAATACATGACATAACCAATATGACAAAACCAATAATTTAAAATATTAGAACAAGTTATAATAAAATAAACCAATAATAGAATCCAAATTCTATTCCAAAGGTCGATAATATGAGCTATCGATAACACTAACCGTCAGATATGCAGTCAACGAGAAAAGTGCAGAAAAAGTTTTGGAAAACTACTTAATCTTACTCAAATGATGATTAATAAGTGATTAAATAAGAACGTACTATTCAAATGAAGCAGATAAAAGTGTAGAAATAATGATAACATTGGAATGAAAGTACTAATAATTACGGGCTAATGCGACAAATTCTCACTCCACAGATTTCAACAGAGAATGTCACCCCGCGCCAAGCGTTCTCCTCAAATTACGAGCGATGCAACATTCTTGGCCAATAGAAATGCTCGATTTGACTTTACAATATTTTTCACCAATAGAGACGCCTGATGTGATTTTGTAATATATTGCGCCAATAGGAGCATTCGATTTTCCTGTGTACAAGCGCGCGTTAATTTAATCAATTCAAACTATCAAATTGATGAAATTAATGAATAGGAAACATATTTTTAAGGCAATGTCCATTAACAGTAATAAAATTATGTCCTTGATTTTATATGTGAAAATGCTATAACGGTATATTATTTAATTATTCATATTATTATTAATAAATATATTTGAATAATTCAAATATTTCAATAAATGGAAGAGAATGAAGCAGTTTTATGAATGTCTTTATTAAAAATAAATGTCACTCTTAAAAATGATTAATAATTAGCAATTTAAAATAGTCCTTGAGAATTGATAGCGAAACTATAATAAAAAAAGAAATTTCTTGAATTGAAAATAATTTATTATCATTGTTTACTTCGTTATTAATTGCTGTATAAATTATAAAATCTTTATTTTGTAACACATGCTAAGATTATTTTCTGCAACGATGGTTTTAATAATTAGTCAAACCACTAAGTACTTATCTGTGCCAGTTCTATACTATATATTAATTGATACAGTTGCATGTGATACAAGAATGGTAACGGATTCAAAAGTCCACCAAAACATAGGGCGTGAAAAAGCACTGCATGTCACGTCCATTCTGTATTTATCTCGTCTATGGCTGCATCTTGTCTATGAAATAACGTTTACCAACAATAGAAGCCGATAAATATCAATAAAAACTTTAAGTAATCAGGCACCAGTTATTAAAAGAATTATTTGAAAATTAATTTTGTAAAAACATTGCAAAATTATCGCCTCGCAACATAATTATTTAATAAAAAGAAAGTAATCCGAAAAATAATTGATTTGCTGTGTCTGCAAGGAAGTTGGTAACAAAGCTCTGCTATAGATAATGGTCCTGTTAGCGAGATCAATTGATCATCATTTTTTGTTTACATCCTCAACATAAATCGTGTGTGCATACATTTCTATTACATAATGCACGCAAATAGAAACTTCCACGAAAGTTGTAACAGTCGATAAAGAGGAACTCGAAAAGGAAGGAAAGAAAAATTCACGAGGAATAACACGAATAGCGCCGATAGGTTCTCCACAATCTGTTAAAAAATCCGACTTTCCGTCTTCATAACGCATATAAACTCTGATCATCATTGAAGTCTGACAACTGTCAAATGACAAGTCTGCTTCAAATATTACGTTTTAAAGATTGAAATGGCAGCAGAGATAAAGCCCGCACCGGGAGTAAATCATGATAAATTCAGCACAAGCCGAAAACCTATACTTCTATCGAAATTAGAAGGATGTAATGACGATGTTAATGCGGCTATCATTATACCGCGGGAAGATGGTGTAATTAGTGTTTGCGATGACAGGTAGATGAGTATTATATTCGAGTTGTAATATTAAAATTGAATTTCTTAATTGTTCGTTACAATAGTTAGTCGAAAATTTCTCTTCTTCAGCTATTCATGTTCTTAAGGAAATGTCTTTTACAGAACTGTTAGAGTTTGGTTGAAACGAGATTCTGGCCAATATTGGCCAAGTGTCTGTCAATATATGGCTGCTGGTGCAACATCAATGCATTATTGTGTACAAACTAGACAATTATTTGTTGGTTTGGAGAATGGAACTATAAATGTATGTATTAAAAGAGTTTTCTATGGAAAATGATCAATTTCTTTTTTTATTTCAATGTACTTTCATTATTTTCAGGAATTCATTTTGGAGCAAGATTATAATCAAATGACTGCCATGCGTGAATATGCTGCACATCAAGCGAGAGTTACAGGTGTTATATTTGCATCAAATTGCGAATGGGTTTTAAGTATAGGTCGAGATAAGATGTTTCAATTACATTGTTCAGAAACAGGACAAAAATTAGGATCATATCAAACTGATGCATGGTACACCGCTCTGCAGTATCCTTTTGTGAGAAATAATTTCTAATTGATTTCTTAATTATTAGATATGTATGTTACATTGAAAGAAGTTCTCTTTAAAACTACACACATCTCCTTAACTTATTCAGATTTGACGCGCAATCAAAACATGCCTTTGTTGGTGATTATTCTGGACAAATAGCAATGTTGAAATTAGATACTAATGGTGTTACACTAATTACTACTTTAAAGGCACATACAGGAAGCATTCATACATTAGCATGGGATTTTGAAAAGCAGCTTTTGTTTTCTGGAAGTTTCGATCAAAGTATCATAGTATGGGATATTGGAGGCCGGCAAGGTACAGCCTATGAACTCCAAGGACATCAGTAAGCTATTCAGTCTACTAAGAAATTCTTCTCAAATTAGTTTCCAGTTTATATTTTTTGCAATCACAATTAAACATATTTTACAGCAACAAAGTAACTGCATTGTGCTATGCAAGCGCAGAGCGTGTGTTGTTATCTGGAGGAGAAGATGGTGTAATAGTATGCTGGGATATGGCTGCAAATAGAAAAGAAACTGCAGCCTGGATAGAATCCGATACGTGCCAAGTATGTAATTGTAAAATTATAATTAACTTGATTCTGAAATTTAATGCTACAACCAGTTTGGTTTTTTATGCTAATTATGATCCTACATTAAACAACATTTTATTATATATATAAATATTATGATAAATATAGGCTTGTGGAAGACCATTCTTTTGGAATATTAAAGCTATGATGGATCAACGACAATTAGGTCTAAGACAGCACCATTGCCGTCATTGTGGTCGTGCATTATGCGCACGATGTACATCTCAGCGAATACCAATACCAGCAATGGGTTTTGAATTTGAAGTTAGAGTGTGCGATCAGTGTCATATTCAACTTAAAGCTGCAAAGTAAGTAGGAACAATGAGCTTAGATTTATCACTAAAATTGACAAACAAGGTGGATGTTTAAATGAAATTATGCATGTGTTATATAGCCAAACATCTCTAGCATCGTTCCATGACGCAAAGCATAATGTCGTTGGAATGGATCTTGATGCTCCTAGGCGACGATTATTAACTATTGGTCAAGATCGTCTTATTAAGATTTGGGATATTTCTGCACTTCTTCAGTGAACTTCCAGATATATTTATCTACAAATAACAAAATTAATCAAATCGTAAGGCATAATAGAAAACTACTGTCTTATTTCAATGTAAAAGTATAATATCCAGAGCCTATTTTTACGACTATGAAATCATTTTAAAATCCGTTTATTTGATGATAAAAACAATTACGTTTCTACATATTACAATTTGTTTCTTGCATAAGAAAATCCTGGATTCGTGAAATATCTGCAACACCAAAATAGGATATCTATATAACTGGAAAAAATATATATATATATAAATATATATACTTGCAAGTACTCTTCCAACAGAGAAAAACTAACTCCATAACTTATTCAGCAAATGGTAGAAAATAGTATATTTTTTAATCTTATTTAGTGCAATCATATTTACAAACGACCAAAGCACTAATCAATAGATTTGGATTTTTAATCAAATTCATTACAAAAAGTAATCTTACTGTTTCATTACACGTTTAACGCAGTAACTATAAATAAATTATTTTTGTTTTAAATGAACAAAATATGATTATTAAAAAATACATTACGTCACGTGAAGTTGTAAGAAATTTTACATTTTGAAGTACAAAATTAAGCTGAATTACATTTTCATCTGACCGATATATAGTCGAAAACTTTTTAACACTTTTTGGTCTATATCAAAGTTTTTATTAGTATGTATAGTGTGAAATTATATTAATAATCTGATATACAGATTGACAATTTTGAGGAATTGCTCTAAACTGCGTACTCATTTAAACAATAGTAATTCGTTAAAACATTGTCGATGACTGTCAATGTTGTTCCTAGTCGTTTCTTTTTTTCTTTTGTTGCATTCCTAATTATTTATATTATAGTTTCTTACAAGCAATTATACGAGGTGCTTTATCCCGAAACCTAATTTGTCTCTAGACATTCATTATGATTCTCCAAACATTTAAACTAGGTACAGGTTATGCAAATATACTAATTATATAATAATGATAATACTACTACTAATACTAATAATTAGATTCATGCATACTATTACAGAAATGATGAAAAGTAAAAATTTGATTAAACAATATATGATCAAAGTTATAGGTATGTTACGATTTCTGCAAACAAGTATGTATAATTAAAATAGGAAACAAGTCTTCTCTTTATAGACTATTTAATTTGTTTAATGAAATTTGTGTTTGTAATTATTCAATCATTCCATTTAATAATAGGATGCATACCTTGTACCTGGATGCAATTTTCATTATCAGATTAGCATAATATTGATTTCTCTATTGTAAGTGATAAAAGCATTTGAGGAAGGAAAAATTATATTTATTGTAGAAGTACGTTAAAAATCAAGCAGTGTACTAGTATGAATACAATTTTGGCAAACGTATGGCATTAAATACGCCTTTTCCTTTGATCTACTATTATGTCGTATATTTTTATCATGTATGGATTCTACAGGAAATTATTTAATATTATTATTTTATACAGAGTTAAACATATATTTTCTAATCAGTTTCTATATGCTACGCGTGAAATATACTTTGCTATATAATTAATACTATTACAATGTCCACGCGCGAAGTGTTGATCATACATGTATATGTACATTTTTTAAGAAGCAATACTCCAAATGTATGTTATAGGATCTACCATTGCTTCGTTACATCGAGTGATAATAGCTTTTTAATCTTAGAAAATAATTTGCTGTATTCGCGATGCATTGTCGTCCATTGGAAGGCATCGATCGACTACTTGATTTATGAGCTACGTGATTATGAGTGATCGATATCAAAATTGTTACTTAGCAATGAATTTGTCGTTGCTGTTAAGATAAACAACATCAATAACAACGCAACGTGGTACATTGTTATAGTTTTCGTACAGAATTGATTGCAGTACTCGTGAAAAATATATCGTTGGTGAGGAAGTGCCGTTCTCGTTACGTAAAAAAGATCGTGTTTATATATAGGAACGATTTTATGAAACTGTTAATTTGCAACGTTTATAACATCGTCGATGTTGTTATTGTTGCAGAAGTTTTCAGTACTTTGCATATTAATGTATATGTTAAAAGTTACAGAAATTACATTTTATGTATGTATATCATTCATGTGAAATTCATATAAAATGAAAATATATTTTCAATGTAAACGATTCGTTTGTCCTTATGTCATGTATCTAACGTATTATTCGAACCGATGAATCAATCGAGGAAACTAAGGGAAGAAGATTGGAATTCAAATTGCACGATCGAATGTTAATTCGTTTTTGCCGCCATTCCGCAGCCGAAGCTGCAAAGAGGAAGCGAACTTCTCGATCGGTAAAGAGAACATCGTTCCGAGGAGGGGAATCGCAACGCAACAGGTTGCAGATACGCAGCAGGTATACCTTATAGCAAATGACGTCACGATGAATCCGAGATAAAGGAAGTATCGAGGAAGATTCGGAGATCTTTAAAAAGAAAGCAACAATTAAAGAGCTGTCGAGAAGACAGTATTCGGTAAACACGAGGTAGAGTGATTGGCAACGTATGGCGATTGGTGGGATTTCACGTAGCCGAAGTCAAAGCCGATCGTGGTTTAGCCAAAGGTAGTTTTTCCACCTCTTTCAGTTGCTTCCACCTGGCACACCCGATTCGAACCGAAGCTCTCCGAGTGGACGAGTTAACGTGCCGGTCACCGCTGTGGCCTATTCTCTCAAACAATTACTGTTGCTTTTCGTGTCCCAGTTTATAGTGCGGTACGTGATCTTTCCTTTTTTCATGTTCATCGGTTTTTTCAAACGCTAAGCTTCGACGAGCTTCTCTAGTCACGTCGGACATGAAAAGCGCGCTTCACGTCGTATTCGAAGTGCAGTGCAGTGCCTCTTAATGGAGTGTGCCGACATCGTGTAGTCACTTTCGTCGTGTTTCTCGTTACTCGCATAAGGTACGTTCGAATTTATTCGTTTACTGAGAAACATCTTTTGCACGAGATCAACGTCCATTTTCCACAAGTAAATAATATTCCATTCGGAATGACAAAATTGTTCTGGCAGATATTTCACAGATCGGAAACGAAACTCTTAAGTTACTGCTGAGTCGCGTCCGTTTTTACCTCTAGATCAAACGATTACGATAGGCGTTATATGTATGTACATAATTTTATTACCGCGTTAGTACAGCCTTTGAAACGGACGTTGATATCTACTGAGTTCTCAAATATCAAGTCAACTACCATCGCCATTTATTTTTCAAACTTCACGCGAATATCAAGTATTCGTCTTTGTAAACGAATTTTTTACGTAAAGAATAGTGTTAGAAGGATGAAAAGGAGAATAGAATACCAACGATTCCGCGTAATTACGGCCCATACGTGTAAGTGTACAGAACGAGTGTTAAAATACGACATGTAATAAGTAAATGAGATAAGACTTGGATTCAGATAAAAAAAAAGTAATATTTCACGTCTTGAATCTTGAGATATTTACCAAAAGATCGCGTACTCTACACTTACATCTGATTAATCCGGACCGAATCATTTTCTCCACTATCGGCAGAGTTTCAAACTCGCGTGTACTCTTTCGCGGGAAAGAACGTAAATTTGTGTTGAATCGGTGTAAAGAAACGCATAAAGGAAAACGTTGTTCGTTTTCGGAGATCGCGTGGACGTTCGTTTTATTGCATGAAATCAGAAGACAATCGCAGAATACAAAGAGAATTAGAATAGAACGAAGATGCACACGTGGAAAACGATCGTGACGTAAGAAATAATTCTTTGAACGAGTGCGATTACAGCAAGTAAAAAAACTATGGAAGTAGGATTTTAGTGGAGTCGTTAGGAAATGCAAATCAAGGTTATTTGTTCTGTAACGTATTGGAACAGAAAGCATTAGTTTTGCTGATTTTTAATCGAATCGCAACGGTTCGTAACGTACCACGTAGAAACGCGTGTCGTTCGATCGCCCATTAAAGTCTCCCGTAGGCGGTGCATACATCCTCCGTTCTGTTCTCCCGATATTTTCAAAGTCAACGACTGCGACGTCTTTCCACGTGTGTCGTCTCTCAAGTTCAAGGGTATATATCGCTTTCCGGACCTTTTCCCCTACTTATCAGGTCGCAGTGTATTTTATCGCATTCTTAATTTAACACGGCGTTACACGAAATATTTGGACTTTCCTCGATTTCTAAAACGAGTCGGACGTTGATGATTCGTCGTAATGAGAGAAGAGAAGAAAAGAAAGAAATACGAAAAAGTAAAGAATGCCGAACGGTTCGTCGACCCGAGAGTTATTCGTGCGAGCATAATAGAAGCAAATTCATCCGTGTCGTCTTTTGACGAACGAAATCGATGCTAGTGACGCGTAAATTGCAATTTCTTTGCATTCGATCGAGCTTTCTTCGAGTTTATAACTTATAAGGTTCGACTCTCTTCGGTCTAATCTGACGCTCGATACGGCTTCATAAGAGTCTAACGCGATTCCATTCGAGTCGACTCGTTCTCGATTAATTTTCTTTGGTAAGTCGTATCGTTGTGAACAAGAGCTGCAAATCGACGGAGTTACTCGGTAAGAGAAGGGAGATCGATCTCATGGTAAGAATCCTCGATGGATGTTCTCGAAAGGTGTACGGCTGAGTGGTAGCAGCAGAAACTGCCTAACCCACTTTTGCGAACAGGTTTATGCTTGTGCTGCTTCCACTGTAACGGTGATCAGCCGGACATCATCATCGCACGCTGGAACGATTTTTCTCCGTATAGATTCGCATAAGGGACTTCGATTCGATTATCAGCAAGTAGAGTCAGTCCGCCGCAGTAGCCATTCTTTCCGTTCGTTCGTCCAATTCAGTTCTCGGAATTTCATACTTTTTTTGCTGATGTTTGCTCGCCCGTCTTATTATCAACGATGTTATCTATCCGCTAATATCTATGCTCGAGATGCTCCCCTTTTCGTTTTGCTGCACGACTGCACCAGCACAGCAAAAAAGAAAAGAAAAGAAAGAAAAATTGAAGGAAAAAATGAGCACATAAAAGAAGAGAGAACGAGAGAAAGAAGAAAGTTTTGTTTTCTTTCAGGCGGAGTGCCGACAACGACGATTTGAGAGATGGTCATCGTCACGCGGGTAAGTATCATCGTAATAGGTTTTCATTTCGCGCATCTTCTTCTTTGTCCTGGATGATTAGTAATAAATCAGTGTGTCAAACACGCAACACCGAAGAATGCGAAGAACCTACGATGATCCAGCGTTCGCGCGTAATGTTACCGCTTTCTTCATCGCGTTCTTCGAAGACGGTCAGTAGGAATCTGTGACAAGTGAAAATGACGGAGATCGACCACCATCTTCAGATTCTTTCCGCGCATGAAAAATCATGCGCGGAGCGAACACGTCCAAGTAACTCTCGAAGTAAATCTGTGTGTTACTCGTTGGTTTGATTGCCGGCAGATCAACGAAGAGTCTTAGGAACCGGAGATGGAAAATTTACCCGTTCGTTTAGCGATATTCGACGATCTCGAATAAAAAGCGAATCTGTGGTTCCTTGTAATTTCCGAAAAGGTTCGCTCAAGCGCGATACGTAGGTATATCTGGAAAAGGGGAATACGTGCTTGAAACGAGATCGCTTCCAGCGTCTTTCCGTCACGTTCGTTGCCGTGGATAATCTCTTGTTCGCAAAGAACAGAGGCCGCGTTCCGATCTGATCGGTTGGAGAAAAAAGTCGATGTCGCTGCATCGTCGACGATGCTCAGTCGACGCAGCTGCGACGTGGGATGAGACGAATAGTCGGTTAATTAGGCATAGTTAACGGTCCTTCGTCACTTGGCGTATGCCCTGAACAGCGGCTTAGCATTTCACGCGAGCAAACCAGCCGTCGTATAACGGGACGCGAATCGTTTTGCCGGACACGCGTTTGTACCCTCGATCGTAATTCCATTCCTTCCCTGTGGCGGACGCGCACGCGTCCATATACTATCACGTTATACAGGCTCGTCTTCTACCACGGCAAACGGCCCGCGAACGAACGAACCTTTTTCGAATTTCCCGTGTCGTTCGATCCTAACCTCGAAGGAGAATCCATGTTCGGATACCGTCAGAGAGATACGCAACTGCGAATTATTCACGCGAGAGTACGAGACGGAAAGAACGCAAGTCAGGCTTTTTCATAGACTCGGCCGGCCGAAAGTAAAACCGACTGGCAAAGCCAAATTGAACGGAGACTGGCTTCGTGGTAACGAGCGGACGAGCTCTTCCGATGTGGTTCCGGTGAGGTGAACAATCGGAACGTATACGAATATCAGGCACAGTCTGTGCGTTCGTATAGTCGTATCCGTAAAGCGTAGGCTAACTTAGAGGTTCTCAAATTACCTTTCAGTTGAAACGAACACGGTTTTCGTTTCCATTGTTCGAACGACGTCGACCGATCGGATTGCCTCTAAGAGAAAATATACCGATTCCGACTTTTCGCTCTGGCAGATATCTCGCAAGAAATGAACGTTCCCGCGATATTGGAGGAAGCCGCTGTTTGAGAATAACTGCGCGACGATCGTACAAACGCACCAAAACGGATGCATGGATGCGCGCGAAGGGTAGCCACGAACCAACGATGTAAACGATTATACGCGGAACCGTGGAAGCGCCGCACGAGTCTCGCGAAAATTTGGTGCGCGTGCGCAACCACCGCCGATCTCGATCATCGATATTTATTCGATCGTTGGCGACGGTTTATGCGTAGGAACGCGAACCAAACGAAAGGACCGAAAAAAGCTTTTTCGGCCGACGACACGCTCGATGAATTCGCCTGCACGGAATCAACGTCGCGTGACTCGCGAAAACTTCGTCGTTCGCTGAAGCGCCGAAGCGTTCAAGACGAAAGCTCGAAGTGCGATCGATCGCATCGCATCGAACTATGCGTAAAATTGCGTCACTGGAAGCCGGAACGATACGCGTTTACTCGGCTAATTATATTATCGGTGGTTATGCGAGCCAGCGGAAGAAGGGAGCGAGGAAAAATCTATCGGGTTCCAAAGAAACGAGAAACTGTACATGGTACGTGCGTACGCTACTCGATCGAATCGATTCGTTGGCTGAGAATAGTGGCTGTGGTGCACGGATTATGGTGGCAACTTTCGAGTGTCCATCAAAAATGGAGACGCACGATTTTTAACTGTAGCAGCCGCTCCTTTTACATTATATTTGCTATATATACGGTTGTACACGGCTATATTCGTAGAATTCCCGGCGACAGATGCGCCACGCCTGATGTTTTCGAAACTCGATCCCTCGCGATCGCGAACACGAGCGCGGATTAATTGTACAAAGCGAGAAGAAAGAAAAAAAGAAAGAGGAAAAGAAGAAGACGCGCGTCTATCGACGTTCGAATGTTAAGACGCGAGCAATTTTATCGGTTGTTATTAGAACGTGTGCTCGTAAGCGTCGATATTCCCGCGGCATGTCCGAAACAAAAGAAGGAAATTACCGGTGAACGAAATTACGTTGCAGGGAGATTACATATGGATCGAACCAATCTCAGGAAGAGAATTTGACGTTGCGATCGGAGCACGAGTAATTTCCGCGGAAGGCAGACGCATTCAAGTGAAAGACGACGATAACAAGGTAATCGTTACCTACTTTCCGCATTCACCAAATTTCTCGACTCGACTCGAAAAGTTGTTGCTCGTTTCTCTTGCCTGTCGGCAAATTATAAGTACGATGTCGATGTTGAGAAAGTGTTTGAACTCGTCTCGCCAATGAATTCATTCGGGAATTTCCAGGAACAATGGCTGACTCCGGAAAGGCGAATAAAGGCGATGCATGCCACTTCTGTGCAAGGTGTAGAAGACATGATCAGCTTAGGAGACCTCCATGAAGCTGGTATTCTAAGGAACTTGTTGATTCGTTACAACGAGAATCTCATATATGTACGTAAACGAGTCTTGGTAGGCGATAGTCTCTCGAAGGTCTATCGCTTTTACGTACACCTGGTTTTACGACCTAAAGCGGCCGTAATTTCATTTAAGCTATCGTTTTTGCGCAGACCTATACGGGTTCCATTCTAGTCGCCGTGAATCCGTATCAAATATTACCGATTTATACCGCTGAACAAATCAAACTGTACAAGGATCGTAAAATCGGAGAGCTGCCGCCACACATATTTGCCATCGGAGACAATAGTTACGCGCATATGAATCGATACGGTCAAGATCAGTGCATAGTGATCAGGTATCAACTCATCGCTTTATTTCTTCTTCCGTGAAATATTTCGAGCGGCTCTCTCCTCTTCTTCTATATTTTTCTATTTAGACATGATTTGTCAAATGCACGAATGTTTGTGTCTTAGCGGGGAAAGCGGAGCCGGCAAAACGGAAAGTACAAAACTAATTTTGCAATATTTGGCAGCGATTAGTGGCAAGCATTCTTGGATCGAACAGCAAATTTTGGAGGCGAATCCCATCTTGGAAGGTAAACGGCTCTCTCGATCGTCGCGTCGCGATAGACAAAGACACAGACGTTATTCACCTTATCTATGGTTTCGCGTTCATAGCGTTCGGCAATGCCAAAACGGTACGAAACGACAATTCGTCTCGCTTTGGAAAGTACATCGACATTCATTTCAACGAGCAAGGGGTGATAGAAGGAGCAAAAATCGAGCAATATCTTTTGGAGAAATCGCGAATAGTCTCGCAAAGTCTGGACGAGAGAAATTATCATGTATTCTATTGTATGCTGGCTGGTCTTTCGAAAGAAGAGAAGTCGAAACTGGAACTGGAAGATGCCTCTTCGTACAAGTATCTAACGGGGGTAATGTTTCGATTTCGTTCATGCGTTATAGTATCGAATGTTGGGAATCTAGAATCGAAGGTTTTTCTTCTCAGGGTGGTAGCATCACGTGCGAGGGGCGGGACGATGCCGCGGAGTTTGCCGACATTAGATCAGCCATGAAAGTTTTGCTGTTTTCCGACATGGAAATATGGGAGATACTTAAGCTGTTGGCTGCCCTATTGCACATGGGAAACGTCAAATACAGAGCCACCGTCGTAGGTAAGCAGCGTAATTCGTATAACGTTAAAGCGTTTCGCTTGTCTTCCTAATTTAAATCTACTTTCTAGATAATTTGGACGCTACTGAAATTCCGGAACAGACAAATGTGCAGAGGGTAGCGCACTTACTGGGCGTACCCGTCCAATCTTTGATAGACGCTCTAACTCGAAAAACGATATTCGCTCACGGTGAGACTGTTGTAAGTAAGGAATAATTCGCGTTACGTTCCTATACAGACGGGACGATAAATACGAAGTGTCACACTGCGACAATTACAGTAGAAAATACTTTCCTCTTGTTGAGCCGAATTGTAACGTGTGCACGCAGGTGTCTACGTTGTCCAGGGACCAATCGGTGGATATCAGAGACGCGTTCGTCAAGGGAATATACGGACGATTGTTCGTGCATATCGTGAAAAAGATAAACGAAGCGATCTATAGGCCCAAGAACATGTCCAGAAGCGCCATAGGTGTATTGGATATATTCGGCTTTGAAAATTTCAGTCACAATAGCTTCGAGCAGTTCTGCATCAACTATGCCAATGAAAATCTGCAACAATTTTTCGTGCAACATATCTTTAAGCTGGAACAAGAAGAATACAATCACGAAGGTATCAACTGGCAGCATATCGAGTTCGTCGACAATCAGGATGCGCTCGATTTGATAGCTATCAAGCAGTTGAACATCATGGCCTTGATAGACGAAGAATCAAAGTTTCCGAAGGGTACGGACCAGACCATGTTGGCTAAGATACACAAAACGCATGGCAGTCATCGGAATTATTTAAAACCAAAATCAGACATCAATACGTCGTTCGGCCTTAATCACTTCGCCGGTGTCGTGTTCTACGATACCAGAAGCTTCCTCGAGAAGAACAGGGACACGTTTAGCGCCGATTTATTGCAGCTGATTCACATATCGTCGAATAAATTTTTGCAGGCCTGTTTCGCCGAGGACATCGGTATGGGATCAGAGACTAGGAAACGAGCACCTACTCTGTCCACTCAGTTCAAGAAATCCTTGGACTCTCTGATGAAAACATTGTGCAGTTGCCAACCTTTCTTCATCAGATGTATCAAACCAAACGAGTACAAGAAACCGATGATGTTCGACAGAGGACTTTGTTGTCGACAATTGAGATACTCCGGCATGATGGAAACGATTCGAATTCGTAGAGCTGGTTATCCGATCAGACATTCCTTCCCGGAGTTCGTGGAGAGATATCGGTTTCTCATTCCGGGTATACCTCCGGCGCATAAGGTCGACTGCCACGCGGTTACATCCAAAATCTGTCACATAGTATTGGGAAGATCGGATTATCAACTCGGGCATACAAAAGTGTTTCTCAAAGACGCGCACGACTTGTTCTTGGAGCAGGAACGCGATCGCGTTTTAACGCGGAAGATTCTAATCCTACAACGCAACATACGTGGCTGGGTTTACAGAAGAAGATTCCTTCGCATGAGAGCAGCCGCGACTGTCGTCGAAAAATACTGGAGGGGCTACGCGCAACGACAACGATACAAACGTATGCGTATCGGTTACATGCGACTTCAAGCGTTGATCAGATCGCGAGTGTTATCGCACAGATTCAGGCATCTCAGAGGACACATAGTCGCTCTTCAAGCCCGAGCCAGAGGCTACCTGGTACGGAAAATGTACCAAAAGAAATTGTGGGCGATCGTGAAGATACAAGCTCACGTTCGAAGATTGATCGCGCAAAGACGCTACAAAAAGATCAAGTATGAGTATCGATTGCACGTCGAAGCGTTGAGGCTTCGAAAGAAGGAAGAGCGGGAGTTGAAGGACCAAGGGAATAAACGGGCGAAAGAAATTGCCGAGCAGAACTATAGAGAACGAATGCAAGAATTGGAAAGAAAAGAGATAGAGATGGAACTGGAAGACCGGCGCAGAATGGAGATTAAGAAGAATCTAATAAACGATGCAGCCAAAAAACAAGACGAACCGGTCGACGATAGTAAATTGGTCGAGGCGATGTTTGATTTTCTACCGGATTCGAGCAGCGAGGCTCCAACACCTGCTAGGGAAACCTCTGTGTTCAATGATCTACCTGCGCCAAAGGCAGACCAACAGGAGATCATTAGCCCCGTTCAAACAGCATCGGAGGACGAGGAAGATCTATCGGAATTCAAGTTTCAAAAATTCGCGGCAACTTACTTTCAAGGGAATATTACGCATCAATATTCGAGGAAGCCTTTGAAACACCCGTTGTTGCCTTTGCACACGCAAGGAGATCAGCTGGCTGCCCAAGCACTGTGGATCACGATACTTCGTTTTACCGGAGACTTACCCGAGCCTAGATTTCACACGATGGACAGAGATACGACCTCGGTCATGTCGAAAGTCACAGCGACTCTTGGTCGTAATTTTATACGAAGCAAAGAGTTCCAAGAGGCGCAAATGATGGGCGTCGATCCGGAAACGTTTCTCAGACAAAAACCACGATCGATAAGACACAAGTTGGTCTCGTTAACGCTGAAACGAAAAAACAAATTGGGCGAGGATGTCAGACGGAAACTACAAGAGGACGAATACACGGCGGATAGTTATCAGTCCTGGCTGGAAGCGAGACCTACCTCAAACCTCGAGAAGCTTCATTTCATTATCGGCCATGGAATATTACGTGCGGAATTAAGAGACGAGATATACTGTCAAATATGCAAACAACTGACCAACAACCCATCCAAGTCGTCGCACGCTCGCGGTTGGATCTTACTATCGCTCTGCGTCGGATGTTTCGCTCCGTCCGAAAAATTCGTCAATTACTTGCGAGCATTCATCAGGGAGGGACCACCCGGATATGCGCCGTATTGCGAGGATCGGCTCAAGAGAACGTTCAACAACGGTACGCGAAACCAACCGCCAAGCTGGTTGGAGCTTCAAGCGACCAAATCCAAGAAACCAATTATGTTGCCGATCACGTTTATGGACGGTAACACTAAAACGCTGCTCGCTGATTCCGCCACCACCGCCAGAGAACTGTGCAATCAGCTCTCCGATAAGATATCGTTGCGCGACCAGTTCGGATTTTCTCTTTATATCGCGTTGTTTGATAAAGTCTCGTCGCTCGGCAGCGGCGGTGACCATGTGATGGATGCCATCTCGCAGTGTGAGCAATACGCCAAGGAACAAGGTGCTCAAGAACGGAATGCTCCGTGGAGGTTGTTCTTCAGAAAGGAGATATTCGCGCCTTGGCACGAACCGACCGAAGATCAAGTCGCTACCAATTTAATTTATCAACAGGTGGTTAGGGGAGTAAAATTCGGCGAATATCGTTGCGATAAAGAAGAAGATTTAGCGATGATCGCCGCCCAACAATATTACATCGAATATCACACCGACATGAACGTCGACAGACTTTACACTCTTTTGCCAAATTACATACCGGACTATTGCCTGACCGGTATCGACAAAGCGATCGACAGATGGGGACATCTGGTTCTACAGGCATATAAAAAGGTGACCTTACTTACATTACGATAATTGATCGAAACTTATTTTCACTTCGCCGTATACATTTCTTCTATCGACGACAATGACGAAACGATTTTTCTTCTTGCAGAGTTATTATTTAAAGGAAAAGGTACCTGCTTTGCGGGTTAAGGAGGATATCGTCGGTTATGCAAAGTTCAAGTGGCCATTACTCTTTTCTCGCTTCTACGAAGCGTACAGAAATTCCGGGCCGAATTTACCGAAGAACGACGTTATCATAGCCGTGAATTGGACCGGAGTGTACGTCGTAGACGATCAAGAACAAGTACTTCTCGAATTGTCGTTTCCCGAAATCACCACCGTGTCTAGTCAAAAGTACGTACCCTTTACGATCGTCTCTTTTCCACTCTTATTTTATCTCTCGATTCTATCGTAACTTTCAGAACGAATAAAATGTTCACGCAAACGTTCAACTTGTCAACGGTGCGAGGAGAGGAATTCACTTTTCAAAGCCCTAACGCCGAAGACATTCGCGATCTGGTGGTATACTTTTTAGAAGGTTTGAAGAAACGTAGCAAATATGTTATCGCTTTGCAAGATTACAAAGCACCAGGCGAAGGTTCGTCGTTCTTGACCTTTCAAAAGGGGGATCTTATTATTCTGGAGGACGAGAGTACCGGTGAAACTGTACTTAATTCGGGATGGTGCATCGGCACTTGCGAAAGAACCGGAGAAAAAGGCGATTTTCCAGCCGAGACAGTATACGTTTTGCCCTCGCTAACGAAACCACCAAACGATATTTTAGTAAGGCTAACGCGTGTCTTTTCCGCGCGACCTCTTTGTTTTTCTCTTTATCTATTCTTTCTTTTATATGAATTGAACGAATCTCGTTAATCGATCCCTCTTTTAGTCCCTATTCAGCATCGAAGGAACGGAAAATGGCCGCAAATTATATCCACAGCAAGTAAATGGAGTAGAATCCCGTGACAAACCTCATACTCTTTTAGAATACGCTATTGATCACTTCCGGTAAATGACGCTTGTCCGTAAATACGCAACGAATCTTTCACGTTATGAATTATAATAGAGAGATGTTTCACGCTCGTTACAGAACACCGCCAAAGAGGACTATGTCAAAGGCGTTGACCCTAACAACAGCGCGACGCGGACACACTGACGAACTGTGGCATCATTCCAGAGATCCTATTAAACAACCTCTCTTAAAGAAGCTGATATCGAAAGAAGAATTAGCCGAGGAAGCGTGTTTCGCTTTTAACGCGATTTTGAAATACATGGGTGATTTGCCAACGAAGAGACCGCGTATCGGCAACGAGTACACGGATCTTATTTTTGACGGACCATTGAAAAACGAAATTCTTCGAGACGAAATTTATTGTCAAATCATGAAACAACTAACCGATAATCGAAATAGACTGAGCGAAGAACGTGGTTGGGAATTGATGTGGCTCGCCACCGGTCTCTTCACTTGCAGCCAAAGTCTCTTAAAAGTAAAATATCGCATCTACATAATATATTCGTGAATGTATTCGTTCAATTTACATGTATTTCTGTTCTTTGCCAGGAATTGACTCTGTTTTTACGCACGAGACGGCATCCCATATCTCAGGATTCTTTGCAAAGGCTACAAAAAACCTTACGTAACGGTCAACGAAAGTATCCTCCACACCAAGTGGAAGTAGAGGCTATACAGCACAAAACGACGCAAATATTTCACAAAGTTTACTTTCCTGACGACACGGACGAAGTGCGTATGCTTTAAGTGACTATTTTATCTCAATTTTATTCATTTCAAGAACAGTTATCAAACTTACGGCGATCATTCTCCAATTTATTTCTATATACAGGCGTTCGAAGTGGATTCGTCAACGAGAGCTAAAGATTTTTGTCAAAATATAGCGCAAAGACTGAACTTACGTTCTGCAGAAGGATTCAGTCTGTTTGTGAAGATTGCCGATAAAGTCATCTCGGTTCCAGAAGGGGATTTCTTCTTCGACTTTGTACGACATTTGACGGATTGGATAAGAAAAGCTCGACCCTCTCGCGATGGTACCACATTCGTTATAATTTTTTGTCAATCATAAATGCAACACGAGGAAACGTAATAAGATTTTCATATATTTTGCTTAGGTGTATCACCTCAATTTACGTATCAAGTATTTTTCATGAAGAAACTGTGGACCAACACCGTTCCCGGTAAAGACAGGAACGCAGACCTCATTTTCCACTTTCACCAAGAGCTTCCTAAATTATTAAGAGGTAAAAGTTGCGTTCCAACACTTTTAAAGCATTTTGTCGTATCGTAGATTATTATCCGGCTTGATCATTTTACACGATTACACTATTTACGTATGTATCTCTCCTTATAGGTTACCATAAATGTACCAAGGAAGAAGCATCCAGATTAGCAGCACTAGTGTACAGAGTTCGTTTTGGTGAAAGCAAGCAGGAACTTCAAGCTATTCCGTAAGTGGAATACACGTTATAATCTGTTGTAGCACGTAGTTCCGTACTAGCTTATATTTAGAAGAACAATGTAGTAACGTAAGATTTTCCCTAGGCAAATGTTAAGAGAACTTATACCTGGAGATTTAGTAAAGGTACAAAGTTCTAACGATTGGAAGAGATCGATAATAGCAGCATACAATCAGGATGCTGGTAAGATATTGTTTCAATCGTGTTTGAGCGCACAGTCAATACTTATTTGCTTTTTCTCTATATGTTACATGCAATTGCAATGTAAATAGATAAATAAATTTCTCTGTAGGTATGAGTCCAGAAGATGCCAAAATAACGTTTTTGAAAATAGTTTATCGATGGCCAACCTTTGGTTCAGCCTTTTTCGAAGTCAAACAAAGCACAGAACCAAATTATCCAGAATTATTGTTAATCGCTATAAATAAGCACGGTGTAAGTCTTATACATCCACAAACGAAAGTAAGTGAACACATTTGTCTTATTTATAATTGTTTAGAAATTATACCTAAAAATGTTACCTGTGAACGTTTGTATTCGTAGGATATACTAGTAACGCATCCATTTACAAGAATCTCAAATTGGTCGTCGGGTAATACCTATTTTCATATGACGATTGGAAATTTAGTCAGAGGTTCGAAACTATTGTGCGAAACTTCACTCGGATACAAAATGGATGATCTATTAACTTCATATATTTCGTTAATGCTCACAAATATGAATAAACAACGCACGATACGGATAAAGTAAAAGCGATCCTACTCGACCATGTCGGTTTGTGGTCGCTATTCGTAAAATTAAGCATACGCGAAATGAGAGAGTCGGTAAAGTGAAATATAAAAAAAGAAGAAATACCAGGTAATTTAACGATTGTGATTAAAAACGATCGACACGGATCCGGTCTATGTTGTTTATAGAAGATTTATTTAAATAGCAATCCTTTTCGATATAACAATGATTTCTGTAACTATAGACACTCGCGAAAAATACAATTTTTTACACAAAGAATATTGATAAGCACAATAGCAAACTTCATACAATAACAAATGTTTCATACATGTGTTCTCTTTATACATTTTTTATTATATAAATATCCAATATATATATATATTACACATACATATGTACGTGTATATGTATATATATATATATACTCTATATTCTTATATCCATTGTCGTTCAATTGTTGCAACGACTGAGAGCGTAAAGGGAATCATAGTGCACGTGTACACAAGTAATTAGTTTAAAAGATTGTATATGATTTATTTACAAATAAGATTCTCATATAGTTTTGTAAAATATTGTTTTAATTCGTAAGTGAGAGAAAGAAAGTGTGCGTGTGTATGTGAGAGAGAAATACAATGAAAGAACTTCAGGTTCAAACGTAGTTTGACAAATTGGGATATGATCCAAAACAGTTCCACGTCTGCGAAAAGTTATTGAAAAATTGGCAACTTAACTTAATGTAACGCTTGAACGTAACTTAAAATAGTTTTCCAATGTAATGAATTGTAATGATTACTCAATGATTATCCGTCCACTGATACGTATAAGGATGTAATTATTATTAACTCGCAATTTATTACTGTGAATAAAGATAATCGTATTCTTCAGGTACTTGGTGTAAATTTTAATCGTGGGTAAATTCCCATGGTATACATGTATACCGACATTCCTCTTTTACAATGGATCTCTTCAGGAAGACAATTCTCAAAGCGATTTTATCTCGCTTCCTGTTGCAGATAATTATATTCGATGGTATCTAGAAAAGAGCCTGTATCGCTTCGACCAAGTCGAGGAGTCAAAAAACGAATTGTTTCTAGCTAATAATTTTTAGTTTTCGTATCAACGAATTTCGTTTCTTTGGCCGAAACATATTATCGCGTTTCGCATACAATAATATCGTATTGGTATTTCGAACAATTTCGGTGAAATGTAAAACGATTGGCCCATTCTTTCCAAATGCAATTACTTTTTCAAGGTACACCTGAGCTTCGTGCCGCAACAGTTATGTACGTACAGTTGTCTCTATTATCGAATCTTGGGATTTGGAAATAACGTGTAGGTCATGAAGTAAAGACTTTATTATATAAATCTGACCAATTTATTGTAAAACATAGAGAGACATAAAAACGTATATATTTAGATTTTTCTTTTGTGTCATCCATTTAAAATGCACCGTTACATATCGTATTTTCGCGCGAATAAGCATATTGTCTTCTCTGTGGATGATATCAAGAATTCCGTTAGAAAAATCGTGATATCGATAATCAGTGAGATTAATAGGGAGCGTGCACAATATTTTACGTCTACGTTAAAAAAGCAATCAAAGGTTTCATTGGCGAAATTATATAACAATTATGAAAATAAATAATCGTCGGTAAAATAAAACAGCGATAGTCGGTTAGCGCACGAAATCAATCGAAATAGCAAATTGCAATTTCGGCAAGATACTAACGATTTTCTCCAATTGGATTAAATCTAGAATAATTTCTAAGTTGCGCATAAAGTTTCACAAAATTAACGTGTAGTCCATCTGAAATGTACGTTACGTACATTACGTATCACGAGAAAAATACGATTATAATGTTCAATTTTGCATTAATGCATATACTATGTAAAACAGTAAATTAAATACATTTGAAATATTCATGATATAAAAGAAAGAAACTGGATGGATAGAAATTTTCAATTGGTTTGTAAAAGATGAATTAGTCGTTTGAATATTTGCATCGCATATGTAGCTCGTATCTTGGCCGATATTCGCAAGTCATTCGTATTTCTCGATAAATAAAAATGAATGCCTTTAAAAATTATTTGATGCTACATTTTTATAAATGTAAAAAGTATCAGCAAGAGCATTCTGAAAACTACGTTTTTACATACAATGTGTATTGCGATAATTGCGGTAGAAATTCGGTCAATTTTAAACCAAATATATTAGATTCCTTCGATAACAATATCTGATCATTCGAAGAACGAATCTGCAGTAATCGATGAGAAATGTACAACCACTTCCAGTGATCGATATGCAATTGTACGGTCTACGCCGTTAAGTCTCGATGGCTAATCTAATACAACGGAGAGATTTAATAGCGTGTTTTGTTTCGTCGTTTAATGAGCGAACAAATTTTCGAGTTTGTTCTCCCCTCCCCATCATATTCCTTTTACCAAGTAATAGCTAAATATATTCACATTCGTAAAAAGCTCTTAATTCTATGGTCGCTATAAATTCTAATCCCTGTGTGTAATTCTGTATCAACACTTAAAGCTAGGTACCTACGTATTTATGAACATAGGGAAACGATTCTCGGTACCGTACACTGTACATATTCAACGTGGCGTCGTAACGCAATAAAACGCAACGTAATGCGACACAACGCAACGCAATGCAACGAAATGGTTGCTACGTGCTGCTTTTTGTATTGTCTAAACTTGTTGCCGCACTGTCGACTCGGAGCAATAGGTCTTTCGCTGCGTAGGTAGTCACTGAGTTAACATCGTCGCCGATTGGCTCGTTGTTATCGATAGAAACAACTGGAATATCGTTCGAAGAATGAACGGAAACAACAGCGTTCGTCTCACTGACTCGTAAACTTTGGTGATGCGCACTGTAATTGTCTAGGAAACATCAGAGACCCGATTGAGGGGGTTGATGGGTGTTCCAAGGTACGTCCGCGATCGCCGGTGGCATGTTCGGTTGATTGTGCATGCCGCGTGGGGCTCTCATAATTTCGTCCGCTGGCGGACAGTGAGGCCGAGGACCAGGTTCTGGAGTGTAGGTAAACGTCAGACCAGTCGCGTAAATGATACCATCGTTGCGAACCAACGAGACAGGCACCTGAGTCGGCTGCCGCACCCAGAGCCATTCACCCCTAAATTGTGATATATCTGGTACCACGCAAAGCATACTTTCCTGACATCTATACATAGTTTCCGCTTCCACGTCACCGAACCATACCTGAAGATTAGGCGTAAAATTATCTCCCGTCAATTCGAGCATTGCCACGTCCCCGCCACCGTTCAAGTGCAAGCTATGGACCAACGGTACCGGTGTTACCGGCGATCTAACCGGGCCCATGCCTTCGAAGAATTGATACTCTGCCTTATCGGTGCTGATTATCGTCCAACAGGCACCGTCGTTTATCATTTCTTTATTTGCCTCCTTTGGACAAGGAGTAGCTTGAAATTGGATAATACGTTCTTGAGATAAACAGAGGTACATGTGGTCCGTGTCTTTCATATAGAAAGCGCATTTATGCAGTTGCGAAACTGGATCGTCCGCCTCTAGACTGGCCATTTGCTTGTCCACTTTCCGAATTACTAAACGTGGAAGAGCCATTCCTGTTACCGAACATACCAATTTCACTGTACTGCCGTAATGTACGTAGCCGTCTCGAACCTGAAACTCTTCCGATTCGCTCTCATTATCGTCCAACAGGTGTATGGTGAACGCACCCCACTGCGTCGAACTGGCATGAAAATTTCCGTTTTCCACGTGAAGATAACGCGTGCTAACCGTTTGAGATCGTAACCGATTAAACAGCGCAACTTTTGTTCCGCTCGCTATACACAAGTCGGCGTTTTTCAACGATTGTTTCTTCTTCGACGGCTTCGAGATCACTTTGATTCTTTTACTATGAAACACACCGATATCGTGTCCGCTACCGTAAAACATTTTCACCGAGAGCATAAAGTGCTTCCTCTTATCCGAATCCGAAATATAAAGTGTCTTTGCCGCGCAATACTGTTTACCATTGTTCAAATCTAGTTGTTGCATGTCTTGATCGGAATTCCCGATCCCGATAAATGCGCAAAGCTGAGCAGACTGCTCGCTCTCTCCTTCGCGAAGCATCTGCTCTTGCCGCATTCTCCACCCATCACCGAACAAATAAATACACGGTGGAGGACAGAAGAATCTTTTTTCGTTGCCGTACGACTTTTGCGCAACCTTTGCATGAAGAATTACAATAACCATGTCGCTTCTATCGCGCAAATAACGTTCCATTGCTTCGCGTGTCAACCTTTGATCTTGATGATCCGGTCTATAGACACCGGATCCAAATCGGGGGTAAACCGACATGACCGAAGTCGGTGAAGGAGGAGATTGCATTCCATGTGCCATCGTCGGCAAACCAAACTGGTGTGGCATATTTAATCTTCGCTTCGATTCTCTCGACTATACAACAGAGTTGTTAGGTTGCTTGCAGACTATCCTTGTCATCTATGCATGTCATAATTGCCACTGCCTCTTTACCTGAAATACATTTCATCATGGCCAATTATAACCAATATTGTTTTTCACACTCAATATCGTTCTTATTTTTTCAAATATTCTCTTGTCAAGTAGATATTAGAGAGACACAAATATATCATTAAATCAAATTGAAATAAATATACATAAATAGGATCATAATTTGTTATTGCAGACATCCAAATCTATACGTATTACCCTAATTGTAAAAAACAGTTGTCTTTCTAACTATATATCTTTGAATAGACATAGATGCATAGGATTCTATTCGTGTAAAACTAAAGTGTGGGAAAGATTTTTGTTTTTCTCGATGCAAGATATAATTAACGTAAGGTATCTTTCTTTAAACGAGCTCCTAAGAATTGCTAGTCTTAGTACAGGAAAGAGGAAATGTACATATATACTGTGGGAACCAAGCTGAGCTCATTTTTCCTGCATGAATTAAATCACCCTTGTTCGTCGTGTCTATACAATCATATCCATGTACTTGTAAGTATAAAGATGTTCTCTGATTAATTTTACATATGCTAAGGTAACTTCTCTAAATCTTCTTAATTTTCAAACACAGTATTGGTTACAAAGTACGATATTGCTCATCCATGTTACATATTACTATGCGTTTTACAAAGAACCAACAAAATAATATTCTAGGAAAAGCAAAAAGCTTGTATTTCCTAATAAAATTTGTGATACCAATTGTCTGACACAAGCTACATATACTCACAACTCTTAATTAAATGCATCATGAATAGAATTACAAACACATTCTTCTGTGTGAAATCAACGAACTAAACTTTATGTATTGCGGTACATTGTAATAACAGAACTTATATTAGCACATAAATAACAAACTGATCTAAACTTTATGCGTGTTGTAACGTTTATAGATATAAAATTATATATAACGTTATAAGAAGAAAAAGATATTCTTGCTAAAAGATACTTTCTGAATATGAAGAATTTACATTCCATAATAATAGAAATTGAACATTGTAGATTGTTTTAATTTCATAGATAGATTGATAAATGTTGAAAGTAACAAGCTTCTACAATTGTTTTAATAAAGAATTATTAAACTACTAAAAATATCTTCTATTTACCTTCTTGATGCAAAGATTACACCGAACAAAAACAGGTTACGTTTTGGGGGCTCACCTCATTTTTCGTAATATGTTCAATGGAAACATAAATCCCAGTGCATTTTTTAAAATGATCGGTTATTCACAAATGTCACACTGTTCCTTGATTCTTCAACATTCGCAAATCCTTTTGCGTCCTCGTCACCTATTCTCCCTAATCCATTCAAAAAACACCTGTTCACTTTCTGAATTTTCCGAACAGTCTTACCAACCCTTAGAAATGATTTAGCCGCGCGCGCGCCACTTTAAATCCAAAATACAAACATACTGTTTCGAAACACTGTTTGAATACGTTCTGTGGTTTCCTTCTTATAGTTAGGTTTTCTGCAGTCTTGTCACTTTCAGGCTAATAGCGACTGATAAACACATATCTCGACAATTCTATTAGAAAATATACAACCTACCCGGACGGTGTTCGCCGAGTAACTAAGTTCGAAACGACAACGTAGAGTTATTACTACCCGCGTAAGTGGCTCTAACAGGTACGTATTTATAGAGGGATCCATGAACCTCTCGATATAAAACCGATCACTGCCATTCGTATAAATATTTCAATCATTTCCTTCTTCTTTTATCGTCTAATACCGAGTATAAACCGAAAGTCTTTAAGATGGAAATTTTCAAAGAAGTACCGAATAACGAAAGAAAAAGATACAATTAGATATACCGTTCTATTACAATTTACCAAAATATTTTATAAAATTATACGTTATATCTTCGAATAGGAAGTATTATATAATTTTTAAGTTGTGTAAGAAATATTGATAACGGTCACACACGTTAATACTTATAAAATCGGTATAAAAGCGTAAGAATTTTTAGGGGTTTGAATAGTTACGTTACTGAGCTGCTGATTCTATTGTTTTACTGTTGTACAATGGCCTGGTCGACCCAAGCGCCTCCAGTTTCCCCTCTTGTTCCCCACCTGACGTGAGCTGCTCCCCTCTACTCCATAGATACCGTGGAATTGCTGCCGCAAAAGGATGTTGGGGTTACCCTGGGGGGCGTGGGAAAAACCTGCTGTGGGAAAGAGTGGGTGGCCTCTACCTCACTTCACTTCTCTCATGATGACGATACGATATATACATCATGTCTGCAAGTGTGTATATATCCATGGACTAGACGAGTTACACACTACTGTATTTCACATATTACGTTACGAGTACTTGTATTCGAATCACACGAACGGCCAATAGCCTGGTACTGCGTAATATAGGACGAGTGCGCGTGGATAGACAAATTAACGTTCTATATAAGCTCACCTTTTATTCCATCGAAAGTCGAGTTCTTGGACGGCTAAAAAATTTACATGAATTTTAGACCGGCGAACGTTATCGATGAAAACGTATGTTACACAAGATTAGTTTTTGCGTATTACAAATATGACACTTATTTTCTGTGTACACATAAACATTTTTTGAAAATTTTGCCATTTCCTTCAATGAAAAACTTTATTTTGTTATTAAACTCACATATTTCAAAACTATAATATGTTTATATTAATACAATATTTTCTATTTTATGCATCAAACTTGTATGAGCAAATTTCATAATTTTAATATATGAACAAATAATTCGGCAAGATTACATCTCTTATCTTTAAAGCATGAATGTAAGGAGTTGGTAAATACATAATGATACGATGAAAATAAAATACCATTAATGCTATTCAGAAAATCTGGTGAATTACCAATTTTCTCACGATAATAATATGATTAAAATATACAATTCTGACAATCTCTGCTTATTTTTTTTAAACATATTACACCATACGATCTAAATGTGCGTCTAATGTGTAAGTATATATAAGCACATTGTTTTTGTAATCAGCTGACACCAGTGCGATGTCTGTAAGAATAAGTTTTGCGCGACAAGATACTAATATCATATTAAAAATATATGATTTAATGTTTTAACATTAATATAAATACACGTATGTACGTGTGTATGTAAAATATACGCACGCAAATTTATTTTTTACAAATAATAAATATTTTCATGTTATTTTTTATCCTCCTATATTTTCATAACGTATTTAGAGTTTAGGTTATAAATTGTTAAAAATATATTTGGTCCTTATGCTCTTATTATATCTTTCGATATACATACAATTTTGTATGGTAAATTATAAAATATACTATGATGCATTGTAGTAAAAGGTGTCTATTAAAGTCATTAAATGTGTTACTTTTTAGAGACTTGTTAAGTTGTAATAATGGGTGTTTATGGTCTTTGGCGTTTACTTGATGCAACAGGAAAACAAGTACCCCTGGAAACATTAGAAGGAAAGATCTTAGCTATTGGTACATCTTAAAAATTTGTATTTTTACATTTATTACGTTAATAATTGCACATAAATTTATTTGCAAATCAATTATCTTCATATAAACAATAAAATTTTGTGATTTTTTAGATATATCAATCTGGATACATCAAGTGCTACAAGGGTATCAGGACCGCTTTGGTAATCCTAAACCTAATGCTCATCTTATTGGCTTATTTCATAGAATATGCAAACTATTGTATTATAAAATTAAACCAGTTTTCGTTTTTGATGGAGGTGTGCCAATGCTTAAGAAGAACACAATTGTAAATATATTTTTTATTACACTTTCATTTTTTAAAGTATAAACTTTAAGAATGTGTACTTTATAACTAAAATATCAACTATAGATCTTTATATAATATAATTTAGCTGGTTTCGTTTAACTTTCTAATTGTTTAAACTATTATACGTCCTAATATTAGGTACGTTGCATGCATGTTTAATGAAACTGTACTTTTATCTTGATTATAATATTGTCTGTACATAATTAGTTTGCTGTGGGAACCAGGTAGTGAGAAAAGAGGTTCTTATTCTTTTGTGTTCACAGGCTTTGCGCAGGAAACAGAAATCTATGGCCAAGAATAAAGCCCAACAGATGAGGACAGAATTAATAAATAATTTGATAAAGCACTCTACAATAAAGGCAGTTCTTAATACAGAGAAACAAGTTACTACGAATGGCTCTTCTGAAGTAGTTATAAATTTGCAAAATAAGCAAACTGTGAATGATATGTACAAATTGCCAAATATGCCAAGCACTAGTAAAGCAGAATCAAGTCATAGTGATGATTGTAATTCTGATTCATCTGATGAACCAAGTCCAAAAAAGCAAACAAAATGGAGTGGCAATATTCATAGCGTAGATGTAACTAGCGCGGAATTTAAAACTTTACCAGCTGATGTGCGTTATGAAATTCTAACAGATCTCAAAGAAACAAGAAAACAAAGTTCATGGGGCCGTTTGCATGAAATGCCTGAAGTACATGCTCATTTTGAGGATTATATGTATAAATATTTAATTTTGTCGTTTATCTGAAACATGTTTTTATTTAGGAATCAAATGAATTTTCTGGTTTCCAAATGAAACGTTTATTAAAACGTCGATTAGTACAACAAAGTTTAGAATCTGCAGAGAAAGAAATGGGTGGAAAAACGCTTACGTTGGACGAGCTAGATAAATTATTAAAAGAACAAGGAATACCGACGAACGTTCAAAATTATACTTATCGTATCGCTGCGGACAATACAACTAGATTAATATATATTAGTGGTACGTAATAGCTTTCTACTATACAAGCCGAAACTGATCATTTCTTAATTCTTTATGCTTTATATTGTAGATAAAAATGCGTATCTAAAAGACAACGATGATGTTAATTCAGATAGCGAGAGCATACAGCACGAAAATAGAATGGATGAAGCCACTGCTGGACCCAGTAAAGATACAAAAATCTGTGATGACATAAATGAATATGAACTTGATGATGATTGTGACAGTGACACTGATATAACAGATATGAATAATTTTAAATTTAGGTGGGAAACAGATAGCGATATAGAATCGGAAGTAGAATCCAATGAGTCGCGAGTATTACCAAAAGAATATTTCAAACAAAACATTACGAATCCTGCATTAACGTATATGTTAGAATATAGTGGATTAACGGAAAAACAGATCCTTACCCTTCTTGAGCAAAATAACAGAGAAACTTACAGAGATGTCGAAAATATGTCAAGAATATCACAACAAATCGATTCATTTAAAACAATACAGCCTTGTGAAAGTAAAAATAATTCATTAAATACGAAGCATTCTTCAATATCTGAGGACGGCAAAGAAGATACGAAACATAATTACACAAATACTATAAAATCAATCGATGTATCGAAGCCGGAATTAGCTGAATCAAATACTGAGACAAACATTAATATCTCTCCTACTAGAATGGCAAACATTTCAGATAAAGCGCAAGTTGAATCAAAAAATGTAGTAACAGTTAATTCAATAGACTCAATGTCAGACTCGGACGATTTCATAGAAATAGAAGATATACCGATACCAGATATAGGTACTACTACTAATAAATATATTCCACAAGATATCCAAATAACATTTAGATCTGATGAAAAAGTAGTGGATGATATGTTTGCCGACGTATTTGAAACACACAATAGCGAGATCAATACAGATATATATCCTACACAATCGGCGGAAATATTTCATTATGATCAAGAAATATCAAGAAACGAACGCACTCTCAAAGAAACAGTAGATTCAAAAAAAGATCAAATTAAAGATAAACAGCTGCTTAATTTAAAAGAAATTGATAATCTTAATGCGCAGACCACTATCGATATCGACTCGAATACTTTAAACACAAATGTACCATTAGAAGAAAATCAAATGAAAGGTAGCATCGAAAATTTAACCAATTCTATAAAGGATAATGTAGAAGCTGCAAATATCAAAGACAATACAAATGTTAACATGCTGACTGACTATACAAAAAGAATAAGCCCTATACCTATGAACGAAGAGGAATTGTTATCGTTACAAGTACGTACATACATCAGATTAGATATACACATACGGGTAATGGATACACGGAAATAGTTTAGGAATATCTAGTATATTTTAGTATAATTACAGACACAATTAGAGGACAAACAAACAGAACTAATGGCAAATATTGGTAAATTAGAAAGACAAGGTATCGATATTTCTGACCAAATACGAATCGAAGCACAGGTATCACGATGTAAATTTGGTAAATTCTTAGCACTGTTATTTATTTAACATAACATCAATGAAATTATTTATTTGTAGGAACTATTACGATTATTCGGAATACCATATATTATAGCACCTATGGAAGCAGAGGCGCAATGCGCATACTTGGAACAAATTCATCTCATCGATGGTACGATTACAGATGATTCAGATATTTGGTTATTTGGTGGACAATGCGTTTACAAAAATTTTTTTGATAATAATAAAAAGGTTCTTGAATTTCGATCCTGCGATATACAACACTATTTCAGTAAGCCTATTGTACTTTCAATACAAAAAGAAACGCATCCGTGTACAAATTATAAAATATTTATCTCCTTCTTAGAATTAACGCGAAACGAAATGATACGGCTTGCTCTCTTGGTTGGTAGCGATTATACAACAGGTTTAACTGGTATTGGACCTGTTACTGCGTTAGAAATATTAGCAGCATTCCCTTCAGAAGGCGACGATTTATTGCAAGGTTTAACAAACTTTTCTTCTTGGATCGAAAATGGTAAAACCGCTGGTCCTGGAAAAGCGAATTTGCGAACCAAATTACAGAATTTACAAATTCAAAAAGGTACAAGTATATGATATCCTTTATTGTTATACACAGTTCATATGATACATTGTTGTTTTACGTACAGGTTTCCCGAGTCAAGCTGTTGTACAAGCGTATCTTTCGCCTAAAGTGGATGAATCAAAAGAGACTTTCACGTGGGGTAAACCTAATATTATACTTCTAGCCGATTACGTAAAACAAAAATTTGGCTGGGATAAAAATAAGTATAATAAAATTATCGAACCGGTATTGAAAAGATTACAAGAAAAACAAAGTCAACAGAAAATAAATGCGTATTTTAAATTACAAACTATTCCGAAATCAATTGAAATGAATTTAAGTAAACGAGTTCAGAAGGCAGTGCAAAAATTAAGCAATGAAAATAAGGAAGATTCCATAAGTGTAGAAAGCACGCAACAATCAATAAAGAAAAAGAGATCTTTGGTTGAAAATCGAAAAAAAAGAGGAGAGTTGAAAAATGAACGAGCTTTAGTTGATAATACTAAACCTAAAGTTTTTACCGTTTCTGCTTGTAACGAGAAAAATGTTGATGAATACATACCACAAAGAGAAAGTGATAAAGCAAATGCCTTAAAAAAAAAATTACACGCGATCGAAGTAATTCGAAAGTCGAAACAAGGATTATACAAGACGAAAAAGATAAGACGTTGTGTAAGAAAAGTAAAGGAAAAAGCTGAACTCTCAGAAAGTGATAGTGGTAGTTCGTAGTATTATTTAATGTAAATTAATGTAACTAATGTAAATTAATGAACGATACATGTACATTTTTTAAAATAAATTATTATTTTATACGGGGCCTGTTACGTTCTTTAAAAATATGTAAAAATTAGCGTCATTAAATGTACGCCTGTGATTTTCAAGTATCTAATAAAATTTATGTTATTTTTTATATAACATATATCTGATGCTTATATCTGTTGAGAATCTTAAAAAGGTCAATTAAACATTTATTTCGTCACAAATATTAAACATTTTTGCGTTATATGTAGTTTACCGATACTTTTTGAGACACTATATGACAGAAAAGGTGAGCTTGGTAAAGATATTTCTGTATAATCATACTGAAACATTTTTCTGTTATCCGTTATCTCTAACTTACTGTAAGCGCGTAGGCACATGTGTGTGTATGTGTGTGTGTGCTCGCATTTATTCATCAATGAATATTCTACCACAAATAATCATTTAAAAGCCAGCAGTTCTTCCTTCCCTGCGAAAGTCTGAGCTAGCAATTATTTCTCCGTTTTGTTTGGATATAGCTGTAATTGCACTTCCAATTCCTGAGTAAGTTGAAACATTGTGTCCAATGCTAGATAAATAATTTAACACGTCCGGAGAAAATCCTTTTTCATTTTGAACAACCATTGGTAAGAGCTGGAGTTTCATAAAAAGCGTTATTGATAGTTGGAAATGCGCAATATCGAATGACGAATTGACGTTGAACTTTACCTGATGATGAATTCTAAGCGTATCAACAGCTTGTTTCACGTTATATCCTGACCAAAGATTTAATACCATTGCTATTGCCACTGCAGAGGTGATTTTAGTTCCGCCTGCAGCACCAATTACTAGACGAACTTCTCCACTATTGTCTACCTTTACGAACAAGAAAGAGAAACAATAAGATAGGAATACTCGATATTTATCTCTTAATTCATAAAGTACACTTACAACGATGGTTGGACTCATAGAGCTCATAGGTCTTTTTCCAGGCCTAATGAAATTCGCTGGCGAAGGTGGTACGTCGAAACCATTAGTTATGTTTGGAGAACTAAAATCGTCCATTTCATCGTTAAAAATTATCCCAGTCGATCTTGAACGTCTCATCGCGCCAAAGCTATCGAATTGATATAGAGAATTAAAAGATACGTCTTTTATCCTATTCATAGGCGTAGGTGTGCTTTTGAAAATTGCATTTAAAAGTAGAGAGCTTACAAAATCAACATACACTTGATTTATCGTGGATGTGACTGATACAGCCGATCCGTCTGGAGCTAAGACAGAAACGTGAGATGTCCCTGAATCCTCTGGTGTGCTCATAACAGCACCATAATATTTCGGATCATTGTTTGTTTTATTAATTGTAATTTTATTTCGAATACTGTTGGCATAGTCGATGGATGTCAGATTATCAAGCACGGAAGCTGAAAGGATTATTGCTTATGTAAAATAAAGAAGAAACATAGGAATGTTCTCGGATGTTAATGATAAGATTTTAAACTTTTCAAAGAAAATATCTCATTTCAAATATCGTATGTTTATTAATTCCGAGACATTTGATTCCAAATTTACGCTTATCGCATCTTCTTATCTAAAATGATTTAAAATAAAGTTCTGATGGTATATCATAAAATACAATTGCTCTTCATTACGTATGATTATTGCGGCTGATAATTAGATAATGTAAACTGCCAACTCACTGATATCGACGAATTCAGGATCAGCCAATTCGCTTCTCTTAGCGTAAGCCCATTTAAACGTTTCGACTATAATTTGCCACATAATTTTGTTGTCGTGGTGAGGAACCATGCCGTGAAGAACATTCATAATAAAAGCTAGAATCGCACCTGAACCCGGTGGTGGTGCGGTATACATCGTTAAATTCCCGATCGTTGATTTTATCGGTTTCATCCATTTTACTCTATAATAAGCATATCATTCACAAATTCATTGCCAATTTTCCCCCACTAAGCATGTACATCGAGGGTCCAAACAAACCTGTATTTTTGTAGATCTTCCTTTTTAATGATACCGTTGAAAGTTTTGATTTCTTCGACTAAGCTATCAGCTATAGTTCCGTTATAAAATATATGGGGTCCATGACTTGCGATCAACTTTAACGTCTCTGCCAAACGCGGCCTCTTTATTCTATCATTTACCTAAAAGAAGCGAAATTTTATGACGACCAATGTTTTAATCGGAGACTATGAAAGAAAAACAAGCGTGACAAATGTGACACCTTCCATGTTGAATTGGTAATAGGATTTATGAGGATTTCCGCCAAAGACTTTTCTGCTCTTATTAACGGCTCTTTACTCGTCAAATACGAGGCCAGGTATTTAGTTACGAGAGATCCAGTGGCGCACAAAGAAATAGTAGGCTCAAATAAATCGGGCCATGGCAGTTTTCCGTATTTTTGATGAGCTTCCCAATATCCGAGTAGTTCGCCCGGCACAGCTATTGCTAATCCACCTTTTTCGTTTACACGATCAGATTAATATATCTACACTATGTTTGCAAGTAACAACGATATGTAATAAAAAGATCAGACAGCTTACCGAACAGCGCTAAATCAGGGTTGCTTTGAAACATATCCTCGTGCGCGTCAGATGGAGCAGTTTCCCGCGCATCCAGATAATTGGCAGTTTTGGTAGTAGAGTCCCAAATGGTCATTAAAAATCCACCGCCCAGCCCCATGCTTCGATTCATCGAAGAATGCAACGTTATAAGACGAGAGTTCGAAGACTAAAGATCATGCGTACATGTATAATCCAAGTTTAATTTACCTATGTAATGATGCAACGCCCTCGCACAACAGGGATGCTATAGCCGCATCGACAGCCGAACCACCTCTCATCAACATACCGGCACCTATCTGAGCGCATTCTTGTCCGTTCGTAGATACCGCGCCCTTGCAAACAGAAAACATGAGTTCAGATCAACGTAAGAGTCGCTTCGATCGCGATGGTAAACGTAATAATTGACGTTCCTTTCTCCGAACGAAAGTATGTAAATCGAGCGACACTTTAGTAAGTAAGCAAATGAAAAAGTTTATCTTACATCATACTTTACCTTTGTATATATTCCGAAATACGAAGTACCGCCTGTGTATTCTGAATTCTTATTTTCTGTACCAGTAACGAGTAAAACGATTATTATCGTTAGTATTACAGTTAGAACTACAGCGATGCTCACCCCAAGTATTACAGCCCTCTTTCTGCTTAGTCTGCACGAAAAGGAATTGTTTTCTTAATCTTCCAAAATAATTCGGAAAGAAAATATTTCGATGATAACAACATTTTTATTGGTTCTAATAAATTTGCCTTTATCTTCGAATCTGAATAGAAACAGATTGCGTTTGTCTCTTATTTTAAATACGCGGAAGAAGGATGCACGATTACTTCGAGTGTTGATATCGACCGTTTCGATCGAATCAGCAAAATGAAATTCGTCTTATGTAGAAATATCTTTACGTACTTAAAAATGTTATCGAGTGATTATATGCATGTATATATACCCTTTTATAATAACAAACTTCGTAAAGATAATTAAAACATCGGTGATTGCCTCCTTTTTACGTTGAATATCAACAAATGATATCAATTATTTCGCGTTATCTGTTCGGTAATAACAGAAGTAAAGGAAATACAATATGAAATCCGATTAATCAAAAATTTTATTTTATTTTTCCATATTATCGAGTGTAAAAATAAAAAGACACTATATTATTAAATAATTATAAAATATAATTATTTATAATTATTAAATATAAAGACACTATATATATTATATTATTGATACATACATACATGTATGTAATACGGTTGCATCTATATATATATATATATATATACATAATATGTATATTATATGTATAGTATATTGTAACTTGTTTCCTTCAACTACTTTAACGATGACAGAACAAAGTTTGAAAATGTAAAATTATTTAAAAAATTAACGAAATATAATACGGCCGCATCGTATCTGATAGTACTTCGATAAGAAATGTAAATATTATCTAAAACTCACATATTTCGCGTAATTGCTTCATTTTTATGATCCATTGCATAAAACTTGCGTACAGTAATACATACTAATTCTCACGTACACCATGTAATGTGCAAAGAACATCACTATATAATCATTTAAGATAAACATTCGAAATGAATAACACTTGAGAATGATTTTTTTAATTTGTCAAAGCTCTAAAAAATTAAATTCAGTCAGTTGTCTTTATTAAATTAAATCCTGTCAGTTTTCACCGAAGCAACTCCTCCGTGTTGAAAACGATCTAAGGACTACACACATAGGTGCACGAGTAACTTCCATCGAGGACAAATGTTAAAACTCTGACACCGATTTCGCACAATAGTTAACGGACATTTGCGTAAAAAAGATTTTACCAAAAAGAAATCGTTAGACAGGGATAATAAATGAAGTGTCAAAAATAATAAATATTTTACCAACCCGATCATATTACGTGAACAAACACAGCATAAGAGAGCTCTCAACCTTGACTGAACGTTTCACCAAGCCGATCGTCGCCTTTTGTACTAGCATGATACAGATTCTATTTATTCATCCCCACTACTACCAATACATTCGCAAAGTAGTATCCTACTATTTTATTTAAAAATCTATCTTAAAAATGTATTTTACTTAAGAAGCCTCCAAAGTTGTTAATATCTTTTTTAATATACAGTACGCCAAACGACAAAACGTTTCATTAATTAATATTATAATCTTTCTTTAATACCTGTTGCATTACCTTTGGAACGCTGGTGTTATTTTTAAAAAATTTGCTTCATTTATTGTATCTTTCTCGATACCGCGTACATACCTTTTTCATTTGTTCTCCAATATATGATGGTTTTCTAAGAACGCAACTCATTACAGCAGTAGATACATGCATACTGCTCTTCTCATTTGATAAGTTTTTAAAAATCTAGAAACGATAACTTGGCGGTTTTTACAAGGACGCGACATGATATTATTTTTCGTAAGTTTTTCTTAATAAAAAGACAGGGTCGTAATTCTACGTGTTAAGCGAGCGACAGTTATGTATTGATTGCAATATTTTTTCTTTTTCTCTTGAAAGCAAATGTAAGTTATTTCTTACATTTTTTGAAAAACAAGCAATAACAAACAATGTGTTATGCAAATGTGTTATGTCACTATCGATATATGTATGTAAAAACTGGTAGAAAATGATCATGGACATAGCAATAACGGAATGAAGCATAAACCACTACTTTAGACTTTAGGCGAGGAGAATGAAGTTATTTGCAGTGGGGAGAGGGAAACACGATCATGTGGTACTTTGGTGCCGCATTGCTGATTGGTTTTAGCTGAATGCGCGAAATTTCAAAATGAGACTTTTAGTTTACAATTATACATATAAGATAGAACATTCTCCGTAGAACAGAGATACAAAGTGTTTTTTTTATATATCAGTGTACTGACATGTTAATGGTGTTCTATAAATGCATATCATCGAGACGTAAGAATTTTATAAATATTAAATATCTTTATTGTTTTTGTTTGGTATCTAATTTTGCAACTACCATGGGCATAGACAACTATACAATAAATTCAATAAATTATTATTTAATGAGATTATATAGAAATAGAGATAACTAGAAGATTATCTTTCATTTTTCTGCACATAACAAAGCATTATGATTCATATTCAACATGATTCAGCGAATTTTTCAACACCATATAACTTATCACCGAGCGATTAAATGTTAATCTAATTACCTAAATATCGAAACTTCGATAAATTGTGAAATTATATAAATTGAATCGTCAATATCAATAGCATAAGGAGATTAAGATACATCGTCAATAATTTTTAAATAGAATTCTTTTTTATTGATTTTATCATCAACAATTACATTTATTGACGCAACGCTTGATACTCATTGATGCGTCGCTTACATTGATGTGTCGTATATTCGTTGAGGTATTAATGGCTTGTTTTGCGATATAATCTAAATATCACTGTCAAGCGTGCTTTGCTTAGACATATGACTTTCTAACTTCGAAAATAATTCACCCCCAATAAAATTGCTTAGAAATTCATTAGTTAGGCCGGTAACTGGAAATTTCTTACCCATATATGTACTGCTACTTTTGCATAACGTATTTCTAATAGTTCTTTCACATATATGTCAAACTGTTATGACATTATTAGATGAATATGTCAATTCACCTAACTCACTTTTACTCGATAAGAATAAGATTGCGCTTGCGTGATCATAACCAATAGCCAATACGGCACCAAAGTACCACGTGACCGTTGTTCCCTTTTCCCCGAAAATGACTTCAACCCCGCATCCTCCATATTTCAACCCGTTATTCCTATTGTCGAGAGAAATACGTTCCGCTGTATTACCCTCTATCGGTAAGAAATGGAATCAAGCCTCTGAATGAGTAGCGAATGTAGCGATCAGTTCGAAAAACGGCGAAGTCATTTCGTGGACGAAGTAAGTGAAGTGCATTTTTGTAAAGTTTGAAATAATGACAGCAAGGTACGATAGAGCTATCACGGTATTTTCACCAGATGGGCATTTGCTACAAGTGGAATATGCACAAGAAGCCGTGAGAAAAGGTTCTTCTGCGGTACGGTGATATATTTTGTCTAACCTCTTTTATGTTTGCGGTTAAATTGTTCAACTTTCTGTATATCTTTTGCATTAAGTATATCTTTCTCTCTATATGAAATTTTGCATAATAATATTTAAGTACGTTTAAATGTGTATAGTTAATAAATTGAATTTAAAGTAAATTGAAATACTTTTCATATGTATGATGTATGTCTTTATGCTTTGTAATGTATATCTTTGTAAAAGGAAAATATTTTTAATTGATTTATATCAGGTTGGCGTTCGTGGTAACGACGTAGTCGTTTTAGGTGTTGAAAAGAAATCCATTGCAAAACTTCAAGAAGAACGGACAGTTCGTAAGATATGTCTCTTAGATGAACATGTTGTAATGGCATTTGCAGGTTCGTTTATAGATAGATCTTTTAAATATTTGTAGTATGATCTACAGACATACTATATTTTAATGTATATCTTGTTTTATGTTCTAAGGCTTGACAGCAGATGCAAGAGTACTAATTAATCGAGCACAAGTTGAGTGTCAGAGTCACAGATTAACTGTAGAAGATCCAGTTACATTGGAGTATATAACTAGGTACATTGCAGGTAAATAAACATATTTTACTTGTTACATTTCAATTATGTCTCTGCTTATAAGACGAATAACTTGATCATTGCTCTTAGGTTTGAAACAGAAATATACACAAAGTAATGGTAGAAGACCATTTGGAATATCATGTCTGTTAGCTGGTTTTGATTATGATGGTGTTCCACACTTGTATCAAACAGAACCCTCAGGCATTTATTATGAGTGGAAGGTATGTCACCTGCATAAAGACTATTCTTGTTAATTGCAAAAGAAAAAAGAAAAAATATTAATTTCTTTTTAAAGGCAAACGCAACAGGTCGAAATGCTAAAACAGTTCATGAATTTTTACAAAAATATTATACACCAGAAGAAGTAGCAACAGAAAAAGGAACGATAAAATTGGCTATTAGAGCTTTACTAGAAGTTGTACAATCAGGAAGAAAAAATTTAGAAATCGCCGTAATGCGACGCGGTCAACCTCTACAGGTATATAAAGTTTACGACTCTTATTTTCTATCTTTTCCTTGAACGATTCATTTCACATATTTTTTATGCTGTAGATGCTAGATTTAGATACCATTGGAGAATATGTTACTGAAATTGAGAGAGAAAAAGAAGCAGAAGCTGAAAAGAAGAAGCAAAAGAAGTGATATCTTTACATGAAATTACATTTATTCTTCGTTCATTGGTATTTTGCATAAAATAAATATAAAATACATGAATAAGAAAACACAAAGTTTTAATATTTATTTCATTTGTATTCTATTGTTACATCTATTAGAAACAATATGTACATTCACACATTTTAATATGTGATTCAAAATTCATACTATATTACCACAAATATCTTTTTGTATTTGTTATACATGTAATAAAATTATGATCAAATAATAAATAATTACTTAAATTACACAATTCCGTACATTACAATATACTACTTATTGAATGACGATATTATTGTGCCTCCCCCAAAAATTAATAATAAAAAGATAGGATTCACTATATGTGTTAAGAAGATAAAGATCTTCCACGATGACTGAATATTTGAAATGATGGAAGATTTCTTAATGTTTCCCACGATTTGTTTTCTAAATCAACCACTGCTCGAATTTCCTTAAAATCACCGGCAATATACATTACTCCATACATAACCATAAATAAACTGATAATGCCTTGTATTAAAATCTGTAATAAAAACGTATCACCATACTTTTTATATGCCAGGATTTGTAAATCTAATTTTATACATACATCAATTGGTAAGGTAATGAATTCCTGTTCAGTTATCCGTAAATACGAACGATCTGTGAATTGCATTGCACAAAGACAATTTAAGATACAAACAACTTAACCTAAGACATATTAAGGAAAGGTAATTCGATCAAAAAATTCTTAATTATAACTGCAGTACGTACGTTGGGCAGCTGAATATGCTGTATGTAATATTGACAATAGTCCCATCAACGTTATAAATTTGTGTAAAGCGGTTGCAGGCATTTTAGTATTATAAATTATAACGAATTATTAATTTCTATCGATAACTTAATACCAACAACAGTAATCCTCATACTCATGTCGTCTCAACTGTACCAAACAAGGCTTGTTTTCACTAGTTTTCGCACATACACGAAAGAGAATAATACGAGTTATCTATATCTGTAAGTAGTCGTTTTTTATATTATACGGCATTTCTAATTGTATTGTATTATATTTTTAAGAAATCCATTTAAGTACAAGTAGTTTACTTAGTTTTTAATATGTTGCAAGTACAAATTGATCATTTATTAATCCATCTACTGACTATAATGTGGATTTCTACTATAAAAGAATATACTGCCACCAGAGGACGTATTCATGTACAATTGTATTCATGGTAAATAGTCTAATGAACTGATCAAGGTAGTATATGCAAAGGTTGATCGCTCTCTTTGTCTATCTACGTACACATTTAAAATGTTTGTTTATAGTTGATAATCGTCCTAACAGTACTAAGAATCATGGATTATGAATTTAAACTAAAAACTGATACAGATCGAACGAAAGTCGAAGATCTTTTTGAATTCGAAGGATGTAAAGTTGGAAGAGGAACTTATGGGCATGTCTATAAAGCTCGCAGAAAGGAAGGGTTAGTGTTTCTAACCTAACATAGAAGATTGCGTAGCATTTAATACTATTATATTTTACATGAATAAGAATAATCTTTAATTTTTCATAAATTGTATAAATTTATAGGAAATATCTTTTTGTTATTAGAAGATTGTAGCTTTTACTTCAATGTTTAAATAAAACTAATTCCTATACATGTTTTGTACGGTTTCTAGAATTATCTACATATAATATACACTGATTTATTTTAATTACTCTAGACATTAAGTACATTACATAAAATATTTATACAAGGTGTGAATTCTTTTCATTTTATCCTTTTCACTTTCTCTGATTATAATGCGTATATACTTGATATTTGAATAGAGTACCAGATAGCGAATTAAAATCTCGGCCAGACACAAAGGATTTTGGCCTAAAGCAGATTGAAGGTACAGGTCTTTCAATGTCTGCATGTCGAGAAATTGCAGTAAGTATTGATCCTTTCTTCTATATGTACAGCATTATATGTAGTAATAATAATTTTACTACAAATATTTTGATATGCTCCTTTCTACAGTTACTTAGGGAACTAAAACATGTAAATGTGATTACGTTAATTAGAGTTTTTCTATCACACATTGATCGCAAAGTATGGTTACTATTTGATTTTGCTGAACATGATTTATGGGTATGTTCATGTTTATTACAAATACTTCCTAATAATACAGCTATTTTATTAAACAGTACTTTCTATCTTGTAGAATATTAATAGCTTCTTATTTTAATCCATAGCATATAATAAAGTTTCATAGAGCAGCAAAGGCTAATAAAAAACCTGTTATGGTACCAAAGGGTATGGTAAAATCTTTATTATATCAAATTCTAGATGGTATTCATTATTTACATTCCAATTGGGTGCTTCACAGAGACTTGGTAATTTATTATTATTTGCAAACACTATACATATATGTGTACTATTTTATGTATGATTAACTTGATATATTATAATTTAGAAACCAGCAAATATCTTAGTAATGGGAGAAGGAAATGAAAGGGGACGTGTAAAAATTGCAGACATGGGTTTTGCTAGATTATTCAATGCCCCCTTAAAGCCTCTTGCAGACTTGGATCCAGTCGTAGTGACATTTTGGTATAGAGCACCAGAATTGCTTTTAGGTGCTAGACATTACACGAAAGCTATAGGTATTTTTTATATATTTAAAAATTAAAATTAACTGTTCGTGCACAATTGCTTCCAAGTATTTTCCTTCTATTGTTTCAGATATCTGGGCAATTGGGTGTATATTTGCAGAGCTTTTAACTTCTGAACCTATATTTCATTGTAGACAAGAAGATATTAAGACTAGCAATCCTTATCATCATGATCAATTAGATAGGTAAAGATTTTGTTTGATATATTACTATGTTCATAACATAGAAGATAAGACAAAAAGAAACGAATTTCTTTGATGTTCAGGATATTCAATGTGATGGGATTTCCTTTGGAAAAGGATTGGGAAGATATTAAGAAAATGCCAGAGCACCCTACATTATTGAAAGACTTTAAAAGATCAAAGTTAGTATTTTTTTAAAAGTAGTTGTCTTACAGAAAAATTAAAATTTGTAACTTAATTTTAATTTAAATATAAACCTTTTTACAGCTATGCAAATTGTTCTCTTACAAAATATATGGATCGACATAAAATTAAACCCGATAGTAAAGCGTTTAATCTGGTGAGGCTAAGTAAAATATTTTAAGCCTTAACCATTTTTCCGAATAATAATATTTAAACATTTCAGCTTCAAAAACTGTTAATGATGGATCCAAATAAACGAATAACTTCTGAACATTCTATGCAAGATGCTTACTTCCAAGAAGAACCATTGCCAACGCAAGAGTATGTTTGTAACGATTTATGTGATATTGTCTCACTCATATCGATCGATTACTGGTAAATCTAGAGTCAATCTAATTAAATAATGTTGTAGTATATTTGCCGGTTGCCCTATTCCTTATCCGAAACGGGAATTCTTAACGGACGACGATACAGAGGAAAAGACTGAAAACAAAGCACGGCAAAATCAACAACAAACTGTGAGTGTATATAGATTTATTCGTGTAATTGGTTTCCCTTCTTACGAATTTCGTAAAATTTTAGCAACAAAATCAGCAACAACAAGGGAATGGCGATCATAATCATGGACAAAATGCAAAGCGGGTGAGACTCAATGGTCCTCATGGGGCTCCAGAATTTCATCAACATCAGAGTCATGCAATGACCCATCAACAGCCTCCAGGGATGGTTTATTCTACAGCACAACCAACGCAACCGTCAAATTTTCATCAACGTTTTTAAACGATTTCGTTTGAACGATTGGATTCATTGATAGAGCAATTAAATTATCAGTTTACCGATTTAATCGATTTCTGTATCAATGAACAGACCAGTGATTCCTGTATATTCACAGTACGATAATATAACTTTATTTATATATTGTATACATGTATATGTCTTACAAAGTACTCTTTAGACTTTACATGCATTTCAAATTTCAGAAATATCACATTTACGACACGTTAGTAATATTACTGAAAACAATATATCGATTTCTTGCCCCTAATAAGCGACATCAGTACATTTTTGGTAATGTCAAGAACATCTGAGAAATCATAAAGCTCCTAAATATCCTTGCGTTTACTTTACGTTTAACTACTAATCAAACGAACAAACGAAATATTATATTGGTAGGATAGGGGAAGAATAAATGGTAGCCCGAAAAAGGTAGAGTTTGAAAAAGGGGACGATTGAAATGAAAAAAGAATGCAAATTGGAAAGTAAATGTGGAGTCTTCATCCAGAGGATGACGAAGACGAGTGAAGTTGAATTGAGCGAAGGGAAAGTACGCATGCGCGGTAAATCATTCCGCAGCAAGGTGGCGGTCCGTTGTGCCGCGCGCTCCTGAAACGCAGTTTCCGTGAATCGGTGCTTGACGAAAAAAGTGTGCGTGAACCGCGTGTTACTGCGATCGAGATGCCGATCAAACTACGGTCCATTTATTCGCCAGTCAACTCGTTGTTTAAATGAAAATAAAAGGTGAGAAACATCTTACGTATCGAACTATGTACGCGACTTTTCTTTCCTACTATTCCACGTTTTGTCAAGTTCCATTAATCTAGAAGATGAGCACCTGTCAAACCTGGTCGCGTTCCCTTTTTTTTTTTTAGCGAGGAACACTGTTGTCGATGAAACTTGCTTGTTTCGTTAGTATTGGTTCAAAATAATTATTATCCGGGTATTTTTTACTTTTTCCAATTTATAAAAGTGGTCTGTTGTTTTCACAAATTCAATAGCGCACGCGTTATTTCCAGTTTCGAGCGAATATTCGTATTGCACAATACTAAAAAATCTCTTGCGTAATAAACAACGAAAGAATTCTAATCGTGTTGTATAACATTTTAAAAAATGATGCAGTATTATTTGTCGATTTCTCACTTTGATTTCTCATACAGTAAATGAACACTCGATAATGTTTTTCGAGCGTTAGTGATGAAACATAATGTTTCTTAGATTTTGATCGGTAGCTGCAAACCGTAAACAGTGATATTTTACATAGCTGCTAATATTGCGTAATTAAAAGCCATAAAATAGGTATTTTCCCTTAAAAGCATTTTTTTCGTGACGAAGAAAAAAAATGATAGAAGTTAAGATTTTCAATTTTGAAAATATCAAGAAACATTATAAATACAAAAGTAAAAGTAGTGGAGGGGGAGGGGGCGATCCTGACCACTATAATCCAACAACCAGTTGAGGGCCATGACCACGTTGCGACAAGGTAACCGCAATTAACTCGGATCGATGTATTAATCGAACGATTCGAAATCCTAACTGTTTCCGAATCGTGTTGAACAAATATAGGAAATATGTTAATACAGTTAAGACGATACATGGTACATATACGTACTCATATATATATTTAATGCGAATTAATCAAGACGTGCTATCCACCAAATGCGATTCGTCGCAGACATATGTAAATGTTTATGTTTCCTGAGAATTCTGTTATTATATTCGTGACAAAAAGCAAAAGACAGAAAAATCCAAGGAAAGATAGACATTTTGTTTCGCACAAGGACGTTCACAGTATTCTATTCTAACTTTCACACGAAGACAAACATGACGAAACTAGCAATCTCGTATCCTCGTATCCTAGTACGAAGATCAGTGCAAAAGATGTTCGAAACTTTGTATCATGAACGGTACTCTAAGTATCGGTACCCCGAAACAAAATAAAAAGACGCTGATTGGATAACAGAACGATGCATCGATTATCGATAATTCCATTGGTCTTTTCGTAGCTTGTTACGAAAAGATTCAGGATAGCCCTATCGTGCGGCTCTATACATGGAGATGGCCTCTGTTCGATATACGTTTTCTCTAAAGGAATAAGTAATCAAGGTACGATTCGGAAATATCGCGGTAGATCGCACACTTGCTTCTGGAGCTAATATCAAAATGCCGAACGATGATAGTTGGAACAGCGAAGTGTCATTCTCGTCTATAGCTGCAAAGATCTATAGAAAAATCTATCTTGCCAAAACGTGAACGCGTCCACGCGGACCTACAGACCGCGATCTTCCGTGAATTCGAATCGCGAACATGACGTGATCGCGATTCGCATGGAATTCTCTTTTCGGTGACGAACGTCCGAGAAACGACATTGGCGATGGTCGAAACTTCTTTTGTCGGTAGTGAAAGACGTGGGAAGAGAGGAGAGCAGATTGTCGGTGAACAGTGAACACATACTTAACTTCGCGCTGTCGTACGCGAAAGAGAACGAGAACAAGAATGAGAGACAGAGAAGAGAGGCGAGGTCAACAAGGTACCCGATATGGTATCCCACGTCCGTCGAGAGTGCTATTTCATGTATATGTATGCCTAAATATACACGATACACACATAAATTCGTACACGCGTTCGTAAGATCGTCTCTGCTTGCCTCTGAGTATTAGG